>NC_046227.1:15293730-15937301 GCF_009819885.2 Catharus ustulatus
AAAGAAGATGTGCTTGTTCTTATCCGTGTGGAAATCAAAATTTGAAAAGTTCTTAGACTTTGGAGTAAGGAAATCAAGTGCATTTAAAAAAGGAATAAGAGAATGGAAAAATTAGGTGGTAAACTACTATGAATTAGTTGAAAAAATTAGATAGTATAGCATAAGGATCTTTATAATCCTGAAGTCCAAAGTCTGAGTAGTTCTAAATGCTTCACACTTCTACTGTAGCAGCTGACAGCTTTAACTCTAGTAAAGAGTGTCAGAAATTCCTTATGATAATTTCTCTGCAGCATCTGCTCTGGAAAATCTCAAGTTCTCTAATTTACCTTTTAAGAATGATGCTAATGAGTAGAGTGTTGCTCCACAGAATAAAGAATGAATAACACTTGGTAGGAAGTACGTAATTTTTGTCCATGTTCAGTTTAGTATTTTAAGAGTGCGGCACCAGAATTTGTAGCTTCCATGGGCTTTCCTAAAAAAACATATAGGAGTTTCAGTAAAAAAAAAATTTTTTAACTGCATCTCTTTTCATCTGTATGCATCTCTATTGCTGTTTTAATATGGGAGGCAATGGGTACTTGAGCAAATCAGGGAAGTGACTACATGGAGCTGGGGCATGTAAGTCTGCATTTATGTCACATCCTGAATTTTGTCCAAAAATAATGTGTTGAAAAATACAAGAATCTCTGCCTGTTTTCTCTTGGATGTAAAAATGAGAGTGTTCTGATTATTGTGAGGCCTAGAGGGAAGGTGGATGAGGGTAAAACCACGAGTGAAGGAGGCAGATCCTGGGAGTGGAGTTCATCCTGTGTTTATCTAGGTTCTGTCAACTGCTTTTGGGCTTCTGCTGTGACAGATTTCTATGCACTGGCCAGATAAACATCTAACTTGTGTTTCTTGGTATAATGTTAAAGAAAATTATCTTTGCTTAGATTAGTGTTCCGTGTCAAACAAATAATATCCCATGCTACTCAGCATTTAATCAAATGGTATTTTAAAAAATGGATTGAAATGGTATTTTGCTCCAAAAAATAGGATTATTCTCCTCAGGAAGAGGTAACCTTTGTTTCACTCCGTGTTCTGTGGCAGTGAAGATCATATTTAGTTTATGCTTGTTTAGATTTTATGTTCTCAAGGGACGCATGTATTGTTCTCTTTTGGAAAGCACCTACTCCTTTTCAGGCTCAGTAGTGTGGCTGCTCTGATATTACACACTTCACAAAAAAGCTCCTTCTTACTGAAAATTTACAGCTTCCTGTTCTCAAGTAACTCCTGGGTTTGACTCTTGTCTTGTTTGACTGTGTGGCACTTGTATTAAAGAGCTTTTGCGTTTCTTCCCTTTAGAGAGAAAGTAAGTTCAGATGGATGTATTTAACATTTTGGGGGCACTTTTATATGCCCTCTTGAATATCTAGAATTCTTCTCTCATCTTGACTTCTGCCTCAATCCCCTTGTAGATGATCAATGAAAATTGCAGAAAACAGCAAATGACTTAGAGAGGTCAGCTTACTGCAAACAGTATTTAAAGCTTTCTTATTACAAAAGATAAATGTTGCATGGATCAAAATAATGTATTTTCACTCCTGAGAAATAGAATTTTGCACTTAAGGCACAAGGCTTTGCATTCCATGTTTTTAACTTTTTCTTTCTTCCTTTGCTTGATGGCAAAGTTTATTTTGATTTTACTAAAAATAATGGCACTTCTGCTTTTCCCAAAGCACTGTTCTGAGTTATTTCTTTCAAGGCTTTCACAAGGATTTAGCAGGACAATACTGCACAGAGCAAGTTTACTGACTAGAGATGAGAGGATGAGAGCTGCTACCACTATTCCAGCGTTCTTTAAAAGGAACTGAGTGCAGATGATGATGCCATGACTGTGGTCAGCAGCAAAGAGGACATGTTTGAAACCTACTGCCATGCCAGCTTATTAGCTGTCCCTGTTGTCAGAAGTGGGTGGATCAAATGGGAAGGGAAGCAAAGATTAAAGGATTCAATAATTTATACTTTTTTTTTTTTTCTGTCTTACCATCTGTCCAAACCGATTTGTTTCTCCCTTGGGAAATTTAAGCTCTTCATTTTAACATCCAGCTATAATCTGCTGTCCAAAGGCTTTTACTTTGGATTATGAAAGCTGCTTTTTTTTGCCCACTTCTTTTGAAATCAACAGAGTTTGACTCGGAAGAGAAAAAAAAAGCAAAAAATAATTTCAGTTGCAAGCAAACAGAGTTATTTCTGATTTTATACCTGTAAATTACCTTATCTTTACCTGTGGTTATATGCTGAAGAGTGAAATTCAAAGGTAAGGGTGAAACACTAATTCATGAGAGAACTATTTCTAGGATGGGGTATTTTGACATCTGTTTTCACAAAAGGTCGAAGGTAATTATTCTATTTGGATTTTGAAACATTTTGGGAACCTGACAGCAGAAGTCTGCTGAGCTTGAAGCAGAATTCATATCTGTAAAAGAGAAGTGTCTTCTCACTGCGCACATTGCATTTTTCAAGATTTTTTTTCTTCTTTGCCTCTTGGTCTGTATACTATTAATCTGTAGCAGCTGATTAAAACATGATTTCTGAAGCTTCAGAGAGGCAAATTGCACTTTTGACACCTAGAAAATACCAAAGCTAATTTACTAATTTAAAGCATATAGAGGATGTTAGGTTAGCACTGCCACTATTTCAGGTTTAGAGCAAGAGCTAAATTCGGTTCAGGAACCTTTATTTCTGCCACGACTGAGTAAAAAATTCAAATGTTTGTTGATATTGTGAGAAGTTCAGACAGGATTTTAGCAGATAGCCCAGTGAACAGTCAATAAACAGTTTAAGAAATAACTGTTTTTTAAATCAGAAGCCTGGAGAATGAATGGGTTTGGGAGAAATGCTTTAAGCTACAATAAAGTTTATTAATGAGGTGGAAGTTTTTCTTTTTCGAAGTTTATTTAAAAAGATGTAGAAAATTTGGGTTTTGACCAAGTCTCTTTTGTGAGTTTTTATTTTTTTGTCAGAAAATTTTTTCATATGGCTGAAATATTCTTTTTTTTGTGCATGCTTTGGAAGCTGCCCTGTTTGCTTTAGTTTCCATACCAAAATGACCATATCAAAATTAGTTTGGTATAAACTGTCCCAAAAGAAGGAAGAGCCAAGGCTCTTTTTTTCTTCTTTCTTGGATGTAGAATCCTCTGGGGTTTGGGTTGGTGACTGGCATTACTTAAAGAAACTACTAGCCAATTCCATTTACAGCAGCCATGTACCATTAAGAGTACAGGACAATAGTGTATATTTGGATGTTGCTGAAAGGTTTTCCTCTGCAATAATAGACCGTTTGTTTGGAGCTACACTGAATTCTGTAGTTTCAGTATCTGCAGGGAACTGGAGCTGGAATAGAAGTCTCTCTCTAGTTAGCTATTTCCACATATTCTTGTGCCCTGCAAGAGTATGTGAATGATTTGATGGGTTATGGAAATTTCCTTTCCTTTTTTTCTTTTGTTTCTTGCTATATGCTGCCAATATGCCTGCTTCCATAGAGAGGAGTTATTCCACAGGAGTTATTCCTGGCTTAGCATATCATTCATTAAAGCAGCCTGTGCTACCAACTTCTGGTTTAGGCTTATATGAGTACAGCTCATTCAGGAGCCTCTAGAATGCAGAAATAAAAGCAAGAATTTAGTTTTCCGCCTAGCAGTGGACCTGTGTTTTCCTGTATGCTCTGATGTAACTGATGAACTAGATTTGTCTTCTGGGTGAATGACTCAAGCTTAAATTTTAAGCATACTAAGATTTGAGTCTTTGACTACTCATGGAAAGAGTATGATTGATCCAACTTTTGCTGAGCACATTTGCACAGTAAATGCAGGTGCTTTACTTTTGTGGCACAAGCTCACCTTTGGGACTGAAAGTATTGCCAGAGAGTGGTAAAAACCCTGAGTGCTTTGTAATATGATAGCCTGCTACTATATTCAATAGAAACAGATCATGTGGTATATGACTTAATCACAAAGCATCAGTTCCCAGCAGGAAAACAGATATCCAAGGAACACATTTCTTTTTCCCACTGTAAGCAGAGAAGGTGGTAAAGATGATGATCTTACAGCATCATGCATGAGGTATGCACTGCATGTCAGAATTACCTGTCTGGTTTAGGCCCACATTAATTGCAAACAGCCATATTTCATTTAAACATTTAGCAATAAAATCTGAATCACAGAAAGATCTGCTCAGTATCTCTAGGCACGCTTCTCAGATACTTCATGAAACCATGAGCATTACCTACAAGTGACCTATTTCGTTGTTGCAGGTTATTTTAGTATCTGCTAACAAGCTGACGAGATACATAGAACCATGCCAACTAACAGAAGATTTTGGAGGAACTCTCACCTATGATCACATGGATTGGCTGAATAAGAGGCTGGTTAGTTATCTTTGTCTTGGGGTTTGGGGGTTTTTTAATGTCTCCTTCTTGAGCCCTGAAATTTTTGTGTAGGAACTACAAAGCATGTAGGAAATGGTCACGTGTGTGGTCATGCAGTTCATCTACATGAATAGTCTTGTGATAAATACCACTGCCTTTGCTCAGAGGATGATAAAGCTAATGTATCAATTTGTTGAATAACCAGTTCCTTAAATGAAGCTCTTTTAGTAACACTAGTCCTTGAAGAGCCTGAGTCTGTGGTATAGTTGCTGTAAAGGGAAAATGGCTGCTTTAGGAGAAGACCAAAACAAGGAGAAGATACTTCGGACTCTGCATGTCCTTCTGGGTTATCTCTTAGATCTTGGTTCCTGTGGTTTTAAGCTGTCCTACACCAAAACCTCTGTCAGCAGAGTTTCCCCTGAGAAGCAGTAAATGTCTAGGAACAGCTACACTCTTTAATTATTAATCAGCACAAATTGTTTAAGCAACTGTCGGTGTGCATAGAATGTTCTTAATCTTTTCTTCATTGATACTTGCTTTTCAGTTATTTAAATTGAATTTTCAAAACAATATTTAATCTTTGACACAGCGTGTTTCCTTCCTGTGTAATCAGTTCTTAAAATGTGCCTTCAGGTGGGATCTCCAAGTCCTACTGCACTTGCTTTCCCCTGAAATTTTAAGCAGTTCTAGATACGTTAAAGAAAGGTCATTGGCAAGCTATTGATAAATAGTTTAATAACAGCAAAAAGACCTGAAAGTTACTGCATGTCATGTAAGGCAACCAGTCATGCTCAGTTCTGTTAAAATTAAAACCAACCCTCAGAAGTCAGGTACAGAGGAATTATCTGAGCAGTACACAGTGTCTTGACTGTACAGGTGTTACCTGAGACCAGAAACCTCTGAGCTCAACAAAACTGATGAGGCTATTTTATTCTATATAATCTTTCAATATAATATAATTAATTTTTCTTTTATTTTAATTATTCATTATAATGTGGTCCATTTGAATAGTGATTAGAAGCCAGAATCTTTGCAAAATTATTTTAATACTTCCAAGTAAGTTCATGTTCAGTGCAATATTTACTATCTCCCTAAGGAATCTTAGTGCTCTTAAGTGTTCCCTGAACAAAACTTTATTTTCTGTTGTTTCCTCCCTACCATCTGAATGCTGGGAAATAATACACTGTGTAGAGAATAAAGTATACTAATGGAACTGGATAAATTTGCACTGGTGCCTTCAAAACAGCTACCTAAAATTTTTATTTCTTACATTAAAACCTTCCTCTTTTAGGTATTTGAAAAGTTCACGAAAGAATCAACATCTTTACTGGATGAGCTTGCTCTAATTAACAATGGAAGTGATAAAGGAACTCAACAAGAGAGAGAGAGGTATGTGATTCACTTTTTGAAGTCAATGCTTTTGGATTATAAAATTTCATTTGTATTCCAAAAATGATACACCTTAAATGTATAAAGATACACCTTGAAAATGTATAAAGAAATTCTAATTTCTAATATAGACTATAAAATGTGTGTGTGTGTAGATGGATGCTCATTCAACTGATTACATGCACCTCCACTTGTGTTTTGATTTAATGAGTTGAAAAATTGAGGACTTTACTAAGTGAGGAAAAAAACGTAGTCTTTTAAGACCGTTAGGTAGTTCTAGCCTTAACTGAAGTTTTTACTGCTACTGTAATGCAAATTTTAATAATGTGTTTTGTTATTTTTTTCAAAGATCAATAGATTTGAACTTCCTTCCATCAGTTGATCCTGAGACGGTATTGCAGACAGGTATAGTAAGTCAAAAAATCAGAATGTTGGTCAGTAATGTGACATATTTCATTTTAGGCCCCAACTGAAAGCACGGAGAGCACAGTTGTTATCTTAGTCATCTTCACAATGTAACAAGCTTATCAACTACTGTGATCTTTGGGTGAAAAAAAGTGATGCTAAGAAATGGTAGAACTCCAAACATGTCTTTTTAAATACGTATTTTTATAATCCCACTAACATCTTCACAGTATTGCCATAACTATTACATTTAATTTTGGGAATGCTTTGTTTCTAGCGGGATTCAATATATATGCTTTATAGAATGAATTCATCTCAGTAGCCACCAAATGATTACAATACAGAAAGCATTTTCCTGCTCAGTTCTGGCAATTTGCATCGGTCTAGTTCAGTTCTAGTTCATCAGTCTAGCTGATCATCTGTCAGAAAAGTGAAACATACTTCACTTCTTGGACTCTCTTCTCAGCATTAAATGTTTTGGAATTCTTTAACATGTTTGATTTAGGGTGAAATCCTATTAACAATAAAGTATAATAGGCTATTGATTTGGACTGCATTTTTTTTTTTAATTAGTGCCTTTGTGGAATAAGAAGTAATGCATAGTGTTAGGTGATGATCAGAGTCTGAGTGCTTCTAATTTTTACCCTATAGCCTCCTATAAACGAATGTGTGGATCACATGTAATACTTGTCACAGTGGCTTTATGTGTCCTCTGTGTAAAAATTTAGCTTATCTAGATCTGGGATAATACTGTCTTGAATTAAAATGTGAAACAATCATGTCTTACTCTGGTCTTTGAAGTTTTTAAAACATGAAGTATCTGTAGACAGTGTCACTAGATTTTAGCCTAATTGTCTAATAGTATGATTTTTGGACAAAACAACACTTCAATTTTGCATAAAGCAGATAGCACCTTAGCCCATTAGTTTATATACATTCTATATTTTCTTAATTTTGGTAATGAATTTTTTTTTTGGTGCTATAAAGTTTCATCATTTCCATGAGACTGGATGATACTTATGTCTCCTTTCCAACTCAACAAATTCTGTGATTAAATCATGGGAGTTTGAAGAGGCAAAGAGAAGAATTTAACTCCCCCCAATTAAGTTTTAATCTCCTAAGGATAGATGTGAAGAGAGGGTTTAGATAAAAGGTTTCTGTCTTCCATAACTACAGTGCTTTTCTTTTCACAACGTCCAAATCCGTATATATAGTTCATAGACTTTCATAAGAGCTTAATTCAAAAAGACGTTTTTACCTGGAAAAATGCTGATCCTTTGCTGCTGAAACAATACAATAAAATATAAAAATTACCCCAGTAGAACAAACTTGTAAAAAAGTTTGTTTTCTCTGCAACTATCTGTACCTACCTGTGGAGTGTTATAAAAGATGAAGTCCAAGATGTTTTAACTGTAGTACAGCAAAATATATTTGAATTCTTAAGACATTTTCATTTCACAGTAATATATGCTGAGTAATTTAAAGTTGTTTGATGCAATCTTCAATGCCCTTGACATTTGGAATGTCTCAATAATAACAGTTGAACTTAGTCTTTTGTTTCTGCATTTTCCTTGAGGTATTACTGTTACTCAAGTAGTAGGTTTTTTCTTTTAGTGAACTGTCGTGTTACCCTTTTAAAACCTGCAGAACTAATGATCTCCAACTAGCACATTTTCACTTTCACACCAATATCTCTTTAGTGACCGAACACCATTTTATTTTAAGTGTTTCACTGAACTTTTGAGGAACAAATCAATGATCTGGGTTTACTTGTAGTGTGGTGTTTACATACTGAGAACTTTAACACAACAATTGCATTCTTCAAACAGTTTAAGCAAAAGATTAAGTAGTCAAAACATACTATTTTTGTGTGTATGAAAGTCACTGCACTCTAGAGAGTCTGTAACTTGATATGAAGCCTAAGAACTCAAAGAAAAGGGCAAGACTGGTGAGAACAGAACACTAAAAAAATAGTTATTATTCAGCTTCATGCTCTCTGTGAGAGTTGTACTTGATATAAAAATCCTGAAAAACAACACAGAAATTACGCAGTCAGATTTTTAGTGCCTCCATTTTAGAGCATTCATTCAATATAAGAACATGAATTGTTTGAGAGAAATACTTTGGATGCTACTCACAATTTTGAAGTAAATCAATACTTCAGTTGTTTCAGACTCAGGTTTGTGCTTTTCAGTGTTCTTTGCGTTAATCAATGCTATTATCATTTTGAATGTTAGCTACAGTATCTCTTCTATAAATCTGAAATATCCCACATTTCTTTTCTTCTGTTTTGTGGCTGATCCAGCCCCACAAACTGTGACCAAAGCTCTTCATGAAATTGTATCATTAAATGCCCAATGCATGACAAATCATGAGCTGTAAAAAGGCACTGCTGATGGTTTAAAAGCAGTCTTACTACTGATTGTGGCTTGTTCTTTGAATGTAGATTAAGCAGATTCTGTGTATTCTCTAAGGTCACGAGTTGCTGTCGGAGTTACAGCAGCGTCGGTTCAATGGCTCTGACGGAGGGGTGTCCTGGTCCCCGATGGATGATGAGCTGCTGGCTCAGCCACAGGTCATGAAGCTGCTGGACTCGCTCAGGGAGCAGTACACTCGCTACCAGGAGGTTTGTAGGCAGCGAAGCAAGCGCACACAGCTCGAGGAGATTCAGCAGAAGGTAATGCAGGTAAGCTTGGAACCGCTCTTGAATGCGCCGAGGTGGAGTTTTGAGCTCAAGTCCCGGCCTGTGATTTCTGCAACAATCCAAGGGGAGAGCTGAATGCCTCCCGTCACTTCACAAATGTCAGCGTGCTGGTTTCACTCAGTGCTTTACATTGTGGCTGCCACAGTGACTTTCCAAAGGCTGTTCTGATTTGTGGAGGTTGTTAAAAATGTGCTCTCTTGCCTTGGGGCTGCCCTGTGCTGCACACTGTGGCGGTGCATGGCTGCATTGCTGGAGATGCAAATGCTGGCGTTTACCCTGCTGGCAAAGAGAGGAACACCTTTACTGAGCACCAGCTTTGCTTGAGGGTTGAAAACCTTCCCCTGCCTATGTCATTTAAAGTTCCTGTTAATGAAGGTAAACCATTATTTATTCCTTTATTTATCTAATACTTGATGGTTTAACCTAAGCTGAAGTGCTTAAACTGTCTGTATTTCAGGGACACCCTGACAAGAATGAATATAAATTTCCTAATCCATTGCATGTTAAAGGTCATGATGAACTGGTTTGGTCCTTTGGAAACAGCTGTGTAATTAGCACTTCCAACATTTTCTCAGCAGAGTCTCAGTAGAGAAAATCAAGGAAATTGGAATTAATTTATTCTTCGTGTGTTTATCATTTGAAATTAGATATGTATATTTTTAAGATTATGTGTAGTTTGAATATGCAGAAAATGGAATAGATAATTGCTTTTAACCTTTCGACATTGCCATTTCTAATGCATGAGAAGGGCAAGTTGCACTTTACAGCATTGTGGATATGGGTAAAAATAAAAACTAATAAATTTTGTGATGTCTAGCAGTGAAAACAGGAACCTACCGAGTAGATAATTTCTACAGTAATTCGATTACTGTAAAAATTCTAAAAAGCAGATCTAATTTGTTGATACATTGAGCTGGAAGTATTAAAAATATGAGAGATTAATATAATCCTAGATAGAGCATATCACCACAGTTTTGGGTATAATCAGGTGAGAGTTTTTTCCTGTGTTTAAGTGTTAGTGGTTGAACAAGATGTGATTTTTATCATACTTTGGCAAACTGACATTGTTAATGCATTTACATAGAATTATTTACAATTACTCAGCTTCATTTTTCAGTATTTGTAGTAGAAATAGTTACTTGTTTGCTCTGTGTACACTGCAGATGTTACCTGGCAAGTGAACTGAGTTTCAGCACACAGGAAGAATGTGCTTTGCTCTTTTGCCAAGCTAATCAGTTTTTTTAAAGTGTATTTAAAAGCATTCTAAATAGCATACAAATATTTGAGAAAAACATACTAAATCTAGGAAATTATTTTGTTTCCTTTGGGTTTACAGCAAAAAATTAGGCTAATAGAGTTAAAAGCTAAAAGTAAGAAGCTAATGATGTACAGAAGGAAGCCAATGGAGGAAAAGTTGCCTTGGAATTTGTTTTGACAAAATAAACAGAAGTTGCCTGATAAGATTACTTGCAATACTTTAATTAGAATGGGTGTTTTTCCTTTGTGTTGCTGTTCCTTTTTTATTTTGTGTTTTGATCTTCTGCTAGCTTTCTTTACAGTTAATATTCCTATTTCATTATTTGTGTACCATCTTATATTGCTAACCACTCCTGGCTTGCTTTTGTGTTCATGTCTCAATTTCACTACTTGCTCCTTATTGTGACGTGCTTAGTTCTTACTCCTATCTGAAAGCCCTCTTATCCAAAACCAAGTCTCTCCCTTATGCCTTCAATATCCTACCCTCTCTTTTGAATTACCCCTTTTGCCATGGTTTTGTTTACCTCTCCAGTGTCTTTCATTCTGTAATGTAAAGGATGCTGTGATTGTCAGATGTTCTGTAATAAGCAGTTTTTCTGAATGCTGCTTATTATTGTAACTGTAGGTTAGGAGACACTCTGGCTTTGTCCTCCTTAGGCAGAGGTGTTAATTGCTATTTTTATAATCTTAATTCACAAAAAAGTGAGGTCTTGGAGTAGCCTTGTCACTAATGATTTTGAAGTTTATTTTATGAAAATTGCATCTCATTTTTCTATGTGTTCCCTCCTCAGTTTAAGCATCTGTCACAAGAACAGCCATGTGCTGTCCTAAGCAGTTGCAGAGTCAATGTAGTAGTTGCTGGAAACTTGTAATGGGGAGATGGTTTTGGGTTTTGACCAGAGAGGGCAACTGCTAAGCAGTAGCCTTGTCCAGTGTTTCAGACTGTGATGAGAGCTGTCATTTCCATGTGTAAGTTTTCCAGGCCACTCTGACCTTAGTGGGGGACATCTGGGTCCCTTCACTTCTAGGTCAGTTCCATATTTAACCCGTAACAGCTGTGCAGAGGTGCTGAGCACAACAGGAAGTTTCTCTTTAAACAAAAAAGAACCTGCAACTGTAGAGTCTTAATTTGTCCTAGAAATGAAAAGCAAGGAAGACTCAGAATACTTTAGGAGCAATGAATATATGCTCTGAAGCAGTGCTTTGGCATGGGCAAAAAGGGCAGTGGGAAGGCAAATAAATAATGACTCAAAGCTGGAGTCAATTGAGCAGCCTTCTCTAACAATGGTTGTTCTTGATTACTGCTACAGTGCAGTCTAGCAGCACGAGCAAAGTGGTCCAATTAGTCCCCGTTTCATTTGTCTTCATGGTTATGGGGTTACATTGTGTATTGTATTATGTTTCCTGAAAAATCTGTGTGAAGCTGTTTTGTGATCAATGTTTAAACAAAACCCACATTAAAGACAGGAAGCTGGCTTCCTATGCCTTTTTATTAAGGTTCAGAATCTGAAGGTATTCCTACATTTCCTTACTTCAGCACTCCATTAGTGACTTCTGCACTTGGCTTCATTGCAACTATATCTGTTTCCCAGATATTTAAAAATTTATCAGGAAAAATTTCCACAGATATCATCTGATAATTCAAATGTGTGTAAGAAAAGCAAGATTTGAGACATTTGAGTAATATTTACATCAAAAAATAGTTTCAAAATAACAATAAAAGAAATCCAATACTATAGTCCGAAGTTGTGTTGCTGTGACCCTGCAAAGACAAAGTCCATGAGATGTGGCCACAAAAACTCAGTAACAGGTTTGTGTTATTTGAATAGAGCAAGTTAATGCGCAAGCTTAATTTTGAAACAAATATATATTCTGTACTTGAATGTTAGTTTATTCCGCAAAAAAGGGAGAAATCTCTCAGGTTTGAGGTTGAGTACAACTGTGCATTGTAATCACTTGGGCAAAAAAAATTGTGGTTTGAACACAAGAGGTCCATTATCATTGTGTTTTGAGCTCTTTTATTGACAAGAGGTATGGAATGACAATTGTCTATATGAAAAGTCTTGTCATAGCTGCCACCTGATTTCATGGAGCTGACAGGCTGAGGTTAATGAAAATAGTTTCTATTTAGAACTTTGAAGGATGTGAATGGGCTCAACAGCAAGATTTTTACAGAGCTGAAAAAGGTCTATTTTTTTTATAAACATATGCTTATTTTTATTTATACTTATGTTACAAAATTCTGTTTATACCAGTTTTTGTGTAATTGATTTGCTACTTTGTTGTTATCATTTTTATCTTACTGACAGGTAGTCAATTGGCTTGAAGGACCTGGATCAGAACAACTAAGAACCCAGTGGGGAATAGGAGATTCCATTAGAGCTTCACAAGCTTTGCAACAGAAACATGAAGAGATTGAGAGTCAGCACAGTGTGAGATTTCCCATATCCTTTTCACGTATCAAAATAATTCTAAATGCATGTAGTTATGAGCAATGTATTTTGGTTATGAGTATCTAGGAATTTTGCATAGTGCATGATGTTATGAGCTACAGAGGAAATTACGTGAGCAGTAATTTCATATGGTCATTATATTTGCTTTTTTTTTTTTTCATTGCAGAAAAATACAGATTTCTATCTGTGATTTTTCTTGGGTTTAGTATGGTACAGCAGTTCTTAAATTTTCATGTAGAGTAGAAGGAATAAATTTACTTTTTTCTCTCTGCAAAATGTCTGAGAAGTCCTGCACTTCTTAGGTGAATAACTTAATGGTTTTTATCTCTATTAGACTGCACTTACCAATCACTGAAACTGGCTTAAGATTTTCACTGATCAAGACTTTAGATATACTTTATGTTCATAATGAAATCATGGGGATGCTGTTTTATAACTACACTAACTTGATGCCTTTGCTTCTAATTTTGAATACTTCCTAAGCTTCAGCAGAATTGTCTTTCCATCAGATGATTAACTATAATTAGGTTATGAATATTCAGTGCTCCCAAAGGGAGTTTTGCCCACAGTGCTGTTCACCTTTTGTGACTTTCCTTGATGTAGACACTGGCAATTTTGTCCACTTTTCCTAAGTTCTGTTGGCAGTCATGGCAACAAAAATAGTCACTGGGTTATAGTTTTTCAGACATAATTTAAGGGGTGGAAAAAAGCCCCCAAACCTTTAGTCTGAGGAACACGGCACCCTAAACAACACTAGTTCTCTACTGACTCCACCTTCAGTGAGTATGGTTTCCTTGCTGGATGCAGCAGTGTAGGTGTTTGTGTTTGGTTAAGTAAATCCAATCTCCCCTGTGTTGTCATTTTTTCAAGCAGTGTGGAAACCAGTACCTTCCAAAGTGTAAAACATCGTGCAGTTGAAATCCTAATTGGAAAAGAAAAAAAAACACAACAAAAGCACCCTAGACAACCTACTTCATTGGCAAAAATTAATTTGAGTGTCTCTGTTATATTGCTGTTTCAAAGTGAAAAGAGAAACCAAACTGAACATACTTTGTTTTTTCACTTGGATACCTATGGCAGAGAATTGTGATTTAGCTGGGGCTCAATGCAGTCCCTTCAAGTCATTGAAATCCACTGAAGTTTGTAGGCTGCCCTACAGTGTGCTGAAGCACTGGCAGCATGGAACACAGCTTGGTTCTCAGGTGCTGGCAGGAGTTTGCAGAAATAAGTCAGAAAAAAAAATATTTTATGTCAAAATAAGTAATTGGAAGACCACTCTCCTACCTTAAATTTAGATGACTGTAGAGATTAAAACTATTTCTTGTCAACAACCCTAGAAAAATGTGCTTTGCCTTTTCAATTTTTAGTGTACATTTCCTCTTTCATTGTTTTCCTGTTTTTTATCCTAATAATTGAATTGACAGCTTGTATGTTTGCTTTCATCACCTTCTGTTTAATGTTGATTATAGTATTTTGAAGAGACTTAACACAAAATCTTGATTTGTTTTGAAAATACTTTTTTTTCTTCAATTTACTCTGAAGTGAAAAAAATAATTTCCATAGGGTGCATTTTTGTGGGGAGAAGGTGGTTGGATTTTTGGGGTTTTAATTTTCTGATAGCTTTATTCATGAGCAATACACTAGAACTGGTTTTTTTTGAGAAGGTCTTTGCTCTATGGGTTTGAGCTGTCATATGCAACTGTGGTTAAGTTCTCCCATGAAAAAGATGAGAAACAATTTTATATTTGGTTTTCTGGTATCTTAATTTTACTGATAGCTTTATCAAAATAAATTACTGCAACTCTTACTTTAATGCTAAAAATAAAAACTGAAAAAACCCCAAAATCCTTAAACATATTCATCTAAAGTTTTTTGACTTCTCATATTATAGTTTATATGTCACATTTAGCTGGACCTGTATGTTCAGTATCAAAGAATTATGTTCAGTGAACTGATTGTGCTGAATCTGTGTGTCTGCAGTACACATGTACACAATGGAAGATGTTTTCACATTATGTCATCGTAGTTACCCCTTTTGGGACAGATGAGAGATGTATTCTGCTCGTAAATTTTTGACTGATTGCTAATTTTTTTCATTACTTTCTCTTTGCTCCCCTCCTTGCTCTTTTCATATTCTCTTTTTTCTGTGAGCAGATGGTAGAGGCAGCTTTGGGAAAAAAGAAAAAAATTTCAGAATATGGATATTTATACTCCGTTTTGCATGATTTGTAAATAAATGATGCAAAAGCTGAAGACATAATTTACAAAATTCTAAACATCCCAATAGGAGCAAGACAAGAATACAAATTAAATCAAGAATTGTAGGCCAAGAGATGGTGCTGTTCCATAGAAATACATAGGACACTTCAAGGTCAAAATTAGAGCTGTTGAGCAAACACATTTTGCTTTACAGGCATCTCAGTCATGCAAGATGTGAATGTGATCTGGATGTATCAAGCTGTTTTTAAATCTCCTCAAATTGTTAAATATTTGAACTGTTTTCCTCTGCAAATACACCAATAGGACAACCTAACTAAATCTTATGTATTCAGTAATCAAGCCATGTGAAGAACAAATCTGCACATTTTAAATTGAATAGTATAAAGCTTTCCTTAAATAAGGAACAAAGATCATTTTGAAGTTTCTGTGCATGGATTCTTTTGTTCAGAAGATAGACATTACTTCCACTTTGTCAACAGCAGTATTTTTTTCTAAATTTTAAGGAAGTTATTGCTACTTTCAGTCATGTCACTGAAAGTAACACCTGGATAGTCCTGTGAACAGCTTTTTATAATTGCTGATCACTTGGCAAAAGTGATCTTTTGTTTCAGTAGACCAGTACAGACATTTAAGCACTGGAAATTTGTCTTAAAATGTTGGAATTCCTCTTTTGGTGGAAGTTTGTGCTGGGACTAGGAGCCATGCATTGAACTTTTCCCATCTTTAAGCACTGTATTTTTTATACTACAATGCATGTATTAAAATCTACTAAGCCCTTTATTGAGAGTTGATTTGAAATCAGGAATATTTTTTCCTTGTCTTTGAGGTAGTATAATCTGTATTTACCTGCTTTTTCAATCAAAGTTTTCAAATTTATTAGCCTGCAATTGAGTGTATACCATTAAAGAGAAATAAAATTGTATTTGGCATTTTTAATTCTTCATCTTCTTGTGTTTCTAGGAGTGGTTTGCTGTTTATGTTGAGCTTAATCAGCAGATAGCAGCTCTTCTAAATGCAGGGGATGAGGAGGACCTTGTGGAATTGAAAGCATTGCAGCAACAGCTGAGTGATGTGTGTTACAGGCAGGCCAGTCAGCTGGAATTCAGGCAGAACCTATTACAAGCAGCACTTGAATTCCACAGTGTTGCCCAGGATGTAAGTGTTTCTTTTTAATTTTTTTAAGGCGTTGTCAATGAAGTAGTGCCTTAGTATTGTAAGTGTTGAATACATTGGAAAAATATTCAGAGAGATGAGGGGAAATATAATGTCACTTGGAAAATACTATAAGTCATAATTTACTCTAATTGAAACACTGAGAAAATTGGCTCCCCCTTTTTTTAGGATGGAAGTACTTTGTAATAAGTCTTATATTTCAGTAGTGTTTGAAATAAAAGGGTTACTAGTTGGAAAGTTACTTTTTTGCCCCTCTTTTTTTTATTTAGAGGCAAATGCATTAATTGAACTGGAATTTGTTGTACTTTTCATAGTTTCTTTTTGTAAAATGGCATGTTTTTTCCCTATATTTTTTTTACAAAGCAAGTAGAATCTTGGCTTCTTACTCTCCCACCATCTGGGGATGTGTGCTCTTGGATTTCTACAAGGCAGATGGGTCATTTATCTTTCATCTAGACTTTCATTTCCTGTAGCTGCAAAGAGAAATTTGAAAATGACAAATTTCCAAGCATTTAGAAGATTGTAGACCCAACCATTGGAAGCTCAAACTTCTTTTTAAATATCAGCATTTATGTTCTTACATTTTAGTTGTCTCAGCAGTTGGATGGTTTACTAGGAATGTTGTGTGTGGATGTAGCACCAGCAGATGGAGCATCAATTCAACAAACATTGAAACTACTGGAAGAGAAATTGAAAAGTGTTGGTAAGCAAGATATTTCTTCATTTCAGACACACACATTCTAATGAGTGCATTATGGGGGGAAGATACAGTAATCCCTTTTAAAAATCACCAGAAAAGCAGGGGATAAAGATGTTACAACTTCTGATTCCTCACTATGTAATGTTCCACTGAGCAGGCTTATGCCATCTACTGTGTAGTAGTTTTGTCTGGGGAAATGACCTGGAACTGTTTTCTTTTGAATGTTTTACATCGAATATATGTATATATATATATATATATATATATATTTGTTATATACCATTATCATGCATTTCATCTGTAAACCATCTTCTTTCCCCCATTAATCATCTGTAGTGCCTTGGAATTACAGTGCTTAGATCATGTTTTTGTCTCCAGAACTGATGCCTTGATTATTAGGGTTTTATCCACTCAGTTTTAGAATGCTTGTACTGGGTGTTTTGCAGAAACTTTGAATGTATATGTTAATAAATGGCACATTGAAGGTTGTTCCACTGTCAAGCATATGGAATTGATTATTTCAGTTGGAAGGGGCTTACAGTGATCAACTTGTTCATTAAGTTATGGGAGAAAGAGCTGCAAAGAAAAGGAATTTATGGTAGGAGTAGATGTGATTGGAATATAACAGTTTGATGCATAAATGAGATATTCCTTCAGGAAAACAGATAGAGCTGCTCAATAAGAGATGGAACAGCAGATCCCAAGGGTTGGCAGATTTCAGTGTAGAAAATTGTATCAGCCGTATCAGATGTATTATAAAGCAGCAACTTCTGCCTGCAGTGGAAGAACACTTAGGCTACAACTGCTTAGCAGTGATAAATATTTTAGGAATTATGTAGCTGTGTGGATGAAAACCATTACTTAGCTGTGTATATGCTGAAAAGTTGACATGCTGTCAACTTCTGTTCCTTTTCTTGTAATCTGCTAGAACATAAAATAGCAAAGCCTCAGTTCTTTGTTAATATAGACAAATGCTCACTCAAACTTGAGTTGGTAAGGGTGGTGAAGGACATAGTAATGTCCTTTTCATTTTCCAGGTTCCAGTCTTCATCCACGTATGATTCTGTTGCATTTTATCTCCCTCCATTGAGGAAAAAACCACCAAAATTCTGAGTGATCATTGACTTTTTTTCTTTTCTTTTACTAGACTTAGGCTTGCAAGGCTTGCGTGAGAAAGGTCAAAGTCTTCTTGATCAGATATCTAACCAGGCATCATGGGCTTATGGAAAAGATGTGACCATTGAAAACAAAGAAAATGTGGACCATATCCAAGGAGTGATGGAAGATATGCAGCTAAGAAAACAAAGGTAAGAACAATTCTAGTCATTAAGATTTTTATGTGTTAACAAGTCACTTTTTATACAATTTAGTTTTTTTTAAAGAACCCATTTTGTTTTATGTTGAGTTAAAGGATGCATCACAACTCTAATTTATATTTTTATATATTTGAATGGGACAAACTTTCCTGACTAACCTGTTGTAGTGTATTCCTAGAAACAAGCACCTTTTATATTTTGGTACTGGATGGAGTACTTGAATGCTTTCCTGTACTTGTAAATGCTCAAAAATTATACATTCATATTATATAGAGCTATAAAAATATGCAAGAGGCATCTTTTATATGTTAGCAGTTTGAGATGGAATTGTAGTAAGACTACAGTATGGTGGTGGGTGTAAAATCATTTTTATCATAAGCTCTGTCCTTTGAGTATGGTATTTTCATTCCTGAAGATAGGAAGACAAATGAGATGGTGTTGGAGGGGACAGGGTACCAAATGGAGGCACAGATTTTCAATTTTCAGAAGAAAAGACAATGGGATACCAGACCATATAGTCACCCCAGGACATAGGATTTATGAGTTTTGGAAAATAATAGAGTGAGGGATGAAGTTGCAGTTGGGAAAAATTTTGGAGAAAGTTGAAATTATAAGAAGGATGGATTTTGCCGTTGTCCTCTTCCTCCAGAATGTGATTATTTATAAATTAAAGATGTACTGGATTTTCTGTAGTACTGCCTTTTTTTTCTACTGAACAGTGTGAAAGAATGAGATGCTATTGCCAGTATTACTGCTGGACCCCCTGAGACAATGGAGTACTGTCCACAGAAAGGGCCTGATGTTCAAGGGCAAAAAGATGCCTCTAGGCAACAGCAGGGTCTAGTGAGCATCAAATTGCCCGTTTTACAAATTAATTCCACCATTCATAAATTGTTTTCTTAGGGAGCTTAGTGTAAGGAGCTATGTGTTTTGGTAGTGCTTAGAGAAAATTCTGTTTTAAGTTTGCCCTCTGAATCCTATTAATTTAAGCGTTACTTGTGTTTAGAGGGCCAGCTGCAAAAAACTACAAGAGGATGTGTCACTGTGCAATAAAATGGCAGTGGGAATTCCATACTGAGAAAAGAGATGTTTGTGGGAGAAGGAAAGACTTTACAGACACAGTAATGAACTCTGAATCAGCTGTGAACTCAATGATAAACATTGGAGAACTTGCAGAAATTGCTTTAGTGTTCAAACACACAGGGAAAAGCAAGTAGAATGCTAAGAATTATTAGGAAAGGAATAAAAAACTGAAAGAAGAATGTAATTGTGTCACTGTATAGATAGGTAGTCCATTTCTGTTCGTGATACACAATTCTGCTCCGTGCTCTCAAAAAGGTTATAGAATTATGGGAACTCAGTTAAAGGACTAAAACATGAATAATATTTCCAAACAAAGCTATGAAGCAGCTTTCAGATGGTGAATGATTAAACAAGGTTTTTTAGCCTGGATGAGAGACAAAGAAGTGAAAGAACGAAGTATCTCTCAGTAGCATGTAATAGTATTTTTTGAAACATTTAATTTTATTTTTTTTCCCAAGTTCTGTTGAATATTTCTTGTTATTTACATACACATGTTGTGTTTATTTTTAGAGGCATTTTGCTGCTTTATTTACAGTTTTGGAACCCATAAAGTGTTTTCCTGCATTATTAGAGCAGCTGATGCCCTTTCAGTGTAAGCATTGCAAGACATGTAACAAAACACAGCATGCTAACAAACTGTTCTTTGGAAGAGCTTGTGTTTGTAACCAGTTTGGAAAAGATCATGCACACAGTCTTTTGCATTTGCTTATAAAGCCAACTGTTGTTGACATTAGTAATTCCTTTTGCACTGAACAGGAGCATGAGTCTTGCTGTCTACTTAGTAGGCTCTGAAATTGGAAAGCATTCTGCTAAATGTATTAGCTTTGGTCTCAATGTGGAAGGAGAAGGACTTTCAGCACTTTTATTGGAATTCTGGAGAAATAACTGCAAATTGTGCTTAATTCAGAACAACATAATTAGGGTCAGTTTTTATATCAGTTAGATTTTGAAATGCTTCCTGACTAGTAAAGCGAAGGACATCGTCACATAAGGGTTCAGATATTGCCATCTTTATTCAGATAAAAAGAAAAATGGAAAAATGTATTATCTTTTAAACAGCCTCATTGTATTAATCAAGAAAACTTTGCCCCCAGCAAACAGTACAATTTGGGATTATGCCAGGTTGAAGCCAACTTTCGTCTAAATTTTAGTAGGATAAAGTCTGTCTTAGCCACATAAACCTCTGTGTTGCAGAGTTTAGCAGTGCAGCAAGGTAAGGAACTTGGGATGATGCTGCAAGACCTTGTAGGTGTCTCTGGTGTTACTGCCTCCACCTTCATATTAGAAATCTTGAGGATGATGTTTTTGGTGACTTGGAGTGCTCAGTTGTATTTATTTCAATTTTCTTATTGTTCTCTGTGGCATTAAGGTACTTTGACCAAACTAAGCAGCTTTGATCATCTTTTCATGAGTGATTGTATTTAATGCTTCTCACTTGAAATCATTGTTGTCAATATCAGAGTGTTTTGTGTCTGCTGTACATGTGTTGATGCGTGTTTCTGTGCTGCTGTTTAAGGTGTGAGGATATGGTGGATGTGCGGCGGCTGAAGATGCTTCAGATGGTGCAGTTGTTTAAATGCGAAGAGGATGCTGCTCAGGTATGGAAATACCTCTAGAATTTCATCATTCTGGTTTTGTAGACCACTGGGTTGATTTATGGGGGCTGGTAGTTTTACAGTACTTTTTTTGCAACTTTCAAATGTAGTTTTGTTTAGGGAATGTGTATAGTGAAAAAGAAAGGATATAGCAATGTCTGAAAATAAGGTGTATTTGGGGATTGCATGCATGATTTACTAGCTTGTGACAGCTCATTTAACTTCTTTCTTATGCCGAAATTATATGCTAGTACTGAAGTAACGTTACCCTTCTGGCTTAATTTCTTTTTAATGTATTAGTTTTTATTCTTTTGGCTTATTTTTAAGGCAGTAGAATGGTTAAGTGAACTGTTGGATGCTCTGCTGAAGACACACATCCGACTGGGAGATGATGCTCAAGAAACAAAAGTTTTACTGGAGAAACATCGAAAATTTGTTGATGTTGCACAGGTGAAATGTGTTATTTTTTTAGCAATATGGGCTTTGTGCAGTTTCATATCCTCTCCTAAACAGAATCAATATCTGTATGGACAGTCATTGAACAGCTGTCACTGGTCTTACTGGTTTGCCTCAATGCCTGAGTGAAGAAATTGATTGCTGAAGTTGGTGAGGGGCCTAATGAGATATTGTAGTTCCATCAGGAGCAGCAATGCTGCAGGTCACTACCTTAGTTAACCTTCATACAGGCAATGCAATCAACCAAATAAAGTTCATTGGCTTTTGTAAAAGACACATCTCAAACAATCTTTAAAATTACTTTTGACAAGCTGAGCCAAAACTCAGTCGGGTGCTTTATCAGTCATTTACTGCTTTTTAAGAGAGTCTTATTTGCACTTGTTAATTAACAGATGTGATGTTTTCTAATTCCACCTTTTGCACTGGAACTGATATTCTCTTTTGATGAATAAGAGTTGATGATGGCAGGAGGGTCATTTGCTGTCAGTGATGTGCCTCAGGGCACCTGGATGCTGGCTGACCAAAGCCATGGTGCCAGTGAAGTCAGGGAGACAGTCCTCTCAGCAGTGAATGTCAGGTATCTCTTGGAAGATCCAACGAGCTGTTCAGAATTTTTGGGAAGATCTCTTGCTTTGCCAGTGTGAATGCTAGGCAGCAGCAGATACTAAATTTTTTTTAAGAGTGAAAGCACTGTTTGGTCATTTCAATTTTATTCTTACTTCATCAGCATTTTCTAGTAGACCAGATTAGTTCAATGTACTTTGTAAACCTAAACTGTGGAGCTCTCATAAACTTGCCTTCTGTTGCTTTAAGCTGCTGTTTCGCTCCCAGGTACAGAGTTTTTACATGTGCTTACTCTCCCATCCCCTCCAATTTTTAGAGTACTTATGATTATGGGAGACAGTTACTGCAAGCAACAGTGGTCCTGTGCCAGTCCTTGCGATGCACTTCAAGGTCCTCAGGGGACACACTTCCCAGACTGAACAGAGTGTGGAAACAGTTTACAGTGACTTCTGAAGAAAGAGTACACCGCTTGGAAACAGCTGTTGCATTTCATTCAACTGCTGAAAAGGTGAGCCTTGTGTTTTATTAAGAAGAAAAATTTCTTACTTGAGTTCAGACGAACAAAACGTAAGAAGTATGAAGTTGCCAGTGTGTACATTTATCCTTTCTAAATATTTTTAAAAAACCTAGAAATAAGAATTTTAGTATCTCTCTCCACCCATTAATTTCAGTACTTATTGTAGTAATTTTTCATATACCTGTATTAATATAAGGCCTGCTTAACAAAAAGGAGAACAGCATTCTTCAAATGGGAATTCTAATATTGATGATAAAGCATTTCATTGTATCTTTTAGACTGTAATTCTTAAAAGCCAGGAACACTTCTTTGTGCAAGGTATGATACAGGGCTATCGGGTCATTTGAGTTCTTTGGAGAGTTAAAGGTGTATTGCCCTTTAAACTGTATGGATTCTGGATGGGATAACCTTCTCACAAACTGTAAATGAGGGCAGCTCTTGTAGTTTCCATACATGCTGTCTTGTTCCATCTTGTATTTTTCACCTGGGGGCTTTGAATGTGCTTTCTTCGTGAACATACCTCTACCTTGGTATGGTTTTCAGACTCCTATTGCCAAATGTTTCACTGCTCACCCAGTCAGGTGATGCAAGAAGCACAGTGGAGGATGAGCGGTCCTCATGTGATGAGGAATAGTTGCTGTTCAGCTTGTTGAAGGGGGAAAACGTTGAGAGCTTTCAGAAGTAACATAAAATATTCTCATACAAAACTGTGGTGGCCCTGAACTGTCTTCTTAATGGACCTTAATCAGTATTTTATTTTCTTGAATTGCATATGTCAGTTGATCTCATGTAAATGTGGTGGTGAAAATGCCAAAAGAACATTCACTCTGCCAGTTAATGGCACTTTAAAAAACTACATGCTACCCCTTGTGTACTTTATTCTGTATTTTTTTACTTTGATTAAACAGATTTTACAGGAATGTCCAGACCAACCTGAAGCTTTCAATGAAATGGATCAATTTGATGAAATTGAGGCAGTTGGGAAATCACTGTTGGACAGACTAACAGTGCCTGTAGTTTATCCTGATGGGTATGTAGAATGGTTTCTCTAATGCTTTTGGAATAATGCTCTTGGTAAAGTTTTACAGTAGTCTCATATGCAGAAGAATCCTGAAGGCTTATTGCTGAAATAGAAAAGTGAGCACGTTGTTTTTATAAAGTTTGAAATAGGACCTGCCTACTTTCTGTGAAAAGATGGGAAAGAATTTTTAATGGGTGTTAATGCACTGCCTTTTTAAAGCAGTGACTTTTTCACACTGAATGGTTAGATTTATTCAGTCTTTGCACCAGCACAGTATGCAGAAGTAACAGAAGAATGACCAGTCCCAGTCTCTTTTCCCTGAAGAAAGATACCAGATGAGAATCACAGGATTTCTATTTATTTGCAATTCTATCTAAGCCAGTATATTGAAGATAAATTTATATTTTATTTATTCAGTAAACAAAACAGTACTTCCCTTAAGAAGTATTAATGCTTACTTGAATTGGTAGTTCTCTTGAGCTACAAAAGCAAATTGATTTTGAAATCTCAGCCATAATAAAACTCAGTTCTCTGTGTTTAATGATGTCTATTGTTATGCTGAGCTTGTAGTTAATTTCTGTGTGAGTTGCAGCCAAGCTGTGGAACAAGTCTCTGGTGTGTAGGAAGCCACACCATAATGAAAATGGTCTGAAATGAGTACATTGAGTTAGAGGCTGAAAAGTTATGAGGTAGTATCAGGCAACTGCATTAAGGCTTACCTGAAGTCTGTCTGGAAAATACAGTTGCAGGGAGCTGGTCATGGAAATTTATTGTCATATTATTTCCAAAATGCCATATGCCTTCTGCAGTGTACAGTATGAAGATGGGCCCAGGCCTGAATTAGTAGTGATTTTTACTCTTCTTTCAATAGTGTCTTTGAAAATAGTGGAGGGTAGGGAAAAAAAGCAACAAAACAAACAAAAAAAACCTGACCCAAAACCAGATCAAGCTCAACTAATTTTGTATAACTTCTGTATAGCAGATTTGAGTAACCTGGTAAAAGTAGCAACTGTTCAATCCTGAACATTATTTCTGACCCCTCTGGAATTTTGGTAGAGTTTTGCATATCTGCAAAAGTTTGCAAAAATGGTATTGTAGTTGTCCTGTATCTCAGGACCCCTGCTTATCATCCTGCCATGGCTTTGAAGTATTTGTCAAATAATTTGCAAAGGGTCTGCTCCTTATCAGAAATAGTTTGAGATTTAAGAACATACAAAAAGTCATAAATGCTTGGGGGTTCACCTGGTCACCTCTTCAGACTTTTGCCAATATCTTTGTGGAAGTTCAGGTCACTGGTCCCTGTCCTGCTCATGGCTTCTGCTCTGTATGAGGAAATGTTGTGATCTGTGTGCAGTTATGCAGTAGGACCATTTACCTCCTCAAATGAGTCTGTTCCTGCATAGAATAACTTTTCTGTCCACTTTTACCTGTCAGAATTTGCCTGCTATTTCCAAAAGTTTCTTTACTTTGTAACTAGATTTAATACCTGTTCTGAAACACGTATTCTGTTCAAACCCTCCTTTTGCTGACAGCTTGGTTAGTGGTTTCCCTACATTTCAGCTGTTCTTTGTTGTATTTGAATTACAGCCATGTGTTCCTTTCAGTTTGAGAGGTAGATGGCATAATTTGACAGCATGTGGTTGACTCAACATGTGAAGAGTCCTTTAATAATGCAGCAATTTTATAAACTCAGAATTCATGTACAGACAGGTACCATAGATTGTCACAGTATGCAAAATTGTCAGACAGACTTGGGGGAGAGCCAGAGAAGGGAGGTCAGAAAGAGTGTTGGGAAGCATTCAGTGGCACTTGTTGCTGTTGAAATCACAGAATGGTTTTACTTGGAAGGGACATTAAAAACCATCCTGTTCCAACCCCCTGCCATGGTCAGGGGCACCTTCCACTAGATCAGGTTGTTCAGAGCTCTATCCAGCCTGGCCTTGAACACCTCCAGGGATGGGGCACCCACCTGTGCCAGAGTCTCACCACCCTCAAACTTCTGTTGAGTGTGTCTTTTGGATATGAAAGGCTCACTGAGTATTTGCAACAATTTCATAAAAATTTGCTGGTGAATCTCATCACTAAGTCTCCAAAGCCTTTTAAAGGTGGCGTTGGAGGAAAAAGTGTCTATTTTTCTTATCTTCTTTGTGTTATCTATTGCAAAATTAACAAGTGTATTCATGTACTGACTTATTACTGATAATTTATTGTGGTGTGGGTTTTTTTTCTAGGTCTGAGCAGTACTTTGGGAGCCCAAGTGATATGGCTTCTGCAGCAGAGCACATTAGAGAGAAGATGAAGTTAGTTAGCCTGAAAAAGCAGCAGCTGAGACAACCAGAAGCCACTACCCCAGAGAGCTAATACTGACCTTGTCTATGAATTCATAACAGGACTTCAGTTTGTAATCCAGCATGTTGTTTGCATATTACAGAATTTGGTATAATATATTAAAATGCATTTCACAGCTATTACGAGTCTCATTTTTTTTCAAAGTAAATGTTCTCAGCATCTTAATACTGTACATCTATCAAGCCATAATTATTTAACATGCTATGAAACCATAGACTCCAAGTATCTTATGAAAAGGAACTGTAAACTTTGCACTGAAATTTGCTGTAAAGCTTTACCTGACCTGTCAGCTGCTTCTTAGTTAGACAGCTGATGCAAGCTTTGAGTGGTGCTAATTAAAGTGTTAGAAGTTCCATATTATGAAACTAGTTCTTTGCTTCCCCCATGCCCAGGTGATGTAGTAATTTTAGACTGTAAGGAAAGTAGCTGCAGTGTAGACTGTGGTAACCCTGTAATTTTAATTTGAAATACTTTTAAAAAAAATCATTTTTATTGTGCCAGTATGCAACTTGCCCATCAGATCTTTGATATATCAAATTCATTAAACAGATGTTTTCCTATTTGTATTGATAATGTATTAAAAGCTGTTTGTGCTTAATAAAAATCATCTTTTTAAAATCTAAGATAAATTTGTTCTGTCTGTATTTCCAAATATTGTTTATGTTACATTTTTATGCTAAATGGTAATAAGAATAATTACTCCCCCAATATATTTAGAAAGTCTGTATAATTTTTCTTACTAAATGCATTGTAGCTCTTGAACTATTATTGATGGGTGTGAAAGTCCAGGCTATTTTTTCCTTTCTTTCTGACAGCAGTACTTGCACAAAAGTAAGATGGTATTTGCATAAGTTAGTGTTATATTAATCATAGTTTTGTTCCCTTGTAAGACTGGCACTTGTCTCCTGTGCTTTATTTCTAAGTCCTTTGTTTCCCTTTGAATGGAGAACCCTGAATAATGTGAATATCCCTGCTGGTACCTTTGCGGTTAAAGGTTTTCGTGTAATGAAAGAGAAATTAAATGAGGCTCATAACTTAAAACCATGAGATTAGTAACAAAATGAAATTTATTCAGAGAAAGGGATGGGATTGAAACCAAATCAGCTGTGTGCATGGCTTGGTTAACTTAATCTTCAGGATGCAATCTGGATACATCAGTTATTATATTTTTGGGAGATGGTGTGGGATTTTAGAGTGCTGTGTGTGGAACAAACAGCTGCAGGTCTGGAACTGTTATTGCACTATACTTTGCTCACAGTAAAAATAATGCTCTCTTCCTACATTGCTAATGTTATTACTCTGCAGATTTTCCTGATGGATCTGTCATTCAAATATATTTACTTTTCTTAGTTTTGCACGTTTTCTCCAGAGGAAAGTGATGTTTCAAATCAAGCCATTTACTAAAAAAACCAAACAAACCAGTAATTCCAAATTAATGGCTTACCTGTAAATTCAGTGATAAAGGCATTTTTCCTCTTGGGATATTTTGGCAGAGGAAATACAATTTTTTAAAATTAACTTAATGCAGTGGTACAATATTACATTAATATTAGTTTAAAACTATCTGAAGTTTTATGGACTTTATAAAGAGGCTTTTTGATATAATATTTTCAAATTTAATTTAGTTGCTTAATTGCATTTGAGAAAGCTGATGTTATTACAGCTAATTTTTGGAGGATATAAATTCATTTAAAAAGAACCCAAACATAAAAAGTATGCATATATTTAATATAAACTGCAAACACAGAAGTAAATTAGTGTAGTCATTAATAAGCACCATGTCTCCAGTTTTGCAGCATTTGTAAATTGAGTCTGCTTACGGTAAGTAATGGTCTGCAGTATAAAATATAATTAAAATATTAGAGTAAGCAAGTATTACAAACACTTTATTTTCAAGTTTTTATTTGGGTTTTAAAAATTTTTATTTTATTTTTTAACTTTTTTTAGGGGCCCAATGCTATATGCAAACCCAGGGCAGTATCAGAAGCTCTTCACTCATTCCTGTGACAGCTGCATATACAACTTGGAACTGTTGACTGCTCACCCCAGTGACCCTGATGTTAATTTTGGCTCAGTGTGTGTAGTCCAATCTTGACACTGCTCTTATCTGTCGTTTGACATTCCTAGGGGCCAGTGGATCCTGACTTTCACCCCATTGGCTCTAATTGAGTCTCCAGTACAGCATCTTGGGCTGTGCCAGCTTTTTCTCTTTCTGCTCTCTTCCTCTGGAATTCCTTGCCTTTAGGCAAATCGAGTGTCTGGCAAAGGGCTGTTAACCGTCACTTTGCCATTTGCCCAATTTCTTTGTATCAGGAATGAGGGCAAGTAGTTTTTTAAGTCACGTTGCACCCAAGAGTCTGCCAGGTGTTTCAAATCCTATGAACTCTGAGACTTCCTAGCTTACTGAAACAATGAATAAACATTTTTTGTTAATATTGCTATTGAACATAACTGATTGAGGGATTTTTGTGCTTTACTCTTATTCCTCTGTGATTGTACTTGCTATTGAGCCTTTAGAAATAAGCAACCTTGAATAGCATACAAAGTCAATGTTATACAGCCTTGCTAGGAAGCAAAAAACCCTGTGCTCGAGTAATCCATTGTTACTTGTCTGTGCATTTACTACTGCAAACAAAAGTGGTGGCTCTCCTTGTAGCTCTTGCTCTGCATTTTTTTGGTTGGAAAAATAATTCAAACAATGGATTTCCAAAAGATGCAAATATGTTTTGGATTTTTGAAACAGAGATCCCCTGCAGTGGAGGTGTGACATGGGGAAATACCCATAGAAAGCTAAGGTTTGGTTGTAAGAACTGTAATTTTTATGCTCCCTCAGTACATTACAGCTAATGACTTGGAAGTGATGGAGTCAATCCTGTTCATGGTAGTGAAATGAGCACTGAGGTTCCCTGTGTTGCTGTTAGCCAAATTTGGATGTATTTGAAATGCTTCAAAATATAACTTTTTTTACTCTTGCTGGTAATGTAATCCTGAGTGTGCTTTTTGTGACAGTGAATGCAAAGGTGATTGACTTGGTAAGTGCCATCCCTTTTTCCTAGGGCATCAGCTGCACAGACTGACAGCTATAAAAAATGCTTATACCTACAAGCTTTTATTGCAATATTAGTGTCCATAAAATTGTTTGGTGTTGTTCACTGTTTATATTGTGTTTAGCAGGATTCATGAGGTTACATTTCTCTTGGTAAAAAACCAGGTTTGGACCATTGACTTCTATAGCTTTGTGTGTGTCTGATTTAGCGTTCAAATAAAGCCACTCTGGAGGTGCAGCAGTGGGTGGAGAGGGGCTGTGTGCAGGGCAGGATCATATAGCACTTCTTATTCCATCGTGCTAGCCAAGGATATCAGTGCCAGCTGACAAAAAGATGAGGGGAAGGGTTTTTTCCATCACAGTAAAAAAATAAAAGTGTCAGTAGGTCACGATTAAAAAGCGACGTTGTCGTAGGCTTTCTGCAACAGTAATGACATGTAGTGGTGTTATAATAGCCTCTAGTTTCCTGAATTATTTCTACAGGATAATTTAAATCTGTTTAAGGAGATTATTAAGAAAGAAAGCTTTTGGAGCTACAGATGAAATTCTCCAATAGCTTTGAAGGTAAAATGCTGAGAAATGGATGAAAGCAGAGATTTGGTTGATTCTTAACTTCTGAAAGATCAACTTAGTAACTCTACAGATTGTGTTGGTAAAAAGGGAGTTAAGACTGAAAAATGCTAGTTTGTTGGATTTCTGCTCTAGTTAAAAAAAAATCTAGTTAAAAAAAAATATTGCAACATAGAATAACAATCCATATGTATGTAATAGCTGCAAAAGTACCAGAATGTGAATTGCAGAGCCAAAAACTGTTTGAGTATCTGGAGTTTACATAACATTGTGCCACGTAATTAGTTAATTCATGATCTCTTTGGAGAGGTATTGTCTTTTCCAGGTTTGTGGAGAACAGATACACTAAAATAAAATAAAAAGGCAAAGAGTCAATCAGTTACACTATTTGTGGTTCCTTGCACAGTCATTTGGAGTCTTGGTGGATTGAGTCTACTGTGGTGTGCCATTTCCAGTTTTCTGATGAGTAACAGTGCAGGCAATTGCAGAGTTTCTTCTGTGGAATCAATATCAGATGTTAGGAAAATATTATGGGATATCATTTTTAAATTATTGATTTCCGCAGTCATCCCACTTTTGTTTCCTTCAGTTAAATAGTAGAGGGAATCATTATAGTACTCATGCACATCAAGACTGCATCTTAATTGAAAATGTATTAAAAATCTAATTGCATGCCTTCTGCCAGGCTATGGAGTCAAGGAGTACTTTGAGATAATTTTCATCTGATCCTCATTGGA
Source organism: Catharus ustulatus (assembly GCF_009819885.2). Taxonomy (NCBI): domain Eukaryota; kingdom Metazoa; phylum Chordata; class Aves; order Passeriformes; family Turdidae; genus Catharus; species Catharus ustulatus. The sequence goes on from NC_046227.1 coordinate 15,323,694, forward strand.
GGTAGTTTTGTTGTGAAGGTTGACTATGAGAAAATACAGGTAAGACAAAGTAGCCACAGAGAAAGGAGATTGGTTTCCTACTTCTATTGGGTCCCTTTACCAAGCACATGGTATTTTAGGACCTTTAGGACCATGAAAGTGAATCACTGAAGAAACTTGTGAGAATACTTCTGATTCTGTGAAATTGGAAGGCAACATATCACATATCAAAGATACTCATCAAAATAGATGCTTGTGTGACTAAAATTTTAGTGAGATTATACAAGAATGAATAGAAACAGGATATGTTAAAAAGCTTTTAGTATATTTAAAGCACCAATAATACACTTAAGCTCAAAATAGAAGGAAAATTAATGTAACAGCGTTCTCTTTTCCTGTGAGTTGACTTTAGTTTACATGGGTTTCTATTACAGCAAAAATTATGGGAATATAACACAGAGACAAGAGGAAGGCTGAGTCAGGAGATAAATGCCTCTTGTGAAAAAAAAATGCTTTCTTAAAATATCATATGTGCTGAGGAAATAAATTGGAAAATGTTAAAAAGAAAAGTGAAGAGTTCAGCTAATTTTCCAGATACTAGTGATATTTGCAGTTTATAGACCAAAGAGCAAAGAGTGGGACTATATTTTCTGACTTTTGAAGCATGAAGAAAAGCAAAGAAAATTTATTTGGTATTATTTTGGAATACATTGAGAGAAAGTTGTTAAGTGGAAACAATCGGTTGTGTTAGCAAAAGTTGTGCAAATAATTTACATTCTTTTTTAGTGCAGATGAACCATGGGTTTTTAAATAATAATGCAGTTTTATTGGCAGTTTAATGACAGCATTGAAACATCAAAGGCGTTGTGATTACTGAATGCTGAGGAGAAAACACCTTTTTGGGCACAGGTAACTAACAGACAAAATGTGCTTCAAAGTAAGTGTGCTTAAAAGCTTAATTTAAAATTGTTATGCATTTTTATTTATAATTCTACATATTATAATCCTAGATATTTTTAACATATTAGGAAGCCTTTTAGCTTTTCCACCAGCAGGTAGGTGATAATTGCTCAGACACCACTGATGCAGCTCCTGTTGGGAAACCTCTTAATGCCCATTCGATTTGTATGTAAAGGGGGAATACTGAGCTATGTAAAATATCCAATTGGTTACTAAGCTCATACAGCTCTGCTTAAAGTGTTTGAGTTGACCTAATGTAACCACACCTACTTTCTAATACTCAGAATGTAAAACTCTGTCTTTCAGAAGGCAGATTTAGCCCCAGATTGTGTCAAAACTTCTGTAGCAAGCCATACCATTGACTGTTCATGGCCCAGGTGACCCTCACTCCTTTGCACATCCTGCTAGGACTTGGTGTCCGCTTATGACATATAAACACACTTGGCTCTTCTGAGGATCCTGATGTTACAAATCCCAGCCTTGTGCTGTCTGCTCTGCTACGATGCTGTCACTGTCAGAAGGCAGCACGAGTTAGGTGGATTTGGAAAATGGTGAAAATGAAGTTTCATGGTAGCTGTAGGTCCTAGAACACACACAGCAAGGTGCTTGGGCAGCTCTGTGTGTTGTGTATTGTGCTTGGCATAAGGCTGTGACAGTTCATGGTAGAACAGCCCTGAGACTTCAGTGAAGTCCTGACAATCTCTGGCTCCATTTAAATGGATATAGATGTTTATAGGTTGGACCTTAAAAACTTTGGAGTCTTTTTCTAGACCTTACACTGAATATTAATTCTAATCATCTATAGATTATGAAAATTAAGTAGAGAGGAAATCTTATCTTACCTCTAAGAACAGGCTTTTGGAAGAACTGAGAGAAGACCTGTAACTTGAGACATTCTATATCAGAATGAAGCATGAACAAGTACCTATCAAAACCCTGATTTTAATTTGTTAGTGTTCTCGATTTTGGCAGTAGTTAATGTATTAACTTCAGAGGTGTAATTGTAAGGCATGGTTCACTATGTTATGCTTGGTTTGCAGTGAATGAGTTGCCATCTCAATTTTGGGTTTTCTGTTTCTCATGTTCGTTTTCTTAGCATGAGTTGCAGCTGCTGGGTGACAACATATTCCCACTGTCATTGCTGAATTTCCAGGCATGCCAGGATTGCTCATGATTCCTGTGCCTCACAGGATGAGAGGCTACAGAGTTCCAGTGAGCTCCAGTAGTACATTTCTCTCAAATACCTTGCCAGGATTTGTGTGATAAGAGTCTTTTAACATTCCATTCTCCCCTGAAGGTTTTTAGACTACTGGGAAAGAAAGTAGCTTCCCTGGTGTCTCAGCCATTTTCACAGGCAAGCCTTAGAGCTGGTTACTTGATATTTAATGTGATTGTGTGATATGAGTCTGACTTTCAGAGACTTGGGAACAAGCCATATTCTAAACTGGTACTAAGAGCAGCCTGTTCTTTTCCTCAACCCTTGTATACAGCTCTGTGTGCCTCTGTTGGATGGTAGATAACTGCAAGCTGGGCTCAGCAGGGTGAGGCTTGTGCAATGCTTTCAACACATTTGAGTGCTACTCCACTTATCAGTGGTGATGATGAGAATGTGATGCCCACTGTCTGCTTTATGTCACCTGGTGCCCCTCAGAGCATGGCCTTCCTCCTCCCCCAGACTAATGTATCCAAAGGAGCACAGTAATATGGTGACATGTAAGCCAGAGTTAATACTAGTGCTTTGCTTGAAACTGCACCGAAAGGCTGCAGTGAGCCACGTGCTCAATGAGCCCTGTTGGCTTTTTATTTCCACTCCATGCATGTGGCCAATTTGTTAGGTAGCTGCTGTTTGCAGGCATCATTTCATGGTGCATTGCCTCTGCACAGCCAGCCACACATGAAGAGGCAGGGCATTTGTTCCTGCAGGTGGCAGAAATGTGAACTATTTGAGTGTTTTCATATTCACTGTTAGCTGTTACCTCTTTCCTAGGTATTGCTTTGTCTTCTGGATTTTACCAGAGGTATGTCCACATCTGTACCACTAAACTCTCTTCTTCAGCAGCAATTTCATCAAAGACTGCAAGTGATCCAACAGACATTTAAAGAGTTTCTTCATTGTTTCCAAGGAGAATTTTCATCTGGGGTGAAATGGTTGGTAGTGCCAGTATGTGTTGGAAGGGGGTGACAGCTGCATTCCCTGCTTCACAGTGTTGCTAGAAAGGAAACCCCATCAATATTAAGGAGTGGTAAGGTGTTATAGTCGTGAAAATCATGCACACACAGAGAGAATATAAAAAGCACAGCTGAAATAATTTTCATCTTGGAACACTGAGATTACTGGATTTTCCCCTATATATAGTAGTGAGACCTGAAGAGCAGTACCAAGCAAAAAAGGAAAGGTGGGAAAACCATTTGGTGAAAGGTGTAAGTGTTTCACATAGAGTGACAATATTTATAAAAATATTTTTGTTTCAAGAGATGGCCTTTAATGTTTTAGAAGATCAAGCTCATCCTTTGAAGTCAGTCAAACACCCTGCAAAAAGAAGGAACATTCACACAGTGAGAAAGACTAATGCAGAGAAAGGAGTTTAATTGCAGGACACTTATCAAATATGAGATCAAGTGGACAAAAAAAAAAGATACACAACCCATGAAGTACTCTTGCATGATATTTTTATCCCAGGAACACTGAAAGCAAGGTTCTGAAACCTGGTTACTTCAGATCCTGGTGCATTGACAAGGGATGACTTAGAATACATCATCTGTCTCTGCTTCTGAAAAGACTTACATGTAATGAAAGGGAGACAGAGGATTCCTCAAAAGTGTCTGTTAATTTAGGCCAAATTCTGGGATTCCTCCTTAAAATGTGGATTTCATTCAACTCGATTCAAACTCTGTGAGTTAAAAAACGAAGGCAGTGAAATAGTTAAAAAATAAATTTTTCTCTTGATTTAGCTGAAGAAATAGCCCACAGTAACTGTATAAATGTAAAGAAGTCTAAATCTATTTTTTTCCCAGTAGGACAAGCATGCATTCATTCCAGATGATGTCCCCACAGGATCACACCATGGTGTCCTGCAGTACACACTGTCGTGCAGGCAGCTTGCTCATCATGGTGCCCCTAGGACGCAGCATGAAGAACACTGTATAAAGTCCCAGTACCGAGTTTCTGTTCCTTGAACCTGTCCTTTTGCAGGTACCCACCTGCTGCAGACAGCAGTGCTCAGATCCGAAGCAGTTTGAGCACCCAGAACAAATCACCTACTCCTGGTGATGATATTTTTATTATGGATGGCAAACAATGGTTCTGAAACATGCAAATCCATCTGCACTGCTCTTCAGTGTTTAAACAGTACTGAGCAAAAGGTTAAAATGTTTTGTTTTTTTAATTGTAGGCAATGCCTCCTAGACTTGTGGGACTTGACTTCTGAAGTGTTATGTGCTAACCTCTGTAGGGTGAAGGGTCACCTGAACTGGGAGGACAGAGGGAGTATCCTCCTACCCTGCAGCCACACTCCTGACGCATTGGGTAAGCATCCATTTGTTTAACAGAGCTCCAGGCAAATAAACTGAGGTGGGTGGGGCTGGAATTCCAAGATTTCCTCTCCTAAGTATGTGACAAATTCGGTATTACCTGAAAGGGACAGGCATGACCTGGTATGTGCTCCGTGGTTGGGGTATCAAGGTTGGGAAGAGGGCAATGTGTGACCAGAGCACACAGAGGAATCCTCAGCAATGTCAACCTTCCAGTCCAGTAGCAGTTATACAGGATGGACTTATCTTTTCAAAGCCAAACAAAGCATGCTATTTATAACTCCACTGCTAAATGGCTTTTTTAAAAAGGATTTTAAGCCTCATGGTTCTCTAACACCTAAAATTCAACTGCCCTGCTGAATATTTCTTTTCTGGATAAATATCAGAGGTGTAAAGTAATGTTCTATTAGAAGTGTGGCTGGCAAACATATTTGTGTGCATGTTCTAAATTTAGCCTTCTGAAAGTTGTGTTCAAGTTACTCAACTTTTCCAAACAATAGCAACAATATGGCTTTTGTGTTTTGGTGTGGTTTGTATGATTTTATCTATTTAATTAATCCCCTGTTAACTGAATGGCTCATACTGATCTTTTAGCATCACTGCTGGCTGAATGTGTTTCATAGGTCTGAACAGAGACTTTTCCCTCTTAAAAGATGGTCCTAAGGACCCAGTTACACTGCTTGAACTCTGAACAGTCTGTGTGATTTTTAACTGATGTTTTTATTTCACAAGTTTAATACATACATCTGTATTTATGTACAAACATTGAAAAAATCAAGCTGAAATAGTCTTTTAATACAGCTGAAATATAAATGCAAGTTAAACACAGAAAATAGAGACATGGGGCCAAAGTGCCAGTGAAATAAGTTACCTTACTAGTGGTAGTTTGTAGCTGCCCTGAGAGCTGGATCCAGATTACCTATCTGTATCTTAATCTCCCTTCTTTTCAGAGAGAAAGAGTAGCCTGTCTCACATCTATATTTGGTGCAGAGTGCATACTCCACTGTGCTAACACACCACATCAGGAAGGAATTTCAAATGCTCCCAAGGAATTTAGCAACCAAAGTCCTGTTGGCTTTCCTTACATGCATGGGCAAGGGAACATAGTAATCCTGTGTAATAAACTGTTCTCTTTCTGCTGCTGCTGCTGCTGGAGCCTCAACAACGGACTGATGAACCCTCTAATGCCTCTCCACCCTCCCGACAGAGCTCAATACCCTGGGCCACCATCTCTGTGGACAACCTTTCAGCTGGGCTGACCTGTGCATGTGCCACCTGTGAGCTGCTAAAACAGCTTCACTTCAGCCTTCAGAGCTCCATAGGCTGCACAGCGTCTGCTTTGGACAACACCCAGTGAGACAGAAATGCTGAGCTTCTCCAGGGGTGCAGATGGGGTAAGTCTGCTCTCCAGCTGATCCCATGCAAACTGGAGGGCCTCCCTGCCATTTCTGCAGGAAGCTTAAGAGGATGTGCTCGTCTTCACCTGGAACGTGAGAGAGAATAAGACACGATCCCTTTGCAATTCACGCTTCTGAATTGTTTTCTGCTTTGTTCGATTTTTTTTTTTAACCCCATTAAAAAGTTAAAATTTTCACTGGCTATATTTTGCCATTATATTTACACTCAAATAGTCATCAAGTCACCTCTTATGTTCTTTTTCTAGCTGTCACTTTATTAAGGAGAGGTATAAATCCACCTTGTATTTTTTATTGTCTGCAACAGCAAAATCAATTAAACTTGCTAAAAAATATGATAGCAAGTAACTAACGAGTTTCAATTTGGAGAAATCTGTTGGGATAGCTTGACTATGAGATACAGCTGTTAATCACTCAAGCTGTCAATGGCTTCAGAATTATTGCTGGGGCCTGTGCTCCCTTCTCTCTCTTCCTTTCCTCAAAGTGCCTTTTATCCTCTTCCTCCAGTTTAGCATTTATGAAACGACCTCAATGCTATCTGGAAGTAAAGAATCTGAAGAATTTTTTTTTGCATGTGGTTAGGTCTAACAGGGAAGAGGAACTTCTGTCTGAAAGCACTAATGTGTTAATCCATTCTCAGAACACTAAATTTGTTTTGCTGCAGGGGTTCTTAAGCAGAGAATCTAGCACCTCAGTTTTTTATGCCCATCTTGAATCATGTGCTAAGACAACAAGATATGAAGAAAGCAGATTAAATGAGCACATTACTGCCCAGATTAATTGTTTATTCTTATTATTGATTTCTGTATTTCTGAAAACAGGGTGATTATACCCTTTTCTAGAATTCGAGCCTAATGAATAGAAATGTAAGCAGTCCCTATGTTCTGCATACCTCTTTATCTTGTATATAAGACTAGTAAAGAACTGGAACACAGTTTTTTAAATGACAGATGCTAGAAAGAATGCTGTTTGTTTATATAACACTAGAATCTGGAGTTCTAAATTTAAAGGTTATATGAGCTTTCTTAAAATTAATGTGGAGGCTGAAGTGACATTTAACCCTGGTTAAATTTGCTGGATCTTTTCTATCATTAGATAAATAATAGAGATGTAGGTACTATTCATTATTTACAGGTTCTAGGTACAAATAGCATGTACTTTGCAGAAATCCTCTAAGATCCATAAAGAGGGATACAGGGAAAAGAAAGTTTCAGGATGAAAGAGTGGAACATGATAAATTGATGACCAGTGGACTGAAATGTTTCAGCTGTCATTGCTCCCCATGTCTGTTTACTGTATGGGGTTTTTTAAATGTTGTTGTCCTTGGAAGCAAACAAATAGTGATTTTTGCTCTTACCACTGCACAGTGTTAAGCTGTTTGCTGTTTTTTTGATCTCTGATATATTGCTAGTTTTACAGTTAGCAGTATTGCTTTATTTTCTTTCACACAGATGTTCAGTCTGGCAGGGATAACTTTCCTTTTGGTATTTTCTCTGCTTTGTGTGATGGTGCTTTTTTGTGCAGCTTTTTCTTTTCATGCTGATTTCTTAGTGTCATATGAAGTGCCTTCAGGACAGGTGATGAAGGAGAAGGAGCAAAAAGATATTTTGTTAGGGTGATGCACAGAAAGAATGGGAACATACAAGAATATAATTCTTCACTATACTTTGATGTTTTAAAACAAAATCAATCAGGAACTATTGTTTCTGGAATTGAAACAATAGTGTGTTCTTGCTGGAGAGAAGCAGGTTGTCTTTTACCCCTTGGGCACTTTTTCACAGCTGTTTCTTAGCCCTTTACTAGGACCTCTGTACTTCCTCTTTCCCGGTGGCAAGGGCAGAACAAGCTCCTTTAGGGGCCAGCAGGGCCCTGGGCTGCCTTTTCCTGAGTTCCTGGGCTCTCAGCTGACAGGGAAATGCCTTCTGCCTGTGCTGCAGCTCTTACCCACCCGAAGTTTGTCATTTACCCTGGCTGGCCCTTTCCCCCTGCCCTGCTCCCAGCTCCTGTCCTGCCTCCAGAGCCTGGCAGCAGTGACCCCTCCCTGCTGCAGGGAGCCAGAGCTGTGTGGGTGCCCTCTGCTCTGGGTGTCTGGGTGTGAGTTTGAGCCTTCCCCAGAGCCAGGGCCCTGCTGGGGCTGTGCAGCAGCTTGTGCTGCTCCTTGCCCTGCCTGTGGGTGCAGGGAGCTGGGTTGTGCCCAGCCCCTGTTTGTCCTGGCCCTCCGTGCAACAGGAATCCTGCAAGGGCTGTGTTCTTTCTTTCCATCTCAGTGTTCAGAAAGAGATGATATTCCAAGTTACTGCTCCCCAAGCACTCTCTGCACTGTCTGACCTCTGGGATGAGGCATCTCTGTTTGCTGCCTTTGTCCCCTGACTGCTGCCAGCATGGTTTGTGATCATTCTTGGTTTGGGGTTTTAGGAATACTGGGTTAGAATTTCAACCAGTTTGTCACCTTAGAAATTTATTCAACCAGTGTAGGGTAAAAAGGAACATCTTCCAGAAGGAAAACCTACTTTTGCTCGATGCTCACCCTTGATGTGACCTCCATGGCTGTTTTATGAGCCTGGGGACTTTCAATACTGCTTTCTTTCATGCCCTCGTTCCTGATGGTGCCTGGAAATGGTCCCTACTCAGAAGGTAAGACCATAGGAACCAGTAAAAAGCAACAATCAGAGTTTTGGAGAGGGCTGATGTCTTTGTCCCTGTTTCAGCTGGGGCTGTGGAAGCAGTGTGCACTGGAAGCAGCTTTCTGAAGCCTCATGAAGCCCAGAAGTCTGAGGGATGCTTCCTTCCCTTCTTTGCTGTGTGCACCTCTTCTCCCAGGTGTGAGACAAGGCAGGGAGAGCCACTACATTTACAAACCAGTCCAAGAGAAGGACCTTGTGTCTTGGAGGCTGCAGGGAGTGAGTTCTGTCTCTCCCAGAGACATTTTCATAGTGCACCAGTAGTTCAAAAGCTCTCAAAAGAAGAAAACTTATCTCCAAGAAAGTCAGACCCTTTTTCTATGTATCACTATCAAAACTGTGGTCAGCACACTTTGTTTGCTACACATGAGAAAAACCTGTGGATTGGATGCCCTATGTGTTGAAAATGAAGTGAAATTTATCATATTTACCTCTCAAATCCTTTTTACGTAGTTGGTTCAGATAATGCATGACATTATTTACACTAGAGAGACTTGATCTTTTTTTCTGTTTTCCTGAGATTGTTTCCTTTGTTCAGTCTTGTTTCCTGTGGACAGCTGGTGAATGTTCCTTTCTTCTTGTCATTCTTACTCTCCTCTTTCACACAGCAGTAGCAAAGTGAAAATATTTCTCTCTCCTGACACAAATAGCCTGCCTTTTTCTGGCTGCTACCAGGATTTTTGTTTGTTTCAGACAGAGGCACAGACAGATAAGTAAACAAGACAAAGACATGCTTGTTAAATTTTGTTCTCTTGGACACAGCTGAAACTGCTCATTGTGCAATGCCAAAATCATCTTTTTTTATTTTCTCCCAGGTTTATGTTCTAAGGTATGTTTTGATTCCTTGATAACTTTTCTCTCTCACTACTCGGATGTTTCCCTGTCTATCTTCTATGCTTAGCATAGAAGATGAATAAATACAATATCCCTGCACTTGTTATAAGATGTTCTGAATCACTTGTCTCAATTGTTGCCAAATTTGCTTATAGTCAGCTTCTTGAGTGTGGCATTTTTCCCTTATTTCCAGCTGTCAGCACTGTGAAAAATGATCCCTCATTTAACTTAGTGAAAAACAGCTCTTATGTCTGGCTACCCCAGGGAGATGATGGATTGGCCCAACTTGTGCCACGAAAAAATACACTTAGAATACTCTTCTGAGAGAACAAAAACTCAAGGACACAATACCAAAATTGGTTTGTAACTCCTTTTGTGAGACTAAAAAGTGGTTTGGCTGTTTTTTCCTAATTAGTTTTTCCAACAGCCAAGTGCTGTTTATCCTCCAAGTGCAGTCTTGCCTGCAGGGTAAAAAAATCCAAAGTTGCTCGTCTTCTGGAATGTGTTTTTTTATTTTAAAGCTGGAATATTTAGCAGGTTTTGTAGAATGGATCCCCCTTTCATTCAAACTAAAATAGGGCTCTCTTATATTTCAGTTTTGAAGGGTTTTTTAGGACTTCTGTCTCCCAGGTTTTGTGTTGGCATTAAATATCCAATTTTTGTTGAGCCATACTTATTGCAGGAATACATGCAAATACCCAGGAGATGTGTCTGATATTTCAGTGGCAGGGTCCCTGGGTCTCTGACAGGTGTTACAAAGAGTTTCAGAAAACTGTGTGACATTTGTTCCTTGGTTGGCAGCTTTCAGGGTTCATGGTTGTGTTTTGGCACAAGGGATGGATTTTGCTTTGCCAAGCCCATTTTGTTCAGCACAAACCACAATAAAGTGCTTCTTCATATCCTGTTTGAAACTCATGGTTTAAAGGTGGTGCTCAGGTTAAGATTATTGTCTGCCAATAATTGGAGGGGGGACAGGAATGAACAAAAAGAAAAATCCCACCTTGACACATAAAGTGAAATTCTCTGTAACTATCTTAAATTTCTTGTAATCAAAAGTATTTTAGAATTTGCATCCAGATCTTGGTTCCATTGCAGGTGAGCATGTTCTTGCGTGTAATTAGAAATCTAGTTTATATAAAAGCATATTTAAATGTTACATATTTTTAAACAAACCAAACAAGCAGATGCTTAGGGGAGACTTATGTATGTAGTTTCTTGGGTGAAATTGTTTTTCCAGAGTGACCTGCAAGCCTAAACACCAGTGTCACTTTCTCAGCTGTTCTGTGGAAGGAAACCCAGCAGCTGCTGTCCCAGTGTGGGCTACTTGTGGCATGCTCTGGACTAATGGCAATAAAACTAATATGTCAAACCAATATTGTAATCTAAATGTGTCTAACAATTCCCAACACTGAAAAAAAAAACAAACTTAAGCAGTGTCTAAACAGCTGCTAGAGAGGTCTTCCTTATGCTCATTTAGAACAAAATGAAGACTCTAGAAACTATTTAAGATTAAATTGAAAGCAGGTAAATTATCTTTATCTTAGGAATAAAATATTCCTTAAGAATTCAAGGTACTCGGTTTCCTTCTCTGTTATGGTCACTATACCTGTAAGTATTTTTGGATTAAGAATCCCCTGTTTTGATTTAGCATTTGACTTATGTACACATGCTGATCCTGTTTAAAGACTGATTCAGTGGAAGAATCATGGTGCACACATATATTCAGTAACTAGTAAGTGAGAAAATATTTCGCTGGTATAATGTGAAAATGAAGATTTGATGGTTGCATATTTGAAACCTCATAACACTGGGTTTGTCAGTATAGAATCAATGGTAATTCTTTTTCTAGCTGTTTTAATTTGAGAACTTTTTTTTATTTGCTTAGCTGGTGTCAGGTGATGTCCATGGAAGAATCCCTTCACACTTCAGATGGTGACAAAAAAGAACAGGCAGCCTAATGCTACCAAACTAGGGGTGTGTCAAACCTCTCTCAAGAATGATAAACTCAATGGAGTTGTCTATTTTTAACCTCCTGTTCTTTCCTTTTGGCAGACTAATCAGTGTTAGCTGAGCCGTTTCCCTGAATGAATCCAAGGCACCCTGGTGCTTTCTGCAGCGAGCAGGGGACCCTGAGGGAGCTGCTTGGATGGATGCAGCCCCACTGTGAAGCACCATGGCAGAGGAGCAGAAGCCTTCCACAACCACAGTCAGCTCAGTTGCTGTGCAGGCTGGGGATGCCAGCATTGTCATAGCTGTGCTCAAGGTAAGGCAGTAACTGCTGGCATGGCTGCTCCTGTCCTGCTGCTGCTCCCTAACAGCCCTGTCAATGTTCTGGGCCAAGCAGTTAGCAAAAAATGATACAGCAAGGCCATTTGATTATCAATATCTAATAGACTTTTCTTAGAAGCTAACATTTGTTTCTGTTCACAATTACTCCTGGTGGGTTTTGGGTTGTTGGTGTTTTTTTTTAAATGGGATAAGTAGTTTGGTCAAAATATGTAGGGTCTTGGAGGGAAGGAATTCCTCTTACTCTGTTTAAAAAGAGTTAAATGAAGAATGGCATAAAAATGTGTTTAAAGCATGATGATTGTAGTTAAACCTCCTTGAGTTATTTTAACCTGTAGTCAGCAATAACTTTACACAAGTGGCTGTACAAACTCCACAGATGAGGTATTTTCTGGGGGAAAAAAAAAGAGTCTAAACATAAAACTGAGTAGTTATTTTTGAAAGCTGTGAATCCACAGTCCCACGTGTTTCAGTAAAGCCCTTGTGTGTAATACAGTGCTTATAACCACCGAAATGCCCGTTTTGTGAGCTGGAATCCACACCTTCAGTGGGCATAAAATTCGGCATTGGGAGTAAATCTGGATGCTGGTAATGAATCCCAGCTGGAATTTATTGTCAGTTTGATTTTTCATTCTCCAGGCGACCTGGAAAACGTGCTAGCCTCAGCCATTAGAGTGTGTTTGTAATGCAAAATAGGTGACAACTCAACTCATTATCACCTTAATTCAGGTGATTATTCACAACCTCAGTTGTGGGAAGGATTTTTCAGGTCAGATTTCTCCCTTCCCGTGCGGTGGTGTGCTGCTGCAGGAGGGTCATTTCATTGCAAGGAGACTCAAGCTGAGGGTGAAGTTATTTGTTTTTCCTCTGTGCTGTGGGACCATGCAAGCTGCCAGTGACATCACAGCTTCGGTCCTTATCAGCATCCTTTGGTTCCTGTTCCAAATGTTGAGTGTCCCTGCTGCTACTCATGCAAGGTCTTGTTCCCTGTGTTCAGTACAGAGGTACACTGGTCCTATGTGGTAGAAATAAGAGCTGAGGCTATGGTTTTTGCATCTCCTGTGATGTGTATTTGTTACTTCTGCCTGCCCCTCTCACCCACCGTATTCACTGAAGTGTCTGTGTCACCTTCAGCTGAAAGGGGACACAAGTCAGACAAAAATTGTTGGGTCATTGTGTTAATTTTATTCCTCATGGGCAAAATCATTATTGGAGCACCTTCTGGTTAACACAAGTCTGGGATTTTGTTGCCTGTTTCAAATGAAGTTTATGCTGCATTCTCTGTGACTTCATTGTGTACGTGGTACCACACACAGAAAGTATGTGTGAGCTGAGAATCTGTGAGTAAAGAAATGAAGGAAACCTTGTGTGTTCTGAAGGCTGCAATTGCTTATTACAGTGTGGAAAGTGGGTGAAGCTTCAGCTAGCTGAATCAACACCGAATATACTAGAAATTGGCAGCAATCAAGATGAGACTAAAAAACTACTTCAAGATCATGAATTCCTCCTATCCAAGCTGAAGGTAAGATGTGTGATACGACCACAAAAATTCCTCAAGTCATTACAGTTCAGGTACAGCAGCTGATGTAGCTGCCTGTGCCTCCCACTGCAGTATGGTGGTGAGGTTAAACTCCACATAGAAAAAATTATGTCAGTGTATCAGATCTTTGATGGTACTTGTGGGTTCCTTCCAATTCAGGATATTCTATCATTCTCTGGGAATTAGGATTCTTCACAGGAAAAATATGCTTCTGACACCAGCAGTAAAGGCACAGGCTTTTCTACTTTGTACACCAGTGTCAAGTAAAAAAATCTGATTGCCCTCAGTAACTGCTAAATATAAAAGAATGTCAATTAATTTTTTTATTTCTTCAATTTCCAAGTTGTGAAAAGTTTGATTATTTTATAGCAGCTGTGAACACAAGTAAGCCCCTTTTAAGTCTGAAGCAGATAGTCTACAAACATTGTAATTTAATCTTAACTGATGTAAGTTGCACTGGGAATGATACTGTAAGATTAAAACAGCTTGTCTTGATCTAGGAATATTTTAGTCAAGTAACAGTCCTAAAATCAGATTTTGGCATTCCTGAGAGCAGATTATGGGAACAGTGGCATTTGGATGCCGAGTGACAGGCTTGCATGAAAGAACTGAATAATTTTAAATGTGGATGTTTCACACTGACAGAAGCCACCTAAAAAGAAATGTTTTAATGTTTTCATAGGGCAGGTTGACTTTGTATATGTAGACAAACAAATTCCTCTAACATCTTTGAAGCTATGAACAGCAATTTATCTATTTAATTTTTGGGGGGATTACCTAAACTTGGAATCTGAAAGAACAAACACTATTTGAATAGGATCAGGTATTTTATTCAATACCAATGACTGTGTGCTTCCCCAATCATTAAAATATCCAGTGAGTGTGAGGTAATTCAATGCAGTATATGGAGAATGTAGCTAATACACTGCACTGGATGGATTTTGAAGAGTATGAAGAATAGAATTATGGGAAAAACCCACCAAACACCCAAACTCAAGAAAAATACCCAAATCCTACAGAGATGTGGTTTTGCTTTCCTTTTTTTTTAATGTGAGAACCTCATCTTTATTGTCACTAATGCTACATTTGGGTATTCTTGGAACAAGCTGCTGTGTCCTGTTTGAGCAATTCAGAATTATCTGACTTCTTGCACACGGATCACAGGAAGAAGCTGATTATTTTTCTCCTAATTTTCAAAAAGAAAATTAAAGAGTGGAAATAAGAAACAGAGTAATTCTCATCTTATAAGAAAATCAGTTTCAAATAACATTTTACTATCAAGTCAGATCAGAAAATTTATTATGCATAAACTGTTAAAGAATGCTTGTCATCCAAATACATTGGGAACAAATACTCATTATTTCATGTTTTATGCCTGTGGTCCTTGCAAAATTTGGCATTGATTAATGAATATTCTATAAAATAATTAAGTTCAAAATGACTGCTTTTTCCTCAAAAAATACGAGCTGTGATAATAAGGGACTGCAGTGTTGTTATAATTCTTCCTGGCTGTGCATTTTCCAGCCATGACCATTTATGAGTTACAGTAAGCTGTTAACACTTGTCAGTAATTGCACAGCTTTAAATCACTAAATCCAATTGTAAAAAGTTTTTCCAAGATCGATTCTCAGTTTTTAAAATATTGTTTATAGTGATTCTTTTCCACTTAACATTTGATAATGAATTATGCCTTAGTTATGTGAAGGTGGATAAGGGGCAATTTGAATTGTTTCCCCATTTATTTTTTTATTGTTATACAAAAAAAAAAAGGAAAATAAATCCTGACAGATACCCATACTTGATATGCATATGCTTAACTTTGCTGATTAGACTAACCCAATTCAAAATTAAACTTTTGTGCAGGTCAGGCAAAAATTCTTGAATGAGTAATGATTCAGTCATGAAATTAGTTCTGCTTAAGGCAAGAGTTAGATGATTCATACTAAATAGATCTTTGTAATCAGTAGAGATGAACCTATGGACTTTTAGAAGGTAATTTATGGAATAGTTGTCCATTTTGGCGTTATCCAATGTTCTTCTGTTTACTTGTTCTAGATTTTGATCACCACCTTTGCTTTTTAACTTCGTTATTCTCATCCCAGTATATTTATTGCGAGTTATAATCAAAATACTCAGGCCAAATTCTTTTGTCAGTTTAATATGTTGAAGATTCACAGGTGTAAGTAAGGACAAAATCTGGCACAGTGATCAGTTTACAGTACTTCTGGTGCTAGAGGAAAAGGAATGTAATCCAGCTCAGTATTTCAGGGAATTGGTTTTGACTTAGCAATGCTAACAGGGTTAAAAAAGCCCAAACAAACATTTTGGCACTTAGTAAGGCAGATGGATCTTTAAACAGTAATTGGAATAGACTTGTTGAAAGAGAAAACAGTAACTTCTATACCATTTTAAAAGTTCTTTTAATGTTCAGAATTATGGTGATAAAAATTGGTGTGTGCTCTTCAGGGCCCTAGGGAAAAACATTTCCAAAATACTTTGCTTTGATAGAATATACTCTAGCATATTCATTACTGATTTACATTAGTTCCATTAAATTTAGGAATTGAGAACACTCTACTACTTAAACAAAAAGCAGAATACAACTTTTGAAAAGGGCCCCACTTAAAGTGTTTACAGATTAGGAAACAGATGTGTTATTATTGATAGGGTTGAAATAACAAATGTTGAACTAGATTAAAACCAAGACTAAAAAGAGAAAATGTATGCAATGTGTACATCCAGCTAAAATTCCCCTCACTAGTCTCATCTGTTCGAATATATTCTGTTTCTGTTTTGCTAAATCAGACTGTACCAGCAGCTCCAGTTTTGTTGAAACCATTAACTTCTGTGATTTCATGCAAGTCTCTTTTCCTATATCTGCCTCATCATTCTTTAGGTAACTTTGAGCAGGTTTATGTGTGCTGGAAATATGTATAAGTACATTTGGATGTCTCATTCTTAACAATTTAAAAAGAAAAATGAGAAGAATCAAACCTATAAAACCTGAGACAAAACTTCCAGGAGGGAAAATGCTCTAGATTGTACTTTGCATAGACATTTCTCTGCCATTCTCCTCTTTCCAACAGAAGCACTACCTGGAGATAACATGATTTCTTAGTGCTTGAGTCTCTCAATATTAAAACTCACTGCATCATCTGGGGACAAAAGAAAAAAAGTGTGTGTGTCCATAACAATGGTAAAATCCCCAATAAGGCATTCTTTTTTTGCTTCCAAAGTTCTGGTTTTTATCATGAGATAAACTGTGGCAGAACAGCCACAAAACTGAAGTGAAGCTAGCCCACAAACTTAAGTTTAAAACCATAATTGTTATTAATTTGGCTCACGAACCTGAGGATTGCTAATTATTTTATTTTCTTTAATTCACAGAGCCTAAATTGCAAAATAGTAATTTATATGCTAATAACCAAGAAAAATAAATTAGAAAATTACATTCTTCAAAAAGCACTAATACTCTCATTTTTTGCATTTGATATCTTTTAAATAAACCTTTCAGTTATTTCAAGCAAAAATATTTTCAAAGTGCTTATTTTTCAATAATTTTGTTATGCAAGAAATTATTTGTTAATATTTTTTGAATTATTGGCAATTAGTGGTTGAGGTGCCCAGCAGTGCAATTAGCAGCAAAGTTCAGCTGCATTTTTATCACACCAGAGCTGACTTTTGCAAGTGATTTGAGCAAAAAAAAAAAAATAGGGAAAAGTTAAAATGTAATAAATATATTTTTTCAGTGTTAGTTCAACTCAGTCATCAATTTCAATATTTGCATGAACAAAATTCCCATAAAATAGTATTTGTCTCGAAGTAGCTTTATGACTATTTTCTGGGCTTCAAGTTAACAACTCTGTTGTGTAATCTCAGCACTGCCTTTTAGCACTAACTAAAGGTTAATTTTAGCAGCATCTCAGTGCTAAGAGAATGGGAGGGTGGTTTGCACCTCTGAAAATTTCAAGTTATTTAGTCAGTGTACAACAACTGAGGAAAGGCAAAGGATAATTTCCACCTCTCATTCCTTGCTCTTTCAACAGAAGGAAAAGTACCCAAAATCATGGAATGGGACCAAATAAATACAAAAGCTGAGCTATCCAACACAACTTACACAAAAGACTTTTTTTGTTTTTGCTGCAATGCCAGAGGAGTGCCCAGAGGAGGAGTGGGGAGAGGTGTGGCTGCACAGCAGCTGCATCAGCAGGCAGGAGAATTCCTGCTGCAGCCTGGGATTGCATCCACCCGGGATCCCTGCAGAACCACAGCCCTGCTCCCTTTGAACTGCCAGAGCTCTCCTCTTGGGTTGCTAGAACCAGACCTATCACAGATATTTAATACAAATCGGGCTGTCGTTTTTAGGGCAATGCTTTTCTGGCATGGTTTTACTGACAGCAGCAGAAGTTCCAGGAGCTCCTTTTTGACTGCATGCTGGGCATTCCTTGTACTGTCAAGCTTCATTCCAACTTCTCAGAGTCCAAAGAGAACTCTACTCTTCTATTTTTTCCTTTTTGTGTTCACAGTGAATGAAACACAAGATTCCAAAAGTGCTTGAAATAATTAAGTCTTTACTGGAAAGCTCTGTTAATTTCATCCAATTGATAAAAACCTCATTGAAATTCAGGTTTCTGTGAAATATTTTGTTTTCCATAAGTCATTATTTTTTTGATGGAAATATACATTTTTCCTCATACTAAGTTTGGAAAATACCAATTAGATATTAGGAAAAAAAAGTTTGACCAGGAAAATAAATTCATTCTAGAACAGGTTGTGCAGAAAAGTTCTGGAGTTTCCATTTTTAGAAGACTTTATGGGTTAAATCCTTGAGTAACTAGGGAAAGGGGTTGGACAGATGGTCTGAAGAGTCCTGTCCAAATTATTCTTGACTGTGTTGTTAAAAGGTTTATATTTCAAAGAGAAAAAGTAGAAAACCAGCAGTATCAGTCTACTTCATTTAAAAACAAACTATTCACATATGTAGGATATAGAAACTAACAGAGTTGAGGATAATTTTTTGAAGTTCACAGTAACTAGTGGCTTTGACGGTTGTTGGAAGAATAATTTTAAACTCATGGCAATGAAACCTCAATATCACTCTGACCATCTTAGGTATTTGAACTGTTTCTCAAACAAAGTAGTTTTCTGTAAAGTATTTATCTCTTTTTTTTTTAATTAGTCTGTCTTCTTAAAATATAACTTTTTCTGTTGCTGAGGAAACAGACAACATGACTACTCTTGGGATACTGTATTAAGTTTTTTGTAGCATTACAGAAGCTATTATTTGAAGGCAATAAAATATAGACCCCTTTCAAATGAGTGAACCATATTCAATCCATGCTAAAGAAAAATTTAAGTCTGTATTTGAAACCTTCTATTAATCATTTCTAAGTATTAAAAGACTATTACACATGAACAGTTTCATAATTCTTTTATTTTTTTGTTACTTTATGCACACTAGTTTTGCATTTCATTAAATGCAGCAATTTGGTTTGCTTTAACCTTCTAATTATCTTTGATTGAATTTGAATTCATCTCATAGCAACTGAATTTTAAAAGACGAAGGAAGCTTGACTGACAACCTTTGATAACTATTCCAGTTTTTTCTGTATTTTAGGGATTAGCTTTGCCTCACAGCTAATCAATTACTAGAAAACAGAACCTGCCTGTCAGGGGTAAATGGCAATTAACAACCTGTTCAGAAAAAGGCTTCTAAAAGAAGAAAATCAAGTTCTGTGTCCTATACCATTTGTGAACATTCATCTTGCGTAGTAAGGAAAGATTTAGCATTTGAAATGTCTTTTAAATATGTTGACACTGATGTAATATTAGGATAAAAACATACCTAGTTTTATTTCAAAATATAAAATAGTCAGCTCTTTAAAAAGCTTCTCTTTGCCAAGAAATGCCATGTGGAGCTACCTTGGATGTCGTCTGGTTTTCTACAGCGTATTCAGAACAGCTGTGAATGTGGTCTGATCATTTTGGTAAAATGAACCCTCTAGTGACAAGCAGTTTGGGTGTAAAGCTCTGAGAGTATTTTCCTCTTTTTTTTCTTTTTTTTTTTTCATGACAACATTGTTATGACTATCATGCTTCTCAATAATTGATATTAAGATGTTGAGTTAGTAAAGAGACTACTAATATCTCATACTCATTTAATTCCTGTTACATTTGTTACAGAACCAGTCTAGAATGTTAATAATATCTCATGTTGGATAATTAATGAATGCCACTACTTTTACAGAGTTGTTCTGCATGTAACAATTTTATGCCTCATCAAGAAAGAAACATCATAAAGGCTTCTCTTAGGGTGCTTTACTTTACCAACTTTTTATCCAGTAGTTTATGAATGGCCGTTTAAATTGCCTAATAAAAATTTCTTTTCACATTGGCTATTCATATGGTAGCAACTCTAATAACAAAAGAAAGTGACACTTTATTAATTCATGCTCATGATAAAACCCAAGATAGGGGTTGGGAAGAACACAGACAATGTTAATAATTTTTTCTGACACACTAAAGATTTGTAACATAAACTGGAAATGTGCCAGTGTTTATTTTTTCTTGTGGTGAGATTTATAAAAGGAAGGAAACACAGAAGAATTATTTTGACAGTAGAGCATTATTACTTGGTGGCCAGCTTGAGCAATGCAGCAAACTGCACTTGAAACATTACATAACTGAGGTGTGGGTTTTTTTGAGAATACAAAAGTCAAAGCACTCTTGTCTGGATTGCATTGTAGTCACCAGAATCTTATGAGTAAATTACCACACAAATTTCTAAAGCTTCTAATGTCCAGTAATGTAATATGATGACATATGAAAGAGGAATCAAAATATCTGCACTGCTACCACTTCCAGGAAGACAGATCTGTGTTAATATTTATGTTAGAGTGTAAATATTAGAGAGAACATGATAAATTCTCTTAACTCTGGTTTGTATGTGAGTTTTATAAATTCTATTGCCTCTTAAGTGTGGATGAAATTCTGAAGCTTGCTATAAAACATGCAGAAATAGCTACACTCCTATCACTAGGAACTGGAAATAAAGCAGGAGTGGGAGGTTTGTGGCTCCTGTACAGACCCACTGTAAAAATCTCCTGACACCAGTATCAGCACAGTGTCTTGGATTTTGTGTACAGATTTCTAATGTTTGGTTTGGTTTGGTGTATTTCCTTCTCAGGCTTTGGAAGACAAGGTGTGGGACCTGCTGCAAGAAGCAGACAAGGTTGCAGAAGAGAACAAAGAGAAGAGCCTGGTTTATGATGCCATGGCACACACCCTTGGGGATGCATGGGATGCCCTCATCCTTATGTTAGAGAAGCGACAGGCACTTCTGGAACTTACTTCAGTGTTCTTTGAAAATGCTCTGGAGGTTTGTATTTCAATCAGATAACTGTTTTTGAAGCCACCCTCATCTTACACGTACTCTGACCACTGTAATTTTAATGGATTTTATGTCATTCACTGTATTCCTAAAGGTTGAGGCAAACAAAAGAGTTAAAATCTTGGGATTGTAAGGAAGGCATCCTTCCTTTTCCACCTTTCAGATAGTACAGGATGAAGCTGAACAAAAAAAGATGTAGATTGAAGAAATATTTTAGTCATGATGTCTCCCAAATTTGTACTTGTCTCTGTAGTATTCCTGTGCTACCTATAAGTTGCAGAAGCAACCATGGGATTACTAACTGCCCTAAGTGCAAGATCAACAATCTGCCAATTATTGTGTCCTGATAATGTGTATCGTACAAAGAAATTAGATTTGGCATGAGGCTTTGTAGGAAAGATGATTCACATAATGACAAACTGTAATTACAGATTGTGTCAGCTAAAATCTTTCAATCAGTACCTCAAATAAAAAAACACTTAGAAGGTGCATAGAGGTCACAAATACTCTGGATCTGGCAGTCGCTAAAAATGTCTTTCTCCAAGAATTTGCAAATTCTCATGAACTTTCCCAATAACACAGAGATTATGATGTAGTTATACAAAACAAACAAAAATTATAGTGTGCTTCTCCCTATCTTTTGTTTTCTTAATGCAGTTTGCTGTTAAAATTGACCAAGTTGAAGATTTCCTGAAAAATGCTCAAGAGTTTGACAATATTGACTCTTTGAGAGAACTTCTTCTGCAACAAGAGCATCACACAAAAGGTAAAGAGAGTTTTCCACTCCTGATAGCATGTGGTTGTGCACTGACTTCTTGAGGGAGTAATTTTATTCTTTCTGTGCATATTTAAAGAAAAAATCTTATAAAAAATACGCAAATGATTTATTTGGAAAGATATAATGGTGAGATAGATTTTAGCAGACTTGCTGAAAGATGTGAAAGTCCTGGTTTCAAGTTAGCCCTTGTATCTCCCCTTCAACAGCTTTCCTGCACATTCCTTTCCCGTAAAGTTTCTTCCACATCAATTCTTTTTCTTTATTCAAGCTTCCATGTGAAACACCTTCTACCATATTGTGGCACATTCAAATCAACAAGAGAAAAAAAATTTTGGAACTAATCTCATTGTGTGGCTACTTCAGACACCTTTGCAATTCCATATGGTTCTGCATTTTTTATAAGTCTTAAAACTCCATCTCTGTAATTTTAATCAAATTTTGCTGTATGATTAGTGACAATTGGCAGAATATCAATTTTACTTTATTATTCACTAGTGGAGCACTAACTAAAATATTTTTAGCTACCTTGAACACCAGATATTCTTCCTGGGGGGCTGAATAGAGAATCAAACTTAGATACTCTAATGTGGGTTTTGGGTCTTCAAAATTGATCTTCATGGGAACAAAGTATCCACTGCATACCAATTTAAACTTGAAGTATCTGGCAGCAATTTACTGCTGAAAAGATGGTCTATAACTGTAAGGATCAGACGAAATTATTTGCCAGAGAAAGACTGTTTTGATGGCAATAAGCCTTCCCTCAGAGGGTGGAAAGTGGCTGCAATTTATTGACTTCTTATTCTACCTCAAACACATAGCATTTTGAAAGCTGATATTGAGCTATTTGATAAAAAACAGTGCTTCCTGCAAGAAGGATGCTATCTACCCACTTCAAAGAAAGGTGGCTGAAAATGCAACCCTCACCAAGTATTGACTCTACCAGTATGTGATAAGTAGTTCATCACAAATGCTTATCACTCTGGAATTAAAATAAAAACTTTTGACACAAATGCACTTCAAAATGGAATAAAAAAGGTGAAAACATATGAAATGTAATTGTTTACCCATTTCTATGTGTGTACAATTTTGGAGGGCCTGAAGTTAAACATTTCTGATTAATACCACTTTTCTGGAAGGCAAAAAGTTAAATGGACAGGCTTGTTGCAGTGAGATAATGGAAACTAATCTCTCCTGTCAGCCCTTGGTGTGACTGAAGAACTGGAGGCCTCCCACTCTGCTTCTTCCTTAAGTGTTCTACCTGAAAGACAGGGGTTTAGGGTGCTTTGCCTGGAATTACCACTACAAGTACTCAGCTGGGAAGATCAAAGTTTCAGGAAGGTTGTTTCTTGTTTTATATGCAACTGGCAAATATTACTTTATACTTTTCTTCATGTATACCTTAAATTGCCTTGTCTCCCCTTCTTCCTCATTCAGTACCTAAAAAAATTCCCTTTTCATTTGAAAGATTTAGAAACATTGATCATTGTCTATTCAAATAGATTTTGAACTATGTGACTTTAAGGAGCTGGAACAAAGACAGACATGTCACTTATAGATCTTTGAAGTGGAGTAGTCCACTGAATTTTAACCCTGAACATGTCTAGATAAAGACTATAGAAAGAAGGTAAGAGTTCCTGATACCCCTGACTTATAGCAGCCCCCAGATGTGAGAACTCTTTTTCCCCAATGCCTGTGAGGGATGTAAAGACCTAAACTTAGCTTACATCACTAGTGAAAAACTGCAGAGGGTACTGACATGGGAAGTAGGGTACAAAATTCCATTTCAGCTTACCCACAGGTTGGGAAACCATCAAAAAGAACTCAGTTTTGAGAAAACAGTGACACTTCTGGGTTTTGTTTTGACATCTCTCAGTACATTTTACGTGTGTCTGTGTGTATATGTTTGTGTATACACCATTGTCCCTTCGTAAGCTTACATAAGAGCTGTCAAAATTGAAATATCTTAGTATATATTTATCTTCTAAAGTAAGCACTCATGCTCATGCAATGTATGAAAATACATTTGTTCATGTATGCAAATAGATAGTTTGAAGCATACTTGAGTAATATTTGAAATATGGTACTAGAATCACAAAGCACTTTGGGGTTTTTTCCTGATGAAATTCTGTTCTTGCAGAACTTTTGGAGAAGTCACTTGCTCTTCTAAACAAAAGCCAAGACCTAACTCAATTCATAGAAGAATTCAAAAGTGAGGGGCCAAATGCAAATGCAGAGCTGATTCAAGGAGCCCAGAGCAGCTGCTTGAAGATTGACAATCTCCTGGAGATGCTCCAGGACAGGAGGCGGCAGCTGGACAAATTCCTTAGACATCAACGCCAAGGGCTGGAGCAGCTTCTGCAGATTTGTTTGTGGCACCAGCAAGAAAACCAGGTAAGACATCTAATATCAAATCAAGGGAAATCACTGTAAAAAACAACCTAGCAACTGTTTTACAGTACAAACAGAAAAGGAGCTCAAATGTATTTATTGGGCCACTATTTCTGGGCCACTTCTGTTTGAGGAAATCCTAACTTTTGAATATTTGACTCATGTTAATGGGAGTTAAGGGCATACAGAGAAAGCAGAGGACTGGAATCATGTCACTGCTGTATAGAATCTCTGAGTAGCTTTTTGCTCTTTGTATTGCTTCTGTTTTGCTAGGCACAACTGTGTAGTCTGGAAGGATGCACAATCTGTGTGTTATTTATCCCTTATTGCCAGGTTATGAAACACTGAAAATGCAATGTGTCCTTTGATCTCTGACTGGAATGTGATGATCTGATAGTCATGATTGTAACATTTTTCTTTTTCAGAATTTTCAATGTGTGAAAGCATATTTGTTTTACATAGTTTCCTTATGGAAGTGTCAGCATCATATTTTCTGATACCACTTTCATTAATGAAAATCAAAGGCAGATTGGCCTATTTTATGCATAATTAGTTATCTTTGGAAGAAGAAAGCAATTAATCTAGTCATTAATTATTGTAAATTGAAGATAAAATATGATTCTTGAAAGATAGGAGTGATTCTAGATTTCAACCAATCAAGAAAAACCACTGTCTTTTTCAGACAGCTGTTTTAACCTTGTCTCCTTTCCCATCCCTTCATCAAAATCATTGAAAGTGAAATTCTGTGGGTTTCTTGCTTATAAAGCAAGCTAAGAATTCTCAGTCATACCTTCAGAGCTAAAGTAGCACAATGAAATCACTCAGAGGTTTTAACTGTGGTGGAAGTCAACTGATTAAATTCACTGTAATGGAAAGGAATAAGTGGTAAAGGGGTGAACACTTTGCTATAACAGGGTTAACAAATTACTTCTTCCTCTGCCCAACATTACAGAAATACTGGTTTGCTTTGCTAAATAGATACATGATGAAAACACTCCCCCAGCCCTAATTTACAAGGAAATTTTTATTTCCTTTTTCGCACAGTTTTAATTGTCCACTCCATTTATTTGTATTTTGATGAACCTATGGTAAATGTTCTGTGAAAATGTGCTTCCAGGAAAAAATGTTTCAGTCAGTGAATACACATCTGGAGGATATGCTTAAGAAATGAAGGCTTAGTATTAAAATAATTTCCCTACTTCCCTAGCTCTGTTGGACTCATAATGTGAACATTTTTAATGTGTAACTGAAAGTATTTGCAACACATTTTAAAGGTTTTCATAATTTTTTATAATTGCTTAAGTGTATTTAAAATGGCATAATTCTACATGATCAGATAAAACAAATAAACAAAAAATCTCTAGTGGGCTACTAAAATCTATAGTACCTAGAGCACAGAAATTCTTAGTATGCTGCTTGTGATTTAAGTATAGTGGTGATTTTCCAGACTGGCAAGATGGGAGGAAGTCCTCTTGATACCAGTAACTAATTCAGGACACTATTTTAAAATGTGAAGCTTCACCCAGGAATTCTTGCCATGGGCTGTTTACAAAGAAAGTGAGAGGCACCTACTGTGAATCAAGCAGATATAAATGCAAGTAATTCTGTGGGATTTAGAAGATATAATTGTACATTGCACATGTGTGCTCCGTATACTTGCTGAAGAAGTCAGTAAGATGTAATAAATATGTACATCTACATAAGATTATTCCACAAAATAGTATCCCATTATGTTTACTGGGTTTTTCAAGCCAGGGATGGAGAGGTTCTATTAGGTCAGAAGAACTCAGATTAGTAGTATTTTACTGTCTGCAGATATTTGCTTTCTGTCAAGGGAGAATGTACAATATCTTTATGGTATCAAAAAACATGCATTTATTCTATGTGTGGCTGTAACTTGATTCTTCTTTTACTGTGTGAATTCACTACCTGGTAATACTTAAGTATATTTTTGTTTGTTTTGTCGTATATATACACACTATGTGCTGGCTTTGGCATTAGTCCTTCTGCATTTGTTATGACACAAATGTAAGCATTTAAATAAAAGCATGAACATTTGGAATGAAAAATTAAAGGAATGGAAATGTGAACATTTTTTAAAATTAAAGTGCCTTGTACATATTTTAAAAAATGGACAATAACTTTGCAAACTTCTCACTGAGTTATTTTTATTATTTAATTAGGTAACATCCTGGTATAAGAAAAACATCAGAAGTTACTTTCAGAAGCAAAACTTAGGCTCATCACTATTGGAAAATGAAGAGTTACTTCAGGAACTTGAAGAAATGGAAGTCAAAGTGAAAGTAAGAAAAACAATAATTGGTTGGTGAAGCAACTTTAAAAATGAGTAGCAAAACATGAACCTGGGCATTGAACATGCACGTATAGGAGTAGACATTTTCCATACGTACATGAGATATATATCTCTATATGTCTAAATTATTTTAGTAATATTGCTTCTTTTAATGAAAGGCCTTCATGTTTCTCAGATTTTTTTTTTCATTTAAAATTTTAAAACTACCCATAAGTTAACAGAAGAATAACCCTTGATGTTTTTTAGTTGGTTTTTCACTTTAGTGATGACGTTCCAAACTGGTAATTTACATGTAAAATCCTGTGGTGAAAAATAAAGGAAAGGAATTTTATTAGAATATTAACAAATATTAATATTTATAAAGGACAAAAGCCCAGCCATTTCTACCATAATGTTCAGTGAACTGAGTACATGATTGGAAGAGGTATTTGTCCATTTATTTCTTGCGATTAAAAATAAAGTAATTTCACGATTTTAAGCTGCACCACTTTTGACTAAAATTTTGGTCCGAACCCGAAGTGGAGCTTATAATCAGGTGCAGCTTATATATGGACAAAGAATGAAAAGTTGCTGTTTTAGTTTGGAGGACAGGTGTCTGCTGAGAAAGGCAGGAACTTCTCTTTGAAAAGGAGAATGTAAACCCCCTCCCTCCAAATTATTATAATTTTGAAATCAAGGGGCTTTCAGGCAAAGATATGGGAATTAGGAATAACAGTTCTTTACTAGGGAAATTAAAATAGAAATACAGTACTACAAAGAAACAAACTCCAAACCCTGACAAAGTCAGGTACAACCTGACACCCCGTCAGGCAGGGTGTTGGTAGCAGTCCCATTAAATGGTGGCTGCATCCTCCTGCAGTGACAGATGTGGCTCAGTTGGAGCAGTGCTCCTGTACAAGGTGCAGTTTCCCTCTAAAGGTCCAGTGGTGATGTGGAGAAATCCGGTTTTCCTCTGGAGTCCAGTGGAGAAAGGAACTCCCTTAGTGTCCCAAAACCTCTGTTTTTATCTTGGTAAGAAATGTTGGGCTCTTCCCCCTGGCTGGAGCAACTTCCAGTGGGATGCAGTAATTTTATCAGTCACACAGTGAGACTCAATGGGCCATTAGCAGACAATGACTGGCTGGAGGAAGGATGGGTTGTGAAAAGATAAAGAACAATGCCCTGCCTGGTTTCATTGGATGGCCCATTAGCAGAATATCTGCTGTGGAGATAAGGATCACTGCCCCCACCCTCAACAGATGGTGATAGAACAGATACCTTTTATCACACTCTGTATTGTAATGTGCAGCTTATAATCAGGTGTGGCTTATAATCGTAAAATTACTGTAATTGAAAATGCTACTTTCATAGGTAATATGAGTTTTCCAGAGAAGAATCTGTCACCACTACTCATAAAAGCAAGATGGGACTAAAGAAAATGTTGCTATAAGAAGAAAGGATGTTACTATGAAATAAATTGCCTATATTTAGAACCTTTTTTAGGTAAATGAATTGTGCTGTCATCAGTAACTGCTGTTGCTGGGTCAGGACCATTCCCCTGGATATAATTTTCATGCAATTGAATTTAGACAATCCAGGTGACCAAGGAAGCCTTTTTCATCCAGAAACTATTCCAACAGAAGTAAATGCCTTTTAAAAGGTTATTGTGTTGATAGTTAGAGGCTTCCGATTGTTCACAGATCTGTTTCCTTGTAAGCTTTGTAGTTAAATGTCACATGTTTGCATAATTAACAGTTAACTGCTTCAAGGCTGTCATGTAAACACAATACAATAATATTTCTAATGCTTCTCCAGCAGCATGTCAGAAAATCCTTTTTTTTTTTTTTTTGTTAAGGGAAGATAAGCATGTGAAGATAAATTCTTCTGAACAGACCTTTGGCACAAGAAACACTGATAAATCAGTAAATGAGTACACTGTGGAGTGTTTTCAGAGAGAGAGACACCCACAACAATAGGTGTTCTAAAGCATTGCTGAATTTTAACCAAATAATCATTAATCTTCCCCACATTTCATTTTCATGGGCTATTCTTGTAATTTGCTGTCTGAATTAGAAATTAGGGTGCGAGTGCAGAGAGGAAAACAATATTCATTTCCATTTTGTATAATAATCCTTTTCATGGTGACTATCTAGAAACTAACTATAATGATAACACTTATTGTTGCAGTTTTACCTAATAATTCTTCTCCCATACATCATGAAATAGATAATTCATAGCATTTTAATTAATTACCTTTTTTAATGAGGTCATTTAAGAGTGTTTAGCAGTAAATATTTTTGGTATGCATCTGTGTGAATTATGACTCAGGGCATCTTATCTTTAGCCTTCTGCATTTCTTGCTACCAGCATGTTCTAGCAGAGGGAAATGAAATTCTTGAAGGGGATATTACTGAGCATGTTGGTTTTGCTTATGATGTGCAGAAGAGTGGCGAGGTTGAAACAGCATGCTGAAAATATAATTGAGAAAACTGTGAGTTATGGGGCTTTGAGAAAGCTGTGAGTTATGGGCATTAGTTTTTGCAGCACTGAACTGCAGGTGTTAAAAGCAGAATAAAGGAGGAACCTGTTCTAAAGTAGTGTAAATAAATCTTTTCAAGTAACATTTCATAAGTGTACTGTAGCTCAGGGCAAAATGTTTGTGTGTAGCAGCTATGCAGAGCAAGTGTAATTGTGCTCACAGGGAGTAAGAAAGTGGAAATTTCCAATGTCTCAACCATTTCACACAATATGTTTACTTACATGTATTTTTGCATTAGGTTGAGCAGGAGAAATGGTTTCTTAAATTCAGAGTCCAGCCAAAGAGGGACCTACAGGCCTAACATCTAATTTATGGGACTGGGCTGAGAGGAGGAAGGAGAAAGATTCATTAATATTACGTTCAAGCTGGTATCTTATGTTGTACTTAGATGTAAAACCCCTTAAAACATTCTTGCTAGTTTGTAAAATTATCAAGACCAAAAACAAACCCAAGAAATCACAACTGGGGATAAAAGCCCTCAACCCTCCCAGGCTTTAGAAGAACCCTCCTGCCCCCACTCCTGCAAGGACTTTCCCAGCTCCCCCAGCCTCTGCCACCAAGATTTGAGAGAAGAGGGACATTTGGGAGCTCCTGCTTCAGTGAGGGTGTGCTGGCACTGATCACCTGCCTGCTGTCACATTTCTGTGTGCCTTGGAGGTGCTTGACGTGGCAAAGAAGAACTGCTAGCACCACTTTGTGGCCAAATAATTTCTAACATAGCGATTTTCTGGGTGGTGGCAGACTTTGAATCATCCCTTCCTCTTTGTGCTTGTTGATTTTATCAACTCACTTCAATACACTGCTGCAGCCATTCAGTGAACTTCCCAAGAGACACATGATATGCTAATTGTCATGGCAGCTCACAGCCCCCTGTGGTTTCATTAGTGCCCACTACTTCTTTTGCAATTTGTGGCTATAATATGATTATATATGATAATATAATATTGGTAGTTATACTGCAATGCAGCTCCTGAAAGTGAAAACCTTTTGAATATTCATGAGGGCTAAATTATCAGTGTGCTGATGTATGCAGTGAATCAATGACAGGCAGATTTGAGGGCTCAGAAAAAGTTCAGTTGTGGACATTTTTGTATATGAGACAATAAACTCATTTATCACACATTCTTAAAAAATACATACTTGTATGTTTCATTGACTTATGTTTTAAATTCTCCTTTAATATATTGATCATGATCTGAAATCAAATATATGCACTTCAAAGTTTTCTAAGCTTAAGCCTACAGCATTCCAGTGAAAAAAATTTTATGCAGCTTTTCATGTTTTAATTCAAAGTCCAAATATTTTATTGTATAGACAAGAAAAGTCAATTTATCCCACAATAACTGTTTGTTTAATGACAATGTAGATTTTTAGATATTTCTGCATTTTTTCCCCCTAGACTTGTGCTGAATATTTTAGAAAGCAGAAGATCTTGAGGACTTTTAATAAAAGCTACAATATTTTTAATTCATCAGTTGTCACACACTCAAAAAATACCTGTTTAATCAAGGAACCTAGAAAGAACTCATTTTCCTTGCAAATGGAATAGTGAAAGTGACCTTTTAAAATATTTTCTAGCATGAGGAAAAGAATAGTGACAAGAGCTAAGGAGGCAACGTGTCTTTAGTATGTCATAGCAATTCGCAAGCGTCTCCTGATAAATTGAAAAGTCAATGTAATAGTAGGCTGTGTGCTCCTTTCAAGGAAAATGAGTAAGAAATACATTAGTGCTGACTGGCAGACTGTTACGAATTTAGCATGTGGAGGTCTGAAGAACAGAAGAAGCTAACTAAGATTTTTCCAGTGATTTTTTATGTTGATGGAAAGCCTAGGCTTTTTATGTATGTGTAGAAACATTTCCTTATAAATAGAGAGCTGAAAATGAACTTGTTGCTAGCTGTTTTATAGAAAATTTAGCCAAGTTTGAGGAATGCTTAAACAGGATAGCAAATGAGTCTAACCAAATTTAATACCCTCAGAGAGTGTGTAAGGTGGTAATGTTTGTGGAATGTTTTAAAATATAAATTACTATAATAAATTTGGTTTTGAGCTTGTGTGAAAATTTAGAGAAGAGCCTTGTCTCAATACTAATAAGGCAGAGTTTAAAATCTGCTTTTAGATCACCTAAAAGCTGCTCTTGAGATCTTGTACCAAGCAAATTTATGAATTTTGTTGCAATTAAATACTCATACAGGGAATAACTTCATGTAAGTCAAGTAATTTTCCCATAATCAGTCTTGCCTGCTGTAATTATAATTTAAACATATAATACACTGGAACAATTCAGAACTTTTGTCTTTCCATATTTGTTTATAAGCTAAGTATGGACAATTTTCTTTCCACTTGTTAATACATGTGCATTACAAGTAAAAAATAATAGCAAAATGAGGATTCACATATTCAACTGTATTTTCTTTGCCATTTTTTGTGGTGAATTATTATTAATCCCAGCTAAAAGCTCTCAACTTCAAGTTTTTTTTCCTAATTATCATAAATATCTATCTGTTTAAATGTAAGTAAAAATACTATTAAAATCTGACCTTGGAATTCATACCAGTAATTCTAGCTGCAAGTATTGGAAGATGACAATGTTCTGATGCTGATATAATTGGAAATCAAGTAATTTCTGCTGTGTGTACAGGGACACCTCCTTACTAATTCCTACCCCCCCGCCAAGATAAACTCGTCAGGTAAAGGGTAACAAATACAGGACAGCAGACTGTGATTTATTATCCCTAAAATCCTCACTCTCGCTTAATCTTGCTTAGGATAGAGAGAGAAATGATTTTATGAAAGGGGAATTGTGCATTAAATAATAGAGTGCAGGATTTCACATAATTAAAAGTACAGGCTGAAGATTATTGCATCCAGATGTCAGTAATGGTCATTATTTTAATTTGAAAAAGAAATTTTAAAAATTAGGAAGATTTTGCTATAGCTGTTTATCAGTAATAGATAAAATGGAAAAAAAAAAGTGCTTTTATTGTGCTCAGGATTAATCTCTTTCAATTTCAGTAGGAGGCTGATCCAATTCAAGTTCTCAAGATATTTGGGGGATTTTTTGGAGTGCTTTCTTGATGAAGGGAGTGATTTCATTGCAGGATATTCTAAACCAGCAGTATTTTGAGAAGAATAGAAGGAAATGCAGTGGGCAGGACTTGGCCTTCAGATGTTGTTTGGGGAAGAGATGAACTTGAAAAATCTCTGAGAAGGCGTTTCCTCCAGGTTCCCTCGTGGAAGGAAAGAAGAGTTAGAATGAGTGAGACAAGTTTGCATCTTTGTAGGCATACAGTGCAGGTATATTGAAGCACAACCAGAACATAAAAAATAAAGATAGGTTTGTTGAAAAATATGGAATTAGTTTTCCTACTAAAGCCCTTAAAATCTGATTGAAACATCTTAAGGCTAATGAATTCTTTAATGTTTTTTTTTAAAAATTGGTAATACCATAAGAAAAGTTAAAAGCAAAAGTAGATTTAATAAGAAAAAGCTAAATAAAGCATTAATGTAGACCTATAGTTTTTTTGCTGTTGCTTAGGCTTTCCATGGCAGAAAGGTGAGCGTTCACCACAGTAGAGCAATGACATCCCAAAAGTTGATATATAATTGTGTCACTACAGTAGAAGCACAAGAAAATTCAGTATGAACAGCTGAAAAAAGAAAGAGGAGTTAAATAGGCAATCAGTTCTAATTAACTAAATGTGCTTCCAAGTGGTGCAATGTAGACCAAAAACGTATATGCAAACTTGTACTGATTCAACAGAATCCCTTTTAAGCACCTTAGTTTTAAAGTACCTGGCTCGATTGTCAGAAATGTTTCTGACTCTATGGCTTGAAATTCTGAAGTGTGATCTTCCTTTTTTCCTTCTATCACTGCCAGTAGAAAGGTTCCTCATCACATAAGGCAGAGATTTTTGAGTGGAGTAATGATTTTGTGTAGGAAATCAGGGAAACTGATGGAGAATACCAAGGATATGGCACAACCTGCTGTAAGGGAAGGTCATTTGAGTCAAGTGATTATCAGACATCTTCTAGCAGAAATCCTCTCACTGCAAGCAGCTATTATTTAGGCAATATTTTAATTTGTTCTAGATTAAATAGGTGAGCTGAAGGGCTGTTTGGCATTTGGGAGGTTTCTTGTTTTGTTATCCATTGACCATTTTTTCAGCAGACACCTTAGTAACTACTGCTCCTGCCTGTGAAACCATGTCAAGGAATGTAGAATGCCACTGCTGGAAACTCTTATCACTAAAACCATGATTTTCTGGGAAACCCCTCCTAGTAGCAATACTGCTTTAAGTCATGATAGTTTTCATGCCTATAACAATGCACATTTTCCAATGCTTATATTACTACTATGCAGAGTATTGCTTTTCTATGTGTAAATTGACTAAAGGGGAATTTTTCCCACTAGGAATGGAATTATACAGTGGACCAATTGGAAGGTGAAGCATTTAGGATCTTGCTTTCAGAGGACTATACAGAAAAAGAACATCTAAAACTTTCAAATCAGAAAATCTGCCAGTTGCAAGAAGAAGTGTGCTTCCATATGGAAGAGAGGAAAGCCCTGCTGCAAGAGGCCAATGACTTTTTTCATGCTGCTGGCAAGGTTGGTAAGAAGCCAAGTCTGTAATAACAACCTGACAATAAAACTATTGGTGTGCTCTTGGAGGTTGGTGGATGTGAGATTATACAAACAGTAGGCCAAACAATTTGCAGTGGAAAATTACAAATCCAATTACCCTTTTTATATGACTTTTGCCTCAAACTTCTCTCCAAAATGGCAAATCCATTGAAAAATGTATTCTGTTTCTTTTTTGGTTTTTTTTTTTTCTTTTTTCCTTTAAGCATATTGAGTGCTTGGTTTTGAAATAAGGTATTTGGAAAATATTTATTTGCCCAGAATTGGGCTTTAAGATTTTTTTCTGTGAACACCAGAAACA
The DNA here is from genome assembly GCF_009819885.2 of Catharus ustulatus. Classification (NCBI taxonomy): domain Eukaryota; kingdom Metazoa; phylum Chordata; class Aves; order Passeriformes; family Turdidae; genus Catharus; species Catharus ustulatus. Next base: position 15,357,251 of record NC_046227.1, read on the forward strand.
ATGTGTATATTTGCAGTGGTCTCCACAGGGGCTAATTATGAATAATGCAACCTTTATTTCTAAAATCTTTGTTAGAAGACTATTTAGAAAAGTTTATATTTTAGGGTGTCCAAAGACCAAACAGTCATCTTGTATTTTTATTTCAGGTATTTTTTTTCTCTTATCATTGGTAGAAGTTTTAAAAACAGATAATTTCCAACAAGAGAAATATTGATAACATATGTTTTTCTTTTTTCTTCAGGTACTTGATGGTCTTGAAAGTATTGAGAATTACCAAAAAATGTCTATTTCAGAAGGCTTAAATTTACCTATATTGACACTGAAGTACAAGGAATTGCAGGAAGCAATTAAAGGTTGTACAGCAACTACCATGCAAAAGGGACGAACTTTAGTTAATAAAGCAGATTCTCACAGGTATTAACATAAGTTTCTGATGAAACTAAAGTAATGAAAAAACATATTTTGAACATGTCAGTTTTACAGAAACTCTTATGATGAATATAAATTTAAGTAAGAAATAGCTTGATGTGTGGGGAGAGGGGGTTAATTGTATGAGGTGACTTCTTTACAGTCTCAAGTGGACTGCCTCAAGTATTCACTGAATTGCTTCCCTGATATTGTGGTCTAACTTATAAGGCAAGACACTGTTTTGTAAACTGGTGGGGGGTTTTTCTCCCATTAAAACAACACCCTTAATGAAAGGTTGACTTAGAATGCCTACGACATTCTTTATTCAGCAACTGTAAAACCAAAATATTTTAGAGTGCAAAGAAAACATTCTTTTTAAAGTAGAACTGGTATGCCATTTTTTTTTTCTTTTAAGCTCTTTCATTTGTCATTTTAGTTTTTACGTAGCATAGCTAGAATGAAAAGTGAAATGAGCTATTTCTCAGTGAATGAGGCTATGTGTCTGGTGAGAATTAATGTATCTGTCTTATGAATCTACCTTAAGCACTGTTTGGAAATTTAATTCCTGTGTTTTAGTAATTACCAATTTTATTTGGATTAATTTTAATATTTCTCTTGGCTATATTTCTTTTAAGGCTAACAGCTTAAAATTCATAAGTTACTCATCATATAAATGATGATACAGAATGAGTGTTGTTTTTTTAAAATATTATAATAATCCTCTGTGTTGAGCAAAAAATGAGAAAGAAATGACAGTTCTACTCTTCCATTTTAGCTCTTGGGTGGCAGGAATTCAGAAAATGATGGAATATGTTCAAAAAAAAGTAGATCAATTAATCAGCCAGTGTCCAGATTATGGAGAATTTACTTTGAAGAAACAACAATGGATTGCCTCACTTGAAGATCATCTTGATAAGGTATATCATAGACTCAGAGAATGATTTGGGTTGAAAGGGACCTTAAAGAACATCTCATTCCAACCTCTCTGCCATGAACAAGGACACCTTACACTAGTCCATGTGGCTCAAAGCCCCATCCATCTGGCCTTGGGTGCTTCTAGGGACAGGGCAGCCACAGCTTCTCTGGGCAACCTGTGCCAGTATCTTACCACCCTGCCAGTGAAGAATTCTGATCATCTTTGTGATGATTGTTATCATCATCATAGCACACCTCCTTAATGCATTCATGAACAGTGCGTTGTATTTCCATAATTTAGCTATAGTGAATATTGAAGTTGAAATCAAATAATAGCAGGTTCTTTGGAGAGAGCACAGTTGTAGTTGGAATGCTGAATGCTCTTATCAACACTAAGGAACCAAAAGCTGTTCTGAAAAATTGAGCCATTTCCACAAGAGCATTTTACCAGTGATGTTCAATTAAGCATGGATATGCTTAGATAATGAAGTATTATAATTTGTTCTTTTGGAAAAGAACTGAGCAATCAGTCCTGGGACCCGTAAGCAGGTTTCTTATACTGCTTCTGTCTTCTGTTTTGTGTGGCTGAAGATGAAAATAAAAGTGTGACAAACTGAGGGTTAATAAGCACAATGACTGAAGCACAGCAAATTTTTCAGCAAATCTGAAGGAGACTATATTCTATTCACTATAAAAATTCCTGTTGTTAATTAAGGTGTTGATGCATCAAGGACATGACAACCTTCTTTAAATGACTGGATGTCAAACAGTACCACAGACCTTTCAGATGACTTGTCAGAGCTGGAAGAGACAAATAGCTCCTAAACAAAATTCCATTTATAAATTCAAATTTTAAAAATATAGTCTTTTAGCAAGGTTCATATGAAGGAAACCAGGAATGTATACCAGAAAAGTAAATCAAATATAATGACTGAATAATAGTCTGCAATCTGATATTTTGTATTTGCATGATGTTTTATAACGAACCATTCTCAATCAAATGTGAATTAAATTTTCTATTAATTGCCCCTTTTCCATTTATGTGTATAGAAATGATGTCACTACTGTGTTGTGAATCTTTACCTTAAAGTTAAATTATGAAGGCAATTTTTACTTAAAATACAGACTTCAGTTTGAATGTTGCTGTTCAAATTGCTGCTGTTTGTTCTAACCACTTTGTTCCCAGCCTTGCATTAGAGAACATTGTGTCATAACACGATTGTTCATTGCAGTGAAAAGTGCTTATTGAGATATTGCTACCAAGCAATTCACTTTTCATCCCAACTCTCTAAAGCAAAGTGTCCCAAAGAGTCTGGTGCCAAATTCAATCACCCCTCAGCCTCATATAATAAAGTTTGAACCTCAATTAGCAGGTCTTAAGAAAAATGTTGGATGTAAATTCACATCTCTAATAATAACTATGTGTGTTGGTTTTGGCATCATCTGCCTGTGCTCTTCATAATCTGTTTTGTTATCATAATGCACACATAATATCTTAGTGACAGTGGAAGGGAATTCTGTACATGTATCTACACAAAAATAGGTCCCTTGCCTTGTCAGAGAAACTTTAAGTGTACTTTCAGAAAAAAAGTCTGGAGCAGAATCAAAATATTTCTGCCAAGGCTATAATAGCAAGATTATAATGCAGTTGTGCCACATTGAAATCACAAGCCTCAGATATTTAGGGTAAAGAAAAGCACTGTCAATAAAAGGAGAGCAAACAAGAAGGGGTTTGATCATGCCTGTTGAAGAAATAGTAGAGTTCTCTTCCTCTGTATTTTAATTCCTGTCTTTCTCTGACTATACACGATACTGAAACACAAGTTTCACCTTTTCTTCATTTCTTCTCTCCATCCCGCCATTTGGGGTTTAGGGGAGTGTGTGAGCAGCTGTGTGGTATTTGTTGCCAAAATACCATGACATTATGCCCAGAAACATAATCTACACACCAACAGACAAGTGTTACCTCATGTTTTTTCTATAAAAAGTGATATTATATATTGGTGTTATGGTGTCTACTTATTTAAATTAACCATGTGAATAATACTTTCAATTGAAGGTGTCACAATCAATTAAGAATCTCGGCCCGCTGCTCGCAGTTGGAATGGAGATTGGCTCGTATTTGTGTGAGTCACAGAGAATTTTGAGCAAGCACCTTGAACTGGCTAAACAAACAAAGGTAAAAAAAACCAAAAACTTTTCAATAATAAGTGCTGTTAGAAACAAATGCTTCCTATATGTAATTCTAAATAATGTGAGAGGTTGAGAGTTTCTTGTAAGGAAATAGGTCTATGGTTTGTTTTAGAACTGTAGTTAATGAACAAAACCACAGAACAAATTGCAGTCCTTATATCATTGTTTTTCTTCACTCTCTCTATCTCACTGTTGTTTGTTGCTGTCTCACCAACTCTTGATAGGAGGACTCTTCAAATGTGGATTGCTACTCCTAAGTGAGGCACCAGGTTTAATAATTGTCTGGACAGCCAGAGTCAGAGAAAAACCTACTTGTGGTTTATTATACCAAGTACAAGGGATGAGCTCATAAAAAAGAAATAGTTCCCATTTAGAGAAACTGTGAAGGGGGCTGTAAAGAAATGCATCGGTCGTGTTGAGAGTGCAGCCAGTGAGCAGGAGCCCTGCTCAGCTCTGTAACTCGTGTGAGGCTCTTTCTAGGTCACATCCAGGGCTTTTCCCACCCCACAGCAGCCCTGCAGTGTCTGAAAATGGGTTAAAACCACTTGAATCCCTTCCACAGCCTGGGCATAGTTGCATATTTCAGCCTAAGCTGAACAGTATGCCAGTGTGTATTTTAGGAGTATCCTATGTATTTTCTGTGCTTAAAATTCCAGAGTTCTTTTTTGTTTCAGCTAACAGTTTATGAGGTCCAAGGGATGGATCTGTACAGTACCCATAGAAATAAAATTGACTTTAAAGCAGTTCTGGAGAACACATAATAACAATATTAAAATCTCAGCAGATAAGCAGGAATATCTTTTTGATCCTCAAGACTTTATAATAGTTTTAAGTGACTTTTCTGCCAGATTTTTGCATGACAGGGTGTTACTTTTATTTGCTGCAGTGTCTATTTTGCCCTGACAGATATATGCACTCTTATAACTATACACCTCCTCTAACTATTCCTTCTGGGGACTGTGACATGCTAGCTTTCAAAATAGCTATTTCAGTAACTACACCTATCATTTTTAGGAAAGAAATGGATATTTCTGTGCTATTATCTCCTTTGTGAACTCTCTTCAAACAAGTAATTAAATTATACATAAGAAAACAATCCTAATGAAAATTAACAATGTGATATCAATATTCGCAACTCCTCTCCAATCATTATATGTTTTTTTTCTATGCTTCTACCTTCAAAGGAAACTTCTTGTGAACTGAAAGCAGCTGAGGGAATCATCAAAAATATGGAAGAGTTGGAACCTGAGCAGGTGGCAGCTTTTTCTAGCAGAGCTGACTTTCTGAATAAAGAACTGAAAAAAATTGAAAAAAACATTAGTTCAAAGCTAGAAATTCTAGAAACTTATGTGTCCTTTTTACAGTCAGCTGTAGAGGTATGGATTACTTATTTATTCTCTGACTAGACTATACAAATCTTACATTTGAAAAATTTGCTTCCATTGTAGGAAGGATTGTAATTGATTTAGATTTTTCTCCTCTACACATGCTAAAAATGCTCCCATATAGGTATTCCAAATGTTAAATTTACTTCTAAAAATGTCCTATGATATCTTCGTAGGGATCTTTGTTGCTGTCTTACACTACTTCCACTGACATGCTAATTCATATGGTTGGATTTAAAAATGAAATAAAAACCAGGTCTAGCTCAAATAATAATTAATTCAATACCAACATAATTTTGGTAGCTGTGCTAATAGTGTCCAGGACAGTTAATTTTCATTTTGATTTGGATTCCATTTTAAGATTCTTTAATATGGTGGCTGTTCTTTAATATTTAGAAAGAAACTGAGGATTGAATGGAACCTATCGGAATAAAATTAGCTATAGGGTTTATTTATTTCATGATAAACTACACATACAATTGTGTTACATTACTTCTGATTATTGCTAACTTCAGTTACTTCCTATTAAGCAGATCAGTGAAAATCAGTGCACTGATATACTGCTGCATAAAATCCATGTAATGGCATGTGGCACAAATTGAGCTAATTGCTGCCACCTGTCTGCTTGCCATCTCCTGGTTGGCAAGTTACTTCCAACTATTTTATTATTTGGTGTTTGTAAATATTTTAGGGATCATACATTTTAAAATTAAAAGATTCAGAGGGTGCTATTCAAATTTATCATATCTCTATAACTTCTGATTATAGAACCTCAGGTTTAGATTTGTTTTATGATCTTTATTTAATGTCTTCCTATAGGTGAATGATGATATTAATAATCTGAAGGAATTCTATAATTCAAAACCCCTACCAACAAACAGAGAGACTGAAAATAAAATTGCAATAGAGTCAGCTAATACTCAGTGGCAAAAGACTATAAAGAAGACTTTTTCCACCGAAAATATGGGTTGCTATTTCCTTAATTTAGTGAATGTGGTAAGTACAATCTGATAAACCATATTGATTATTTTATACTTGCCTGTGATGAGGTCCAATTCTAGTTCTATACCTGATGTATTGTGTACCTAGTTTTAAAGGGGCTAATGCCAATATATACTTTCAAAAGATGAAAGTATTTGAGTGCTTGTGGTAATATAAAAAGTTTAGTGGTTAGCAATGACAGAGCCCTTAATGACCCAGTCCATGCATAAAAACGTAATACATGCTGTTTTTCTCACGTTGGAAAGCAGCATATACACAAGTACAATATTGTTTTACTTCCACTAAGGGAGTCTTGACTGAGTGTATGAATTCTTCTAAAGAAATGGATGTTAGAGCTACTTCCTTGCAGATAATCTTTCTGTGTCTTTACTTTCTGTCCAACAGCTACACTGCCTGGGCATCCCTATTTAATTTTCCAACAACACTTCATGAGGTGATTGTTTGAGATGTGCAATCACTCCCTAAGCACACCTCCTAAAGTAATCCAAATTAAAGAGGACAGCCTGAACACCCAGCTGCTCTTTCTGCTTTTATAGGACAGACTGGGGAGCAGTTTCACATTCTGCTGGGAAGGGGGAGGTGGTGTTGGTAAACTACAGCAGGATGCAAGGTGGATTGGGAAAACCACCTGAGGGAGGGAAAGGGCTCAGGCTGTTAGTGTGGCTCAGGGTGGGTGTCCCTGCTAAGGTAAGACAGAGTAATGGCAAAGTCACTTAAAATCTTGGCACGTCTTCTGACATTATCTCCCTAAACACTTGGGTATGTCTTGTCACCATATTTTCTACTACTCCATTCATATTATATTCCCAGATTTTTGTTTTAAAATATCTGGAAGATATAGATAATATTAGTAATTTACAAAAACAACTTCTCTTAGGAAAAAAAAAAAATAATTAAATGGGAAACCCAGAAATGGCATTACCCAGTTCACTGATATTTCTCGTAGAGGTTGTACTGAAAAGAGGAAAAATATTCAAATACCAAGCACTTTAGCCCTCCTGTGCTTCAGTGCTGCTTTGTTTTTCAACACAAAGGGGTGGTCTTTTTTTCACCTACTTTGTTTTCCAGTTGCTATTTATTCTCCAAAAGGCCATTTTGGGTAGTTCTGCTTAGTCAGAAATTCTTTTATTTTGTCTGAGTGTGTAACAGACATCAGATGGCAATAATTCAGTCATTACTGACCTGTTCCACGTTTTAAATTCCAGCTTTTATGCATGACCTCAGTTTACAAACTCTGTCAATCTGTGCCTATTTCAAGACAATATTAAATGAAAAGTGTATTTAAAGGTATTAAATTTTTTTTAAAGTTACACTAGAATAGTTGAGGTTTTACTAAGCTTTGTTTAAAATTATGAAGTTTTAATTGTATGTTATAAAAACATGTGGAAAAAATGTGTATTTTTATTTGCCAGGTAAATCAGCGTTTAATATTAGAAGTAGAAAAATCGATAAAAGTAACAGAAGATATCATTAATAATCTGAATAAAGAAAGGAAAGAGCTGACTGATCTTTGGGCAATCTGGAATTTTAAAATCACTCAAGTAAAACCCATCAAGCAACAGTGCCAGATATTTAAAGAACAACTAAAAATCGTAAGTAAAATAACTAGGAAGAAAGCAACTGTGGCAAATATTTCTAGATTGTTATTAGCTTTTCTGTGCCTTTCTCAACAACTGTTAGAGGTACTATTTAATAAAGAGTGATGATCAGTAAGATGCAATTCTTGTCCATAGTCTGTTCTCTGTTTTATCTCTCAGTCTTCAGGAACCATGAAATGTTTTTGATATTTTTTGTGCTACTCAAATGTGTACAAGTCTCCACTTTGAATTTTAAGTTTTAATGACGTTTAATCAATACTTTGCAGGAGTGATTTTTAAATTCTTTTTAAAAGAACAATTTTTTTGAGACTCAACAGCTGCTCAACCAAACTATGTTACTAAACTGAAGTCAACCAGGTTCATACAGAAGGAGGACTGAAACCTTCTTGGCATGGGAAGAGTGTGCAGTGTTCCTTAAGAGAAACCCTAACCAGGCCAGTAGCAGAACCAGAAACACCTGCTAGGCTTGTAGCTGCTGTATCTCTAGAGCAGCTCAGCAGCACACCAGCACATCTGCTTTCACAGAAACAGGGTGGCTGTGGGTCCTGCAGTCTTGTCTGAGTCTTGTTTTTCTTGCTGTCTTAGAGATACCTTATCACCCTTGTCACTCAGAGAGGCTTTACTGATGGCATTTGGGTGCCTGGTTTGAGGAAGGGTTTTGTTACAAATTTCCGTTTGATTTTTTTAAATTTATTGCAGTTAGAAATGCTGAACTTTTGGATTCTCTTTTAGACTACCCATGGATTAGAGATTCTTCAAGAGGCCCTCCAGCTTGCAGTACCAGTTGACCTTGGAAGTGACCTTTTAATTGTTTTGGAACTACAGAAAAAACTGAACCAAATGAAACCACACTATGAGGTGAGAAACCAAGCTAGTGGAGTCAAGGGTGTGCCAAAAACTCTTTTTGGTCCTGCAAAGATCCACATCCTCACTGATGCAGACACTCTGTCTGGGGTTGAAGTGTTTTATGTTTTGCATCAGTTTTCCAGGAGGAAATGTTTGTGTGTGTTTATAAGGTAGGGACAAAGACATTCTGCCTTCAGTGCCCAGAGAATGTCTCGTGCAGAGTTAGCTCTGTATTCAAGTGACACACAAGCACTGGGGTGGTGGAACTACAAGGAGAGCATCAACTCCATGCTTTTGAATTTAGAGCAGGTCAGAGGCTGAGGTACATCACAGTGACCTCCTGTGAATACTGTCTCTGAGCAATTCCCTCTGCCATTGCCCTTTAATTATGTTTGACTTGTTTTCGTGCAAGGCTTGGGGGATAGCTGAGATTCATGCCTAACAAAAAGCACAGAATGTAGTGTTTTAAAGTGCAGGGCATTGACTTCTCCCCAGGGCAATTTACCATTAGGTGAGATGGTTATTGCAGCAAATGTGAAGGAAAAACTGCAATTATGTTTTTGCAAATTGAGTAACTTCTCTGATTTTTGTTAGCAACTAAATGCTGAGCTTGAGTACCTGATAAAACTATTGGAATTGCCAAGCCTGAAAGGATTTCCTGTGAAAGAGAATTCTGAGAGAATAAGTGAGCTTATTCATTTCCATCAAACAGTCAAGGATGCAATAATAGAATATGATGAGATTTTCAGCAAGACAGTCAAATTCCATCACATTAAAAAAGAAGTGAGTATAGCATTTTAAAATATACATTCTTCCCATTTTTATTAAACTCTCTTTGGTTTTGGTTCCTGTTACTTTTCTTTCCTTTTCCCCAAAGAAATAAGATTAATCAGCCTGGTGATCAGAATTAAAATCTTGGATCTAAAACTGCATGAATCAGTGGAATTTAAAACTCAGATCCGAACCCAATTTTAATTATTTTAACTCAAGAGTAAGGAAAAAAAAATTAAATTACTTTAAACAGACAATGATTTTCATTTTTGTGTATTTCAGCTGGAATGTCTATCAACATCAGGAGAACTGGATATTCCTGAAACATGTGGGGACCCTGAAAATGTGCACCAGGCTAAAACCTACCTTGTGAATTCTCAGGAGAAACATGCACATATTAGACAGCTGTATACTCTACTTATTACCCAGGGAGTGGACATCTTGTCTGCAGTGCAGCAACCTGTGAGTGTAAATAGAATGAAATCAAGGATAAATATGTATGATTATTGGACTCATCTGGCGGAATTTTCGATGTTCAAATATGTATTACTACTCTGAGAAAAATAGAGAACCCTAAGGAAATTAATCTTAAAATATTGCTTGGAAAAGAACCCCACCATAATTTACTTAAGTGTGTTTTGTGAAGTTCAAGACCCTGATGGTCATTTCTTGAATCTCTACATGACCATCCTGCTACTTTGTAAAGGTTGCTTTATTCTCCTATAAAGAAAGGCTAACATGAGAACAAAATTTAAAATGCAATAATGATGTTATCAGTGGATTCAAGACTGAGTTGCATGACAAGATGGATATCATTTTAGAAAGGAATTGTTTATTCAGGGAAGAATTTTCATTGCTCTGTATTCATTCACTTACTAAGAAATCAAGACTTTCCTTATGACTTGGATAGATTATTTATATTGGCAGTCTGCTCTTCAGACACCATCAATTGATGGCAGAAAGGAGCTATTCTCCAGGTGGCAAAGGACTCTTTGCTCAGAGAGGACACCACGTTTAGGTTGTGACTTTGACCCCAAACTACTCCCCAGACTACCAGTGAGTGAAGCTGCTATGTCCTTGCCCTCCTTCCAGTGGAGATTTAATAGTTTACTCTAGCCCATTGTGGCTGACTGTGCACATTCTGCCTCAATGATTTTCATTTTGGATTGGTTAAATCAATGCATTTCCTAAAACTGATAAATTTCTTTGCCTCTTTCCTCATTAGAATTGCTTGAATGTTTCTGTAAAGAATCTGAAGCAAGAACTTGCTAGATTTGAGTGTGATAGCATCAACTGGAGCTCCAGAGCTGAAAAGTATGAGGAAGAGCTGTCACAGTATTTCCAACACTGCACCACTCAAGAGGATATAAATGAGGTAAATGGGATGAATTCCAACACATTGAATGACTGTTAAAACAGCTGTTGTGTTCTATAATATGCATTACTGTTTATCATTCCCCTAAATGCTTCATGTGTATGCAGAAAAGCAGGCTTTCATTTTAGCAGCAGCCTTGGATCTACAGCAGCAGCAGTAATCTGTGGTTCATGGCTCTGCTCGTCAGGATTCTATCAAGCTGTTGGGCTGGCAGTAAAATGCTTTCACTGCACCAAGAGGACTGGAAATAGAGCAACTATATTTTATTTGGCTTTCAGCTCTGTCAGCTTCATCTGAAACATGAGTCTTCATGATTTTTTCTTATGAAGCTGAAGTTTCAAACAAAAGTAGAATCTGTAAGCATTGTGGTTGCCAGGGCATTGGAAAGAACTTTCCGTATTTCAGTGAAAATTCAGAATAATCTAGTATTAACATTTTTTTCAGAAACAAAAGACACAATACTTGAAAAACTGCTAGGAGGAAAGGAAATGTTCATTGGCACGAGAGATTAGAATTTAGCTTTATGGTTAGGAATAATTACTCAGGTAATATGATTATCAACATAACAGCTTGGTAGGCCAAATACAAATGAATTCACAAAGTAACAAGCTGCATTCATTATATGTCTCTGCAAAAATTAATTTAGGAGAAACTTTTAAAAGAACTGACTTTCCCAGGCTGTTCCATTAAAATAAGAGGCTGATGGGCTCTATAGTTAATGTTCTGTAGATTGTACTCCTCTGCATCTGTGAAGTAGAGAAGGTGGATTCTGAGCTGGAAGGATTTCACATTAATGGTCCCTGTAGCATGAAGCATAGCTAATAAAAATACAGGAGACTGAAATATTCTAATTTTTATCTTTTGCTAAGAAAATCCACACCTAAGTAAAGACAGATTGTATTTTCTGAAAATCACCAAAGAAGAGGCAACTGAGATTTTTCTCTGTTTTAAATGAGAAAATTATTGCTAGGGTTTTCTTTTCTTTTAAAAAGTATTTGGTCACTCATGGCATACCCTGTATGGCAAAATGTATATTTTGTCTTCTGATGGGTACTGGATACTCTGTAAAATAACTGCATAGCAATTACTGTGTTCATTATTGGGGGTTTTTGGTTTATTTTTCTGTTTCAGTTTGGAAAGCTATATTGATTGCTTAAGTTAAAACCTGTCATTCCCAAATCTAATTAAATCTTCTACATAAACTAACTGAAATATGCTAATTTGGTATGTGGATACATTTTTCTTTAGGTTCCTTTTCTATTACAGGTTAGCATAGAAGATTTTTTTGTTTTTAAGTATTTATAACTAATTCTGTTTAGGGATGAAGAAATCAGACACTAGACTACTTCAAGAATATTATTTATGAGTATTACCTTCAGTATTTTAAATTCTGTCAATTTTATCATCAGGAATTGAGTATTGCTAGGATGTAACAGACCTGTCTAAATGAACAATTTATTTACTGTCTACTGTGTCCAAGCAAATAAATATTTCATGTGCCAGCAGCAAGCAGCAGCTGTTCATGGCTGTCACATAATAAACAGCCAACCAGATAATTTAGTAATGATTTACCAGTTTACAGAGCAAACTTTAAAGCTGACTGGAAATATTTGGGATTCTACTGTAAATACTTACATTAGTTTATGTTTGATGTGATTAATTTAAGTGTGTAAATACAACATGTGAATTTGGGCTTAGGACTCAGTGGTGTTTGAAGAGATCCTTAGAGGACTTAGCAAGTTCAGTGTGTTTGTAACTATTGGTGCTGCTGTAAGAAACAAGGAAACAAATGATGAAATTTATAGACAAGAATATATAGCATGAGTTTTAAAATACCCTTGGAGGAGAGAAAACTGCCTTTTCTGTGCCTTCTCTAATTTAAAGAGAATTTGAGAAGGCAAAAATAAGTATTTGTGTTTTCAACATCTTTGAGAAGTACAGGGAAAGCTCATCTTTGGGATCTATATTTTCCAGCTGGGGCTTCTGATTTCATGAGGTAGTTTGGGGAGCAGCCTCTCAGGAGCCTCACCTCCACTGTGTTACACTGCAGTCATTTGTGAGCTCAGCACTGGGTCTGTTCAGGGGGTTATAAGTGACACAGTTAATCACACATGATGGCTTTTGTGATGAAAAAGCTTTTCTCTAGATGATCACTTTAAAAATAACATTTATGCATGTCTGAGTAAAGTTTGCAAAAAAAGGCAACACATCCTGAAACAGGTTCACAGCTCTTACCAGTCATCTTATTTCTTCTTCACCATGTCATTATTTATGCACTTTAGAAAGATATGACTAGAAATATAGATTTTAACCATAAATGGTAATGAGCTATCTTTGTTCACAAGTCAGTAGGAACTAATATGTAGCCACATTTCTCACCTTGTTATTTATTCTGATTGTTACTCCAGAAATAAAGTAGTCATTAATGACTTCAACAGCATCTTTTTTTTTCCCCCCACTTTTTATTCAACTGTTTCTTAATCTTTGTGACTTTGAAAATCTGTTTTCAGCCACCTACTTTTATGGGGTGTTTTGATTACTGATGCTATGAAGAGTTTTGTATATGAATAGAAAGGGAAAGGTGAGGGATTAACAACATTGAAGCTCCTTCTAGAGTGGCTCACACAGTAATCAAAGCATTTACTGGAATGGTACTGTTAACAAGAAAAATGCTTGAAGCATTTTATAACTTGATTTTTCCATTTATTTTGTAGTCCTGTGATAAATTTAAGCAATTGGTGCTTAAACCCCTCTTCTCCACTATCATTCTCCACCCATGACAGGGCAACTATAGTTAGGAACAGCTGCCTGATTAAAGGCTGTGGCACAATAGACAAGGTACAAAGTTCCATTGAAGCAGTGGCTGAAGTCACTGCAGCATATTTGCATGCATAGTCCTTTCAGTATTTCTCATTTAATCTTGCAAAACTGAAATATGTTTAGATTTCTAAAATTTGGAAACTATGCACTGTCCTCGGTACAATTGCTGATGATAAAAGGAGTTGTGCAAATCAAGTCAGAGCTGAATCTGGATTTTCCACTGAGGCTGAAAGAGAAGAGTGGCAGCAGCTGCAGACCTTTGACACACAGGCCATCATATCTGAAACAAGGAGATCTAATTTCACATTCTGCTATGAGGAGAGCCTCTGGCCTTATAAATTATCACTACTAGTCTGTGTATGCATAGGCTAGTGAAAGAAACTAAAATAAACTCTTGTTCTTCTTTTCTTTCCCACAAACTTGAAGCAGCAAATGAGACTCTTGTGATCTGAATAAAAAAATGCTGTTTTACAGATGTGATTATATTAACAGAGGGCTTTTAGATAGACTTTATTATTCTGTGTACTTGGGTGGGATAAAGAGCTTAAACTAACTGGAGATCACAGGGCTAGTGATAGAATTCCCTTCCTTTCCATTACACTGAGTGAGCACCATCTGTTTATTCACTACTGAAATAATGTGGCAACGTCCCAGTAGATGAAATGAAAATGAAAAATATATCCCTTGATGGATTAACATTAGTATATAATAATAATAATAGTGATTGATTGTTAGCTGTTCCAATAGCAGTAGCTGCAAAATAAGCCTTCATTGCTCCCTGGATTCTTTGGCAGGAAGGAGGAGGGGGCAGGGTGAAGTCTGAAGGATGTTTTAATATTAAAAAAGCCTCAAATACATATTTAGATATCCAATTGTAGATCTGACCTGAACTTGTTAACACAAATTAAGTAAATTCTTTTCATTTGTGTGTCTGGATTAACAGATCCTAAAGCATTAGAACTTCTGCATTTCTTTATATTAGCTGCCTTTAAATAAATATACTTTTACATAATTTATTCCTTATTATTATACATTATCCTAAAAGCAAAATATTATCTACATGAAGGATCTAAAAATCAATATTTTGGTAATTTTTATGTTCTTCTATTTCAAATTTTATTTATTAATTACAAATAATTTAAAAATGTGATCATGAAATGGCAAGGTAATGAAAATTGTACTGGTTTTAAGCAGGTTTTATATTGGCCTGATTCTTGTATCTTTTGCTTAAAGAAATTAAAAAGTAACGGTAATATCTGAAAGATTTTCAAGTTGCAAAAAGTTGCATAGCTTTCAGAGAAAACATATATGGAAAACTATGCTTTAAAATTTCATAGGCCTTTAAAAATGGTTTATCTAAATAGTTTTGATGTGCATATTTATATAAAATAGAAATATATAAATATATATTTAATTGATAATTATAAAATATATAAAATTGATAATGAAAAAATACATACGGTTTGTTAAAGGATACATAATTGTCACTTGTAAGACTGTATTAAAGGATACATAATTGTCACTAGAAAAAAAAAGATAAAGAATATTATACCCTATATTATACCTAGTTCCCATGGTAAATGAACACTGGGTTTAAAGTTATGTTCATAATATATGGCTCTTCTTTTTGATATGTATTAAACTTTCTGGTAAATTAGCAATGTGTCTGATCCATACATGTGTAAATGAAATTACAGCTTTCTGGAGTTTCATCAGTGTAGTTCCTATCATTCTGCCGCTTTATAATATTTTCTGCAGATTAATGAAAATGTAGCTATATTCCATCTAATTTTAAAAAGAGTTTTAGAACAAATTTAATATAACTAGATTTAATAGTAGGTAACTGGTATGAGTTCATCTGAAAAGTCTTGAAAGGCATGAATACTTCATAATTGGACCTACTTGTTAATTTTAATTAATATTACTGTAAGAATAATTTTCCCTGATGTTGGGCTGGTTGCACCAAGTGAGTGCTGCCTGGTAAAAGCATTCTCACACAGTACCTAGTAGTTAGGCAAGGCTTTCTGCATCTGTTAGGCAGGATCTCTGCTGCCATACTCAGAGCATGGCTATTGGAAATTCAGGTGGTCACACAGTCTGCACCTTGATCCTGCAAAGAGCTGTACTCCTCTTTGTATGCTGTGAGTAATTCTACTCAGATGTTTGGGCTTGCACAGTGCATAAAACTAAGCCCTTGTATTGCTTCTTCTCAGAAGCAGGACTTTAGAAAAAGGGATGAGGAATGGGACATTTACATGGTTACCATTTCTGCTAAATGAGCTCAAGTATGTGAAGGGGAAGCTCCTGGATTGGATTTTTTGGTAGATTGTCTGAGCAGTAATCTCATCCTTCTTCCAACACATTTTTTTTCCCCAGTTGTTCTGGAAACAGCACCTTTCATTCAGAATACAAAAATGTTGATTTGGCAAGAGTTTCCATTGCTGTAAAAAAATTCCAAAGAACTTAGGATGTTTTATGAAATGGTGCAGTATTACTAATTTTTATATTAAATTTTCAGTGTTTAAATTGCCCATTATACAGCTCTTGAAAGCCTTTTTTTTTTTTTTTTGCTAATAAATGTGTTTACACTGTTGCAGCTCAGAGAATCATTTAAGGATCTCAAAAAGAAATTCAACAATTTGAAGTTTAACTATATGAAGAAAACTGAAAAAGCTCGAAATATGAAAGTACTTAAAATACAGATTCAGCAAGTTGATACATATGCAGAGAAGCTACAGGTAATAGAAATTCTGGGCTTGGTAAAGGCTTCACCAGTTGAACTACTTGGCCTATGCCAAACATCACAGGAGATTGGCACATCACAAAATTTATCGTGCACTTCTCTCTTACTTTTCTCCTCCCTGTCGTTGGCTGAGACATTTTTCACTGTTCTATTCCTGTTATTCTACCACTTACTTCAGTGAAGTGATGTTAACTCAGTTCCTGCTTCATTCCTTTAATCCCCCATCATTTTTCTGTTTAATCTTTTATTCTTCTTGCCTCTATTTTGTGACCTAGTCTTTCTTCTCCTTGAAGAAACCCAAAATAATTATGTCTTGCATCAAGCTACTCTCTTGTCTTTCTGATCTCATCATATAAGATGGGCTTTTTTCTTCAGAGCCTTTGTCTGTGTCCATTGCCTGGAGTTGATCATGCTCATTTTCACCTTAGAATGCTGTTAGCCTCATCCATTTTTGCATTCACCAGAAACTCTTCCCTCACTGGCCTTTTTAGTTGCAAGTCATGCATGACCATGTTTTATTACTACAGATATTTGTTTATTTTTAAGCTGAAAAATGTTATTACCTTAAAATTATACCTTTAGTAAATATTATTTATACCAATTTTAATCAGCTTTGCAGAGGCCCTCCAGTTTCCTTTGATTTTTGAAAGAGCAGCTTGTAATTTTTAAAACACAGGACAAGAAACATGTTTGTATGGTTTCCCCCTGCTTTTTTATATTAAACTTCTAAAAATAGAAACATTTTGTTGTGGTATTTAACATTAACATGTAAAAGACATAATCTGTCTTTTAAACAGATTCTTAAAAAGAAGATGGATAATTTAGAGAAGAAAGTCATTGGCCCTTTTGCAAATGAACCTAATGCTAAAGTTCAAGTTCTCTTGGGCTCAATCAGTGACTTACAAAAACAGCTGAATGACTTTAACGTGGTTGTGGAAGATTACAAGCAAAATCTGGATCTCATGGAGCATCTGCAACAGATGATGAAAGAGGTACTAGTAACCTGGCATCCCCACTGTGCCTGCAATAAAGATGCAGGACAGGGCTGGATAAGAGTGCTTTAACCACCTCAAGGTTAATCTGTACTTTTTCCAAAAGTAATAAATTGGTAAAAAGTTTTTTTTAATTGTTTCTTTCTAAATTTGCAATGAAAGGGGGAAATAAATGTCCAATGTCACCGTATTCATGCAACTGGCGTCTCGTCTCCCCCTCCATGTGGCATATGGCTTGCACAGTCATTCAGCAGGTCTATGATCATGCTTGTGAGCTCATTTTCTCTAAGTGAACTCTGGGAAAACACAGAAAGTGAACAAAGTCCTCTTTATTGTCAAATTATGAGAGGCAGGTTGTCACAGTACCCACTGTGGTTTATGTAACAACAGAACTGAAATGAAAAAATACTCAGTTCTTAAGAGAACACATTTTTTTTAGTAGACTAAATTTTTAACTCTATCTGTAATTTTGAACTGCAGTCTTTCTTATTGGACACTTCCATAATTTTATTTTTATGTTTTTCAGGACTGTCTCATGCATTGTCTTTTTTAAAAGAAAAAGGTTGGGACCGTATTGTAGCAGTATTTTCCCTCTTGCTGTATTGTGTTGGTGCTCTTGTCATGGGGTAAACTCACTCTGGTTATCACTGTTTATTTTTAGAAATACCATTGTTCTTATCCCCAAAGGGATCTAAGGGATCTAAAGGGATCACATTCCCTTAATGATGGATCACAATACCAAAGTTCTGTTGAAGACATGTGTTCAGTGTCCAGTGACCTGATCAATGTATTCTTGCATATACCATTAGCTGAGCAATTTGCTAATATTTGTTGAACATTTCCATTTTCAAACTCCCCGCTTACTTAACAGAAATAAATTATTTCCTAAAGTTAAAATTTAAGGCTGTCTTCCTTTCAGCAAATTGGCACAGTCTTAAATGCTGATTTCAACAGTGGCTAGAAATGGTGATTTTTAGCCACTTCCTGTAATGATGCAATACTGATGGTTCTGAGCGAGCACTAGATTGTGTTCTGTTCTGGGTATTGTTAACCAAAGATGTTTATTATGGGTATGTTCTAAAGTACATTCTTGTCTGTAGAAAGATTCCTGGTGTCTTTAGTGGTTGCTGATACCAAAAGCCTTCCTTGCTAGTATGTTAAATTTAATGAACCCTTCTGCCCTTACACAGCTATAACAGGCCATAACATGAAGTTTTTGAAATTAGTCAATTGATATACAAGGTGGAAAGAACTCGGAAATAAAACATGTTTTTGTAGAATCATTAAGTAATAACAACCTCACCATGCTTCATAAGATGAGCATGGGCCTAGTGTTTAATGAAAATTTAACAACCATTAATGCTTGAAGCACCATTAGTAATGAACTAATGTTTTTCAGGTTAAATTTAAGTGGGGTTTAAGGCATACTGTATGCCACTGATCATGGAACGTCTAAGAATAATCCAGTCTATTCTGCAACAGCTTGAACTGCAGATAATAATTCATTATAATGCAGGTTTTTTTATCCCTCAGTGTCAATTTTGGTTTGAAGATGTGAGTGCAACAGTGATTAGAGTTGGCAACTACTCTGCAGAATGCAAAACAAGAGAAGCAATAGAGACTCTCCATAAGCAATTCAATAAATTTATTGAACCTGCAGTGCCTCAGCAAGAAGAAAAAATCCAGCAGATTATGGACCTTGCTAGACAGTTATATGGTGAGGAGATGCCTGGTAATGTACTGGGGGCACAAAATGCAGTAACTTGGGATGGAAGTAAGCACACTCCTAGATTTGTTGATTTAGGAAGAAAATCCGATGAATTTTAGAAAATAAATGTTGTTTTAAAGTATTGATTGGAAGAGGTGAAGGATTTCAGAACACATATTTACAAAAAGTAAAAATATGAAAGTACTCAGTAGTCTGGTATTTACTTAGTTTTCTGTATACAGCCTGAGTTCACCTTGAAATCAAAATGTCCTTCCAATATTCATGAGCTTGGAGTTAAGATTTCATGGCTTAAGCTCTCTCATAACAGGCAAGCCTTTGAAGCCAGAGGATATTATAATGATATACATCAGTGCTGAATTAATTTTTTACATTATAACTGTGAATAACTGATAGGATTTGATTGCCAGATTTTTATTAACAAATAATGTAGCCTGCTATCTACATCCTGTCTTTGCAATTGTATTGATTTGGATCATTGTTGACCCAAAAAAAAATGAAAGTCAAAACAATTTGTATTTTGCTGGGTTTTTTGTTTTTTTTTTTTTTCTCCTTGTAATTTTTATATACCTTTTAAAATTATTTTTTCCAAAGATAAGGTGACAATCCTAACATGCAGGGATTTTGTGTTACCTATCAATTTAAGTAGTAAGGCTAAAAAAAAATTCAGCAGTCAAACTGGACTTTTAAATTCCTCTTCACTTAGTGGAAAGAATATTTAGAGAGCACAGGTAATTTCTTTTTTCTTCTCTCTCTCCTTTTTAATTTTTTTTAAGCCTTCTCAGTATTTCAGTCATTCCTATCTGCAGGAAAGGAGATGACAGAACAGATTTTTGACAACAGCTGATTAGGAACCCCAGGAGAAAGAAGTTCCTTGGTGTCCTTTAAGTCATTACATGGGAAAAAGCTTCTCCATCCTGCCTTTGTTTTGTATTTCATATGAGAGGGATCTAAGTGCCTTCCAGTTGTATAATGTATAATGAGTTTAGGGGACACTTTATGAGGACAGCATCTTTTAAAGCAGTATTACTAACCAGAGAGAAGACCTGCAGAAACTGTGAGGACTCATGTCAAGCTAGTACAAGCTGGGAAAGCACATTACTGTGAATGATAATTCCTCCAGCAAAACAAAACACAGAAAAATGTGTTTATTGTAGTACCTTGGGGTACCAAATTACATGGATTGTTGGGTGTCTGTTTGAGGCATTCTGTTCTTCTTTCATGCTGGTTTGCTGTTGTAGGTATTGAAGAAGGAAAGAAGTATGTTGAAAAAATTGTATTAAAGTATGAAGAAATCATGAACTCTGTTGATGGGTTGTGTAGATCTCTGAGAGAACTTAAGGAGATAAAGGTATGTTTTTTAAACTGGAGAATATATTGCATCTGCATTGAGTTGTCATGCTCAGTGTCTGAATCAGTGCTTTTAGCTGAGGATCATCTATGGTAGCATGAATTATTTCTTTATAGTTCCCTTTCCTGTTATTTTAGGTACTAATTGTAATAAATCAATGCAGTGCTACTTATTTGGGCACTAAATATTTCTTGTAAATTTTTTTTCTCTGCTTCTTTCTGAACTGTTACTCCTTTCAAGAAACCTTTAGGAGAAAATGTCAAATTTTCTTTGAGTATCTAGACAAATACTTTTGCCCCCCATACGTCTTCCTTTGATATTTTAATATACAAGTAACTGCCAGAGCTACAAAATGCCAACCAACCTCACTTGGCTCCCTCTTGGAAAAGACATCCTGAAAAATAAGTTGTGCTAAAGCCAAAATACTCTTTTGAGTTAGAAAAGCCTTGTTTTTATGTAACTATTTGAGAGAAGAGCATTTTTAGTTTCATGTTCTGATAAACTGCTGTAGGTGTAATTAAAAGTAACACATTAACTGAGGAGTAATTACAGAAGATGGGTGATGAGGTAGATAATTAAGACTCTGTGTACTCCACCCCCCTCCATTCTCAAATTAACACCTGAAGAATCTGCCTGCAGCTGATGAGTTAATTCTTTTGTGAAGGTGGAAAAATGAAGATGTTTAAATATCCTACTTTTGTTGGTCCTGAATGTTGTTACACTTTTCTTTGATGGAATTTATACTATAAAACTGACAAGCACTCAAATTCTCCATTAATACACTTTAAAACAGTAAGAGATGCCAAAATTATAAATTAATTCCAAAGGTCATTAGGTGAATGGAAAGAAGAATATCTTGCACTGTGACCATATAGAAACCTCAACATAAATGCCCATTCTCCTCCCTATCGGTGTATTTCATAAACACTATTGTGTGCAGAACAGCAGTCCCACGTTCTGTTAGAAGAGGACTTGAACCTTTCATCTTTTCTAGAGCAGCACTGGATGATCTTTTCAAGACAAGTGGAAATTCAAACTAATTTTGCTACCTTATTTTGACTAATATCCATAAAATCATTGACTTTTTCTTATAGTATAGTCCTGCAACTATTTGAAATGGAAAGGGGTTTCTTTTTTTTTTTTTTTACTTTATGTGGTATTCTGAGATTTAAAAACTGATATTCTCATTGAACATTTCCAGAATATATCAATAGTCAATGTATCTTATCAAGAATAAATAAACTATCTACACAAACATGTGCCATCTGTATGGGATGTCATGACTATAAATTGAGTTTCACTTCCTCTTATTTTTAAGGCATGACAAATTAAGGGCAAATGTATTGTATAATCTTTCCTAATTTTTTGTGGCTGCTGAATGCCAGAAAAAAAGCTTTGATTTTTTTCAAGTGTAAAATTGAAGAAAAAGAATAGACTGAAATGATCACATGGAATTTCTCACTTGTTCCGTGCTAAAATGGTAAATTCATAATGCAGCATTTTCTTATAAGAAACTTGTTTAAGACTATAACTTTGGCTGGGCAGCTAAAGACATGGAAGGCACAAAACTACAACTATAAAGCTTTTGGCTTTCTTTATCTTGTGCCACTATTATGTTCTTTGAGCTCTGTGGAATTCTTCCCTGACAGTTTTGAAGGTTTTATCAAGTCTCCCTAAAATACAGTATGGTTGTCCAGATTTCTGTTATGTTGTGTTTTATAATTAGACCACATTCTTCCCTCTCCACCTTTTAAAAAAATTTACTATAGAGACTCATAAATGTTCCTTTCCTCTCCAGAACTGTTTTCCGGCAATCCTGATATTTTTCTGAATTTGTTCTTAATTCCATTTTTTAAAAAAAGTGTTACTTAATCCTTTATTCCCCCTTACTGAGCCTGTGTATAAATTGGTTAATGCTTCTCAGAACCTTAATTAGCCACTGGAATTCTTCAGTCTTACATAATGAAGAATTATAGTCTTCTATAGTTTCCCTGCCTCAGAAAAGATCCCATCAGCTTTGAAAAATGTTGTCACTGCTTGTCCTAGAATGAATTAATTGGGATTTGCTGCGTTTTTTTTTGCCATAAGCAGTTTACACCTGTGTTGATGACAGATTTTCATTTTGGTGTTTTCTCCGTTGTACAGAGCACTGTGTAACTAACAATTCCTGCCTTGTACTGTGTACAAACTTACTTAATTTTCTCTTCACATGGCAGAAAGTTGAATTTTCTGAAGAACTGATTACTTTTAAAAGAGAAGAAAGAAATGGTCAAGAAGCATGTGAGCCTGTTAAAGAAATGGAGAAAAAGCAGCAGGTTAGTTCAGTTAACTGGATTTTTTAATAACTAGAAGTCTTTCTTAAAAGGCTCTGGGCATTGTTAGAAAGGTCTTTGTTTTTCAGTCTTAAAGCCTCCACTGGGATGGGTGTTGTCAGTGTAGTCTTGGTCAATTGTTTTTTAGTTATTTTCAGTTATCCCTTTCCCTTCTGTCCAATCCACATATTCTTTCCTATAAATTTTTACTTTTTACTATTTTTTATATGTTTATGTTTACATGCTTGTATATCTCCTTTTCTTTTCTAAAAACGATTCCTTTCCTAACCTTTTATCAATTTTCCTTTGGTCCTATTGCCACAGTATTCTTAATGTGACTCAGTCCTCTTTGTGACCATTTCTCCTCCATGAAAAGAAGAACTTCTTGAACTCTCTCCTTTAAAAATAAAACTAAAGGGAATGTACAAGTAGTAGTGCAGACTACTGATAGCATTCCCAGAGCTCTAGATTTCCTATGATGCCTAGATACAAGTTTGGAAAATACTTGATTTGTACGTAATATTCTACGAGAGAAACATAGCTCATAATTTGAACTAAATAATGGTGGAAATTGTTGTTTCTTGAATCATTAAGGTCTTAAGTGGGAAAAAAAGTGGGATTTTAAAACATTTTTCTTTCAGATGGCACCAGGTGAATTGCTTACAAATTCAGAAAGCATTGCTGAGAAGAGAAGCAATACTCTGTCTCCTAAAGGCACTAAACAGGTACGTGTTTTTCATATCAATTTACATCTAATCAGATTGATGGGTATCATTGTGTAGTCTCCAGGGAATTCTACTCCTTAATTTGCTACATATCCAAAGTGAGGACTATTGTTATGTTGGTAAGCTTCGATTATATTCTCATTTACAGTATTGCCAAAAACCTGACAAAACAAGCACATCAATTCAGTTAAAAAACAGTGGGAATAACAGGAAACAGAGAAACAATGAAGGAACACAACTGCTGCTGTCAGTAGTTCAGTAGGACATCATGTCAAATATAATTTGCTGTAATATTGGTATGACACTATAGAAGAAATAACAGAGCTCATCATCAAATAATCTTCTTTATCCTCATCTCAAAACACTGAAGTTCCATTTCAGTTGCCAAGATTCTCTGCATCAGGGATCATAAATAATCCAATATAGGGATTGCATCCATGTTGAGGACAATTCCCAAAAGATAAGACAAGACTGAATATGCATTTAGAATGATAAAAATCCAAACAGAAAACCATCTTTTATTCAAGGATATACAATAAAAGAATATGAAAGCTTCCAAATAATCAATCAATAAATGAAATCTTAGAAATTCGGGCAAAGCAAAGCTATGTTTTACAAGATTAATTACTTTAGCTTAAAAAATATTTTGAAAGCTTGGGATCCTGGTCAATAAATGTAAATAATTTGCTATGTAAAATAGTCTGATAAATTGGAATGGGTGGTAATATATTAAAGTCCTTAGAAAGGTAAAATCCATTGGTAACAGATTTAAAGACCTAAACATTCCATTTTGCAAGCTAACATAGACAAATGCTGCAAGATTAATTAAACAGTGATGTTTTGTAGAAATTCAATATCATTCCCTTCAGTTCAATACAAAACATCCTGTAATCTACTGATGACCCAAAATTAAACCTAATTAATTTTCTTACCTCCGTTCCAAGTCAGTGGGAGTTTCAGCATTGACTAGGAGCCCTTCCCTCAAAATTTTGTGACTGCTGCAATGAGTGTCCCTCAGGACAATCACCTCAGCAGATGTCCATAGCTGTATCTTGCTAAGCCACAGCTTTGTCAGCCCTCATCAAGCTGAGTCTCAGCTGCCAAGGAGAGAAGTCAAGGGTATGCAGAGCAGCAAATATCATATGAGGATTGTGGCAACTATGATGCCTCTACCCTTTTCATCACTCCATACTTCACGGAAAGAAGTAGCAGGTTCATCTCACCAGAGCTTTGTATATGGGCCAGCTATCTCTAATTTCATCTGTACTTCTGCAAGCTGCTTTTCCAGTACTGATTTGCTTCAAATATAACTCTCTTTAAAGTGTGCTAGACCTTCTCGTGGCACATTGACCCTCCTGCTTTTTTGGTGCCACGCTGCCAAAGCCTATCTGGCAGCTTTCTCACTCACAGCTCACCTGTCATTCTTTACCACAGCATTTTCCCCAGAGTCTTCTTCCATCTCTTCAGAGGTCAGAGTTCATCAGGGGATGCTTGTGAGAAACACTTTTATAGTAAAACTTGAACTTCATCTTACAACTGAATTGAATTGTTTAGTAAAATAGACACAGTAAAATATCAACCTTCTTCCAGTCATTTTTTTAATAGATCTGGCATGAATCACATTGTTGTGAAATACCAAATGTAATAACTTGGAAAAGCCTCTATATTAAAATTAGCATGTCTAAAGGACCAGGGTACATATGAGATTCTATTACTTCTGGGCTTTAAAAAAACTTTTGCACTAATTGTTAGATTGTGTTTAGAGCAGTAAAGCAAAATGAAAACCGAAACAAAAGTATCACCGCACTCTTGTACTGGGTATCTCCAAAGAGACCTGTTTTGGAAAGCAATGAAATTCAGTGTATCCCCCAATTTGTTTGAGTGGGCATTTATAGGGGATAGGAACGCTGCTTAGTAGATTATATATTTGTGTATAGAACTCAGCAATGAGAGAGTAGCTTAAGAAAACATAATGCACGCCTGTGCACAAATGAAATCAATCTGAATATGTGATTGCATTCATACATTACAAAAATCAAGAGGCAGAGAAATAATTAACAAAGCAGATAATATCTTTGGTGCTTTGTGATTAAAATTAATGCACTTATGCTTCACCCAATTCTCTTTGAAACATGATGAGAGAGATTTTTTTTTTCCTGGATATAAGTTAACATAAAAATAATTTCTGCATTGCTTTTCTTTTAATATTTGGTAGGATTCTCTAACAGATGGCAAAATATGAAAAAAAAAAAAAAAGAAGGAAATATAAAAAGCTTGGAAAATGTTATAGAGGTGTTGGCTTAATTATTTGAGATGACTGAAAACTCTTTTTCTCAAAGTAACAAGTCCAGCAATTTGGCTGTTAATTTATTTTTATTGCTATGTAACTGTGTCCTATTTAGATGTAATTAGGCCACCTACTCCTCCTCCTCCATGTTCCCCTTGAAAATGCTCATATAAACAGAAGCTACAGGAAATCCACAGGTTGCCCTTTGTTTGTAGTAAGGCACTATTTGTCTCATTGTTACTGTTATATAAAGTGCTTATACATAATTATAATAATGTTTTTTAGAATCTATTTGAGCAGTTTGAAGTTCCAGTAAGCTGCTGCAACATTTTCTGATAGATTTTTGCCCCATTTCTTTCTGCCTCTCAGAATACCTCACGCTTAATTAGAAGAAATATTGTTGCTAGATTTTGTCTGACAAGGGGACGTATTAAATGATAACTCATTCTTTGTTTTTCTTTCTCTTCTTTCCCCTCCTAGTTCGAGGAGAGGAATACAGCTGATATTTCAGTTATCTGTCCAGCTGGTGAGGATCTTGTTTCACAGGATACAGAGCAGTCCTCTTCAGCCAAAGAGGATAGTTTACAGAGTGAATTCCTGGCAGAAGAAACGCCCTCCGGAGATGAATATGAGTGTATATCACCTGATGATATGTCTTTGCCACCGCTTTCTGAGACACCAGAATCCAACCTCCTGCATTCTGAAACAGAGCTAGAAGAGCAGTGCTGTTGTAGTTCTCATAGTCTGCATGTCAGTTCCTATAGCTTGCAAATGCAGAAAAGCACTAGAATGGTACAACTGATGGAAGCATCTGACCTCTTAACAAATTCTGCTTCTGCTGATGCTACAAATAATAGAATGGAAAGCCCATCAGATCACTTTGAGAAGTTTTCTATCTCTTTAACAGGTCCTGGTCCAAAAGTCAGAGCAGTATCTCCTTTGACTTGTAACTCGCAAGAAATATCTGAAACTAGCACAGCTTCCTGCCCTTTAAAAGCCAAAGCAGTACACAGCATGATGAGTGAAATGTGCAAAACACATTTACAACACCTTGAACTTCATACAAGCATGGCAGAAATGCAAGAAAAGTTGCATGCCTTGAATAACTGCACTAAACCCCAGGACAGGCTGCATGCTTTGCCTGATGCATTCTCAGGTTTCGTGTTTCAATCAGACGCCACCAGAAGCTGTCAGAGGCAGATGGTTACCCAAGAAGAGATTAAAAGTTCTTCAGAAAAGAACAGCATGACCAGCCTAACTGGACAGGCGCCTAACTTCTCCCAGCTTCTGTCTAACAAAACCGTCCTGGAAGGGTCTCCAGTAACTTTGGAAGTAGAAGTAACGGGATTCCCAGAGCCTACACTGACATGGTGGGTAGCTTGCAATGACAAGTAGTAAATATACCTAGTAGAGAGCCACCACAAACCTCTTATAACCAAATCAATTAATCTGTAGGCTAGAATAAATGGCTTGTGTTTTTTATACTCCACACTTCTGCATGATTTTCACCTTTAGAATTGTTTTCAAAAATTAACCAACTTGAAATAATCTGTGAAAAATTTTATGAATAGGGGTATCAAAGTACTGCAAACACATCCAATGTTTTTAAGCAAAAGCATCATATAGTTTTCATATTCTGGAATATGGCATTCTACTTGTTCAATGCCTTCTTAAAATCATTGCGCACTCCAGATTTACCATAAATAAATTCACCTGTATTTTCCCAGGCTTGTATGGACAGACACATAGATATGTATGCACACTGAAAAATCTATATAGTCACTGCATAGATGGGGACACATTTATACATATGTGAAATTCAGGTATCAAAACTGAGGATATAGGTTAAAAAACCCACCAAAATGTCTACACTAAGAGAATCAGTTTTATATCATATATTGGTGTGCATGGTCTCTTTCTTAATTGCTATGTGTTTATTTAGATTACTTTATATTGGATTTATGAGAAATACGGATGATATAATACAAACATCTGAACTCTAAAAATTCCCTACCAAAGGGAACAAGGACTGAAAGAGGGATGGGATTTCAAGATTTTTTTTCATAGTTCTATATGTTATGGCATGTGTTCCTCAAATTTTATCTCATTTGTCTTTTATCCACTTATTCCATTTGTCTTTCAAAATAGAGGCCTTTCTTTTAATGCATTAAAATTAAATATACCTCTTATGGGAAAAAAAATGATGTTAATATTATTATTACACATTAAGAGGAATTAAACTGAAGTTTTTTGTTAAACCGAAGCTTTTTTGGTGGCACTGAGAAAAATACTGGACGCTGCAACCTTGGTGCTATACTCTGTTGGTATCAATAAAGTTACCTTGTTTTAAATACCAGTATTGTACAGATTGAGGAGTATTATTGGTGAAACAAAATATTCATTTTATTGTAAGAAAGCATTAATTGAGCTCAAAAATATACACACTATTGATAGATTGTCTTTCAAAAAGATAGCATTTAACTGGAATTTTGCAGATTAGAAATTCGTGAAAACAGAAAAAATTATGGTTTTTAATTAAAAATTTACCAGTAAGTTGTATTTTGCACTGGTGTAGAAATTTCTTTGGATATATATGTGGAAAAATATTTTCATGTCAGTGTTATGTTAAATGCAGCCTATGCTGAAACGTCATGGGGCAAGGAGAGCCAGTATTTTCTCTAATTTCCATTTTTAAATCAGGGGTCAATACCAATACAGATCCTCAAGTGTTAGAATATGACACCAGCTTGCTGAAGTAACTCCTGATGCATTGTTCTGTCCTGTCTGATGGTGTGAGCTAAGGCAGTGTTAAGTGGGCTGGGATGGAGGAGGGTTCTTGGCTGTCTTTTATACTGAAGGTAGAAGTTCAGAAAGTTTGTTTGTTGATCCTTTAGAACCTATTCAATAGCTGGATTTGGACTCACTCAGGACTTTACTAGCAAAAATGTCTTGGCGCAAAACCAAGGGTCCAGGCCCCTGTGTTACCTCTCTAATACTGCAGGGAGAGAGTTGTGACTTGTCTGTTGGAAACCATTTTCAGAAACACATTTTCTGCTTTAAGAATGTATTCTCCAGTAATTTGCATCATTTAACTGTTTGTGCGTAATGACAGACTAAGTTTAAAGCAGAAATGAGCAGTTCTCTATCTCTGGCTGTTACTGTGGTGTTACAGAGATTGTCTGAATTTGCAAAGTTCTGTGTGGCATGCAGTGATAAAACTCTGACTTGAAAACTGACTCTCTGCTTCAGGTACAAGAAGGGCCAGAAACTGACTGCAGATGAGCACTTAAAGCTTTTGCAAAAGGAGACCAAGCATACTTTGTTCATTCAGAAGGTGTGTGATAAAGATGCTGGCCTCTATGTTGTTCGGGCTAAAAATTTGAACGGCACTATCTCCTCAAGTGCCATTCTTCACGTGCAAGGTAACAGGCCACCTATTGCAAGAATAGACTGGATAATGCTGTGTGTCATCTATATTAGTGTTTCACTAATGTACTGGCTATTCACAAAATAAGTACAATATTGACTGCACTGGACTTAATTATCACATGTTGGATTTATTTCCTTACACTGCATTTCACAATATGTATCAAACCACTTTTTATGGCAAAATGGATATATTGCTTGTTTCTTTCTTGCCAGTATTATGTGTTTATTCTGCTTTCTTTTAGTGATGTTGAGACAAAAACTTACTAAGATTTTTCTAGAATCTGAGGCTGATTTTTGCTTTCTGAAAATGTAGGCATTCCAAAGCATTGGAAACAATTTTAATAGTTGTAGGTTATAAGCGTCAGTGTAGATCCAGGTAGAGTGCTCAGATTGCTGTATATTTTGGGATGTGTCTTCTTTTGGGATGGGGTGTGAAAGGTGTTGGAATTTTTTTTAAACATAGAATGTATTTTTTCCAGCCATATGTTTGCTTGTACCCTTACAAAAAATTATTTTTAGGACACAGCTTCTTAGTAAAGGTATCACATCATTCATGACTGAACTAATATCGATCAGATTTAAATATGTGTCAGCCCAGCACATAGTCTCCACAAAGGAGAGCTGCAGTAGTTCCAACAGAGTTGTGACTGTGGTACAGAACTTACCCAGAACCATCAGGATTTGTGTAAGTGGCATCTAGCACACAACAGAACAAATGTTTACAAAATGAAACATTCCAATATTCCACTGTGCTTAAATAGATGTCTGTTGCACTTTCTCTGCCTTCTAACAAAGTTAAAGAAACAAATATTTCTAATAATCCTCTAAATTCTTAGTATAAGACAAAAAAAGTTAATAATTTATGAAATGAGCATTTGTGCACATTTAAAATTTTTAACACACTGATTTCAAACAGAGTCACCCAAATTGGGAAAGCATCCAAAAGTGTATTCAAATTTAAAACAAAAGTCAGTCAAACTGAATTATCCTTTCACTTCAAAGCAGTAAATACAAGCCAGTACTTTGTTCAGCTACAGTTTGTATTTCCTTCTTGACAAGGACAACCACAAATATAGTTTTTATTAAAGTTCTAATTTGTTTAACTATTACATAATGATGTAACTGTGCCAGTGGAAGACTCAATTTATAAATCCTTAAATATAACTTCATTCTTTAGCCTTAGTATTTGTTGTATTTATACAGAAAAGAGTTGACAAATGTCTACATGATTTTTCCTGCATCTTTTGACTACCAGCTTTTATGTTAGAATTGCCTTGCTGTGGAAAATTTTAGAAGACGAAATATTTACCTTCTCTTGCATTATTTGCTGGAAGTAAGCCTTTTACTGTGTAGCATGCTATGAAAAGAGTATATATTGTTATTGCTGAGGGTCAGGTATTTTGGCCCAGTGACTGCAACTTTTTAAAAAATTCCTGTAACTTTGAAAAAGGAGGAGTTCTCATGATGTATCCTCACAGCAATGAGAGGGAGCAGGAAGAGGAAGTGGTGAACAGATGGGGGGACACAGTAAGTTGTAATTAACTTGGTATTATCCTTAATGAACCACTTTCTAAGTTCAGTCATCTCCCAAAAATGTGGATTCGTAAGAGTTTTCTCAGGTATCAATTTCACCTCTTTTCCTGCAGTGTATTTTCCATTTCACAATAAAGGTAATTTACATCTTAATAAATCATTGTAGAAGTATATAATACCTTTGTTTGTTTGTTTGTCAAAATTTTCCTCTGAGAATTTGAACATTTCTGTGAATTTAAGGTAAACAAAAGTTGATTTTGTGAGTGTGGTATTGCATCTACTTTCAATCAGGAATAGCTTTAAATGCACAGTTTTTAATGGGTGTGTGGATATCAACCACAATTTTAATTTCTGCAAGAAATAAGATTTCAAAAAGAGTAATTAGAGATACCGGATTCACAGCAGGACTCTGAAAATCTCATGGTTTTAATGTTTTGCTTTGTAAACAAAGACATAATCAACATTGCTTACTGCTGTGCTGGCAGTCTGGATTTAAATGCCCTTTATTTAAGGATTCAAATGAGTCCTTAAAAAAAAATTACTGGAAAATTCCAGCTGTGTTCTGTTTAGATATAAAGAAAAGGAAGAAAAGGAGTATCAGTGATGTAGTCTTATGATGCACTAGTATTGCTTTGAAGGAAAAAAACACTAATTCTGTTGCAGCAATAATATTATCATAATGCTTCCCACTCTTATTTCCTCCTTTTAACCATGCTGTAGAGCAGGGAATACATCTGGGTGTTCTGTATTGTTCTAGCTCTTTCTTGGCTTGCAACACTGATTTGCCCTCATTGCTGTCACAGTTGTGAGCCTATAGTTACTTCAGGATCCCAAAAGGTTTACATCTTTCCAATGGCTCCCTCACAGAGAAGATTTAAGCCTCAGACTCTCCATCCCTACAAGAAAGACATTAGGCACATAACTAACCCACACTCCCTTCCTTCCCCATGTGCAGACACCCTTTAGGAAAATGGTGAAAGATATTGTCTGACTACAAGGTGTGGAGTCGTGTGAAGGGGTGTTTACACAAGGCACCAGAATCTGGAGGGGGAAAGGAATTAATTATTTTAATCTTTCAAGAGAAGCAGCCTGTCTGAGGTTGCAGGTTTGAGTGAGTAGGCAGAGGGAGGAAGAGTCATTACCCAGACTGGATCAGATGTGGCTGGAGCTGCCATGGAGAAGGTGAGTTCCTCTCAAATGACTGGTAAAGTATGCTTACTGCTGCACCTTTCTCTCGAGGCTTTTCTAGGTTAAAGGACTCATTTTTGTGTGGGTATTGTCATCCGTGGCCCAGAGGAACTGTCTTGAATAATTACTGCCAAGATTTTAAGGAGGTTACACATGGTATTATTCAAGGAGTCTGGAGCTCTGGATTATGGGAATTTCAGATCAGCTGGGTCATGAGACTCAAGTGATATTCCTAATAAAGGAATCCTTCTGTTTGTGTTAGGAGCTTGACTGAGACAAAATCTCAAAACAATAAAGTGCAGTGTTGATTTAGTGTAATGCTGAACAAATCCAAAGTCTCTAAGCAGTGTGGTGGGAATCTGCCTAGCCTAAATTCATAAAGACAGGGGAAGTTCATAAAATTGCTAATATCACATTTCAAAACACCAGAGACTGAAAATTACGTGCCCAGAGTAAATAGATGAAGAACAACTGTGAAGAAATTTAATTTAAAAACTGTCCATTAGAACTAAATTGGCTTGACTTGCCCACCTGTGTGTGAGAGAGATTCTAGGCAGGGGTGAAGGCTGTGTAACAGACACGAAGGTGAACTTTTCTCCTGCAGTGTTTGCATTGCTCCAGTTTGATGATTTTTCTGTACTTATTCGCCAGTTGGCAGCATAACTGTGGTGGTTCCTACAGTTAACTCATGGAATATTTAATAGTTAACAACATCATTGTCTGAAGCTGTAAGAGTGGTATTTCAGTCCCACTAACTACCTGATTATTTTTTCCCACAATGGAGGAATGGATCTATTCTTTCTAATTTTTGTGGATGTGAGCATCACAGGATGTCCAGCCAAGAAATAATTTGCAATTAGCAAGTTGTCTTTTGAATTTTTGTTATGATATCATGGGGAAAACCACTGGTGAATTATAACCATCCATTCTATTTTGGAGGTTGCTGTAAGATGATAAAATCTTCTGTTACAGCAGACTTTTTTGAGCTCAAGCCTGTGCCTGAAAGAGTTGTAGGAACTGTCACTTCATGGTTTTATTTGACATACTTTTCCCTAGAAACTGAACATTACAGTTTTTATGTTCTACTGCCTTACTGATATAAAGTCAAGATGTGGTCTGATCATTATTGCTGTCACTATTCCACTCAGATTTTTTAATATTTTTTTTTCTTTTTTTTTTTTTTTTTAATGGCGAAAATCATTATGGTATGAGATGCAACATGACTTCACAAGATAATCCAAACTGCAAAAGTAATGCAATCCAGCCAAAATTATCTCAAGGAGTGGCTGAAGCCCACTTAATGTTTTCTGCTAATCATGCCATAAAAGCTAATCATGTCTGGTTTGTGACCTACTGCTAACTGCCTGCAAAGAGTAGGCAGGGGTGTAACCTTGATTCTCTTGCTTCAAGTGAAGCTGGAGATCTCGAATTTCTGGGCTTCAGGTGCATGCAAGGCAATGGGGGTGGCAGCTTGCACATGATAACCCTCAACAGCTAAGAACTGAGATGTTTGGTCTGCTCTGGCTGGCTAATATGGAGGTCACAGAAGGTTAGCACAAATATGGGAGAGTAAAACTGCTTTGCATTGGCACCTCTGTCCCACAGTACATAGGAAGAATAGAAAAGCAGCTCAGCTTGAAAGCTTATTGCGACTAAGGGCTCACCTAAGGAGTGAATTTATTAATACAGTGGCCAAAATGTCTGCCTCATGATGCCAGCAGGGCCAAACTTGGCAAAAATAACCTCTGGCTCATTAAATTTGGGTTTAGAAATTGATGAGCACCTGTGTGAGATAAGCTGATTTTTGTTTCATAACAGCAAAAAGAAAAAATTTTCGTCCTTAAGCAGTGGAGTAATGGTGGCATGGCAGTTCCAAACTGTCACTTAACCCACATTTTAGTAACTTTCTATTTCAGAGAAGGCCAGTGATAACTTTTGTTAAATATTTTGGAAACGTGGCACAATTTACACTAAAGAGTAAAAAGGACACATTCTTTGTGTGATAGAGATGCAAAAAGTTCATTTTTATTGTACGATGTCTTTGTGTGTCCTTTTTGTGTAAATGTCTTCTGCTTTATATTCCCTGTGGCAAGAATACTTAGTCTGAATTCTAAGCTTGTCTTCTCTTTTTACTGTAACTTCGTAGGTGGAATATAAGTGGGACCTCAGGTGGCAGTACAGTGATTCAATAAATCCAGCTTTACAGCTCATTAAATTACAAGTCACAGAAAGCAATGCTTTTATTCAGTACAAACTGATGGTGATGATCAAAATTTCTTCAATTTTGATGGGTTAATTTGTATTGATCAGTCTTTACAGTGGTTCAGGTGTCATCTGTCCTTCCACGTTGGCATGAGGCTAGCACAAAATCAATCTCATGTCCTTTGGGTACTGCAATGGAAAAGCAATTACTTGCCCATTCTTCATCTGAACCAAAGTTGTACTGGATGATGTGGTAGTACATGGTTTCAGTATTAATGGTGGCCAAAATAATAATGTAGTCAAAGCTGTAGAGAGGCCTCATTCTGCCCTTCATATTTATTGCAAATACCAATTTTTAAAATCTTTTCAATAACTTTTTTTTAAACAAAAATAATGGGGGGGAGGGCTGCAGAATTGAAGAAAGTGTGATGTACAAAAATGCACTCAAATGATAAAATTTGCTGTCATGAATTTGTCACTTTATATTTGTGTGGAATAATTAATCTTCCACCTTCACTGAAACAATAATTCACACAGACTTGCCTAACAGCTTACCAAACAAAATGATTCTTTAACACTTCCATGGAGCTAATACCACTATGCTGATGCATTAAATTCTTGGGTGCTTATTATCTATGTTTTTTAACATGTTGTATTAGATAGATAAACAATATATGCCAACTAACTGTCTTGCAAACAAGTTATCCTTGTCAGTAAAGGCTCTGTTTGTCTTTCAATATGATGAACTTTATGAGAACAGATTATTTTCTCCAGTTGCTTTAGTTGTGTCTTTTAAAACATGGTGAATACTTATTTGATTTTTTTTATTTTTAGTACAAGGAAAACAGCCAAACTTCATACAAAAGTTTGGACATAGAACTCTGCAAGAAGGAGAAGATTTAATCCTGCATTGTATTATACATGGGAAGCCCAAACCACATGTCTACTGGACAAAGGATGATATCCAAGTGGTATCTGGAGATATCAGTGTATGTTCTAATGTTCTTGAAATTTTTCTTGGGAGAAAGGTAATTTTTATTGCTTTACACTACTAATTATCCCTTATTTGCATTCTCTCATTTTACAGATTGAGAAATTAGGAGATACCTATTACCTTTTAAAAAGAAACGTAGTCCTTGCTGATACTGGGAAATATATCTGTGTTGCCAGCAATGAAATTGGAAAGGCACACTGCTCTGCTTTCGTGACAGTGATAGGTGATTTGTCCTGCCAGCTGCATGCTTCTTGGCACCCTCTTGCCTTATTATGAGCAACTGGTTTGCACTAATGTACATATTTTGTTTCAGGGAAAAACAAACCCCTCAAAACTTCCAGTGTAGCTCAGGCTAAACCAGAATGTGAAGATGGATACTTCTCAGAAGAGATGAATGTCACCACAACAGAGCTAGTACAAGCCCAGGACACACCGTGGGAGAGAGAGAAAGGCCAGAGGCTAAATGTACTCCAGTAAGGTAACTTGCATCTTACTCCATGCTACCACTTGCACTACTGCAACAGCTTAAGGACCTTAATTTACAGAACACACATCAAACACTCTTCCTAATCTATGAATTCTAGGGAAATGTGTTATGTGCATAATATGTGACTCCCTTTTCCGCTTAATTCTTCATCAAAAGATATGTAATTTTTATATCAAAGAACTTGCGATACATTAGAAAATTGAGCCTGTGTAAGGTATTTACATTTAGTAAAATTTTTTTTTTGAGATCTAGGCATCTTAATCTAGATATATTAATATAAGATTGAAGAGCTTTAAACACAAAGTATTGCAGAAGTTCAAATTCATGGAGCCACATGAAGTTCCATGAACAGAATATATAAGCAAGGTTTTCTACTAGACAAGTCTTATTCTGAATAAGTAGCAATCCTAATAAGACAGAAACTGTCATTTTTCATTAATTGATTGAAGATAACACTACTTCCCACTGTGCAATTTCAGATTAAATAATTGAGATACATGAGGTTACTAATCCCTGTGACTTTTGGCACAGGATGAATTTAGGCTCTGAAAAAAAGAAAGAGCATATTTGGCTTTCTGAACTTTATCTATCTAGATGTAGCACAACATGTAAGCATAAAGGAAAGTTTTTGCATGTGTTGATTCAAAAGCTTGGTCCTTTTCCTGTAAGCTGCCTGCACACTTTGCCTCATGACCAGCTGACAAAGCATTGATCCCACATACTTTGTTCTGGATTTTTTTCCATATTGCTGTGATATGGCAGGTATTCCTAAGTAAAAAATGACACGCAAGATCATCATAATTTTATTTAAATCATATAGAGAATTCAGTATGATTTAACATATAGACCATACGGAAAGGTTAGTTTTATCCTAATTTTTTCTCTTCTGTTGTTTATAGCTGAAGTATCTTCTGTCAGTAAGATGAGATTGAAAATATTTTATGTTCTCTCTGTTTACTTGCTCTCCGTTTTCACAAGACGATAAGAACTGTCTACCTCAACATTAAAAATACAGGCAATATTAACTGATCTTTTTAAACAGGTTTAAAGAGAAACTCTGGTTTCAAGGAGTGCATCTTGAACCTGAGAGGCCATAAGAGATGAACTTCAATTTGAGACATGATCCCATTCTTCTGCCTGATGCAGTGGAACAGAACTGAACTGCAAGATGCCGATTCCTGAGCATGTTTGTGTTGTTTGCTGTGTCCATTAGTAGACATTGGCCGTGGGTGAGGAGCAGATGAATTTTGGGTGCTAATATATATCTAGGTTCAAATTTGTATTTTGTTTCTTTACAAATAAATCATTAGTAAAATTCACCTGTGCAGAGCATTTATTAGACAGTGATTTGTAATTTCTTCTGGGTTTGCTCTGGATTGCTCAACAAATCTAATAGAAGGTGATGATGGAGAAAAGCAACTTTCTCCTTCAAAATTGTGAACTGGTGATTCATTAGTACCCATGATTGTATTCTTCTACAAATTCCACCAGTGTTGTTAATTCCATCAATAGGTCATCCCACTAGCTAATGTAGAGAATTAGGATTTAAAACAAAATGTTCTTATAACCACAGAATTCTTCAGCTTATTAAATAGAGTGTTAATTGACATATTTCTAACAGCTTTGAGACATTTTTCAGAGGTCAGCCATCAAAAGTAGTAGTTAATTATATTAGCAAACCTTGTCTAATGCTTGCTTAGTAGCAGGAATGTCTCCAAGGAAGAGAAAGTCTCTAAGTCATCAAAATGAAGAAGTCTTCCAGTGCAATGCTTCTGCTTTCAGGGCTAGATTAGTGTGACAACACAGTCCATTTCCAGTTGCTGCCTGCCATTGCAGTTCAGAGGGGTGGACTATGAAGTGATACTAGTGCTAGCTTCAAAGCACATTTTTAGCTTAGCCAAGGACTCTTCAATACTAGAATTCCTTAAAAGCCACAGTGTCTATTCAGGGTGTTAAAAATGCCCTGAACTGGAATTGAATCTTTTGGGTTGTAGGCCAGTCATTAGCATGATGAAACTTTGTCTCCATCTCTTGAATTCAGAGTTTAGATGTGTTTTTCAATTTTTTGCAAAGCTTCTTATAGAGAAAGACAAGACTTTTGTAGTATCCTCCCTTTGCAGCCTTGAAAAAGGTAGTTCAGGAAAAGCTCCATTTTGGATGGCTGTTTGGCTAAAACAAAACACTCACCCTTGCAAAATAACCTTTCTTGAGCTTTATCCGTCTGATTCAGATTTTCAAATTCCTACCACTGAAAATTTTGTGAAACTATTCACACTTCTCAGAGCTCTGCTTCAGTGCACTCTCAATGGCTTGACCAACACCACAGGTACCCACAGATTCTACATGGACAGTGCAATTCCCTGTCATCCAACATTCTGTCATCCAATACATGCACATTGATTAGACCTACTCTGGTTTTGCATACCTCTGCAGTGCACTCACACTTCTCACAGGGAGCAGATAGGGATTTCTGCACTGCAGCATTTTTGTGCTTCACCCAAGTAGTTGTCATCTGTTCAAAATTGGCACAGATAATAACATATTTAAAAATTGCTTAAATTGTAATATTAAAACATTAGACATTTTTCTCCATCAAGATGCAGGTTGGATAGCAGAAACTTAAATTTATCTCCAAGTTAAAGTACAGGCAGAGAGAGGAAATGAGCTGGGAAAAAAATATGATGTACATGTCTTCACCTGATCACATAAATCACTCGCTTGACGTTATGGAAAAGTCAGTGGCATCCTGCCCACAGAAGAGTCACAAGGCTATGTATATGTGCACATAAATATAGTAGCTGCAGACTGAGGTACTTGCTCTGCATATTTATCCTGTATCTCTCACAGATTTTTCCAAAATGGAATGAAGACAACTGTCAAACATGTCGTGGATCCTATGCAACTACCTTTCCCAACTCAGTCCCTCATTTGCAGATGTTATTTAGATTCAGAGATGTAACAGAAAATACTGTGTTTCTAGCTGTACTCACATTCAGAGGACTGAAAAAGTACATATCAGATGTCCATCCCCTTCTTCCCCCCAAATTATAAACCCCCTAAAATTAATGTTCTTTTCTCAGCTGGAACCTTTTAGTATGGCATATATGATTCCCTATTTAAAAATTCATTCTGTGAAAATGAAAGTGTAGAATTCAGTAGTTGCTGATCTTGGATGCTCATCAAATTTAAAGTATTGAGTTCTTTTGGCTTTCCCTCAATTGTTAGACTATGAGAACAAATTTAATATTTGAGGGTTTTTTCCTCTTGATTCACAAACATAACTCAGAAAAAGTAAGTGTCAATGTTTCTTTAAATAGTACATGGGGGAAACCAGAAGTCTGTGTATCTGTTCTTACTTGTGGTTTTATTACAAAATAGTAGAAAGTGGTGTTTATAAATAAATAAAAATCCATCAGCCTTCTTTTGCCAATAAGTAACACGGCTATTGCTCCAAGAGTTCCCAGAAAATGGATCCATTATGAAAAATGGTAAGTGTGTTTGTTTCTTTTTATTTTACATCATTCATAGTTGTCCATAGATTTATTAAAAAGGTTTCCAAAACTGATGAGATATATATATATATATATATATATGTATATATATGTATATATATATATGTATATATATAAAACTTGTCCCCAGTACAATTATGTTAATCACTATTTTGTGGAAGGAAATGGAACACTTATTAAGTATATTCTTTACTCATGGGGTAGGTTTTGTTAGTAAGACCTGCTCTCTAAAGTGAAGTACTGAGAAGGTAAATGTTTTTCTTTCTTCCTTGTTCCACATACATAAAGATTTGTGGATGATACATAAAGAAATAATATAGAAGGAAAACGTGTCAAAAGTGACATCTGTAAATCTACTTTGGAAG
Organism: Catharus ustulatus; assembly: GCF_009819885.2. Classification (NCBI taxonomy): domain Eukaryota; kingdom Metazoa; phylum Chordata; class Aves; order Passeriformes; family Turdidae; genus Catharus; species Catharus ustulatus. Next base: position 15,396,410 of record NC_046227.1, read on the forward strand.
CAACAGTGCCTTCTTCAGTAACAATTTTTTGCAAGCAGGTTTTAGTTTGCATTGAAAAAGGTTGATGTATCTTGTGTATTCAATTACAGTGGCTCAGATAAGAATCATAAGCTCCTGGAAAGGCAGCAGCCTTTCAAAAGCCAGCTGCAGCAGACAAATGTGGATATTCTTCTGCATATAATTCAATTTATAGCCTGTATTTAAGATTCTAAAGTTTTTATTATAAAGTACTGTTTGTGGTATTACCTGGGAAAGAGAAATTGATAAGAGTAGTGGAAATGTGATTTGATTTTAAGTCAGGATTTAGTGGTTTAACAGTTTAGAATTTTTTAGTTATTTCTAAGTCTAAAGAACGTGGGTGGGAGAAGGGGAAGTTTTTCTAATGTATACTAGCAAAACTGGAAATTCAACAAGAATATATTATATAAATATACTTTGGGTTCTGTTTCGTCGGTTCTTTAAGGATGTAGGACAGCATTTTTCCAGTGAGAAATTTTATGTGAAGTTTTATTTCATGACTCTCTTGGTTCACATACTTGATCGGAGGAGAGAGTAAAATGAAAACAGCAAATGAAAGGAAATATAATGGTTATTGTATAGGAATGAACAGAAGCAAGTGAGATGACAAAAATGGCAGGAGAGAAGGGAATGGGAAAGGTACTAATTATTTTTGCACAGTTTGCAAATTGGCATTTGTAGACAGACTGAGGGACCAGGAAAGAAAGCAGGATTTATATGACATTGATTGTGCAGCTACTGCAAAGTACACTGGTAGTGTTTGACAAATAATGAACAAAAGTAAAGACTGTGAACTTTTAAAAAAATATTAAGAAATTCCTCTCAAAAAAGCACAGTGAAAACTTGCTTAGGTGGCACCTTGAAATTTTAATTGTTCAAGGAAGAATGAATTTTGTCTTAAAGCTCTGACTAGCATTTTTAGGTTTTAAGGCATCTTCATGTAGGCCTATTAAAGCAGCTCCACCGATCAAGTCATTAGGACTATTACAATTAATCAGTGAATCACACAAAGAGTTTGCAGGTGCCCACACCACAATGTTTCACTGTGTTAAATCTCACCTGCTACTCTTTAAATGTGTTGTGGCCTGCATGTACTAAACATTGGTAATATAGAGTTTATACTTCAGTAGCAGACTGAAGCAGATGTTGAAATTTTCATAACTATCCCAATTTAAATGTCTGCCTGACAAAAAGTCTTTTTTATTGTCTGGATCTGATTTTTGTTTGCTGCTGTAGTAAAGAAATAATGTCATTTTTGCCAGCAGTGTCTCAGCTACACAATAAGACTGAAGTAATCGTTCTGATTTTTCTTGTGGGGACGCTGTGTGACACTAAACATGTAGAACTCATGTGATATCAATGTGACAGAAGGCATGTTGGATAAATAATTCATATTTCCTTGAGGACATTAGATAAATATTCCACTGTTCTGAAATCTAATTTCCGTACTTAAAAGGAAAAAATTGAAAAGGTACAAACTTTTGTTGGAATGAAAACAGATGATTGAAAGCAAATGTAAAAGTTAAAAAAAAAGAAAGGAATTATTTTTTACACTACAATATATTTGTATTTGAATGTGGAAAATTTTTCCTATTAGTCATTGTCCACTTGATGGAATTTGAAACATGAAATTCTGACCATCTCAAAACTTCAAAAGTGACAGGTTTTATATTGCTGCCATTTAAAAGCTATCATATGTTCATAAACTTTTAAATTTTTCATTTGATTTAGACATCATCATTAAGCTGGCTGCTTTTTTAAAGTTTGCAAATACTCACCTGTGTTTTTCTTCAAGTTTGATTTTTCAGTTATGTTTTTTATTTAAGTGTTTAACTACAGACAAAAATAACTGTCTTCTAATTTAGCAGGCCTCTGTTTAGATATAGAAATTTTATATCCTTTACACAAATTTCTTGGGACATTTTACGTCTTCAAATACAAGCTAGCTTGAGCTCCCCCTCATTGCATGGAGTTGCATTTGCTGTCCTAATAAGTCTTGTACAGAGAGATGAGGCTCTTTGAAATCTATTTGCAACAAGAAATTAAAAATGAGCCGTTGTGCTCTTTGAGCCTCTGTGAGAGTTCAGGTAGCACCACTGTAGAGACTGCTCCTCCAGTTTGTGTTGCTGTTTGATCCTGCTGCATGCCAAGAGCAGCCATGAAGCTGCCACCTTATGGGATGGATGAATTCAGGGGCAGATCAAATTCCTGAAGTTATTTTATGAGATCGCAGCAAGATGTAATTTCTTATTTCTTTCAGAGCTGCAAACTGTGACATTAGGACTGCCTTGCAGGAATCACAGCAGTGAAACTCTCTCTCTCCCCTTGGTGTTTTCTGACTCTCTTGCTGGAGGTTTCCTTCAGGTTTTTTTCAAACATGAGTGCAGCTGATAGCACAAAACTCCAATCAGTGTTTTCTTATCTGGGTGCTCTCAGGGAGGTCCTTTTCCATGTGGAATTTGGTGACTGCAGACAAGTCCTCTTCACCAAACCAGCTGAGTACATGCCTGATTTCAAGCAAGCAATTTTAAGCAGTTTTATGTGCCAGTTGTGTGCTTAAAGAGTTTGCTAGACAGGCAGGAATAGAAGCAGGCAGATGAGGTGGTGTGGTAAAACACCTCCCATCCAACCATAGCTCTGATGTCTGTTTCAGAAGGCACAACTGGCTGTGTAGTGACAAAGCTGGGCTGGTGGAAGGTCACAAACCAACACGCTGTTTCATGGTCTGAGCTCTGTACAAGGCCTACACAGGTCTAGAAAAAAGCTGTCAGGCTTAAAATCTCTCTTAAAAATGACCGTATTTGTCTGTGTCAATTTGCTTTTGCAAAATTTGTTTCTGCACCTTGTATGCTGCTGTTTGATTGCAAAGGAAACAAAAACAACCCTAGAGTACCAAATCTATATATTACCAAACACAATTTCAGAATTCAAAGTTACAGGGAAAAAAATTGTTTAAACGTGTATTCTAATAGTGTGCAGCCACTTGTCTGAGCTCAGCTTACTTATTTAGTCTGGTGATTGACATATGCATTTGGTGTGGCTTCTTGGGTGTTTTATAATGAAAGAAAGTAAGACTGAATCTCACTGATATGATGACTTCTGACTTGTCCATATGCCCTGCAAAAATGCTTTTTATTGCTCTCTTTGTCTTGTGATTATGATTTAGGACATTTACAGTGTAAACTGCACTTGGTAAACTAAACTGAATTATAAATAAAAAGCTTTGGAACGGCTGAGGTTTCCTCAGTGAATCCCTTTTGTGCCTCCAGAATTAGCATTGTCAATCAAAACCAACAGGTGGTGTATGGTTTCAGGGAGTGAATCCCCTCTCACAAGACACTTTCTTTCAGGAAGCCAATCAGAGCTGGCACTGACATGATGAGGCAGACCTGTCAGCAGAGCTGGGGTATATAAGGCGAAACAACTATGTTAGCACTTCTGAGCAGTCGTGCATTCCCCGCCTCGCCTCGGGTGTAGGGATTGCAAAAAAACAAAACTACACTGTCAAGACTGTGTAGTTTTGTTTTTATGATTAGAGGCTCTTCAATTCTCATGCTGGGATTGTCTAAAAAAATCTTACTCTGGATAAGGACGTCGTTCAAGAAGATTTCGTTGGGCTTAGCCCACTCTTGCGGGCACTTTGAGAGATCAGGTTAGTAGCATTTTTCTGCTGGTGTAATAAGTGTTTTATCAGTCATTAATAATTCTGATACAATCTATTATTTGTAAGTTTTCTCACATGGGGTTATGGATTTTAGGATATGGACATGAAACACTTAAATCCTGTCAAGGTTATATCTTTAATTTCCATAGTAAGCTTTGATAACTCTCAGCAAAAAGTTTTTTTCCAGTGTATTTTATTGCTAAAGAGTACCTAAATTCAGATTTTAAAAGTGCATGGAAACATGTGCTTAACTTAAAAACTCCTTTCTGTTGGGAGTGTTCAAGGTTATGCTGCTGAGAGATAAACTGAGAAGCTCCAGGAATAGCTCTGATAAAATGCACATGGTATCAGCTAAGCGCTGATGACTTTTTAAGGGAAACAACTGCTGAGGTATCAGTTACACAGCAGCTCTGGAACACTTGTCTGCTGTCATTCATGGCTGAGGAGGTTATTTCTGGAACATGACATTTTAGATGCATACTTTCAATTCTAATTATACAAGAAGCCTTATAAGATCAGATCTTCATCACCAGAATTTGCTTGGACAATGAAATATTAAAACTTTTTGGGAACTCAGTGGAAGTTCTTAAATTATTTCTGATCTCTTCTGGAAACTACATGTGTATATAAGCTTTCGTAATGTTTAATTGTATTGTAAAATTATTTCCATTTATTTATCTGAACTTCAAAACATAGTCATGACTGAACCTGAAAATCCCAATACAGTATCCAGTTCTGCCCTTATGCTCTTATTGCATGCATCCATCAGGCCCTGATTTCTATGAAGAAACCCATGTAATGAAGAATTTTCACCCCATGAGAGGCAGAATAAATTTGACTCATAGTCAAAAGAAACTTCACTTTCTCATTTTTATTAAACTTAGGACTGTCAAAAAATCAGGCACAAAAGCCAAAGTAACTGGAAGTAAATATGTTAGTAAGATTGGCTTGAAATATTGGGGGGTTGACCCCTGATGATTGAGACTAGATATGCTCTCGGTGGAATTTTTTAATGAGAAAAAATGTAACTGTAATGCATGTATGATAATATTAAGATAATAGCTACCTTTTTAAAAACTGCATGATTCGTCATCAGTAAATAAATAGGTCATGGAAATATAAAATATCAACACACAAACTTTTTTACTGGCAGTGAGTTGTTTCAAAGTAGGATCTTGTGGCATAGCAAGAGAAAACAAACTTTCTTTCAGATTTCACATGGCTTTGCAGTTGTTCAAGCCATCAGTGTCAGGGGCTACTTTATATCCTAGCTCACATTTCGAAGGTGGCTGTCTTTCCATATTCAAAATTCCACTGAGATACTCTCTAAGAAAGAGAATTTTATCTGCATCTTTAATGCCAATATGCTTCTGTAAAGTGAAATTATTCACTACTTACAGAGTGCTTTTAAAATAGTCTCTTGGCATTTTTGGCATTATTAGTGCATATTTTTTATTATAATTAATTTTATTATTTTATTAATAATGTATTATTTGCATTATTAAGCTAAATACATTGTAGACATTCACATTTCTATCAATTACTTCTTAGTGACTTGGTTGTCTTGTCATGGCAGAATGCAAATATTTTGCACCAGCAAAATATTTTTTAAAATTATACGAGGAAATTATTTTAAATAATAAAGATAACAAAGTTAATAGACAAAGAGAGGCAGTCTGAGTGACCTGTGGAAGGTCACAGAGTGAGACAAATTTTGTCTCCTGCTGCATACTTGTAATGCCAAAGCACAGCTCCACTCAATAGAATGGTTTCCCATTCAATTCAGCCAAGCATGCTCCAAGAGTAACTTGGTATACAGTTTTGTCAAAACCCACAATCTTTTCATTTCACCAGGTCGTTTCGATTTAAAATGGAGTAAATTGTTCAGAGAATAATTACAAATATTCTTAAAATCTTGCAAGAAGTGTGTGTATATACTGACATTTTGATCTCTAATTATGGGGTTTTCTGCTTGCAGAGTGCCTGTAAAGATGACGACGAAAGCACCAACATTTACACAGCCATTACAAAGCGTTGTGGCACTGGAGGGTAGTGCCGCAACCTTTGAGGCTCATATTAGTGGTAAGGTTTTGATTCGTTCTTCCAAGATTTTTTATTGTTTGTCACTAATTTCTTTCCTAATGTTTATGCTAAGAAAAATGATAGCACTTTCCACAGATCATAATTTGGTATGAATGAGTAAAGATGAGTGCTGAAATATGGGTATATATTCATATCACACAGTGCTGAACAGCACCCTTAAATGTATATGCATAAAAATACACACTGTACTAATAAGGGAACTTCATGTGGCTGCAGAAGGATTAGTCTTATTTGGATGATGACTGGTCAGAATCAGAAGTCAGGGTGCAAAATCAGGGTTTATGCTAGTTCTTCCAAGTCTCTTTGTTAAGTTTTGCTCTAGCTAAACTGTATTTTTACTTTCTGTGCCCTTAAGATTACTTAATTCCAGAGTTCTAGGAGGGGGATTAAAAGCACAAAATCTAGGCCCAACTGGCCACTGAAGAGGGTAGAAAACCCTAATATGCTAAATAATAGATGTGCATGGTGGATTATTATCATTTAATATTTATGTGGACAAGGCTGGATTAACATAATTTGACTTTGAAATTTAAAGATACCACCCAATTTAAAAGATGCTTGATTTCTCCAGTCTACATACTACTCAAACACCCTGTCTTTGTGCAGAACACCATGCAAACCCCTGAGATAACATTACCAGAGACCCAACACCCTGTTCTAAGAGTGTCTCTGACCTCGGTGGTGACTAAGGAGAAGTGACATGTGCTCTGCTGGTGGAATTATATTGTCTTACAGGCATTAGCAATGTGATGATCCACATACCATAAAGCACTACTCAGATGCTCTGTGACAGGTGCAAACACATGATCTGTGCAACTATAAAGATCTCTGACATCTATGGTCCATGTATTTCATCCCTTGGTCCCTTTGCATAACACTGACTCACACAAGGTGTTTGAACACGTCCTGCAGTTTCCATCTTTGACATTTTTTTGTGCCATGTTCTATTATTGGGCCCATATTATTCAGTTAATTGCCCTGATTGTCTCTTCTTGCTTCTACACTCTAAATTTTCTGTGAATTTTTTTTCTACTTTTGCAATACTTATTATGAATACCTGAAAATATCATCAGAAAAAGTTAGGATGCTAGTATTATTATTCAATGTGTGATTTCGGCCAATATAATTTGTATGATAGTATGGAGTTACTTGGGAGGGGAACTTGATTTCTTACTTAGTGAAGATACAGTACTATTTCTAATAGCATATGCCATATTTGTATGTTAGTCTCAAACTTCTTGTAAGTCAACCTCTTCTTAGTTTTTTTTCACATTGTGAGATTGTGGTGTATCTTTCCTGCCCTAAAAACATGCTTCAGGTTTGAAAGATCTGGCAGTGGCTGGGCATTTCTATAGGATAAAAAACAGGAAAGTATTTATACTATAACTAATGGCATAAGTAAAGGACTACACAGCTTTATCCTGCTAAAACATCTACCCTTTTTATCTGTCATGAATTATTGAGCATTTAAAAATCAGAATTTTTCTGTAATAACAGTGGTCTATTATATAGAAGTCAAGTATTAATACAGAGCTACAGTTCAAATGTGAAGAGCTCAGTTAATCTAAGGGTATCAACAAGAGCTTAGCAACCACCTGAAATGCAATTTTGCTGTGTGTAAACTAGAACAAATGAATTGTGCTGCTGTATTAGACTGTGAATTAAGTGTCCCATAACAAAGGGCTGGTATCAGGTGAATATGCCCAGCATGTAGCAGAAAGCACAGAGCACACAAACCCTGGTATTAAAAGCAGCAAATGCCAGAGCAGCCAGGACACTGTCACAGGGGGAGCCCTGCTGGGTCACCAGTGACTGAGGAGTCAAGAGACAAGAAAGTCAGAGGTGCTGCTGGCATTAGAAATGTGCCAAGCTCATGTCTCCACAGCACTGAATTTTTTCACAAAGAATTAACCTGTGCACTGCTTACCTTTTTTTTGAACTGATATTTTCAGGTATTGCTGACTGCAAGACAGCTTTACAGAGTGCTTAGTTTTTGAAAGCAGCACACAGACCATGCGCAAGTTGGCAGTTCCTCTCACATCATTGTCAGGAGAATCTTATTGAATTCAGTTACCTAAGTGGCGAATTTGAGACACTTAGGGTCAATTATCTTCTTTTTTGGCATTAAAGTTCAAGAGTCCTCAAGGAGACTTTTAAGATGAAAACATATTTTCATAATAATTAACAGTCAAATCATAATGTATTTGGGACATGTAGAAGTAAACCCCTATTCCATATAGAACAGGCACATATATCTATAATCTGAGTTAGATCTTACCTAGCTCTGTGACCTGGGACTAGCAGAGTGCTAGTTAATTTGTGGAGTTTTTAATATAAACTTGAGTTTTTAGTATAAACTTGGGCTCATATTTCTAAAATGACTTCTAGCTTTGGATCCCTTTTACATAGCAGATTGAGACATCAAAATAGACTCAATTTTAAAGGTGCAGGAATTTTCAACCTGCCACAGAAACTCCCATTTTTGCTAGTCATCATATAATACCACTGCAAGAAAATAGAACTTTTGACAATGTTTCAAGAAATTCACTACTGAGGACATGTTTTGGTGAGTTTAAACATTTTTAAACTCATTTTCACAAATACTGAAGACACATAGCTCTGAATGAATCACTGGGGGTCTGCTGTATACTCCAAGTTTATGATGACAAGGCCCAAGTTGCCCTACACCAATAGCACAAAATTGACCCATCAGGACTGTTTGATAACTTCCATCTGTGAAATTAAGAATGCTTAAATATACTTTTACCCTTCTGATTTCGAATCCTCTCTAAAAATATTTAGATTATCTTTCTGTTTGGGGGGGCGTTATGTTTTACATTTCTCTAAATATCAGTGCTTTACTGTAAGATTTTAAACTTTCCTAACCAAGTGTGATGGGACTGCAGTCAACCAGTGAAAGCTTCAATCTACATGTCAACTTCTTTCATTTTAGTCTCACACAGTCGTTTTCCTGGCACATTAAATTCCCTAATAATTTATTTGGTTTATAGGAAGAATACTCTGGAAAGGAAGCAGAATTCTGTGCACCTGGGGTTTTGCAAACCACAGACATTAGAACTGGGAAAATTCATTCATCTGAATTGGCAGTCTCAGATCTCATTCCTGAGCCCCTAAGCAGTGCAACTGGTGATTTGGGTTGAGTGGATATATACGTGAAGTGATTTTGTGAGAATTTAAATTTTGAAGAAATTATGTTCTAGGACTACAAAAAAGACTTCGAGCTGGAACCATCTCCTTAAATTACCTGTTCTTCTTATATGGTTCATATAGGAATTTTACTTGTTCATCAAATGGATTTAAGTTGCTCAATAAATTTGGCTGAGTAGAACACTAAGACGAGAATTTCCACAGGGAATCTAAAATTGCCATTTAAAACCAAAAATCAGCTGTCAGTAAAACTGAAATTTTTCTGACCCAAAGACTTGCTCATGACCTTGACAAAAAAGAATAATATACTCGAACAACAGTTGATTCCAGATGACTGCTGTTGATCAAACTAAAAAAATTCCAGAAAAAGAAATTAAAACCTCCAAAACTTTGCTAGCATTTGATTTTAATGTCTACAGCAGTAGACATAGTAGTATTAGAACATATGCTTCATTTAGTTGGAAGTACTGTTCTTTAGGTTGTCTCCAGATTACTGGACTGGATAAATATGCTAGCAATAAGCAATCCTACTTAGATACTTGCAAATACATTTAAGAAATACTTCACATGAATTATTTCATCATCCTGATGATTTTGGTGAACTTCTATTCCTTAATAAGATTGCTAAACACTACAGTTGTCTCATTATTCAAGTGAGTTTCTAAACACAGGAGCCAGTGCAGCTGCCCTATTGCTCTGTGCATTTTAGAGACCTTTTCTAAAAACAGATTCTTTTGTCACTGTGCCACTGGACATATATCTGTGCCTCTGGCATTATGCTCCACCGTAACTGTGTGTACATGAGCGTGCATTCTTGTAATTTTTTATGTCTGCATTTCATCGTGTCCTAATCTCCATTTGTCTTCCTTTTTGTGTAGGTTTCCCAGTTCCTGAGGTGAGCTGGTATCGGGATGGCCAGGTTCTCTCTGCTGCAAGCCTGCCCGGTGTGCAGATCTCGTTTAGTGATGGCCGCGCTAGACTGGTGATCCCCACCGTGACAGAAGCCAACAGCGGGAGATACACTGTGCAAGCCACCAATGGATCTGGACAAGCGACTAGTACTGCTGAGCTGCTGGTCACAGGTACAGAGCAGCCACAGAGAGGCAGCTCTGCCTGCCAGCAGGGTGAGGGAGTCATGGAAGAGTAACACATAATGAAATCGTTCAGATTTCAAGTACATGATCAGTAAAAAAATAGCAAACCACATTGCTTTTCCTAAAGCAGTCTAGAATTCAGCATTTGCTCTCACCAGTATGTCTAACAGAGTCCTTTACATTTTAACTGTATAAAGTTTAATCTTGATCTTGCAAACTCTTATTCAGATTAGAAGCTACTGGCTCAGCCCTATACATGTAGCTCCTTTTGGTCTATCACACTGGCTATATTGAGATTGCCCATTAAAGAAAGGGTGAAGTTCTGCAGGATGGAGCCATTAATGGTATCTAATGGTACCAATGACATTTAACAGAATAAGTCACATAGAGGGCCATACCAAGAGACTGTGCTTAATGCCTATGGTTACAAACAATGTATCTGTAACTCTAGAAACATTTACAATCATAGGTGTAGTCAGAAATAATATCTTGATTGTTTCAGAAGGTCTTATCATCTGTCAATAACATGTGAAGAAGAGATAGACCCCGTGCAGTTGTAGCAATGAAAGTATCTAGTACTTGTCATTCTTTTTAACAGACACTATTGCTTTTTTCTATTTGTTTTTTTCTATTGTTTTTTCTTCAATAAAAATGCAGCTGGAACAGCACCACCAAACTTTTCACAACGACTACAGAGCATGACTGCAAGACAAGGAAGTCAAGTTCGACTTGACGTGAGAGTGACTGGAATCCCTACACCTGTGGTGAAGTTCTATCGGGACGGAGTAGAAATTAAAAGTTCCCCCGATTTCAAAATTTTACAAGAAGGAGACCTTTACAGCTTAATAATTGCAGAAGCATATCCTGAAGACTCCGGCACCTATTCCGTAAATGCCACAAACAGCGTGGGACGTGCTACTTCAACAGCTGAATTGCTAATTCAAGGTAACAAACCTGAAGCTGCAGACCATGAAAATCAGAGCATTAATGGTAGTGGTGCAATATGCACCACTTCATTGCAGTTATATCAACAGGTTAATTTATAAGTTCTTCCTCAAGAGTTATTAGCTTGCTGTGAAAAAAAGCAGTGTCTCTGATGCAATTTGCCAAAGATTTTTGTCTGCAATTTAAAAGGATCTGTTGTCCAGAAGGGGTCTTTAAGCAGAGGATACACTTGATGGTAAAAGTGTGGGATACCTTGAGCTGTTCTCATTTTGGTCTGTAAATATCTCAAAGTTTTATTTGTAAGTTGACTTTGATAGAATAGATATATTAGACTGTGTAACTGCACACGGTCTTGCAAAGGAGGCTGGTAAGGATGAAAGCAGTCCTTAGGGAATTGTAGCAGGGAATCATGCTACCCAGAGCAGTCATGCTTGGATTTCACCTCAGTCAGCCTTAGAAACTCTGTAATCATTTTAGATCCAGGACTGATACGAAGAATCTACAATGAATGTATTGTGTTTTGCTTTGTTTGAGTTTTTTTGTACTGACCTGGCAATGCAGTAATTTTGTTTCAACTGTTTTCACATTTGTAGATATTGAAGGGAAAACAGATGGTTGCTTAATTATTTTTCTTTGTATATATAAATTTTTATATAATTGGAATTGACCATTCATTCATTTCTCTGTTTATTGGTTCTTGCCGTACGCAATTCTTCTGACCACGTTTTCTTTCAAAAGGCGAGGAAGAAGCCGTTCCTGCTAAAAAGACAAAGACAATTGTTTCGACTGCTCAGATTTCACAAACAAGACAAGCCAGAATTGAAAAGGTATAATTTTCAAAAACAAAGCAGGTATGGATATAATATGGAGGGTTGCTTCTACAGTACCTCACCCTAGTTTTCTTTTCCTTGTTTTTCATTGTAGAAGACTGAAGCCCACTTTGATGCCAGATCACTTACAAGCGTTGAAATGATTGTAGAAGGTGCAGCCACCCAACAGCTCCCACACAAGGCACCTCCACGAATGCCTCCGAGACCTACATCAAAATCACCAACCCCGACAACTGCTGCAAAAGCACAGATGGCACGGCAGCAATCACCATCGCCCGTTAGACAATCACCATCACCTGTAAGACATGTCAGAGCACCGACACCTTCACCAGTAAGGTAAAATCACTGCTCTTTCAGGCAATTGTTGCTTTTGGAATCACTTACATGTAGAAGTAATGCTGCAGAATGAAAGCATAGTCTAAAATGAAAGAATGCATTGACTCATTAGTGACTGGGTTTATTCTGATGGTGAGCTGTAATCTGCTATATTTACCACTGCTATAGAAGTGTTTCCATTTGGTTATGGAAAAATGAAGTTTGTCTCTGCTGTACAGAGGGAATAGAGAGGGGAAAGTGAGTGATTTGAAGAGCAAGGCTCATAGTCTGGGAGACCCCATGAAGTCTGTGCTGAGGGGCAGGAAAAGCAGAGTGTTTTGAAAGTCCAGTTTCAGTATCCTGAAGCACCAACATCATGGAAGAAATGCCTCCAAGCAGAATGCTCAGAAGACCCCCATTTAAGCTGCCAGAACTGGATGTGCTGGTGAATTTTACCCTACTGACAATAACTGTCAAGGACAGGAATAAATGGATTGATAACAACTAGCATTAACTAAAAAACTATATAGATGAAAAAAGAATTCAATAGTGACATCTAGAGCACATATAGAATTAGAAATTTGTCCTCCCTTGCTAGTCAGATCCCTTTTAGACATGCAACACATTAGAAATAACTAAAAATTAATATGATGCTGCTGCCCCCTACTGCTGTTATTTGTTAACGTTCTCTGGGAAATACAGCACAAAAATGCCACTCAAAGGAATTCTAAGTTAACCCCTTTAAGAATTTTGGAAAATTCTTTAAAAATGTCTGCTAGGATTACGACTGAAGTTTTGGAATATCAAAATTTAGAAACTAACAATTTCCAAGTGGGTATAAATTATTGTGTCTGAGATCTGTAAATGTGTGTGGGGAAATATTAGGCACTGATAAGAAATTTGCCTGGATTGTGGTACATATAATGAGTGGCGCATGAAAATAAGATGTAGTACAGGAGTAAATCCAGTTGTTTTGCTAGGTGGTTGCCACATTACATTTTTATAAAGATTGATTACAATTATCATTTTGTCTCTACAGAGACTGGACCATGAATGCATTATGAAGTATTTACAGCCTGTGAACCATTTGTATTAATCCTATTAGAAGAACTGGGATAGAGCAAATGCAAAATCATGATGTATTTTTATATTTCAAATACATTTGGTTGACTGTAATTTCTTTTGTCACTCTTTCTTATTTCTTTTTGAAAACTAAGCTACTACAAAGACCTGTTAAAGTTATGAGAATTACAACAGTCAGGCATAATGTTAAAAAAACAAGTTAGTGTCATTTACAAATAGAACCTCTGAAAAACCTTAAAATCAAACTACACATTACTGGAGATACCCTGTTTGGGGAGTGTGTTCAAGTTCAGGCTGAAACTGTTTATACATTTATCACTCTGTGACAGTACATTAATGATATTGAAACTCTATTTTTTTTAATAGGTCAGTTTCTCCTGCTGGGAGAATCTCCACATCACCTATTAGACCAGTGAAATCTCCATCTCCAATCCGTAAACCACATGTAGTGACAGCAGCTGGGGCTGATGTCCTTCCTCCTTGGAAGCAGGAAGGATATGCTGCAACCATGGAATCTCAGATGAAGGAAACAAGAGTGTCCACAAGCACTACCCAAGTGACTGAGGAAAGATGGGAGGGGAGATACGGGGTCCAAGAACAAGTCACCGTTACTGGCGCTACTGCTGGCGGGGTGGCCGCTGGCACCAGAGAGGTAAAGTCTGTTTCTGGAAAAAACACTGGGTTTGCTTTGTGTGGGGTCTCACCACTGATGGATAGATCTGCTAAAGGGAATCTGAGAGGCTGTGTGCAAAACCATGTGTGCATCTGCTGTTGAGAGAGTTCTGCTGCAGATATGGAAATGCTTCTTTGCAACATTCTGTCTCTGTACTTGTTCTGTGCTTCTTCTGCTTGTACGCAAAATATGAAAAAATGTCTTTTGATGTGACTAATATAGGTGAGAAAGGACAGTGACAAAACAGCAGCTATTGCTACAGTTGTTGCTGCTGTGGATCAAGCCATGGTGAGAGAACCATCTCCAGGTGTTGCAGAGCAAACTGCTATAAGGACAGCAATGACTGCAGTCCACGTTCAGCCTGTTCATGAGCAGGTAGAAATAGAGCACAGACATTCTATGCCTTCTCTCTATCCCTTCATCCTACACTCCAACAAGGCATGATTCACTGTGAGGAATTAACAAGATATTTCCCAGTGCACTGCAAAAGCATGCATACTCATCTAGAACACCTAGACTGTAAAGGAATGCTCAGGTTCACTTACACCATTGCATTCCACCATAACAGGATTGAACTAATTACTCCTTTTAAGTTTAAGGATATTTTCTCTGAAAGTGATCCTCTATTCTCTCTTCTCCTTTATTCTCTAACATTATTCTTACAATGATGAATTTTTTCTCTAATATCTTTTATAATTTCCTCACTAGGAATGATTTAATTCTCCCTTCAATTTTTTCTTTTACTTGAATTCCTCTCCTGTTTTTCCTTCTCCTCTTATTTTGATGATCAATTTTTTAAAATGAATTCTAAGGCTTTGGTTTTTTTGTTTTGTTGCTACAAAAATCAGATGAAAAAGGAGGCAATGGTAGTAGTTACCAGTGACAAAGCCACAAAACAAACAGTGATATCGAGAACTAGAGAAGGAATTGTAACTTCACAAGAACAAAGACACATCTCTCCTGAAAAGGTGAATACAGATTGTACCTGAGATTGTTATGCCCTACCTTGTTCAAAAATCTGGTATCTCATACAAAAGACAAGCTTATGAAGAAGACAAATGAGATACTGTTACTATTTGTCCCTTTTATGTTCACTCTTCCAGTTTACAGTACTATCATTTTCCTGTCTCTTCTCTATGATTACTGTCTTTCTTTTCTTATTTCACTTCCATTATTTATACCTAAGAATGTGATAAAGTTGCAAAACATTAACCTCTTTTTTCATATATTATATATTATATAACCTCTTTTTTCATATATTACGTAGTAATTTACTAGATAGTATTCTTGATCACTTAAAGAATTGATATGTAGAAACTAGCTCTTAAATTTTGTTGGGCTGAGGGTGGTGGGGAGGGGGTGTTCTCATATTGTCTCCAAGCTTGCCATTTGTAGCCTGCTTTGTCTGTTGGCAGCACAGCGGGTCAGAAAAAAAAGGAGGAAAAACTCATTCTGCATTGAAATCAATTTTGAAAATACCAGTGAATGATTTGAATTCAGATTATTTTAACATGTATTTTATCAGAAAAAATGTGATATAATGGAAGATGTGCTTTTATAGCCAATGTTACATTTGCATTATAGTAGAGATGACTGAGGAAGAAAGTGCAATCTCTCATTAAAGCACTGAGAAACAGAAATCCACTTGGGCATTAATCTGAGTTTAGCATTTGAAGTCTTGCCAAATTAAAGTTTCGTAAAACTTATTTTTAATATCCTAAACTTTCTCAAAGTGATTATAATGCAGGACAGTTTTTCTCTGAGCCAATTTTTTTAGTACTGCTTCCAGTAGCACACTAAGTGTTTGTGCAGTGTTTTATTATTTTTGTGTTAACTGTTTTATATGAAGTCTGTTCATGTTGTTATTGTTGTTTCCAGACTAGATGATTTCAAAAAAAGAACGTGACATCTTTACTCACTTCAATTTCCATGCTCTTTCTCAAATATATTGCAAATCACATACCTTATATTTTAAAATAAAAATATAATGTTCTTTATTTGTAAATGTCCAGGTGAGAAAAGAACCAGAGAAAGCTCCAGTACCAACAGTAATAATTGCCACAGACAAAGCCAAAGAACAAGAAAGAATAATGAGAGCTAGAGAAGAAATATCTACCAGACATGAACAAGTGCACATTGCTCATGAACAGGTAAGTAAATGTTAAAATCTTTAGTTCACAGAGGTACTCTGGTTTATAAAATCTCTTAAATAACTTCACTGTCCTTCTTTAAAAAGAGAAAACTACTAAACAAAAACTTTGTGAAACAAGGCATTCCAGACCAAAATATCTGCAGGTCCAGTTCTACTGACCTCTCAGCAGCTCAGTCTGTGCAGGAGTGCAGCTGCCCTTCTTACAGATCCTTTGAGCATTAGGGTTTTTATTGCCACAGTACACAGAATTTCATTTGATGCTTAATGATTAATGTATCTCTGAAGGTAGATTTCTGAATATAAATTTTAAAGGTTATTTTCCACGGTACGAAATGTAGTGTGGAGCTTCATATTTGTGTGAGGATTGAAAATATCTCTTAGACCAGATTATGGGACCACTCAATGGATGGGGTTAGCAATAATGCTCATTTCTATGCAGTTACTACAAAACATAATGATGTATTGCAAACTAGGAAGTAGAAAGTTTTTCCCTCATTCAAATAAAAATTAATGCAGTGCATTAATGACTTTACATGAACTTCTCTCAGCATATGTCAGGCTATAACTTGGGTACAAAGGCGTTACTCCAATTCTGAACTCACGTTTCTTTCTTCTTCCAATAAAGTTGTGTAACCTTGACAGCAGACATAATCAATTACTATTATTTTTCTTTACCATAAAAAATAGATAAGAAGGGAAGATGTGAAACCTTCTGTACCTAAGGTAGTAATTACTACTGATAAACCTAAAGCACCGGTCATAATATCGAAAAGTAAAGAAAGAGTTGCCACCAAACAGGAACAAGTGAGCATAACACGTGAAAAGGTGAATAGCAGTGTTATAAGCATATTTGGGTTTTATCCTTTCTTCTTTACAAACCTCTTGTTTTCCTCAAAAAATACTAACTATACATTTCCAGCTCATTTTTAAAAGATTATTCCACTTACAAACCTTTAGACCTACGGCTAATTAGACTAAATTATTTCATCTTGATCTTCCTCTCTTGTTTTCATTAATAGGATGCTCATAATTATCTTCTGACTGATGTTTGGAATGGACTGACTGACTCCTGAAATGCATTTTAACTTTTTGGATTTTTTTTAATCATTACTTTTATTTAAGTAGGTGCGAGGGTATAACAATACTTATCACTATACACATAACACAGAGATGTGTGCCGTGCAGAAGGATCTAACCATTCTCCTTCCCTGTTCCCATTTCAAAATGTTTTCTCATTGTTCAAATTGTTCAAATATCTTTCAAGACTCAATGTAACTGAAACTTTTATTTCTGCTACAACATAAGACTAGATTAAAAATAGATTAAAAAGGAAGCTGAGAAAACTACTGTAGTTCCAAATGAAGTTGCAATTGATAAAACCAAAGCACCAGTCACAGTGTCCAGAACTGGAGAAGAAATTACAGCCAATGCACTGTTACAATTTGGTTTATCTGCAAACCATACATTTTAAGACCTACTTTGGTACAACAGAATACTCTCAAATTAATTCCTGAAAATACATCCATTCTGTGGGATGATTGTCAAGTAACAGAGTCAGTATGATTCAGTTTCTAGTGCTGAAGAGGTTTATATCTCACCCTGCTAGTAAATGTCACACAGTCTGATTTCTCCATGTCAGACACCTCTCTATCAGTGGCTTTTAAGTAACCTTTACTTGTTCAAATTTCTGACTCTGCAATCTTTCTTTCTACTTGATGATTCCTTTGTAACTTCATGGTTCCCAGATGAAGCAACTTCTCTTAATTGAGGTTTGAATTGTTCTTTGTACAATACAAAATAACATCCTTTCAGGTCTATCCAGTTTGTTACTTATAATCATCACACACTTGTTGGCCCTGCTTTGCTACAGCAGGATTCCCACAGCAGGAAAGATCTACAATACCATCTGAAAGAATAGCACAGTTTACTACAACTGTTATTTAAAAACTATCTACCTACAGTGTAGTACCTTCATAAAATACTTTTATAAAATGTAACTAAACAAACAAAGTATATAAAACTCACTTAGAGGATTCAGACTACTAAGTGAGTTCAGTCCCTTTTTATATGATGTAAATTCAGGGCCAAATTCAAGCCAGTATAAAAAATTATTTTGAAATCCACAGCAATACTTGAATAAGAAGTCCTTGTTTCCTAAACACTAATAAGAAAATAAAACCTCTGTAAATGATCACATTTTGGCCTCACCTAAGTAATTTTAGTTTAAGCTGGTAATGGTTTTAAAATGAGTATGAAATTATCTGTTAGGGGTTCTTTTCCCTTTTACAAGGCATACATATCATACACTCTGTTGCTACATCCAGATCAGTTATGACAGTAATAATAAACAGTAGTGTCACTATTATCTCCTGTTGGCTGACTGGGCAGAAGTTTGGACCCTAATAACACAGAAGTTGACAGTATTTATGAGTTATTAGAAACAAATAGAAGTCCTGACAAAAAAGCATTATTTACAAATTATCAGGCACATCAGTCTCCCTTCTTTTGTAAAATCTTTTAAAACAGATCAGCACTTATATCTGAATTAACAGATACAGCTTATGTAAAAATTTTTATGGGTCTGTTTCTTAATAAATACATTCACATTAGATGCTAGATGCATTTTTACATCTACAAGTTATATGGAGCTGATGATCATACTTTAAAATTATGTGCACATTTACATACCTGCATACTCTTAGACAAGTGGACACAAATGGCTGTAAAGTATTAAAATTGGAATTGAAGACAAATACTGATATGTATAAAACACAGAAGCACAAATATATTCTGAAAGTGCACATAGCACTTGGAGAATGTATTTGCTTTTGAATTTACTGATTCTTAAGTGTATTTACAGGTGCATACTTTTGATCTTTCTGTCATGACTTTTGCATAATCGTACAACCTCTCTTTGCAATATACTGAACATTATAACTGATTGACATATATACAAATTTTCAATACAATGATGAATATGTGTATAAATTCTGCTGATGTTATTTGTAGACTCAAGCTGGAAAAAAGGCTGAAGCTGTAGCTACAGTCGTTGCAGCAGTTGATCAGGCACGTGTTCGATCACCCTGGCAACCAGAACAAGTAGATGAAACTTATGTAAAGGAGAAAACTTTGGAATATGGTTATAAAGAGCACACTGTAACAGACCGTGGTCCTGAGGCCCCAGCAGAACGTCATGTTGTCACTAAAGAAGTCAAAACAGTCTATGTTCCTCCTGAGAAACCTATCTCAGCTCCTGAAAAGCAGGAGGTTCACATATCAAAAGAGGTTAGATTCTTTTTTTACATTACATCCTTTTCCAGGTACTGTGTCCCAGTGAAATCTGTTTCAGTTTAAAGAACAGCATCACTTTCAACAACTTTTTTCATTACTTTGTGTAGATAAAAAGAACAACAGAAGTTGAGAAAACAATTCATGTCGAACCACCGCGACCTCGCACAGCAAGTCCTCACTTCACGGTCTCCAGAGTTGCTGTTCCTAAACCAGATCATACATATGAGGTGAGCTGAAGTTGTATCCAAGAGGAGCAGCATGCTCATTTTCCATAGCCAGTAGGTCACCCATTCCATTTGGCTTTTCCTCCCACACTCCAGTGTGGTGCTTCCCCAAGAGGAGGAGCTGTATGCTTCTTGCAGTTATTTTTACTGGCTTGTTTGACTAACAAAGAACACTGCTGTAAACAGACAAATGAATTGCTAAAATACAATTTGTTGTTATTATTTCTTATTTAAATAATCGTATAAACTGTTTGAGGATGCAGTTTCAATACCTAATAACACATAGTAAAATTGTAGATATTTGTCATGCAAGTTATATTTTTTAAAGAGCAGAAGTATCCCTCTTTAATCTTATTATGTGCATAATTTCATTCACTGCTTTTTTCTTCCTTGCTAATTAATACATGCTAAGCTAATTTTTTAAACAGAAAATCCAGACTGACTGCATAATAGGATAGCATCCATTTTTAGTGTTATTCTTCCAGTCTTCTGTTGGACTCCTTCACATAACATTAAAATTTTCCAATTAATTAATTTTCTCATCCAAGCATACTTTTTCTCTTCACTTAGAATTAAAAAATTATTTTTCCCTAAATATATTTAAAC
The DNA here is from genome assembly GCF_009819885.2 of Catharus ustulatus. Taxonomy (NCBI): domain Eukaryota; kingdom Metazoa; phylum Chordata; class Aves; order Passeriformes; family Turdidae; genus Catharus; species Catharus ustulatus. The sequence continues at coordinate 15,416,576 of NC_046227.1, forward strand.
ATTGTTCTAAATATTTGTATTAAATATTTATGTACTTTTAAAAAAGTTACTCCACTATATACTCCACTATATAATAAGATTTTGAAATCTCTTCAGTTATTTTAATAATTGGAAGTTATATAATTAGTAATATTCTTTATTGCTGTATTAGACTGATTAAATGGAAATCTAAGGCTTCAAGTGAAGAAACCGAGAGAACATTTCTTGTGCTCTCCTTAAGAAATTCTTGACCATTTAAAGATCAAATCCCAAGGTGAAAAAGAAAATATTTAAATGTTAGATCAAAAATAATACAAGGATATTATATATCTGGTATTCTACTACCATAATCTAAAACTACTACTCTTTTTTACATGTAGCTTTTGCAGTGCCAAAACCAAGTAATTAAGGAAGCAACTGCTGCATATGCAATCTGCTCAAGAAGTGCGCTCTGTCCTTTGAAAACAAAACAGCAACGAGGCTGTAACTCTTTTTCTTCTGTTCCCTAGGTTTCAATAGCTGGGTCTGCCATGGCTACTCTGGAGAAAGAGTTATCAGCTACTTCTGCTGCACAAAAGATCACCAAGCCTGTGAAACCACCTCAGCTAAAGCCTCATGAAGTCAGGGTAAAAGCAGAGCCAGTTGCTCCTCCACAGTTTCCCTTTGCAGAGGCTGCTGAGACCTATAAGAGTCACTACGATGTTGAGACTAAAAAGGAGACAAGCATAAAAAGTGAAACGGTGCGGACAGAACACTTGATGCTGCATAAAGAAGGTGAAGCAAAGGTAAGTTTTTAAAAAAACAACTTCTTTCATCTTAAGACTTTAATCTTAAAAATATGGAATAGCCTAATTTTTTTGCTGTCTTATCACAATTTTCCACTTCTAAAGTATTCTGTTGCTTTTTATTTTTGATTCGTTTTACACAAATCCTTGTACTAATATTTACTTATGACCTGCAAAGCGTTTCTTATTTAAATTATACTATGTCCTTGACTTTGTTCATTATTGTCCTCTAAACAACCTAGGTGACAGAAACTGCCAGAGTTCCTGCACCTGCAGAAATCCCTGCTACTCCACCCACCTTAGTCTCAGTAAGTAATTTGTATGTAGTGTAGGGGATTATACTAGATTTTCACCCATTCTGATTTCTAATTTTTATCACTGAATACCTAACCATTAAAATTGGCTTTTTAAAATCTTTTAAACTTTGTTTTAGATTTACTCAGCCATATAATTTATCTCTGATACCAAGTCTTCTTGATGTCTTTTATGGTAGTGATTCTTCACGTTTATGTCACATAGTTGGTTGATCTATCTGCATAAATATGAACCTACCTTTTCACTTTTTTGAAAACAGTAATGTTCAGACACCCTAAAAGCCATTTTCAAATACTTCCCTTTGTAAAATGCCCTTTTTTCCTCCCCACATACATTCCTTCACAGAGCACTGTTTTGAACTAAACATTACATTTTCCATTCAAATGGGGTTTAGATATTTAAGTGTCTGTTTGAAATGCATATGTCAAATATAATCTGTTTGAAAAGTATCTATTGAAAATATACACTGACTGTGATACTTATTTTTTGTCATACAGGGCCTCAAAAATAAGACTGTGACTGAAGGTGAGTCTGTCACTCTGGAGTGCCAAATATCTGGTCACCCTCAGCCTACAGTGACGTGGTACAGGGAAGACTACAAAATTGAGAGCTCCATGGACTTCCAGATCACTTTCAAAGCAGGACTTGCTCGCCTCGTGATTCGTGAAGCCTTTGCAGAGGACAGTGGAAGATTCACCTGCACTGCTACCAATAAGGCTGGGAGTGTCAGCACTTCTTGCCACTTACATGTGAAAGGTAAGTATATTTACAGAATCACAGAATTGTTCAAGTTGGAAAAGACCTATAAAAGCATTGATTTCAATCGTTAACCCAAAACTGCCAAGTCCACTGCTAAACCCTGCCCCTAGATGCCACATTTACATGTCTTTTAAATACCTCCAGGGTGGAGAAGTTATTTAAAAATCAGCCCCAGATGACTCATGGGCAACCTGTTCCAATGTTTGATAACCTTTGATAGCCTTTTTGGTGAAAGGTTTCCTAATATTTAAACTAAACCTCCCTTGGTGCAACTCAAGGACAGTCCCTCTTGTCACTGTGGGAAGTTAAAAATTTTGTTAACTGTATATTACTGTATGTATCTTGGATGTTTCAATCACATGGCTTCTGTTCCAGGTATTTATTAGGTAAAAGGGCTGTAAAAATATTAGGGAAAGGCCAATAATGGGCTGATAATAGGAGACTCAACTTGGAATTAACTAGCTCTCTGAACCAACTACTTAGTCTTACTGTGGTCTTATTACTTATGTCAACTAAACTCATTGCTTAAGGCCTATTAAGGTATTTTAAAGTCCACTATATATCAAATTTGCCTTGTAGTTACTGAAGAAACTGAGACTCGAGAAACCATTTCTGAGAAGGCTGTTACAGAAGAGAAACGGTAAGGTTACTGTTCTAAACAGACTGCTCCTATTGCAGTCACTATGTTCTTGCATTCTGTTTTATGAGAGCTTCAGACATCAACTCACTTACCTACACTGAAATCTAATTTCAGCTATGTGGAGACAAAGGACATTGTAATGGAAGATGTCTCTGCTGTAGCAGAGGAAGTATCGGGAGAACCTGTACCTCCTTTTTTCATAAGAAAACCCATGGTGCATAAATTAATTGAAGGTGGGAGCATAATTTTTGAATGCCAAGTAGGGGGCAACCCAAAGCCACACGTGTACTGGAAAAAAGGCGGAGTTCCTCTAACGACTGGCTACAGGTACTTTGAATGCAATGGTCAAAATGCATCTTAACATAATTTTTAATGCATGTTTAATTGGCAATGTCAGAATTTGATTCTCTCACTTATGCTGAACCAAATAACACACTGATTTCTATGAAATAAATTCTTTTTATATGCTCATGTCTTAATGTGTAGCTTTAAAAGGTTGTTAAATTTTAAACACAAATATTCAAAATACTATAAAGCGAAATATATGTTAAATCATGAAGAAATTTTATATTTGCTTTATTCTATCTGGGCAATATTTGCATTCCCTCTATGTAAGTCTAGTCTATAGAAAGCTTTTTTTTTTTTCTAACTGAGAAAAAAGTATTACATTGCAGCATTCTTGAAATAATCCTGTTATGATGACCCATATCAGGACAAACTGTGAACACAGAATGTTCCATTATATTGTGTCTGATAATTAGACCTCTGATATTTCAGTACAGGTGTTTGGATCCTATTTATTTAGTGACAAAAAAATAAAGCTGACCAGTACTCTAGTTTCAGCATGTTTATTTTTCATATGCTGCTCTGTATGCTCACTCATTCAGAGAGAATTGCCTGCAAAAGTTTCTCTTTTGTGCCTTGTGCAAGTTAGGAGTGTGTCTAACTGTAACAAGCAAATGAACTAAAATTTAGTTAATTTCAGTCCAGAATTATTGAGACTTTCTACTTTTATGTTTTCTATAGATACAAAGTGAGTTACAAAAAAGAAACAGGGGAATGCAAACTTGAAATTTCCATGACTTTTGCCGACGATGCCGGAGAATACACTATTGTTGTTCGTAATAATCTTGGAGAAGCTTCTGCAACGGTCTCCTTACTAGAAGAAGGTACATTTTAGATAAGGAAACAGGAACAATATTTCTTAAAATTAACTTCAAAATGGGAAAAAATATTTTAAATTGTTCTGCAAATTCTTTGTGGCTTAGTTTATTCAGTTCAAGAAACATAAAGGGAGATCTAATGACTCTGTTTCTGCAAGACAGAGTATCTGACATCAGGCCCTTGAAGGACTTTATTCTTTGCTAGAATGTGTAACTATAGGAACCTTCCTCTGTTGACATGCCATAATCATGAAAAGATAAGACATTCAGAGGGGGATGTGGGAAAAGAAGGTTAATCAACTAGTTGTTATCTTAAAGGAAAAGAAGCTTTTTAAATTTTTTAATTTGTCCTGTAAAAATGTACAAAAATTTTTGGGAGACAGAGTCATGGTGAAGAAATTGTAAAATAATCTCTGAAGATGCTTTCACTTTGAAGCATGCTACAGGAAGACTTCTACCTGTTTATAAAGCTCATCTTAATACACCAGTCTTTGCATTTTGTTGCTGGTTATATTTATTGACTAAATAGAAAAAAAAATCTGCTTGAATCATCAAAAGCAGTAAAATAAGTTTATACTTGTTTACTCCATTCAATCCAGTGTAAAACAAGAAATTTAACAAAATTAATCTGTTCTCAATTCTTAGCTGATTACGAAGCCTACATAAAATCGCAACAAGAAACGATGTACCAAACTCAAATGACTGCATACGTACAGGAACCTAAAGTGGCTGAGGTAGCCCCTCCCGTTTCCTATGGTGACTTTGAAAAAGAGTATGAGAAAGAACAAGCTCTAATTAGGAAGAAAATGGCAAAAGATACAGTGATGGTCAGAACTTTTGTAGAAGATGAGGTATGTCTATCCCTCCATACTAATTTTGGGTACCAGCATTTTACCATACAAATAATTTACTTGCAAGGTCATTATTTGACACAGAGAACTAATGGTCTTGCTTTTCTGTATAGGAATTCCATATTTCTTCTTTTGAAGAAAGACTTATCAAGGAAATTGAACTCAGAATTATTAAGACTACCTTACATGAACTTCTTGAAGAAGATGGAGAGGAAATGATGGTTGATATTTCTGAATCTGAAGCTGTAGAAGCAGGATTCGATTTAAGATTAAAGAATTACAGAACTTTTGAAGGGACAGGAGTTACCTTCCATTGCAAGACATCTGGATATCCATTGCCAAAGGTAACCCAAATCTACCCAAATCTATTAACTTTTTTTTTTTTTTTTTTTGTGAATAATTTGATGCTGCACTTGAAAAAAATCTCTCAAGATCTCATTGTCAGACATTCTACATTCTGCATAGGAAACAGCAAAAGAAATCCAGTCTTCTGGTTTAATATCAAACTGAATTTTACATTTGCCCCTTAATAGAATAGAGTTAGGTTGGTTAGTCAGTTCAGAGGTAGGTTGGATTTACCAATTACTTGGTCTTGATTCTGAGTATCTCTGAGGTAGCCCAGGCCAGTGGGGAACACAGTAGCAGTCCAGTCTAGGTTTCTTTGCTCTTCATCAAAATGGGCTTTATATCTGTTTCTAGCTCCAAAACTTGTGTTTCAGGTTGCTATATAAATATCTTACACTAGTCTCACCTATTTCAAGTAAAAATGTTAATGTTTAATGCATATATGTGGGTTGTGATGTTTTTCAGCTGAAAAATAGCAAGTTGTAATGTCTTGTATGTACAAATCATTGCTGGATCTTTGTGTTTAGGAGAGTTCACATAGAAGTCTACTGTTTCTTTCCGTGCAGGTGGCATGGTACAAGGATGGCAAACGTATAAGGCATGGAGAGCGCTACCACATGGAACTCCTGCAAGATGGCAGCGCCACTCTGCGATTGCCTGTTGTTTTACCTGAAGATGAAGGAATTTATACTGTATTTGCCAGCAATATGAAAGGAAATGCCATTTGCTCAGCAAAACTCTACGTTGAGCCAGTTGCACCTACAGCAACTCCAGGTTATATGCCAGGACCTGAAGTTATGAGAAGATATAGGTAGGTACACAATAATATAACTTTCAAGACTTCAATCTGCTGTGATAGTCCAAAAGCTCATTACGTACCAGTTAAATAAGCTTAAACTATTGGAGTTTGTGTACCTCTAGAAAAGTTCTAAATGCTGTTTATATATAGATGAGTGCTAACTTTTTGTCTGGTTTTCCTTTTTAATGAGCAATGCAGTTCCCAGAGTAAAATCATAAACATGCATTTCCAGCAACAGTTTCAGATTCACAAGCTCAATAAGCATATTTATTTGTTAAAGTAATCACATTTTTGAAAAAATATCTTCTGCACTTGGAGTTTTTGTGTGGTGTGCAAGTAATTTTTCCTGCCCTTGAAATTCCTGTATTTCTATGACAGAGAAAATTGAGCATTGCCATATCCTGTGTTCAGTCTCCATACATGTACACAGGATTGCACTAGCCTATTTTGATCTGTGCACTATCCAAAACCCAAACATTTCCTTGCTGTATCCTAACACTACTCAACTCTACAAACTCCTGTAAAAAACCTAAAGAAAATTGACAACAAATAAAAAATGAATCTTTTCCCAGTTTCTCACATAGATAAATTGGCCAAACTCTTTAAAATAAATTATGAAAAGGGAAAGGTTGAAATGTGTTTGTCAGGTCAGTCCCCTGCTATATGACATTGCCATACCCATCTGTCTTTTCTTTTCCTTCCAGGTCTATCTCTCCACGGTCTCCAAGCCGGTCTCCTGCCCGCAGTTCCCCTTCTCGTTCTCCTGGCCGGAGATTAGAAGAAACTGATGAAGGGCAACTAGAGAGACTATATAAGCCAGTTTTTGTGCTGAAACCGACATCATTTAAATGTTCACAGGGGCAGACAGCAAGATTTGACTTAAAAGTTGTTGGCAGACCTATGCCAGAGACATACTGGTTCCATAATGGTACATCAGTCTCATTTTCATCAATAATATTTTTTAAAGTCTTTTTTATCTTATTGAGACTGTTTTGATTGCAACTGTTTTCTTTTCATGTGTACCTGCAGGTCAACAAGTGATTAATGACTACACTCATAAAATAGTGATTAAAGAAGATGGCACCCAGTCATTGATCATTGTTCCTGCAATGCCTGAAGACTCTGGAGAATGGGCTGTCATTGCTCAGAACAGGACAGGCAAAGCTTCAGTCTCAATGACACTGACTGTAGAAGGTATCTTCTGTGCATGTTATTTTTAGCAGTCTGATGAGTGTTTCTTAGTTAAAACCATGGCTGTGTCATTTCTTCCTGTTATAACTTACGTTTGCTCTTTCAGCTAAGGAAGACCTAGTCAGACCACACTTTGTGGAAAGGTTGAGAAATGTCAGTGTGAAGGAAGGCTCTAAACTGGAAATGGCAGTGAAAGCTACTGGTAACCCTAATCCTGACATTGTATGGCTCAAGAACAGTGACATCATTGTGCCTCATAAATACCCCAAAATAAAGTAAGGATTTTTATTTATTTAAATCTAGTTAAATTTTAATTTTATTTTATTTTGTTTACAATACTTTACAGAAGTTAAATATAAATAACCACCATCCTGCAAAATGGTTCCTACAGTTTCACAGATTCACTAGGGGCTTTTGCATTGCAGCCAGGATTACAGATACGAAATACATTGTAGGATTTGTTCCATTTTTTTCCAGCCTGTGTTTTCATATAGCTGCTATCCTGCAAAACCATCACAGAGATTTAGTGAACTTTTTTGTCTCTGATTTTAAAGACCTCTGCAAGCAAAACTGACACAGATTTTAAGACTAGTTTTTATTATTCCTCTATGTTTGATTCTTAGGCCCTGCACTCCCAAACATGAATAAACATAATGTCTAGTACTCTATTACCTCCAGAGACTTGCCTTTGGAGGCTTTGAATGAAGAAGGGCAAAAATGAGTGACAAATAAGGGAAAAACGTTAATTTTTTTTTCCCCAATATTTCAGGATTGAGGGAACCAAAGGGGCAGCTGCCCTTAAAATTGAATCTACTGCCAGGCAAGATGCTGCATGGTATACTGCTACTGCTATCAATAAAGCCGGGCGGGACACTACCCGCTGCAAAGTAAATGTTGAAGTTGAACACACAGAACCTGAACCAGAAAGGAAATTAATAATTCCAAAAGGAACTTACAAAGCCAAGGAGATTGCAGCACCAGAGTTAGAACCTCTCCATCTGCGTTATGGTCAAGAGCAATGGGAGGAAGGAGATCTTTATGACAAAGAAAAGCAACAGAAACCATTTTTTAAGAAGAAGCTCACCTCTTTAAGGCTCAAACAGTTTGGACCAGCACACTTTGAATGCAGGCTTACACCAATTGGTGATCCAACCATGGTAGTGGAGTGGTTGCATGATGGCAAGCCCTTGGAAGCAGCCAACAGACTCCGCATGATCAATGAGTTTGGGTACTGTAGCCTGGACTATGGGGTAGCCTATTCCAGAGACAGTGGAGTGATTACTTGCAGAGCAACTAACAAATATGGAACAGATCATACATCTGCTACTCTGATCGTGAAGGATGAGAAAAGTCTTGTGGAAGAATCCCAGTTGCCAGAAGGCAGAAGGGGACTCCAGCGAATTGAAGAGTTAGAAAGAATGGCCCATGAGGGTGCTCTACCTGCTGTTGCACTGGACCAAAAGGAAAAACAAAAACCAGAAATCGTTTTGGTTCCTGAACCTGCAAGAGTCCTTGAAGGTGAAACAGCACGGTTCCGCTGCCGTGTGACTGGCTATCCTATGCCCAAGGTCAACTGGTACCTCAATGGACAGCTCATCCGTAAGAGCAAAAGATTTAGACTCCGTTATGATGGAATCTACTACCTGGATATTGTGGACTGCAAATCATATGACACAGGAGAGGTGAGAGTCACTGCAGAGAATCCAGAAGGCTTTATTGAACATAAAGTGAAACTTGAGATCCAGCAGAGGGAAGACTTCAGATCTGTTCTTCGCCGTGCTCCCGAACCCAAACATGAACCTGTAGCTACAGAGCCTGGCAAACTTCTCTTTGAGGTACAGAAGGTAGACAAACCTGCAGAAGCCACAACCAAAGAAGTGGTGAAGCTGAAAAGGGCTGAAAGGATCACTCATGAAAAGCTTTCAGAGGAATCTGAAGAGCTGCGTAGCAAATTCAAGCGCAGGACAGAAGAGGGCTACTATGAAGCCATTACAGCTGTGGAACTGAAATCTCGCAAAAAAGATGAATCATATGAGGAAATGTTAAAAAAGACAAAAGAAGAACTTCTTCACTGGACCAAAGAGATCCCAGAGGAAGAGAAGAAAGCACTTCCTCCTGAAGGCAAAATCACCATTCCAACATTCAAACCAGAGAAGGTGGAGCTTAGTCCAAGCATGGAGGCTCCCAAGATACTTGAGCGAATTCAAAGCCAGACTGTAGCCCAAGGAACAGACGTACACTTCCGTGTGAGAGTGGTGGGAAAACCCGATCCTGAATGCCAGTGGTTCAAAAATGGTGTTCAGATTGAAAGGACCGATCGTGTGTACTGGTACTGGCCTGAAGATAATGTTTGCGAGTTAGTTATCAGAGATGTGACTGCTGATGATTCTGCCAGCATCATGGTGAAAGCAGTAAATATAGCTGGTGAAACTTCTAGCCATGCTTTCCTGTTAGTACAAGGTAATTTCAGTTCTTTTACTCATCCTACTGCTCATCATAGTGTGTTGAGTCTGTTTGGTCAGTGCACTATCGATTGTTTTATACTGTTTTGCAGCCAAGCAGTCAATCAGCTTCACTCAGAAATTGCAAGATGTTACTGCTAAAGCAAAAGACACAATGGCAACATTTGAATGTGAAACATCAGAACCCTTTGTCAAAGTGAAATGGTTTAAGGATGGAATTGAGATTCATTCTGGAGACAAGTACAGGATGCACTCAGACAGAAAGGCTCACTTCCTTTCTGTATTAATAATTGATATGTCTGATGCTGATGACTACAGCTGTGCATTGGTTGAAGATGAATCTGTAAAAACCACTGCAAAGCTTACTGTTGAAGGTAAGAAGCATACAGCTCAGTACTATACCATACTGTTAAAGTGAAATCAGCTTCAGAAATAAAATTATTTAAACAGGCATCTAACACCCTAAGAAATTTCTAGCTGCTTTCATACTTTTGGAATCCAGTATGAAAGTTTAAAGATGCATTTGTGTAAAATGGTTACACTCTACATATACATTTATTTATTTACTTATTTGTTTATTCCCTTTGGCTCATTTAATAACATTTTTTTTCTTCAGGAGTATCTAATCAAGATGATTCATAAATGTAATTATTTACCTTTAGGTGCTGCAATTGAGTTTGTTAAAGAACTTGAGGATGTTGAAGTGCCAGAATCCTTCTCAGGTGAACTTGAATGTGAGGTTTTCCCAGAAGACGCGGAGGGGAAATGGTATCATGGTGATGTTGAACTCACTTCTAGTCTGAAATATGTGATTGCATCACGCCGTGGTCGCCAGACCCTCACTATTAAAGATGTTAATAAAGACGATCAAGGAGAATATAGTTATGTTGTTGATGGGAAAAGGACTCAATGCAAACTGAAGATGAAGCGTAAGCATTTCTTTTATAGTCTATATTCTACAGATTTTCCATATTATAGCATGTATTAGAGTTATATCATTGTATCCCAAAATGTTTTAATGTTCAGTATTCTGCCTCTTATAAGTATAAATTAACTTCATTTAATTCCACAGCTCGTCCCATGGCAATTCTTCAAGGACTTACTGATCAAAAAGTCTGTGAGGGAGATATCGTGCAGCTTGAAGTAAAAGTCTCCCTAGAAAACGCAGAAGGTGTCTGGATGAAGGATGGCCAAGAGATTCAATCAAGTGACCGTATTCACATTGTGCTGGATAAACAATCCCATATGTTGCTCATAGAAGATGCCACCAAGGAAGATAGTGGAACTTACTCTTTTAGTGTTCCTGATCTTGAGCTGTCAACCACTGGACAGATCACAGTGTACAGTAAGTCACTATGATGATTTTGAAGGTGTGTTTGATTTTTGCCTCCTTTAGGATTGCTTTTTACAGGCACAGTTTTTCTCACGATGAATATTTTTGCAACTTGGCAGGTGTGGAAATAGTGGTGCCTCTGAAAGATGTTCATGTAATTGAAGGAACAAAAGCCATCCTCGAATGCAAAGTTTCAGCACCTGATGTGTCCACCTCAAAATGGTACCTAAATGATAATCAAATAAAGCCTGATGAACGTGTGCAAGCTATATGTAAAGGTGCTAAACAGAGGCTAGTGCTCTCCAGAACCCATGCATCAGATGCAGGACACTATAAGCTAATGGTTGGCAAAGTGGAAACAAGCTGCAATGTCACAGTTGAAGGTTGGTGTCTTTTACGGTGCACAGTTCTTTGTGAAATAATTTCTTCATGAAATAATATCTTTGAAAACAAAACCAGTGCAAAAAACTAATAAATTTATAATTTTTTCTTTGTATAGAAATTGAGATCATTAGAGGTCTTCATGACATCACGTGCACTGAAACACAGAATGTGTCCTTTGAGGTCGAACTCTCCCATTCGGGGATTGATGTAATTTGGCATTTCAAAGGCCACCCCATAAAGGCTGGTCCAAAATATAAAATTGAAGAGCGTGGCAAAATATATAAATTGACAGTGGTGAAGATGATGAAAGATGATGAAGGAGAATATGTCTTTTATGCTGGAGAGAAGAAAACATCTGGGAAGCTTATAGTAGCAGGTTAGTAGGGTTAAAGTCCAAGGTTTTTATTTCACTGTGATTTAGAAAGTAACCAATGGACTTGTTGCAATTGTGCTGTTCCAGTAGGAGTTTAATTTTTTCTTTTTTATGTTCTCTTTGCCTTTCCCCTTATCTTTTGTGATTAGTATCATTTGAATTCTCAAATCTTTTAAGTGTTAATATATTTTGCTAGATCAGAACCACAGTATGAAACTGCATTATGCTTTTGATGTAATTAAGGTAAAAGAGAGGGGGGTTTATCCTCTGTGTTCTCAGTATACCTGTGCTGGCGATAAAAGAGAACAACTAGGAGTGAAATAAGACACATATTTTTGTAATGTTCAAGTTGTATTCCTATTCCAGATTTTTCATAGAGCTCAGAATGACTATAGGCATGCTGCAAATTAGGGCAAAAAATTCCAACATCTACTTTTTGTTTCTGTATGGGGGAGAGCTGAACAGCAGCACAACACAAGAACATGCTTTTTCTTCTTCCCAACAGGCGGTGCCATTTCAAAGCCTCTCAGTGACCTGACTGTGGCTGAGTCCCAGAGAGCTGTTTTTGAATGTGAGGTGGCAAATCCTGAATCAGAGGGCCAGTGGCTACAAAATGGTAGACCACTAGCCATGACAGACCAGTTCCGTGCCGAATCTGACGGGGTGAAGAGAAGGCTCGTTATCCCCGCGACAAAAATGGAGGATATGGGTGAATACAGCTATGAAATAGCAAGCTCAAAGACATCTGCCAAACTGAAGGTTGAAGGTCAGTATTTTTTAGAACTAACTCATTTCTTTGAGACTTATTGCAGCATCACCCACTATATCTTGGACCAGGCCTTAAGACACAAGCAAAATGAAATAAATCAAATAAAAATCCAAACAAACAAAACCCTGAGCCTATCCAACAACAAGAAGAAAAACTAAACAAAAAATCCCCAACCAACCAACAAAATAGACAAATAAAACCCCAAAAGACCCCAGAAACCAAACATTCCTCATGGATGCTACGAGTAAAGCTTCCTTGCTGTGTTCCCAGCACACGACTTTGCTGGAACCTGTATAAATTACTATATGCATAAAATGAAGCACTGTTATTCGGTTTTATTAAAATGATTATATTTACTACAGGCTTTAATTTTGTTCTGCCTTGTAAAGTTTTTTTTTTTTTCCTATTTTCTTCTCTTTTTTCCCCTAGCTGTTAAGATAAAGAAAACACTAAAGAACTTGACTGTGACAGAATCACAGGAGGCAGTTTTCAGTGTAGAACTGACCCACCCTGATGTGAAAGGAGCTCTATGGATCAAAAATGGTGTTGAACTTGAATCAAGTGACAAATATGAAATTACAGTGAAAGGAACTGTTCACACACTGAGAATCAAACACTGTGCTGTCACTGATGAGTCTGTTTACAGCTTCAAACTTGGAAAAATAGGAGCAAATGCCAGACTTCATGTGGAAAGTAAGTCATTCTGGTTTGAATATTTGCTGTAATGTGTGTTTTGAAATTCAAATCATACACAGTGCTGAATTTTGCTAACTTTTTCTCCTGAAGCTGTCAAGATCATCAAAAAGCCAAAGGATGTGACTGCTTTGGAAAATGCTGTTGTCTCATTTGAACTGAGTGTTTCCCATGACACTGTACCAGTCCGGTGGTTCCATAAAAATATTGAGCTTAAACAAAGTGATAAATACAAGATGATCTCTCAAAGGAAAGTTCACAAGCTTATGCTGCATAACATATCTCCTGATGATGCTGGGGAATACACAGCTCTTGTTGGGCAAATTGAATGCAAAGCAAAACTGTTTGTGGAAAGTAAGTATTGTTAGTTTGTAAGAAAGTAGTTATATGTATGAATTGTTACACCAACACTGAGCAACTCAACCTGACACTTCACAGCCTGCTACCCTTGTTTCTTGGCAGTCTTCCAAACATATTAACATAGAAAATTCTCTGTCTTTTTTCCCCTCCTTTTAGGCATACACATCACAAAGACCATGAAAAATATTGAGATCCCAGAGACCAAAACTGCCTCTTTTGAATGTGAAGTTTCTCATTTCAATGTGCCTGCTGTCTGGCTGAAAAATGGTGTGGAGATTGAAATGAGTGAAAAGTTCAAAATAGTTGTCCAAGGGAAACTCCATCAGCTCAATATCATGAACACAAGCAGTGAAGATTCTGCAGAGTACACATTTGTCTGTGGAAATGACAGAGTCAGTGCAACCCTGACTGTAAAACGTATGTAAAAATTAAATTAACCACAATATTTTACAGTTACCAGTAATAAGTTTGTGTTAATGGACCTAATGAAATTCTGACAAAACCATCAGACTGTAAAGTTGTTTTCTTAATAACACTAACAACCTCAGTAGCATTGTTTAAAGAGATTTAGAAACAAAGAACTCTAATGTTAGATCCTGTGTTCTTCACTTTAGGCCAACATGCCTAAATGCCAGGTCACTGTAGGAGACCGAATTTGGATTCCTATGTAATTCAGTAGTTGTGGGACATTTAATTGTAATACTGATTCTGAACACAAAATGTACCTTTTAATATTTCTAAAATTGTCTAAAAGAAGTTGAAGCATCTCTAATCTGGTTAACATATATTTAAAATTAAGTAAAATAGAATGGAAAAAAAGCAAACCATGTCCATTCCTTTCCTTTTAGCCATCCTAATTACCTCCATGCTAAAAGACATCAATGCTGAAGAGAAAGATACAATAACATTTGAAGTTACTGTTAATTATGAAGGCATCTCATATAAATGGCTAAAGAATGGCATAGAAATAAAATCGACTGATAAATGCCAGATACGAACCAAGAAGCTTACACACTCCCTCTCCATACGGAATGTGCATTTTGGTGATGCAGCAGAATACACTTTTGTTGCTGGAAAAGCAGCTTCATCAGCCACTTTATACGTGGAAGGTATCTGCTCTCTTGATTTGTATGTTTAATGATTTCCAAGAGCTTAAATGATATCACGGCACTCACTGTACTTTTTTCTGCCCTAGCTCGTCACATTGAGTTTAGGAAGCATATTAAAGACATCAAAGTGGTGGAGAAGAAGAGGGCTATTTTTGAATGTGAAGTTTCAGAACCTGACATTCAGGTCCAGTGGATGAAGGATGGGCAAGAACTCCAGATTGGTGATAGGTAAGTTATTGCTTCTACACCACATTAACTTTTGGTGTGTGTTTCCCCCCAGGAGATATCTAGCTCACTTTGTTTTCTTGATGTGCTCAGGCTGAAAATTCAGAGAGAGAAGTATGTCCATCGTCTCATCATTGCTTCCACAAAGATGTCTGATGCTGGTCAGTACACTGTAGTAGCAGGTGGAAACACATCCAGCGCCAACTTGATAGTGGAAGGTCGTGACATTCGCATCAGAAGTGCCCATAAAGATGTTCAGGTAAGACCTATAGAGATGAATAAATATTTCATAACTTTGTCACTCAAAGAATAATGCAAGGGAAGAGCAACAATATCTAACCAGCAAGTGTCATAGCACACAAATCTGTAATCATAAGGTCAGAACCTTCTTCTAGGAAACTGGAAAGTGAGATCAGAGGAAAAACCAATATAATTTCTATTATTTATTCTACTTATTCAAAGGTCATTGAGAGACAAAGAGCTGAAATTGAATTTGAAGTCAATGAAGATGATGTTGAACCACAGTGGTACAAGGATGGTATTGAGATCAACTTCCAATATGAGGAAAGATACAAGTATGTGGTGGAAAGGAGAGTTCATCGAATGAGCATCTTTGAAACCACTTACTCCGACGCTGGGGAATATACTTTTGTTGCAGGACGGAATAGGAGTTCTGTTATTCTTTATGTGAATGGTATGTGGCCCCACAACCAATGTTTTCACTATTTTTATTACTTGGTAGTTTTCTGGTTTTTATATGGCTTCTCTGGAATTCTAACTCTTGAAAGAAAAAAAAAAATCAAAGAGATAATTTGGAATACTACCAAATTCCTCATGTACATAGATGTTTATTGCCCTACTGAAGCACCTGACTAGTGGATGAAAATGCCATGGCAATTCTTTTCCCATGGTATTTACCTAGACCACAAAATTCTTGAGTCTAAATAAAACTACTTTGCTCATATGAACAGATATATCTCCTATGGACAGATAAATCTATGGACAGATATGCCTTTTCAGAATGATCAACCTAACAATTCTTGGACACATTTTACCAAAAACACTTACACCAACACAGCTAATTATAAGGCACTTGCTGCTAAATTGTTCCCTTTGTATCAAGGAAAAGGGCAGATTTCCACAGGCACAAAAGATTAGGAAAAATAAGGGAATTTGTTTTGTTTGTTTAATTCTTTGCAAATAGCTTTCAATCACTAATAATATCAATAATGAGATTTCTGTCTCTTTCCTTCTTTCTCCTGTCTCTGCCACCTCGCTTTCCCCCAATTTTCAGCTCCAGAGCCACCCCAGATTGTACGGGAGCTAGAGCCAACTACTGTGGAGTCTGGCAAACCTGCCCGCTTTTGTACCATCATCTCAGGCAAACCCCAGCCCAAAATTTCCTGGTACAAAGATGATCAACAGCTTTCTCCAGGTTTCAAGTGCAAATTTCTTCATGATGCACAAGAATATACTCTATTGCTGATTGAAACTTTCCCTGAAGATGAAGCAGTGTACACCTGTGAAGCAAAAAATGACTATGGAGTAGCTACAACTTCAGCTTCACTTTCAGTCGAAAGTGAGTTTCCCATGCTCACAAATTTCATTTGTGAAATGAAATTTTCGTTCTTTTTTCTCAATCATTTTTTTCTGTTTTTTTTAGTCCCAGAAAGTGTCTCTCCTGAGGTAGAAATGCCAGTGTATCCACCTGCTGTCGTAATACCGCTACGCGACACTGTTACCTCTGAGGGACATTCCGCTTGTTTTCAGTGCAGAGTTACTGGAACAGGTGGGTTTCATGAAATCCTGTACATCTTTCCATCTCTCAAAATTTTTCCTCTTGAACATAGAAGAAAAATTCAGCAATGCACGTGCTCAGATCAGTCTTCCTGTAGAAGCACAGATATTTCATTCACACATAGCCAAGTGTTACTGACAAGTTTCAGTTAAGCGCATCAAAGGCTGCATCAAGCTTGGAACTTTTAAACTGTCATAAACATATTAAGTGTTTCTAAATAGAAGATCTGTTTTGGAAACTTCTCAGCATTTTAAATGCTAACTGATGTTGGAAAACTCTGTCAGTGAGTAAAATGTAGAGTTTCATGGGAGAAAACCAGTGTTTTTAGTTCTGAAAATTGTGTCAAATGAACATGATGAAATTTCTGAAGACACGCACTGCCATGTCCTTAACTACACTAACTGCCTGAAACTGTCAATCTTTCTCCTAGTATTTCTAAGTATCATTCTGCAAACACTAAACTGTGGTTACTTTCCTTATCCTAGCACAAAAAGTGTTTTCTAATTATCCTTTCAAATGTAGATTTTACATAAATAAGCTTTTTTTATTTAGATATATAGAACGTCACTGAGCTATTAAAATATTTTTTACTTTAACACACAGTCAAATAAAGCTACTTTCTTCACTTAGCAAATGGCCTTGAGTATGACTACTAATATAATATTCACATAGTAAGATCTAGTTCACAAACGAAAGAATTTAAAATTATTTCAAGATAATCAAAACTCCAAATTTAAAAATAATCCTGAGTAACAGCTCTATAAAAATTAATAGAAATTGGTTATAAAGATATATATGCAAATATACATAATTTGCACTACCATCTCTTGAATGAAAACTCTGGTTTTGGTCGTTTGGGTATTTTTCTTCAAAAAAAAGCTTTACAGCAAATTTGATTCTGTTTTAGAAGTGCTGCTAAAACTCAGAAAATATATGATGGAAATACTGGCCCACCCTTTGTGCAATGCATGCTAGTGTAGTTTTTTCTTTAATAGAACTGTATTTAAGTGAATGTGGAGGCTGCATTTACATCACAGAATATAAGGATCTTTCCATCTAGCTCACTCATTGTAGAACCATTTAGGTGGGAAAAGACCTCATAGATATCAGGTCCAAGTGTTAACCCAGATCTGCCAAGCCCAGAAATAAACCATGGCCCTAATTTCCACATCAAAATGTTTTTAAATACCCCCAGCATCTGTGATTCTACCACTTCACTGGGCAGCCTGTTCCAATGCTTGACAGTCCTTGTGATGAAGAAAATTTTCCTACTGAAAACTTCCTTTACTGAATACTCTATCCAAGTGGATTTGCATACCTGTCACTCATGTTATAAAAACCTTTTATATTAGGTTAGGTAACACATGGTTGTAAGTACAGTTGTTTAAAGGTGCATATTGTGCAACTGGCTATTGAAAACACTTTTTTGATAACAGTAATAGCACACTAGTTGAGTAACAACATATGATTCATGATGTAGTATAGTGACAGGTGGAGACAAAAAGCTGAAGTCTGCTTCAATTCTCTCCTAAGTCTACAAGAATCTGTGCAAGTAATGCAACATTTTATATAGGAATATATAAACCTTTCTTGAGAACTATCACAAGTAATATTTGCAACAAAAAGAGGGAAGGTGCTGTGCTTAGCAGAAGAATGTTCTGTTTTAATTTCTAAACCTGACTAGCTCAAGCTAGATATTTTATAGCCTGTTTAATCATGCAACTGTCGCAAAATCACTTTTAAAATGAGATACTTTCTCAGATTTTAGTAGTGCCAAAATATTTTTAAATTTTTACACTATCAGAATAAAGGAAGAAGGATTTTTTTACTCAATAATATATCAGCACCAGAATCCATTTTCCCATACAAATATTTCCAGTGTACAAATCAAAACCAAAAGCAACAAGTAGGTCACTTTCCACTCATCATACTTCACTGGAATAATACAAGGCACATTTAAATTTAGACGTTTGAGTTTAAGATTTTTGAAAGGTATAAATATAAAAATTGAGTTTGCTTGTTAGCATAATATCATAACTTATGCCTTTTTTCCCCTTTCTTTTGCCTGAGCAGATCTGAAAGTGTCTTGGTACAGCAAAGAGAAGGAGATCAAGCCATCACGGTTTTTTAGAATGACTCAGTTTGAAGACACTTACCAGCTGGAGATTGCTGAAGCTTATCCAGAGGATGAAGGAATCTATACCTTTGTGGCGAGTAATTCTGTAGGCCAAGTGACCAGCACTGCTACCTTGAAGTTAGAAGGTACACTGTGTCATTAAAGAAGTTGTCGTGTTCAGGTCGTGTTCCAATAATTATCTTAATATACACTGATACTTAGATGTGAGTAATTGTCTGTCGTGTTGTCTTTTAACTCAATTAATTGCTGCCATTTACAATGTCCACAGCAAACATTTATATATCCAAAATATATGTCATAAATAGGAAAATGCATTTCAATATTTTTTCATGTTCCATGCCCCCTCTTAACATACTCCAGTCTTAGAATCTGTCATGCACCAAAGATAGTAAAAACCTTCTTTCTAATGGAAGTTTTTTGCTTACACATTCTTTGGTTTGCTTTGTGAAGACAATCTAGTAGGAGGTTTTTTATAAAATAAATTACTTGGAAAGTTTTGAGAAACATCTCAGATAGAGGTATGTAACAGGTACTTGGGAACTGAAAGGAAATACTTTACATTCACATGAATAGATAAAACGTTGATCAAAGTTTTAGAGCAGAAACACTGCTTGGAGAATTTACTGTTCTATATTGTCCTTGATATTATTTAACCATAAATATTTTGTTTTCTTTTTGCAATAGATTTTATAAATGATGAATGAAAATAATTCATGCTGTTAAGTTGTAAGTTAGAAAAAAATCTTGAATGAGAGAATACTCATTGTAGCGTAGGGTAAGAAATTAAAAGTTGGCATGCTTCTTTTCAGGATTTAAAAAGGTTGAAGAAGTTACATCAGAGTTCCCTTGGCATGTTTCTTCATCTGTTTCACTTAAGGAGGAATCTGTTGGCCAAAAGCCCACCTTTATCCAGCCTATTTCAAGCTGCAGGGTATGCAGCGGGGAATCAGTCAGATTTCAAGCTAGAGTCTCTGGCAGGCCCAAACCAAAAATCCAGTGGTTTCATAATCAACAACTTATGTTGCCAAAAAAAGACTTAGTTTTCCACTTTGATGAGTCTACAGGCACAGCTATACTGATAATAGTAGATGCTTTCTTAGAGCATGCTGGCCAATACTCTTGCAAGGCAAGAAATAGTGCTGGAGAAACAACTTGTACAGCTACACTTACAGTGACTGCAGAAGGTAAAACCCCATTTTTACTTCAAAGGGATTCAATTTTTTCCATACCACACTTTTATGCTGTTACTAATTTTTTCCTTGTTTCACATCTTTTCTTTCCCACCTAACTTTAATAGTACCTTCAGTAACCCAACCACTCTCATTTCTTGTCTTTAAGCTGTAACATTTGCAAATTTTCAAGTTTGTATCTCAATATAGGTCAAAGAATAGAAACATTTTAATGAAGGTATTCAGGATTTTTAAATAAGAGATTTAGTGATCTTTATGGCTGTGACCGAGGTATTTTGCACTATTCTGTGGGGGGAAAAAAAAAAAAAAAAGAAAATACCTCCTTTAAACGTGCCATAAGCTTCCAATACTAAAATGGACCACTTTAGTGAAAGAAGACAAAAGCACCAACTGAGCATCATCTGCATGACTATCTTAGGCATCACTTGTCATTGATACATGTGAATGGATAACTTCTGTGTCAACAGAATAGTACGTCTGGCATGCTGTGTTTTCAAATGAAGATCATTCATTTTCATCCTCCATGCTGTTTGATTTTGTTCAGACTATGGCCCAGTAAAATTCTTTAGATACTAATGGTTTTGTTTTTGTCACTTGATTACACAGTGCAAGCCCTAGATAGGCAAAGTTCTGGGAAAGATGTAAGAGAGTCTATCCGGTCACAGGCTATATCAGAACTTCATGTTTCTCCTCTCACAAAGAACAACATTGAAACTTATCAAAAGGAATTTAAATCAGTGCAACAACCATCACAGGAATTGCATGTACAGGTTTTTGAAAGTGTATCAGAAAGTTTGACCATGAAGGCTACATCGATTGAAGAAATTAAAGCCGTGCACACATCAGTCCTTTCTCAAACATCTCAGAGCACCAAAATCTCTATGATGACCTCTCAGGAAAAGAAAGATGTCCCTCCAAAGATTCTCCTGCAACTCAGAGACCTAACTGTGAAATGTGGTGACACTGCTCAGTTCATATGTGCCTTAGAAAATGAATTCTATGAGTTTCTTTGGGCCCATGAAGGTGAAAAGATAGAATTGTCTGAAAATGTGAAGATAACACAAAATGGAAATGTTCTTCTGCTCACAATCCTAAATGCCCAGCTGACAGATCAAGGACTGTACAGTTGTACTGTGTATAATGACTATGGAGGGACAACAACTTCTGCAATACTAACAGTCAAAGGTGGTTATCTGACTTAACATTATCACTTACTTTTTGCAGCTTCATATTAGCAGTTATATAGGTCACTCATATTACCTTTATTATCAGTATTTAAATGAGAAAGCTCTAATAATAATGCTCTGGGATTTTTCCTCCGCATTTACAGCTCTATTCATAAGTGACATGTGCAGTACTGGGAAGTTGGTGCTTAACTTTTTGCCTCTTCCCATAAAATCAGATGTCTCGGGCTTTTTATTCCTCATATCCTTCGTGACACACAGTGAGATATAAAGCAAAACAGGCTTGTAGGAATTTATATATTTTATTAATTCCTGAAGCAGGAGTTTAAGGAAGAAAAGAATATCAGATGTAATTTTGAATTAGATACCAGGTCATTTCAAACTCCAGCATGTTTCCAACAAATCCAAGTTTCCAATTCCAAAGTTAGCAATACAAGTTAATGTACTTGAAAGTATTAATGGGTGCAAGTATTGTATTACTGCAAAAATGAACTGTCTTCTACCTTTCACTCTCCCTAATATATAAGTATTTACTTTTTGCTTAAATTCCTTCTACCTCTTCCTGACATCCATGTATTAAAATGTTAGTAGTGTTACCACTAGTGAAGACCCAAAATTGTATCATCACCACAGGTGATAGCATTTCTGATCAATTCAAAGGAATCAAGACCAGAAAACTAAGATGCATAATGAGAAAGACATTGATCCTGTTGATTTGGCTCTTAATTATTGAAATTTCTTTCTGCACTATAGAGCTGTCAAAAGCACTTTACATAATCTTCTGCTGCTACTTTCCAAATTAAGGCTCTAAATTAGAAGCAAAGATGTGGGTTTTTTAGTAATTGTGGACCAAGACTTGGTCCCATGAAATACTCTCACAGGCTTAACTGGTACCTAGAATTAGCCTAACAGGAATAGAGCTCTTAAATGTGCAATCACTCGTGTTTAATAGCACTGTTTTAGCACTAATACATTGCATATTCTATCAATACTAATTACTGGGGTTTTCCCCTGTAAGTATAAGGAGTGTTTTTATTCCTGCAAAACATCTGACCTAATCCTTTTCCTAACTTTATTCTTACCTAGCAAAAGAAGCACAAGCCAAAGCAGTAACAAAAATTACTCTTGAATCAGATACTAAAAGCTTTAAAGCAGCCAAAGATTGTCAGTTTAAAGCACCTGAAGTTAAGCAAGAATCTTCAAAGAAAACCTCGAGCTTGTTTATACCTACATCCCAAAGACCACATGAAATTGAGAAGCAAAGAAACAGAATATACTATCCTGATGTTGTGCCATGTGAAGACGTCACAGAAACTGATGCCAAAGCGCCAGAGTTTCTTGAAACTCTGCCTTCAGAAACCACTGTAAAAAAAGGAGATGATGTGTTTCTCTTTTGCATAATGAAAGGTGTGCCTACACCTTGTGTAGTCTGGCTGTGCAATCAGCTAATAGTTGAGGAGTCTGCACTGTGTTCCATAAAACACGATGGGCCACTGTGCAGTTTAAGATTGTTGAAAGTTGGTCAGGACCACGAGGGTATATACAAGTGCAGAATAGTTAACCCTGCAGGACAAGCCGAGTGCAGCACCCATCTGAAAGTGACAGGTTGGCAACTGCATGTTCCTTCCAAGTATCAATTCCTCATGCATAGCATCATAATTGCATTCCACTATATTCATTCTCTAGGAGATGATAAAGAACGAGAAGTATCTCATTAGTCTGTGGATTGTTGAATGTTTTCTTCAGGGATTTACAGCATGATAAAGGCATGTTGGTTTAGAAACTTTCCCCTATCCTGCAAAAAGAAAGCAAATCTTATAGAAAAATGTTCATTATAAACAAGTTTGAAAATATTTGATTATTCTCAAAATTCATCAAGTGTTTGAATTGTTTGGCATGCATTTGTGTGTGTACGTACATGTGGATTTATGTCAATTTGCAAAACAGATTGGATGTTTTTACTATATAAAATGTTGATTGGCACATTTAACAACTATAGCTCAAAAATCTCTGTCTTTTTTTATTCTAGCTCCTGAAAAAATTGTTCATGAGAAGCTAGAGGAAGATGTTGAAATGGAAGTAAAAGGTACAATCACAAATGAGAATAATTAGTACCAGTAATTAGTAATGTTGTGAAAAGGTTTTTATCGGCTTCTATGAAGTGTCTGATGAGGAAAGACACACTTTAAAGCATATTGGAACATGTTGCATGTTTGTTTTGATATGCAAAGGGTTACCTGCATTATAAGGTTATTTAAGTTTTAAAATAAGTTTAAAACTTCAAAACTATAATTGTGCAGCCATATTTTTAGCTTTTACTTCATGCTTTGCAGCTGTTCACAGAGCTCTTATATGTTCAATTTCCTTTTGAATGCATGGAATAGTTTACTTCAGAAGGAAGTCATACAAATCTTAATTGTATTACTTTTAAACAAGTTATCAGCCTAACATTAATCGGTTCAATGGACACTATTGGATGGATAGATGAAATGTACTAGAGAGCATTTGTTGTTTAGGTTATGTGAAAGCTACACATTCCCATTGATTCCTTGCACCTTTTTTTACATACATTAATTCATCATTATACATCTCTTACCCTGGCTTGCAGATAGCATACGTGGTTCATGTTGCTTGCTTTTTCCCCCGTGCATAACACTGTGAAGTTAGTGGCTGTATTAGTTCGAATAAACGCCTTCTCATTTCATGTTACTTACTTTTTTTAAAAAAAATATATATTTCAAACTATTTTTTTCAATTGTTTGAACATATCTGCAAACAGAGGGGTCAGAAAGGGCGTTTATTCTACTGTCTGCAAGTCAGGTAAGATTGTCTTCTTTGCCACCCAAAGACACACAGCTTTTCCAGGCAACAAAAATATACACGCAGAAGAACATGTTATTTTGAAATTCTTTTTTTGCTTGTTCAAGAAGAAATTTCCACAGTCTGAAGAAAGAACAGACAACGAACGATTTTCGTGTCAATCTTTAAAACAGAGCAAGGCGTTGCGTTTATTCGAACAAATATGGTGAGTGAATTACTTTTTTTTCCTGGGTGTGTGATGAAATCTGTTGCATGCCCATTTTTTTTTATTTCAATATATTGCTACTTTTTTACAACCAGGCGGTAGGCAGAGCGTGACATGCAGTAACCCATTCTCCTCCTCTTGCAGAGCAGCGCAGCGCGGCGGACTTCGAGGGACGTGGGCGAGCGGCGGTGCTGGCGGGCCCCCAGAACCGCAAGCCCATCTTCACACAGGGACTGAAGTGCAGCTCTGTGCTGGAGGGGGACCCCGCGCTGTTCCGCTGCAGGCTGGTGGCGTGCCCAGCGCCGCACATGGCCTGGTTCCACAACAACCGGCCCGTCCTGCAGGACTGCCGCAAGGTGATCCGCACCGAGAGCACGGAGCACTCGCACTGCGCCAGCCTGGAGCTGCGCGATGTGCGGGAGCGCGACGCCGGCAGCTACCGCGTGTTCGCCATCAACAGCGAGGGCTCGGCCGAGTCCACGGCCTCGCTGCTGGTGGCGAGCAGAGGCGAGCGGCGGGCCCGGGGGGACGCGCGGCAGGGCTGGCGGTGCCTGCTGCAGCAGCGCCGGGAGGACCGGCTGCGGGTGGTGCTCCGCTGCACCGGCTCGCCCTTCGACAAGGGCCAGGAGGCTGAGCCCGGGCACCTCTCCCCAGCCCGGGGCTTGGTGCGAACCATCCGCTTCCAGAGCCTGCCGCTGGCGGGGCTGGAGCACGGCAGGGAGCACAGGGTGGTCAATGCTGAGGAGCTGCTGGACGAGGAGATCCGCTGGAAGCTGCAGAAGCTGCGGGAGGCAAAGAGGGCAGCGCTAAGAAAGAAGCAGGAATCCCTCATTTCCCCGCCCCAGGAGATCCCTCCTGAGAAGCCGAGCCCACTTAAGGTGGCTTCCAGAATGGTTGGCTCCAAGCCGCTCACAGTGCAGGTAGTGAAGCAATGCTCCAGACCCAAGGCTCTGGGGGAGAGGTGGCAGGTGCAAGGTGGGCTCCTGGAGCCCTGCCCACCCCTCTTTGTACAGGAGATCAAGCCCCAGGAAGTTGTTGAGGGACAAAGATGTGCTTTCTCCTGCCTCTTCCATGGCCGCCCACAGCCCACGGTCACTTGGTACAACAATGACAAGCCCGTGGGGCGCATCCAGGGCACTGCTGTTCACACCACGGGGTGCTGCTCCACGCTCACCTTCCCATCTGTGCTCCCACAGCACGGTGGCACTGTCACCTGTGTCATCTTCAACCCACTGGGCACAGTCAGCAGCTCAGCTGGACTCCATGTGAGGCAGCGAATGCCAGCCTATAAGTACACAAAGAAGGAAAAGGAGGAAATGAAAGTAGTGGGAAGGAAAGAAGAGGAGAAGGTGAAGGAAGAAGAAATGGAGAAAGAGAAGAAGGAAGAGGAGAAAGTGAAGGAGGATAAGGTAGAAGTTGGTCTGGCCTTTACAGCAGAGAAAGGACTGCCAAGGGCAGTTCCAGACTCAGACTTGCTGTCGTTGCCTGTGGAAATCAAAATCACTGCT
Organism: Catharus ustulatus; assembly: GCF_009819885.2. Classification (NCBI taxonomy): domain Eukaryota; kingdom Metazoa; phylum Chordata; class Aves; order Passeriformes; family Turdidae; genus Catharus; species Catharus ustulatus. Next base: position 15,441,953 of record NC_046227.1, read on the forward strand.
CCCACTCCAACGCCAGAGCAAGACACAGAGATGAGGGAGACCCCACGACCCTCTCCAGAGCGGGCTGCTTCCACCATAAAGCACAAATTTAAGTTTTCGTTTGATATGGGAAATGAACCACCCCAAATTGTGGCAGAAGCCCCAGCACATATTCAATGCTGTGAAGGAGAGAAAGTGATGTTGGAGTGTGCTGTGTCTGGGCAGCCCCCACCAGCTGTGAGCTGGTCCTTGAATGGCCAGAGCCTCTCTGCCAGTGAGAGACTGAGGTTTGAAGAGGGCAAGAATGGCACGTACCGCTTACACCTTCAAGAGGTCTCTGTCAGGGATGCTGGGCGATATTGCTGTGTGGCCACAAACATGGCTGGAACAGCACAGACTGCCTCTGAGCTGACAGTGCAGCCCAGGGCACCCAAACTCTATAGCAAGGGTGGAGGCACTGAGGAACTGCCTGCCATGGACCGTGTTCTGCACCCCCAAGGCCTCAGCATACTTGGGAAGGATGAAGAGGAGCAAATTGCACACCCCAAGGAGGAGGAAGCCCACCTACCCTGGTCCCTGAGGTTGTCTCAGCCTCCTGGAGAGCAGTTGGAAGATTGTGAGGAAACATCTCACATCAGGGAAAGTGAGAGGGAGGAAACAATGATGCTGGATACCACAGAAGTTTATGCAAGGCAAGAAATGGGGAGTACAGAAGAAAGGGTGAGTTATACAGATGGTATTTCTGAGATGAGGCAGCACAGGGAAAAAATTGTCTCTGAGGAACACAGCTTTGGAATTGATACCACTGAATTGCATGCTACCATATCCAGGGAAGGATGTGAACTGGTGGCCAAGGACTCAGGTCACTTTTCTGAGGAGCTGGAGCCTGAAGGAGGCAGGGTGCTACCACATTCAGATACTCTGTCCTGGGACATCTTGAAGTCACCATTTATGGAAGTGCAAGGGCAAATACATGCCCCTGAGCAGTCTGCTCTGGCAGGGGAGTGTAAGGATTTATCATTTATGGAAGTGCAAGGGCAAATACATGCCCCTGAGCAGTCTGCTCTGGCAAGAGAAAGTAAAGATTTATTATTTATGGAAGTGCAAGAACAAACACATGCCTTTGAGCAGCCTGCTCTGGCAAGAGAAGGTAAGGATTTATCATTTATGGAAGTGCAAGAACAAACACATGTCCCTGAGCAGTCTGCTCTGGTAGGGGAGTGTAAGGGTTCATTGTTTATGGAAGTGCAAGGGCAAGCACATGCCCCTGAGCAGTCTGCTTTGGCAAGGGAGTGTAAGGTTTCACAAATTTTCATTCCTATATCACCTGTGGAGCAAGATAGAAGTGATGTGTGCACAGAGGGTGATGCCCCTGCCTGGGAGACAGTGACTCCTGATGTGCCTCTTGTGGAAGAGCCAAGTGTGCCCCATCTGCAGGATCATATTTCAAGTACCCCCACAAAGGAGGAGGTTGGCTTTTATGAATTCTATGCAGAAGACCAGCATGAGGATCAGGACAAGGAGCAAGAGAGATCAGTTGATATTGAACAGGACATTAAAGCTGATGATAATCTCCATAAAGAAGAAATGATTGATGATGGTGATGTCACACGCTGGGAAAGACAAAGTGACTGGCAAATGTTGCAAGAAATGGAGTCTGATGCATGTAGCCCTTTGTCAGACCTAATCCCCACTCCTCCTGGGATAGAAAACTCCAGTCAGGTTTTTACTGAGGAAGCTGAAGTTCATCTAGAAGAAGTGCATTTCAGAGAGCAGCTGTTGCCATCTGAGCCTGAGACCGAGATCACATTTGATCTGAAGAAGCTTGCAGAGCCTTTCCCAGCTGCAGAGACTGTGTACACAGAACAGGCACAAACCCCCACAGCACTGGAAAGTGTGGAGGTCATCACTGGGAACATCTCCCCTGTGCACCAACATGATGTGCTTGAGGAAGAGATGTCTCTGAGCGAGGAGCTGCGTCAGAGCTACAGGATGCAGCAGGAGGAGGTTGATGCCCAGGAAGAGGAAGAGCCAAGAGAAATCGCAACAGATGATTTGCAAACTCCTAATGGGGACCTTGGCAGCGTCATGATATCTGCTGAAGAGGGACATTCTGCTGAAGAAGTTGAGGAGTCAAAGATGAGTGTCTGTGGAGAGGACTCACTTCAGGAAAAAATTAATGAATTTCTAGTGGAGCCCACACCAGACTTCCAAAAAGAAGTTCAGGAAACACATGTGTGGGAGAGTGGGGAACGTCTGGAGACCACAGAAGCCCAGAGTGACAGCTTCATTATGGACTTGAAAAGAGCTGCACATGAAAAGAGACCCCAGGCTGGGCACCAGGCTGAGGAAGATGGTGGTTCTGGGACAGAAAAGGTCTTTGAGCCAGAAATGAGCAGCTTCACCTGTGAGATGGAAAGCACAGATTCCCCTGAGGAGGTGTTCAGAGACATCCAACAGGAACCAAACACATCCAAGGGCTTCTCTTTTGGGAAATTCATACTTGGGTTAGTAATGGATGATCCTGTGGCACAAAAGGAGCAAAGGAAGGAGTCTTGGGACAAGAAGAGTACTCCCACTGAGGAAGCCTCTGAGAATGGAGAAGAAATGTGGGAGGATACTTCTGCAGGTCCAGAGCCCAGTGCTGTTCAAATCTCAGAGCTGGAGCCTGATTTGTCCCTGGCCAATTATTTAAGATCCACTGGGATATATGAAACTCCAACTCTCAAAGGCACAGTTCTGAAGGAGCAGCAAGAAAGTATAACTTCACTGGAGGTGGAGGAGGTTACCTTCAGCATGGTTTACGATTATTACAACAACCATCAGGAAAGTGCCCGACCCTTCTCTCCTGAGTCAGAAATGTCTATAGAGCTGGAGAGTGGGAGCAGAGAGGAGTCACCTGATTCAGACCGCTTCTACACACCTCCCTCTTCCGTGGAAATCTTTGAAACAGCTTCATCAGCATCCTACCACACACCGCTGAGCACTCCCGAGCGCTTCTCCACGCCGTCCGAGGGCTCAGGGTACAGCACGCCGCCCGAGCGCTTCTCCACGCCATCCGAGGGCTCGGTGTACAGCTTGGCCCCTGAGCGCTACTCCACACCGTCCGAGAGTTCAAATTGCAACACGCCCTCAGAGCAGTATTTCACACCGTTTGAGGGACCCTTCTCTGTGTCAGGGGACAGCACGCCACCAGAACGCTACCGGACACCCACTGGGGAGTACGTGGATGCCCTGACCGTGCTCCCCCTGTGTGAGAGGGGGCATCAGCCTCCAGACCAGCCCCAGGCAAACGGGTTTATGACCCCCTGTGAAGCCCGGGAGCCCTCAGGCAGGGACAGGCCACCGGCATTCCTGAAGGCATTGAGCAGAAGGAGGTTGTGCGAGGGCAGCACGCTGTTGTTTGTGGCTGAGGTGGTGGGTGTGCCCAAGCCAGGGGTGAAGTGGTACCATAATAAGTCTCTGCTGGAGCTGAATGAGAGAGTGCAAATAGAGAAGGATGGGGACAAATATATTCTGGAAATCACTAATGTCCAGAAAGAGGATGAAGGACAGTATCTGTGCCATGCAGTGAACATTGTTGGAGAAGCTAAAAGTGTTGCAGAGGTGGAAGTTTTGCCTGAAGATGGACGGTCACTGGCACTGCCACCCCCTGTCACTCACCAGCACGTTATACACTTTGACATGGAGCAAAACACATCTTCCAGGTCCCCTTCACCACAGGAAATCCTCCTGGAAGTGGAGCTGGATGAAAATGAAGTGAAAGAATTTGAGAAGCAGGTCAAAATCATAACCAGTCCTGAGTTTAGCCCAGATAAGAAGAGCATGGTGGTTTCCCTAGATGTACTTCCACTTGCCTTGCTAGAACAAGCTGCAGGCTTTGCAGCAGGGGAGAACGAGGATGTAAAAATTGATTTCCAAGTAACTGAAATGCCTCCACGCTTCGCTGTGCCCATTACAGATCTCAAGGTGGCAGAAGGCTTGGATGCAGTTTTTGAGTGTGTTGTAACGGGTACTCCTGTTCCCGTGGTTCAGTGGTTCAGAGGTGGCATGTGTGTGACACCTGGCACAGGGAAGTATGTTGTGAGTCAGAAGGAGGGGCTTCACAGTCTGAAGGTCCAAACTGTAGGTCCTTCTGATAGTGGCTTGTATCGCTGTCAGGCAATGAACAGGCTGGGAGAAGCAACGTGCAAAGGCTCCCTTGTGGTCATGGCTCAGCAGGACGCAAACGCAGTGAGCAGTGAGACAGTCACAGGCTCTGAACCCCACAGGTCTCAGAAGTGTGACTTGCTTTTGAGTAAGACTGTGAGCCCAGGCGACCAGTCAGAAATAGAGCTGGAATTTGAGTTTGAACCGCACAGAGATGACTCAGAAAAAGCGATCCAAGTGCTGGCAGTGACTCAACAAGAGCAGGAAGTAGAAGGGGAGAAGTGTGTCAACATTAGTTTTGATGTGTTTGCAGAGCCATCCGAAGAGGAACGGGTTGAGTTTAGGGCAGAGGACTCGGAGAGCTGCAGCTTTGAGTTCCAGGTCACAGAAGCTCCTCCCAGATTTGTGAGGCTCATTTCTGACTACAGTACATTTGTGGGTGCCTCAGTGTGCTTCCAGTGTCTTGTGACTGGTTCCCCCCGTCCCAGTGTCCACTGGTACAAGGATGGGGTGCTGTTGGAAGGGGACAGGTACTGTGCACAGGAAGAGCAGAACGGCTTGCAGAGTCTTACCATTGAAAACCTGGTACAAAGTGACAGCGGGCAGTATAAATGTATAGCTACTAACAGGGCAGGAACTGCTGAGACTTGTGCTGTGTTAACATTATATTAAATTTCCATAATGTATTTCAGAGTCTGTCTTGAAATACTAAGTGTTTCCATGATGTTGTTCACTGCAGGTAAAAATGCAGCACTCATTTTAGGGGCATTGTTTTTTCATCTCTGTAAGGATGAAAACCACTCTCTGGGCATATTTGTGTTTCACTTAGATTTGCCTTCTTTGGGGAATTTAAGTGAAATTTTATCCATGCATAGATTTTGTGCACACTTTCTGCACTGAGGGATATTTCAGGCTCCTTGCTCATTCTTGTAAAGCTGTTTTAATTGACACTCATCTGCATAGGACTATTTTTTTTTTTTTTGTATAATGTACATATACCTGTGTGTTTGTAACAGTGCAATCACAATTGTTCTATGTAGACTAGAAATCACTGAAAATGTAGACACCACCTTTTTCTTGTAACCTAGAGGTATGGAACACTAACTTATGCTTGCTGTTTAGTTTGGGTATAGTTCTGTTAAAAAACTCCTTAAATTGTTATTCCCCTTCTCACAATGTTGTGTCAGAACATGATTCAAATCCTGTTTATGGTTTCTATCACTGCAAAATTCTTACATCTATGGGCCACTTTCTTCTGACTCATGGAATTAAATGCCTTTTTTGAGTCATTGAAATTATGCTGCAGCAAAGAAAAGCAGGGCAGTGGGAAGAAAAATGATAATTTTGCATTAGTAGAGACTGGACAGGATTTTCTTCTCTATTACCAAGTAATAAATATGAAAGCATATTTTGTACTGTATTTTTAGGAGTTAAAGGGAAAGGAGAAAGGGAGCATAATAATAACAAATCAATTATGTTACTGTAAATTCACTGAAATAATTTTGGTTGTCCCTGTATTCCAGTGCCATTCATAAAATATGCATAGTAGTAAAAAAGTAAGATATTTTTATGCAGTATTCTTGTTTCACATTAGAACTACACCTCTACATATTCCTTTTTTCTTTCTCTCTTTTTTTTTATTAAGAACAGTTGAGTATGCTATGTATCAAGATGACCAGAAATAAGGGGAATATATTCAGTTGTTATTTGTGGCATTTTCTCAGCACAGGAGATTTTTACATTAATGTTCTCAATGTGAATATATATTTTTCTATTTAAAGTAATACTGATATTTTGGAGGAATCAGGTGTAGCTGATGTAATTAAATGAGAATTAAATCTAGCTTACATAAACAATGATAAATTGATTAAGAAAATCTGTTAAATGGAGGAAAGTTATTAATTAATGTTTCTCAGAAACTAAATTACTCTCTAATGCATATACCAGCTTTCCAGCCTCCTGTATGTCATGGTGGGATCTTGAGTTTAAGATCCCTAATCAAAAATTAGTTTTACTTTGTTTACCTGTTGAGATTCTTCTAATTATTTGCAAATTCCTGTCAGTTGCCTTGCAAGCTTTAAGCAGAGTGGTGAATATAAGCATAAAAACTATTCCTATAGTATGTTCGGTTATGTTCATACAATTTCTTATTTTTGAGTTCGATGTGTCTTCACAGTGAGACCACCATGTCTAAAAAAATCTGTTATCTTCTAAGACTATCCCATCACTCACCTGGGACAGTAATTTTTGTTCAAAAGATTCACTTTGCCCAATCATGTTGCCTGATATAAATTAAAAGTCAGGAGTGGCCAAGTTCTAATGACCCAATACCCAGGCATAATGACTGAAGTGTTTAGGCCAATGCAAACGTGTCACTTTAGTATCTTCTCAACCATAACCTCTTGATAAATGTTTAGGATTTGTATGTTAAAAGGCAGAGCTAATTGTGCTTTCTGACAGGTAATGGTGGTAGGAAGGAGAAGCATGACTGTCTGACCCCATGTTGTGCTGGGAAAGAATTACTCCATGTTGTGTCCTTAATCCATTCCTTGTGTAGCTGTGTAGCTCTAACTGTTCATTAGACAGCAGAGGTCCTTAGGGAGGTTGGCATGAATTGTGTGATGTTCTGTGTCACCTGTGATGTGAGAGGTCTGTTAGCTCCAAAGTCGGGAGGTCAGAGGCCCTTTGATTAGGTCCTGTGCAGTTGTGAAGTGTGTTTATTTTGCATGTAAATCTGAATATTTTTAGCAGAAAGAGACCTATAACTTGGTATTAGAGCCATCTACCACACAGGTCCAAGTTCATATTCACATCTGAAATATATGGCCAAGCATCTTTACCCATGTAGTGGTGTTTATGGTTTATGTAAATTTATAAGTCTTGGTTTAAATTTTGTACATTAGCCAGGAGCACCTGATTCACCTAAGCTACAATTATTAAGTCTGGAGTAATCCTAGGCTTGAATGAACTTAGTCTGGGACAACTCATATAGCTTGACTATCTCTTTTCAGAATTTTGTGTTTTCATAGGAATCAAAAAGCTCACAATTTTATTTTCAGATTAATGTTGTCTTCATTTCTACAAAACAAGTATCTTAAAAAAAGAATTAAATATGTCTATTTGTCATCAATGTGTATTGAATGTTAACATGTATGGTTAATTTGTGAAATAAATATGAAATTATTTAAGTTCATAGCTTCTTGTACTTTATTCATTTTACAGACGTATCTAAAATATGAAAAAGTATCTGTATAGTTCTTATCTCATAAATATCCAGGAACACACAAAAGTGCATTCATTTTTGCCATGCTCCTGTGTATAAAGCATTCTCCCATGTTAACATGGGTTTCACTCTGCAATTTTATTTTTTTTTTTTTAAATTGGCCCAATTCTACCACCCATTCTCAAATTGCACAATTTATTACTGTTTTACCAAGGTTGGTAAGTAATGCTGAAGGACTACTGTAATCTGTTTTTCTACTTAAGCATTTCTTCTCTGCAGTTAATCATTGTACGCGCTATGCTATGTAATTTACATTATAGCATTTGTGGCAAGACCAATAATTACTAAAACCAATGAGCAGGAGTTGGGTGACAGAGTCTGTTCTTTTTTATATTTGTTGTTGGAGTGAAGCAAAAATTCTTATCTCTCAGTAAGTTTTAAAATTGAAGACACTGTAATTGAGAAGCTTATCGAGGTTCACCATTACAGTGCCTAAAGATATTAATCCATTCACACTTTTATTCTTTTTTTTAAACTCTTCTATCTTTCCAGTATTTATATCAAATACTCTGAGTCTTGACTGAGCAAACTTAACTCAGTGAGGACAAAAGTATTTGATTTCCAAAGGTTTTCCTTGAATCATGCGTTTCATGAATTGTTCCATTCCTGGGAATTCCGTATTTCACTGATGTTTCTATTGTCAAACATCTACAGAGATGTTCTTGACCTCTGCTTCCTCTAATTTTTAAACTACTTTTGGAACTGAAGTTGTCCAACGCATATATCTATGATTTCACAAAAGTGAGAAGACAAAAAGTCTTAAAAGCCTGTTCTCTTTTTCTTTCATGTTGTGGCAGTTTTCATATGCCACATCTTGAACAGGGAGGGATTCAAAAGCAGAGATTTAAATCAATTATATTAATTTAAGGGTTTAAGCTTGTGATGCTTGCAATAATGATGATGTTGTAAACTTAAGGGTCCAATGACAAAACCAGGACAAAGCTGGTAAGGTAGGGGTAATCTTTTGGTGTGCTAGACAAAAAGTAGAGTTTAAAGAGATGAACTATGCATCAGAAGAAAGGTTAGTGCGCTGAAAAGATTGTGGTTTGTTGGTTGGTTTGTGGAGGGGATTCAGTCCTAATTGTGGCATTCTACTTTTTTTGTTGGTGTTTTGAATTACATGAGGGTCTTAGCACTATTCTGCTGTACTTGTTTGCGTAGGTGTACATACAAATATGTATGACACATACCACTTTAATTATATCTGTGAAATGCATCAATGTTGCTTGGTTGTTACTTGCACAGTGCACCCTGGAGGGATATGCCTAACCCATACTGTGATGTCAGGTTTAAAGGCACACCTGTCCTGATCAAGATAGGAAATTCCTAAGCAGCCTGACAACACAGCATGTCTTACTCGTTTTGGCAGGTGTGACAGCAAGGGGACATCACAGACCTCCTGTTCATTGCTAGCTGCTGTATAGTATTGAGAAAGCCTTCAGACATAGAAAAATAGTTGCCCTAACACTGTGTGTTGCTATCTACAAGTGTTTTCATAAATATTCTAGTAAAACTAAACAATTTTTTCCATACAGACATCACTAGGTCTCTTATTGCCTCTTCTGAGGAGGGAAGAAATGAAGGCTACAGGAGCGGCCTTCAGTTGCCTGATAGAGAGAAAACACTTGAATTTGAGCCTGGAGAACCAGTTTATTTCAGCAAAGCAAAGATGAAAATTGAGGAAGAGGGCAAAGCCCCTGTTTTCCTGAAGCAGGTCTCAGATGTTGCAGTCTGGCTGGGAGATGCAGCTAGGCTCTCTGTTCCGGTTACGGGCAGCCCCACACCCAGCACCCAGCGGTTTTTCAACAGCACGAAGCTGAGCCCAGGCATGGACTGCAGGCTGGAGCTTGCTGGCAGTGAGCACAGGCTCACCCTGCCGTGTGCAGGTGTGCAGCACAGGGTGAGCTGCGTGCGAGGCCAGCAGCGCGCACGGCAGAGCGGGGAGCCGGGCAGGGCAGGGCAGGGCCCTGGGCACTCCCTGAGCGCCCCGTGCAGGGCCAGCCGTGCCCCGAGAGCTGCGGTGCCAGGGCAGCGAGCAGCTCCCCTCGGTGCGGGGCTCCCTCGCTCGGCACCCCGGCGGCCCGGGCTCTCTGGCGGTGCGGCACTGCCCGCAGGGCTCTGGGCTCTCTCTGCAGGGCTGCGAGTGCCCTGGGTGAGGGCTCGGCTCTGCTGAGCTCCGGGTGCTGCCCGAGGAGCCTGCTGTGTGCAGGCACAGCCCAGCCTTGCAGCGCTCCGCGGTGGCCGAGGACCAAAGCCCCCTTTTGTACCAGGAGGCAGGTGAGCTCCCTGCAATGGAAGAAGCACTCACTCTTGAGCCCTCGAGCGAGCCTCCAACCCTCCTTCAGCTCCAGATGAGCCAGGCAGTGTACATGCTGCCCAGGGAGGATGTCCTGCCTGGCCTGCCACCAGCCTGTCTGGGAGCACGCAGTGTTGAAGAGATGCTCACCCAGGTGGCCACAATACAAGAGAGCAGCGTCAGAGCCTCTGGAAGCCCTCCCTGCTGGCCCCCAGGGCGTGGTGCCTGCAGCAGCGATGGAGACACAGCTGCCAGGCTGCCTTGGGACTGTAGCTGCACAGGTACTCATGCCCAAAGAGAAAATCAGCCCCAAGGCAGCAGAGCAACCGGCTGCCCTGAAGACAGAGGCTTCCCAAACCCTTCTACAGGTGTCAAGCACCACTGAGAACCATGCCATGGATGGTGACCAAATCCAGATCCTTGAGGGCTTTTAGGGAGCACAAGGTGAGCTGAAGGCTGAACCCAGATTTCTCTCTGAGCTGGCCTTCACTGAGGGCCAACCTGTCCCCTTAGAGAACATTTCTTTCCTGGAGACAGCAAAGGAAGATTTTGCTGCAAGAATACACGAGGGGCAGGCTGTGAGATTTCCCTTGCTGCTGGAAGAAAACCAGTCCGTGGAGGAAGAGCATGCTGATCAGTGGCAGAGGACAGAGAGACATTCCCATGAAACCATGTACTCTCAGGAGCTCCAGCCAAGCCAAGTCCTCAGCGAAGACAGTAGGCTCACTGCTCTGGTTCCCAATAGCTGCAGCTTAGACATGAAGTCTCAAATCAGAAATGCACTGAAAACTGCAGTGGTAAGTGAGAAAAACATCTCGCTTTCAGAATGGTTGGCTGATAAAGAAGATGTTAAAGTACAGGCAATAAACATCACCAAGGAGAATACACATACCTTGTGCACGTATGTTGTGACCACAGGAGGATGCAGTCCCATAGAAATCCAAGTCTCCTTGGGAGAAGTCAACATTCAGACAGCTGACCAGACCACAGTCTTGAAGGAAGTTTTATATTCCTGTCTTTGTGAAGATAAATATCCCCTGACTGGTGAAAAATCTAAAGCATTGCCATTCTCTTCCAGTCGACTTCTCTCAGGAAAATCCTGTGATGAAATCTTTGAGCTGGAGCCCCAGCAGGCTGAGAGAACTATGGAGGCAGAAAAAACACTGGAACACCCTTTGTCTGCACAAGTAATCAACACTGTGACTGAGCATGGTCAAATCGAGGATGTGGGTGCAGCTGTAGCCACTGCTGATGTAGTCTCTGCAGATGTTCTTACTGAGACACCCACAGAAACACTGAAAAGAAAAGAGAAAAGGGAAGAAAAGTGTGAGGAAGAGGGCAGAGAGGGTCTGGAAACTAGAGCTGGAAAGCAAGAGGATGAGCTGAGCAAAGAAAGTTATCTCATCATGCGCAGCAAACTGGTTGACACTGTTGTGGAGGAAGAGGAGAGTGTCAGGCTTGTGTCTGTCATAACAAATGTCAGAGAGGTGAACTGGTACTTTGAGGGTAAACTGGTCTCTTCAGGCAACAAATTCAAGTGTTTGCAGGATCAGGACACATATACACTAGTAATAAGCAATGTGTGCAGGGAGATTCACCAAGGAGAGTACACCTGTGAGGCACTGAATCAAGCTGGGAAAAGGGCAACAGCAGCAAAACTCACAGTTGTTAAAAGAGGTTGGATTATGAGGATAAAATAATGTTTCTAATGCACTGCTCTACTAATGAACCTCCCCATGTGTATCTTTGGACAGGGATATAGTTTTAATACCATCATGCCGCTAATCAGAGGGCCCCCTTTCTCTCTGGATTGATGGTCTCCTTTTACCACATTTCAAGACCTCTCACTTCCATTACCCCAGTCTTTGGTCAGGAACTTTGTTGTTTTATTGCACTAGCATGGTCAGGACAAAACTGCATCTCAATGCCAACCATTTCTCCTGTTCTTGCCTGAGAAGTGGACCTGCTCTTCCCATTTTTTCTCACTGCTGCACCCTCTCTCACTCCTTAGAGTCATTGCACAAATTCACCACCATTTCTTCTTCACACCATAATTTCTCACAACTCCAGGACAGGTTACCATATATTTATATCCTATTGCTATTGTGCATTGCTATTTCACTTTGTTTTTCCAGTATCACCACTGTTTCCTGATGCCATTATGCAGTGTAAGACTTTCTGTTCACTGAGTCTATCTAGTACTGCTTTCATTTCTTGCAGATATTTTTTTCTTTTACAGTCACTTTATGTGAATTGCAAGTATGTCACCTTTTTGGATTTTTTTTCAGTGAGTCAATCACTTAATTTCAGAATGTCAACAGGCAAAGTTTTGAGTTACTCTCTGCTTCTAATTTCAGTTGCACCGATCCTGAGGAGAAGGCTTGAACCCTTGGAAGTGGCTGTAAATCATGTGGCCAAGTTTACCTGTGAGGTGGAGATGGCTCCCAATGTCAAGTTCCAGTGGTACAAAGCCGGACGAGAGATCTATGATGGGGACAAATACTCCATTCGCACCTCCAACTACCTCTCCACACTGGAGATCCCAAGGCCTCAAGTTGTTGACTGTGGGGAATATAGCTGTAAGGCTTCCAACCAGCATGGCAGTGTAAGCTCTACAGCTGTGTTAACAGTAACTGGTAAGTCCAGACTTTCAAACACTTCTCCTTTTCCATAAAATATCTTGGTGTATTGTAACGCTTTCACAGCTACACTTGCACATGTGTATGGTAGGGCTCTTGGTTGCCTTTATAATACATAATCTATACCTAGTTTTGGCGGGCACAAGCCTGAAACTTTTGGGAATGCTGCTTTTAGGTGTTTTCTGTATGAAGAGAAGGGAATCACTGTGAAAATGTTTCAGAGGGAAAGAAAGAAGGGGGGAAGAGAACAGGAAGACACAGCATGGGATTGCTTTGTGAATACATTCTTGAAGAAGGTTTATTTAACTTCCAAACCACAAGAAACACTTTTAAATCTGATTTCTTGGTGTAATAGTCACTGTGTGATTATCCTAACACTGTAAATTTATCCTGCAACTATACTTGTGACGCAGGTCGTGTAGATCTGCATACCTGAACATCTTTGTGCCGTGGGCAAAGGGGAACTCTGACTGGGGAAATAGATCGTAAACAAAAGAAGGTTTAAAGGGTTTCAGTTTGCTAACTTGTTGTCTATTGAGAGCTATACAGCAAGTTTTTTTCTTAAAAGGAAAAAAAAACAAAAAAACCACCATCTTTTGGGTGTTTCTTGTGTGGTGACTTTTTTTACTCTGACTTTTCTCTTTCTGGGAGGAGTCCTTATGTGATCTTTGCTAAGTGCTAGGTGCAAGAGACTAGAAAAAGGTGCATGAACAGTGAAAGGCATGCAAACTTGTCCATCTTGAGAGAACAGTGTGAAAACATCTCAGTCTTGAGGAAGGATTTTTGTTTATTTTCCTTTGGTTTGTACATTGCTCCAGAGATTCAAAATGCCTTCAAGCTCTGGAGCAATCCATAGACTGAAGAAGTACAAAACCAAAAGCCAAAATTTTTCATCTTTAACACCTCTTATCTCCCCCACTGCTGTTTTCTTTTGCTTAAGAGTGTCCAGTGCCAAGCTGGCCTCTCTTGCTCTCTGTCCCTGGCAAATATGACTCTGTTCCTCACCTCTTGATAACATTGAACCCCTTTGTTTTGCAGAGGCATTTCCACCAACGTTTCTTACCAGACCTGAACCTATCACTACTTTTGTTGGCAAAAGTGCCAAGTTCCTGTGTACTGTTTCGGGCACTCCAGTCATCGACATCACCTGGCAGAAAGATGGAACCACTATTTCACCTTCAGACCACCATAAGATCTCCAAAGTGGAAAATAAACATGTTTTAGAAATTTCCCTTCTTACTGCTAGTGACAGAGGGGTTTACACTTGCAAAGCTTCCAACAAGTTTGGGGCTGATATTTGCCAGACTGAAATGGTCATTATAGACAAGCCCCATTTCATTAAAGATTTGCAGTCAGTACAGTCAGCAGTTAATAAAAAGATACGCCTTGAATGTCAGGTAGATGAAGACAGGAAAGTAACTGTAGGGTGGACAAAGGATGGAAACAAAATCCCTCCAGGCAAAGATTATAAGATTTACTTTGAAGACAAAATAGCCTCACTTGAGATTCCTCTGGCTAAGCTCAAGGACTCAGGCCACTATGTGTGTACTGCTTCAAATGAGGCAGGAAGCAGCTCCTCTTCTGCCAGCGTCACAGTCAGAGGTAAGATAGCTCTATGCCCCCTTTTCTTTTTGTCTTCTTGGGTTCCCCATTTCTTCTTTCACAGGTGAAAGACTTCTTTGGGCTGAAATTGCACTGTGAATTCTTCTCAGACCTGCCACCTGGTTCGTTCCCCATGAAATCTTTTCTCCTGCTGCCTTACCGTGCGCCATGTGTTACTTCAATATTTCTTGCACCAGAGAAAATCAAGAATTGCTCCTGCCTTCAGGGGAGAGATGGATGAAGAGGGAAAACAAAACCACAGAAACTGCAGCTCAGCAAAGATTATGCTGATCTCTTGTGAAGTTGTATTTTGTTCTTGCTCTGGGAAGCAATCTTTCAAAGCTTTGTATTTCAGCTTTCTTTCCTTTCTCCCTTTTCCTTTCCACCCCCTTTCCTCTTCCCCGTCTTCCCTTGTTTACCCTCTCCTCCTCTCTCTTCCCTTTTCTTCCCATTTTCAGAACCACCATCCTTTGTGAAGAAGGTCGATCCATCTTATTTACTGACCCCAGGCGACTCTGCACGCCTTCAATGCAAAATCAAAGGGTCTCCTGAAATCCAGGTTACTTGGTTCAAGAACAATAAGGAAATCCATGAAAGTAACACGCACAGGATGTCCTTTGTTAATTCTGTGGCTGTGTTAGATATTTTGGAAATGAAAGTTGATGACACTGGGACCTACTCCTGTGAAGCTGTCAACGAGGTTGGAAGTGACAGTTGCATCAGTGAAGTGGTTGTCAAAGGTCTGTTCTTCTTGGTGCTGCCAGTCACATTCTTGAGAAAAGCCTTTCTTCCTTTTTTTTTTTCTTTTTTTTTCGGCATGGTTGACTAATTCTTTCTTACTGCTTTTATAGAGCCTCCATCTTTCATCCGAACACTTGAACCTGCAGAGCTAGTGAAGGGAACAAACCCCATTCTTCAGTGTGAGGTTGCTGGCACTGGACCCTTTGAGATTAGCTGGTACAAAGACAAGAAGCAGATTCGCAGTAGTAAAAAATACAGGTTGACCTGTCAGAAGGCTGTTATTTCCTTGGAGGTGTCCTCATTTAATAGTGCAGATGTCGGTGAATACGAGTGTGTGATAGCTAATGAAGTCGGGAAGTGCATGTGCAGTGCCACATACATCTTGAAAGGTCAGTGGGAGAGAGAAAACTCCTCTTACTGAAGGGATTGGCAAAAACCTCTTATTTTGTAAAATGTCTTTTCTTTGGATTTGTGGGAGGCTGGGAAGAAAGAGTATCTTCTTTTAAAATTCTGTGTGTGTCTTGAGTCATATCTGGCATCAAACCCGTGACTTTAAAGAACATTGAGATTAATGGGCCATTAGCTCCTGGCTGGAGAAAGTAGTTCTCCAACTTGCCTGCTCTTTTGCTGAGTTGTGGCATGTACTGCACACAGTGTCTTACAAAACTGTCTTTAAGTAGCAGATTTTATGTGGTGATATAATAGTAGATGAATATTTTTTTTCTTGTCTCTCTTCTTTGAACTAGAACCACCATCTTTTGTTAAGAAAATTGAAAATGTGACAGCTCTGGCTGGAGATAGTGTAACATTACAGGCTGTGGTGAAAGGGTCAGAGCCTATTTCTGTGACATGGATGAAGGGCAAAGACATTATTAAAGATGATAACAATGTGAGAGTGACATTTGATCACGGTCTAGCAACACTGCAAATTACTGGAGTTCAGCTGAGCTCTGGTGGCAAATACACCTGCGTGGCGGAGAATGATGCAGGAAGTCAGTCCTGCTTTGGTGAACTAGCAGTGAAAGGTCAGTGGAGAAGTGCTGTGATCCCTGCAGTCTCCTACCTGAGAGAAGAAATTTCCTTTTGTCCTTAACACCAGTTGTTTAATTCTGTTGTAGAACCTGCCAAAATAATTGAAAAAGCTGAAATGATCCAGGTTACAGCTGGGGAACCAGCTGTTTTGGAGTACACTGTCACAGGCACTCCAGAGCTGAAAACCAAATGGTTCAAAGATGGAAAGCCACTACCTGCCAGCAAAAAATATAGGATCAGCTTCAAAAATAATGTTGCCCAGCTCAAGTTTTATGCCACTGAAATGCAGGACAGTGGTGAATACACCTTTGAGATATCCAATGATGTGGGCATCAGCTCTTGTACTACCAGCTTCACTGTGCTAGGTTGGTACTGCCTCTTTGCAAAGAGCCCTGTTGCTCTGCTCTGTGCCCAACAGAGCCAGAAGCAGAACAGCACTCCTGTTTTGCTCATGTGTTCCTTTCTGTCACTTTTCTCACTCTCAACAGATCGCACTCTCCCTCCCTTCTTTACTAAACCACTGAAGAATATTGACAGCGTCATTAGTGCCTCGTGCCGCCTAGACTGCAAAATTTCAGGCTCTCTTCCAATGACTGTCTCCTGGTTTAAGCAGGACACTGAGATCACTTCAAGTGCCAAGTACACAGTACACTTTGCAGAAGGCTCAGCATCTTTGGAAATAAAACACCTAGATGCAAGTGACGCTGGGGTCTACATTTGCAGAGCCACAAACTCTGCTGGTAGCAAAGAGAGCAGTAGCACTTTGTTTATAAAAGGTTTGGCAATTTGCTTCACTTTTCTTGGAATTTTGCTTACCTTGTGATAATACTTTTCTTTCCCAAAATACAAGCCCTCTCTTACTCTTGACAATTTTTTTCTTTCAACGCAATCTAGAGCCACCCAGCTTCACTGTCAAACCAGAGTCCCAAGATGTATTGCCTGCATCAACCGTACATTTCAAAGGAATGTTTAAAGGCACAACGCCACTGACAGTGAAATGGTTTAAAGGTGATACTGAGCTGGTGACAGGAGGAGCCTGCTACATTATGACAGAAGCATTAGCAAGTTACTTGGAGCTTTATGCAGTGAAACCCACTGACTCTGGAAAATACACCTGCAAAGTCTCCAATGTAGCTGGCTCAGTAACATGCAGTGCAAACTTATTTGTGAAAGGTTTGCGTTCTTACTCTTATTTAAAATTCTAGCTGCTGGATTAACACAGCAGCACTCTTTCCCGTGTTCTGTGTCCTGAACACTCTTCTTAAATCCACAGAACCTGCTGCCTTCAAGGAGAAGCTAGAGCCTGCTCATCTGGTAAAGAAAGGTGGATATGCTGAGCTGACCTGTGAAGTCACCGGTACTCCTGAGATTAAAATTACGTGGTTCAAGGATGATAGAGAGCTAAAGGAGAGTGACAAATACAGGATATCTTTTACAAAATCTTTGGCAATACTCCGTGTTTCAGAGGTTGATACTGAAGACAGTGGGGAATACATTTGTGAAGCCAAAAATGATGCTGGAAAAGATATCTGCAGTAGTGTTGTTACAGTCAAAGGTGTGTGTGATAGCCAGCCACACAGTTTGTGTCTTTAAACTCAGTACAGTGGTACCGGCTTCAAAAGTATGATTAACGCAAATTGCACTTTCTTTTTTGCACTGTAGAGTCACCTTATTTTAGCAAGGAGTTTCAATCCATGGAAGTCTTGAAGGATTCTGATGTGGTTTTGGAGTGTGAGGTGCTTGGCACACCTCCCTTTGAAGTGTTTTGGGTGAAAGATGATAAACCCGTGCGGAGCAGTAAGAAGCACAGAATAAGCATTGAGAAATCTTTGATTAGCCTCCATGTTTTCAGGTTTGATGCTTCTGATGTTGGCGAGTATCAGTGTAGAGTAACAAATGAAGTTGGGACATGCCTCTGCCATTCAGAGGTCACGCTGAAAGGTTAGTGCAAGGTGCAGAACACCACTAGCATGCTCTTATCCCAGTGTGGTTGCCATGCCACACTGTTACACACCAGACTTGTACTTACATAATCACTTTCTTCCTGCCAGAACCTCCGCAGTTTTTGAAGAAGATAGAAAACATTAGCTCCCTTCGAGGGGGAACAGTTGTTTTTCAGGCTGCTATTAAAGGTTCCTTGCCCATCACTGTGTCCTGGTTGAAAGACAATGATGAAGTGATTGAAGACAGCAATATCAAAATGACCTTTGTGAACAATGTTGCCACTCTTATGGTGAGATCTATTGAGCTGAAACATGATGGGAAATATTTCTGTCAGGCTAAAAACGAGGCAGGAATTCAGAGGTGTTCTGCTCTGCTGACTGTCAAAGGTTGGTCTTACCAGGATAAGGGCTTGCAATGATCTGAGATGGTTCCCTTGTGATTTTTACAGATGCACTTAACACTCTATCTGCTTGTTTATGACAGAACCTGCTACAGTTGTGGACAAGGCTGTGTCAATAGATGTGACTGAGGGAGACCCAGCAACCTTGCAGTGTAAATTTTCAGGAACAAAACCTATTACAGCCAAATGGTTCAAAGATGGCAAGGAGCTGACATTGGGCCCAAAATATAAGATCAGTGTTACAGATACCGTCTCAGTCTTAAAGGTGCTTCATGCAGACAAGAAAGATAGTGGAGAATACATCTTTGAGGTTCAAAATGATGTTGGGAGCAGTAGCTGTTCTGCCAGCATTAATGTCCTAGGTGTGTATGGGCTCTCTCTTATTACTGCTTTTGGATACAAAATCGTTTCTCCTGAGCTGACATCTGCCACAATCATGGTTGAATTTCATATTTTGTCTTTTTACTCTGTCTTGGACAGATCTCATTATACCACCTAAGTTCACCAAAAAACTCAAGAAAATGGACAGCATTAAGGGGTCTTTTGTCCACCTGGAGTGCATAGTGTCTGGTTCACATCCTATAAGTATCCAGTGGTACAAGGATGGCCAAGAAATAACAGCAAGTGAAAAGCACAAATACTCTTTTCATGATAATACTGCATTTCTGGAAATAAATCAACTGGAAGGCACAGACAGCGGCTCTTACACTTGTGAAGCCACAAATAAAGCAGGAAGCAACCAATGCAGCGGGTTCCTAACAGTCAAAGGTTTGAGTTCCTACTTTGTCCTGTCTTAGGCCTCTCATTCATAATTTTAGATTTTCTCATCTCAGAGTAATCCCTTTTCTTCCTTTTTGCATGTTTTAGAACCGCCATATTTTGTGGAAAAACCCCAGTCTCAAGAGGTTGTGCCCAATGCTAGGGTTCAGTTCAAAGCACTGGTGAAAGGTTCTACTCCTCTGCAGATAAAGTGGTTTAAAGACAGCCAGGAGCTCCTGTCTGGAGCCAGTCGATCTGTCTGGAAGGATGACACTTCTAGTGTTCTGGAGCTCTTCTCAGCTAGGACATCTGATTCTGGGAACTACACTTGTCAGATAAGCAATGATGTGGGCACTGCAACCTGCAAAGCAACTCTCTTTGTAAAAGGTGTGCAACCCAATCTTCTGTTTTTGGATTTTTGATACTGATTTTCCTGTGCAGTTTTGACGGGAGGGGGAGGAAGCCTTTTAGCCTTTTCTTTAAATTCTGGGGTTTTTCATTCCTACCTTGAATATTATAAAACCTCATCTTCTCTGTCCATCTTCTAGAGCCCCCCAGATTTATTCAGATGCCAACTTCTGTAGTGGCATTGCGTGAAGGACAGTCCACCACTTTTGAGTGCCAGGTAGTAGGCACGCCAGAGATCCACATTACATGGTACCTGGATGGGAATGAAGTGACTGACCAAGCGAAATATGGCATCTCCTTCATAGATGGCTTAGCCACTTTGAGAGTCACTCAAGCCAGAGTGGCAGATAGTGGGATTTATGTTTGTGAAGCCCACAATGATGCAGGTAGTGAGAGCTGCAGCGTCGAGCTGAAAGTGAAAGGTTGGTTTTGAACATCTTGTCATCTCTGTCGTGTATCTGGGGTGAGGAAGTAGGAGATGCTTCTTCTCCCCTCAAACTTTTTAAGGTTACTACCTACTTCCCCCTCATTCTTCTTCATAGAGCCTCCAACCTTTGTTCGGGAGTTGCGTCCCACCGAGGTAGTGAAGGGTTCAGAGGCCACACTAGAGTGTGAGGTGACTGGTACCCCTCCATTTGAGGTGAAGTGGCTGAAGAACAACAAGGAGATGTTCAGCAGCAAGAAATATGCCATCTCCACCAAAGAATCAGTATTTACTCTTAACGTGACTAACTGTGACATATCGGATGTTGGTGAATATCAGTGTATTATATCAAATGAAGGTGGGAGCTGTTCTTGCAGCACAAGACTCCGCTTAAAAGGTCAGTCCTCTAGGAAGCACACCTCAAACATTATATGCCTCAGCTAAAGTGTAGCAACTGGGATTACTTTATATGATCTCTTTTTCTCCTTTTCCCTTTCAACGACTTCTCTTCTGAACAACAAACAAAACTCACACCACAGAGCCACCATCCTTTGTCAAGAAGCTGGAGAACGTCACGAGCATTTTGAAAGGTGATGCAGTCTTTCAGTGCGTCGTAGCAGGCGCTCAGCCTCTATCTGTGTCATGGATAAAAGATGAGAAAATACTAGAAGATGATGAGCACCACCGCATTACCTTTGAGAACGGTGTGGCAACACTGAAGCTCACTAATGTTGACCTCAGCCACAGAGGGAGATATACCTGTCAGGCAAAGAACGAATCTGGCGTGGAGAAGTGCTTTGCTTTGCTTTTTGTGCAAGGTGTGTACAAGGCGTAACCTTGATGAGTATTTGGAAAGTTGGTTCCCTGTCTATGTAGCTAACTGCTGTAATTTTTATACTCTTTATACCTCAGAGCCTGCACAGATCATAGAAAAGGCTAAATCGCTTAAAGTCACTGAAAAAGACCCCGTGACTTTGGAGTGTACTGTGGCTGGGACACCAGAGCTCCGAATAAGATGGTACAAAGATGGCAAGCAGCTCCTGCCCAGTAGATACTACACAATGAGCTTTGAAAACAATGTGGCCAGTTTCAGGATTGAACCTGTATCAAAGGAGGATAGTGGTACATACAGTTTTAAGGTTGAAAATGACTTCGGAAGTAGCACCTGTGAAGCTGTTCTGACTGTGCTAGGTTTGTATTGCCATTCCATCAGGGAGGGAATGAAAAATAATCTCCAAGAAAGATAAGCAAGGAGTTAACCAGTGTTTTTGCTATTTTTTGTGTTGGGCAGATCAATCAATTCCTCCTGTATTTATCAAAAAGCTAACCAAAAAGGATGCCATTATGGGATCTTCTATCCAAATGGAGTGCAAAGTCTCTGGGTCACTCCCCATTGTTGCAAAATGGTTTAAAGATGGAAAAGAGATAACTGACAGTGCAAAATACAGAAGCCTGTGCCATGAGAACACTATGTCACTCGAGATTGCTAACCTAGAGCTGGCAGACAGTGCAAATTACACATGCAGTGTCTCTAATGTTGCTGGAAACGATTCTTGCAGTGCTGTCCTGACTGTGAAAGGTTTGAAACTCTTTTACTACTTCTTATCTATGATAAATACTGGGGAAAATACCTTAAATCTTATGCTAACATAGCACTCTTATACATCTTAATACTTACTGAAAACTCTCCATGCTTGCCTCACTGATTTTCTTCATTCTTAGACATTTCTGATGTAACTCTTTTTCTTAAAAACTGCAGAGCCACCAAGCTTCTTAGTAAAACCTGAAAGCCAGCAAGCTGTACCAGATTCCACGGTGGAGTTTAAGGCCACACTGAAAGGAACACCACCTTTTACAATAAAGTGGTTCAAAGAAGACTTAGAGCTTGTATCTGGTCCAACTTGTTTCATTGGGATCGAAGGTTCAACTGGGTTCTTAACCCTCTATTCAGTGGATTCTTCTAGGAGTGGGCATTACACTTGCCACGTTTCAAATGACGTTGGCAGTGACTCTTGCACTACTACACTGATGGTAACAGGTGTGAACTCTTTCTTGTTGTGTTGTTGTCTTTTTGCCTCCTTCTTCTCTTTCCTTTTTGCCAAGCCCACCTTGGTGATCTTTGATACACTGCCAAGTGAATTCCCTACCCTGTGTTTGCAACCTGCAGCTGTTTGACTCTTTTTCCCACCTGTTTTCTCTCTGGTATTAATTATTAATTCAGACATTCCTGACCCCACTTTTTTTTTGGTTTTTTAGAACCCCCCAAGTTTGCTAAGAAGCTAGAGGCAGCAAAAGTAGTCAAGCAGGGTGACTCAGCCCGGCTTGAGTGCAAAGTAAGTGGATCTCCAGAGATGAAAGTAGTGTGGTTCAGAAATGACCATGAAATTGTTGCCAGTGAAAAGTTCCGGACATCGTTCATTGACTCGGTGGCCGTGCTTGAAATGAATCACCTCAGCACTGATGATAGTGGTGACTACATCTGTGAAGCTCACAACCCTGCCGGCAAGGCCAGCTGTAGCACCAGAGTCACAGTGAAAGGTTAGCTGTCCTCTTGTTCTCCAACTGCATCCTATTTTTCCCCTGGTGCTCATATCCCTTAGAAATACACAGGAACATGAGGTTAATTTATTTCAGGACTGCCCTGTTCTTCATGTCATATTTGTTTCTTGATGCCCCCTCATCTTCTCTGCCAGTGTCTAAACAAGAGAGATGATTTTCTTAATGCAGATGATGAGTCCTATGCTAGTTTTTCCCCAGTTCTGTATTTTTAATATCCAAGACAGTTTGTAGTGAGAATTGCTATATCAAGGAGCTGAAATACAAAGAGAAAGAACAGACACAAACTGACTAGTGTAATTTTTACACCCTATATGGGAGATAACTACCAGCTAAATGAGCCCTGTACCCTCTCTGCCAATGTCACCCCTCTGTTTACCTTTTCTAAAGAGGAGCCAAGAGTTCTTAATACTCACCTTTGTGCAAGCTCATTTCATATTGTACCCAGAAAATGAGGGAAGTCTTGCCCATCCTGTAGATATTCTCAGCGGTCCTGTTTTCCAGAAACTGGTATCTGTAGACTCTTTGTTGATCAAAGAGCTTCAGAGTACTTTCTAAATGTTCCTTTCTTCCCTTGTTAGAACCTCCTGTCTTTAGCAGGAAGCCTTCTCCAGTAGACATTGTCAAAGGATCTGAGGTTAGCCTGGAATGTGAGATTTCAGGAACACCTCCATTTGACATTGCATGGTACAAAGACAGGAGGCAAATCCGCAGTAGTAAGAAGTACAAGGTTACAGCCAAAAACTACCACACAAGCGTTCGCATTCTTAATGTCGAAGCTGCGGATGTCGGTGAATATCAGTGCAAAGCACAGAATGACGTGGGAAGTGACACTTGCATTTGCACTGTGAAGCTAAAAGGTAAAGTACTGTTACATGCGTCCTCTGCAGTGCTCCCAAGGGCGCTGCATTGCTCTTCTTTGCTGGAACTTTGTGAGTATTTACTGTAACTGCATATTTCTTCTTCAGAACCACCAAAATTCTTGACTAAAATAAACAGCGTGACTGTTGTAGTTGGTGAACCAGTAGAGTTACAAGCAAGAGTGGAGGGCTCCCAGCCAATCTCTGTGCAGTGGCTTAAAGACAAAGAGGAAGTTATTAGAGAAAGTGAGAACACAAAGATCACATTTATGGAAAATATTGCAACTTTGCAATTTGTGCGCACAGAGACAAGCAGTGCTGGAAAATATACCTGTCAGATCAGAAATGATGCTGGAAGTCGCGAGTGTATGGCTACCTTAACTATTCTAGGTGGGTAAAAAGCACAAATTAATGGAAGTTTCTTTTTACAGTTAGAAACTTGGCTATTTGGTATCAGCTGTATACTTTGCTTATACCTATGAATTAAAAACAAACAAAATAGAGAAACCTTCTCCCCCCATCAAGCAGAAGTCAGGTTCCATATTTCCAGTTGTCCAGCAATAAGGTTGAAAGGAACCACTCTGTATTTCTGTCATGTTTCCTGCTCATGCCTGCTCAGAGAGGGAGATTAAATTATTCTATATTTTAAATGAAAATAGACTTTTAAATTACTTAAAATATTTTAAAATACTTTTACTGAATTTTGGAAAGCATCTGAAATTTGCAATTTAGGGTAACAGAAAGGATGGGAAAAGCAGCTGTAAAAAACTTCATACCCCACCAAATTGAAATTTCCTTAATATCAAATGTGTAAACCCCATCTTGTAAACCCCTTCTCACAGTGCTATCATACTTACAGCTAATACTAATCAAACCCTGTTTTAACCATACATGTTACCCATCTCTCCTTCCAGAGCCTGCAGTCATTGTAGAGAAAGCAGAGCCAATGAAAGTTACTATAGGAGATGCCTGTACTTTGGAATGCAAAGTAGCAGGCACACCACAACTTTCCACTGGGTGGTTCAAGGATGGCAAAGAACTGACCAGCAGCCAAAAGTACAGAATCACTTTCCTCAATAATGTATCTACACTTAAAATTATGGATGCAGAAAAGGAAGATGGTGGATTGTACACTTTTGCTGTGCAAAACGACGTGGGGAAAAGCAGTTGTACAGCATCGGTTGACGTTTTAGGTTGGTTGGGTAGCTTGTCTTCTACCTTTTACAAAAGCTTTTGTTTGGCCATATTCTCTGTCCTTTCTTCCATTCCTTTATTCATTTTCTCTCTAACCATGGATTTATTATGTTTTCTTATGCAGACCGAATCATTCCTCCTTCTTTCACAAGAAAACTAAAGGAAACCCCTTGTGTTCTGGGTTCCTCAGCACTGCTGGAATGTAAAGTGTCAGGTTCACCTCCTATTTCTGTTGCCTGGTTCCGAAATGGAATTAAGCTAGTCAGTGGAGAAAAACATCAAATCTCCTTTTCAGATAACCTATGTATTTTAGAAGTGAATTCACTGAGCCACTCAGATACTGGCACTTACACCTGCAAAGCTACCAACACAGCTGGCTCAGATGAATGCAGTGCTGTATTGACTGTACAAGGTGGGTATATGATGGTCAGGAAGCTCTCTGAGCTATTCTTTTCTCTTTCTCTCTTGAAATTATCTGCAGTCTTTTGTAAATATTCTTGGGGAAAATTATTGACAGAAAAATAAAGATTTTGCTCTTTATCTTCAGTAGGTGTGTGGAAATACCAGAGCTATGCTGCAGCAATTTGTCTTACCTATCGTTTTCTTTTGTTTATTTAGAGCCACCTTCTTTTGAGAGGACCCCAGAGCCTCTGGATGTATTGCCAGGCACAAGCATCAATTTCACATGTGTTGTCAGAGGAACCCCTCCTTTTAAGGTTAACTGGTTTAGAGGGGCCAATGAACTTGTGCCAGGGGACAAATGCAATATCTACTTGGAGGAGTCTGTTGTGGAGCT
Source organism: Catharus ustulatus (assembly GCF_009819885.2). NCBI lineage: Eukaryota > Metazoa > Chordata > Aves > Passeriformes > Turdidae > Catharus > Catharus ustulatus. Next base: position 15,467,015 of record NC_046227.1, read on the forward strand.
TGAGTTATTTGATGTAACTCCTCCCCAAAGTGGAGAGTACACTTGTCTAGTGACTAATGACGCTGGCAGGGTAAATTGTACAACACACCTTACAGTAAAAGGTTTGTAAAGATGACATCTCTTCATTCACCTTAAATTGTTGTTTCCTTCTCTCCATTTGGCACATTGTGCTCAACTTTTGTGGCTTACCTTTCATTAGAGCCAGCTGTCTTTGTGAAGAAACTGAGTGATCAGTATGTGGAGCCTGGCAAGCCCATCATCCTAGAGGGCACTTACACAGGCAGCCTGCCCATCTCTGTGACATGGAAGAAGAATGGCCACACCATCTCACAATCTCAGAAGTGTAGCATTACCACCACAGAGAAATCCTGCATCCTGGAAATACTTGACAGCACCAAAGAAGATGCAGGAGAATACACTTGCCATGTTGAAAATGAGGCAGGAAGAGATGTTTGTGAGGCTGTAGTCTCTACCCTAGGTGTGTGCTCCCTTTGCTTCTTTACCTTGCCTTTTTTCAAGGGTATGCTTTCCAAAACCTGGCACACAATAAACCTGTCTAATTGCTTCTCTTTTTTTAGAACCTCCCTACTTTGTTACGCAGTTGGAACCTCTTGAGGTGACAGTTGGGTCTTACACAACATTGCAATGCCAGGTTGCTGGAACACCAGAAATTACAGTGTCTTGGTATAAAGGTGATACAAAACTCAGGTCTACTCCTGAGTATAAAGTGTTCTTTAAAGACAATGTTGCTACTCTTATTTTCAACAAAGTGGCTAGCAACGACAGTGGAGAATATACCTGCAAGGCAGAAAACCGTGTAGGAACTGCATCTACAAAGGCTCTCTTAACAGTCCAAGGTGATGATTTTATACTACCTTGCTAAAATGCTTTTTCTCTTGCAAAACTATAAAAAGTTGGGGTGTATTTATCCTTTGCTTGCTTTCTTCCAGAACGCAAACTACCACCTTCCTTTGCAAGAAAATTAAAGGACATTGAGCACCCTGCTGGTTTACCCCTTAAACTTATGTGCCGGCTCAATGGCTCAGAGCCCATTACTGTCACCTGGCACAAGGATGGTGTGCTGCTCAAGGATGACCACAATGTGCACACATCCTTTGTAGATAACGTAGCAGTGCTGCAACTGGTGCGAACCGAGATGAATCATACTGGGCAATACTCCTGCACCGCCACCAATTCTGTGGGCACTGCCACCTCAAGTGCTCGGCTCACAGTGGCAGGTGTGTTGGCTTACAAAACTTTTACTTGGATCACAGACTCATCCTTCTTATTTCATGCATGCAATGGTACCTGTGTGTTGGATTAGCTTTTTCTGAGGTGTGAGCATTACATGGTTTTCTTGTGTTTCTAGAACCCAAGCAAGCACCTGTCTTCGACATCAAACCAGAATCTATTGATGTGCCTTTTGGAGAAAGTGCTGACTTTGAATGTCATGTTACGGGAGCCCAGCCAATACACATAACGTGGTCCAAGGATGGTCGGGAGATCCGAACTGGAGGAAATTTCAATATTACATTCACAGCCAACACATCTCACCTTCGAGTGCTCAGAGTGGGTAAAGGAGACTCTGGACAATATACTTGCCAAGCTAGTAATGAAGCTGGGAAAGACTTCTGCTCAGCCCAACTCAGTGTCAAAGGTATTAAGTCACCTTGGTTTGTACATTTTCTTTTTTGGGGGTAAAGAGATCTTTTTGTCTTTGATCTTCCACCATTTCTAGTTTAGAAATACATAGAAAGTAGCTTTCCAGACCCCAGACATTAATTATGTCATGATCTTCTCCCATCATACTGCGTAACTGCAGAAGTCTTGTGTGCCTGCAAAACCTTCAAGGAGAAAGGTACCTGTGTGAACCTGTTTGTATGGAGAGTTGCACTCACACTGCTTTTTACTTTAATAGTTAAACTGCAGTCACTGTGGTAGTCACTCATAGCAATTGCTATGTGGAAAATGATTAGTAAATGCACCTCTACCTTACATTTGTTGGCCTGTATAGGTGACTTTTTCGAATTTACTAAAGATTTCAGTTGGAGTTCTGAATTTTTTATTTAATCTAGACTACGAATCACTTAATTTTTTCATGCAAAATTATAATTTAAAGATGTGTAAGTAAGCAAAATGATCCCTACCGTGTTTCTGTTGCTCCCAGGGATGAAGGGCTTGTCAGTCTTTCATGTTGGTGTGGGAACCCTGTTACTTGTTACCACTCAAAGGTAACAGCAAAATTTTGACTGGGTGGAGTAACCATTCTTCGTGTATCTTTTACAGCTTCAACTGTCTGTAAAAGCTGGCAGAACATAGTTTTAATTGTTATCTTTGCCTTCTTTTCTTCATCTTCTGTATTTCCTTGAGAGGAAACTCTAGGTGGGGATGCACCCAACCTCTTAACAGTTTTATTTTTGTGCTGCAGTACTCTTGTGCCTTCCAGAACTCTTGCTCAGCACTGTAGATTTCACATGCCAAACAGGTATGTTGTCATTCTCTACATACTTATTCTGTTCTGCAGAACCTCCCAAGTTCATCAAGAAACCTGAAGCTTTGCGGTTCGTGAAGCAGGGGGACACAATTCAGCTTGAATGTAAAATCAGTGGCACACCAGAGATCAGAATCGTATGGTACAAAAATGAGCAGGCACTCCAGGCAAGCGACAGGCTGCACATGTCCTTTGTAGACTCTGTGGCAACACTGACCATCCTGGGTGCCACGGCTGAAGATGCTGGGGATTACATCTGTGAAGCCCACAACTCTGCGGGCACAGCCAGCTGCAGCACTTCAGTCACAGTGAAAGGTCAGCACACGACTCCACTCTCCACCAGAACCCCTGGCTGCTACGCTTGCTCCCAGCTGCACGTCCCACTGCTGCTGCAGCAGCTGCTGGCTGCTGGGCCAGTGTCTCTTCAGCTTCTCTAGCATTTAAATGCTGTTGAGATCAGGCAGGAAAGGGTGGTGGGTGTTCAGCACTGTGCAGTCACTCCCTCGTCTCCCCGTTTAAGTCAGTTGCAGGCTGAACAAGGCAAGCTTTTCAGATCACAACGGAAGCATGGATTAGATGGAACACCAGCCATGGTGAGGGAGCTGGGAATATTTTTCAGCCATTCCTCTGACTCCTTTTTATACACAGCAATACTGACAGGAATGAAATTTAAGACAGAAGAGGAGGCTGTGTAGCTGAGCTTCACTGACTGTAGCTTTCCTGACTAGAAAGAGTAGGGAAGAAAGATGGAATGTAAAGTGGAATGTGACATTAGAGTGCAGGGAAAGTGGCTTTTGGGGAAGGACACTGAGCACTGATTCCAAACAGGTGCAGAAGTATCACATTTTCTGCCCTTTGGACTCTTGAGTGCTGGGAATTTTTAGATGTGAGGCCACATATTTAAAAGCTAAATATGTGTTTACAATATAAGCGTAGGCTCCCTTCCTGAATATGTTGCTTCCTGCTACTATCCAGAAACCCACCCAGAGAAGGAAGCTCACACATTATGATGTGATTCTTTTTTTATAGAACCACCTGTTTTTAGCAAGGTGCCAAGCCCTGTGGACACTCTTAAAGGCTCAGATGTTATCCTGCAGTGCGAGATAGCAGGGACCCCACCCTTTGAGGTGGCTTGGTTCAAGGACCGGAGGCAGGTCAGGAGCAGCAAGAAGTTCAAGGTGACAGCAAAACACTCCGTTGCCAGTCTTCATATTCTCAATTTGGAATCTCAAGACACTGGAGAATATCAATGCAAAGCTATGAATGAGGTGGGAAGTGACACTTGCACCTGCCCAGTGAAATTCAAAGGTTTGTATGCTAGAGGATCAACATCACTGCCCTCTTTTCTTGATCTCCTGGCTGTCGCTCTTAGAAGCAAGCATGTATGATTAACTGCCCTCTGCCTCCTTGTTTTTGCTATCAGAACCTCCACGGTTTGCCAAGAAGCTGAGTGATACTGCAATCTTCATCGGGGAGCCAACAGCCCTGCAGGCAGTAGTGGAAGGATCCCCACCAATTTCTGTTGTCTGGCTCAAGGATAAGGGTGAAGTTATTAGGGAGAGTGAAAATGTTCAAATGTGGTTTATGGACAACATTGCAACTCTTGAGATTGCCAGTGCAGAGGGAACTGACGTTGGAAAGTACATCTGTCAGATCAAAAATGATGCTGGCATGCGGGAGTGCTCTGCCTTTTTACAGGTCCTAGGTGGGTATAGCCTACTCCACTGTAGGTACTGTGCCTTGGCTTGCACAGCCTTTGCCTTCTGCTTACACCTGTGCTCACAGGTTTGTGGGTAGATTTCCCTGTGACACACAGACCCCTCCCTTCCTATTTCAGAACCAGCAGTCATCTTAGAGAAGACCGAGCCAATCACAGTAATGGCTGGCAATCCTTTTACGTTGGAGTGCAAAGTAGGAGGAACACCTGAGCTGATCACCAAGTGGTACAAAGATGGCAGAGAACTAAAGAGTGATCGCAAATACCAAATTACCTTTTTCAACAATATATCTACTTTGAAAGTCTTTTCTGCAGACAGGGGAGACAGGGGCTTGTATACTTTTGAGGTGCACAATGAAGTGGGGGACAGCAGCTGCACTTCTTCAGTTGATGTTTCAGGTCAGCTCTATATCTTTACTGGTCATTCTTATCTTTAAAGAAAGCTTTTTTCCCCCCTTTTCTCTCCCTCAAAAGAAACCTCAACACTTGTCTTCCTGTTCTTCTACCCTGTCCTATTTAGATCGCCTTGTACCTCCTTCATTCTCAAGAAAACTAAAGGAGACAAATGGGGTGCTGGGATCCTCTGTGCTGCTGGAGTGCAAAGTGTCTGGCACAGCTCCCATATCTGTGTCTTGGTTCCAAGATGGGAATGAGATTGTTAGTGGAGAAAAATATGAAATCTCATTCTTGGATAATGTTTGTGCTTTGAAGTTGAATGCCCTGGATGTCACAGATACAGGGTCATATACATGTGTGGCAGCCAACGTGGCTGGATCTGATGAATGCAGTGCCTTCTTGACTGTACAAGGTCAGTGGAAGGATACTGCCATGCCTTCAAAAAAATTCTTCTTCCCTCTTCTCTTTTATTTCTCTGGGTTTCCCATGGTTTCTTTTTCATGGTTTGTTTGGTTTGGGGTTTTTTCCCGTGTTTTCTTTTATTTTTTCTTTTTGATTCAAACCTGCTCATTTCACCCCCTCCACAGAGACCCTTCTATTAACATCTTTCTCCCTCTTTCACTTCTTTGCATGATAATTAGAACCACCTTCTTTTGTGAAGACACCTGATCCCCAGGAAGTTTTGCCTGGATCAAATGTGACATTCACCAGCTACATCAGGGGCAGTACTCCCTTCAAAGTGACCTGGTTCCGAGGCATCAGGGAACTGGTGCCAGACAGCAACTGCTCCATCTCTCTCAATGAGTCTGTGGCACAGCTGCAGCTGTACAACGTGGAGCCAGGCCACAGCGGGGACTATGCCTGTGTGGTCACAAATGATGCTGGCAGTGCCTCATGTACAACACAGCTCTTTGTGAAAGGTGTGTTTGGGTGTGTGCATGAATGCACAGTTATCTTCATTCACTCCCTGCCTGCAGCTCTTCCACATCTGTCCCTCTTACTATTGATTTATACCTCCCCACAGAGCCTGCAGTCTTTGTGAAGAAATTAAGTGATTTCAGTGTGGAGCAGGGGAAGTCCATTGTGCTAGAAAGCAGCTACATTGGCACCCCTCCCATCTCTGTCACCTGGAAAAGAAATGGCATGCCCATTGCTCAGTCTCAGCGCTGCACTGTTACAACTACTGAAAAATCTGGCATTCTTGAAATCTTCAACAGCACAAAGAATGATGAAGGCGAATATACCTGTGAGGTGGCAAATGAGGCGGGTGGGGATGTTTGCCACAGCCTTGTATCCATCTTAGGTATTCATCACCCCCGATCCCCTTAACCACCCCAGGGATGCTCTGCCTCTGCTCACTACATTCTCTCCTTCCCTAGAACCACCTTATTTTGTCACGCACCTGGACCGTGTGGAGGTGAAGGTTGGCGAGCCCCTGACCTTAAAATGCCAGATTGGTGGTTCACCAGAAATCAAGGTGTCCTGGTACAAGGATGACACCAAGCTCAGATCAACACAGGCTTACAAAATGCACTTCAAGAACAATGTGGCAACACTGGCATTCTCTGCTGTAGAGGATAGCAACATTGGAGAATATATCTGCAAAGCAGAAAATAGCATCGGCTTTGCCACCTCCACAGCTTTGCTTGTTGTTAAAGGTGATGGGCCAAGAGCCACTCTTGTGTGGGGTAGTTTGTAGGACCTCTTTGTTGTCTACAGAAAGGGGGTTTTATTAATTTCAAAGATAATTAATTTTAGGTTGGCTTCCTACTGATAGTGGTGATTATTATTGTTTTGCAGAGCGTCAACTTCCCCCTACGTTCACCAGAAAACTTAAAGATATTCAGGAGGTGGTTGGTGCCCCAGTGACATTTGACTGCCGCATAACTGGCTCAGAGCCTATCCAGGTGTCTTGGTACAAGGATGGGGTTCTCTTAAGCAACACTGATAACATGCAATCAGCCTTCTTAAATAACGTTGCGACTTTACAGATCTTAGAAACTAGTATGGATTACTGTGGCCAATATACTTGCTCAGCCCAAAATGCTCTGGGGACCGCCTCTTCCAGTGCCAAACTTCTCCTTACAGGTTTGTAGATCATGCTGTAATGAAAATCTTTTGTATGTCTTTGCTCTTTTACTTCTCCACCCTTTTTCCCACTCTACCCATTGTATGGTGGCCAGGGACGATGGGCATGGCGTGGTGAGGCAGGCTTGGTGGTGAGCTCTGCCTGCTTTCCTCTTTGCAGAACACCTACAACCTCCCTTCTTTGATGTCAAGCCAGTATCTATCGATGTGGCACTGGGGGAAAGTGCAACCTTTAAGTGCCACATGACTGGTTCTGCTCCTATGAGGATTACTTGGACCAGAGACAACAGAGAGATTCGTCCAGGTGGCAACTACAAAATGACGCTGGTGGAAAACACAGCCAGCTTGACAGTCCTAAAAGTTGGTAAAGGGGATGCTGGACTCTACACATGCACTGCCAGCAACAGTGTTGGGAAGGATGCGTGCGCAGCTCAGCTGGCTGTACAAGGTATTGCTGTGGGCTCCAGTGTTTATGAGGGTTTTTTTGCAAGGCAGACACCTGGAAAACACAGTCCTTAATGCAGACACCTGTGCGACTAACAATCTTTCCAAGAGGTTACTCTGAGACGTCTTACTTCACTTAAATGTTATTGCAATACTTAAATACTTACATTTCTTCTGCTTTCATACAGTACATGATTTTTCTTAACTTTTCTTGTCTTCCATTGAAACATTAACTCTCCCTTATTAATTTGTTGTGCCTTTATGAATGGTTCTGTTCAACAGAAATATGTCTTTCTAAAGTGTTTATCCAGCAGTGACCAGGTTGCTCAGGGGAGTGAAAGGAAACAGAGAAATTCAGTTCACTTATGAGGCTTAAAAGTATTTTTACTGCATGTGCAGCTCCTGCAAATAGCTTTGCTCTTTCACAGATTGAAAACATTGAAAATCGCTCTTCTAAACAGCAAAGCTGGGGAATCTGAGAGCAGATTTGGTGAGAAATATCCATCATACCCAACACTTCACCTCTCCTTATAGTGTGTGAATCTAAAAGTGAAATCTAAATTTATTAATGGCTCAGACTGTCTTGGTGCAAGTGACACATGTATATTAGTGCAATTTCCTCAATGTAGGTGGAAACATATTTGTAGCTGTTCCAGATATTTCAATCTTACTGATTTTATAAAAGAAGAAATGTAACATATGCTACTTAGATTACGCCTGAGTTAAAAGGTCCTTGTTGCTTTAGCACTTTCTTTCCTCTTTTTTCTTTTCTTTTTCCTCTGTATGAATTTGGTGTGCAAAGAGGGGGGAAATATTTCAAGAGTAAATCCTTTTACTCTCTAAGAAAACTAACACAGGAAACTGAGCTACTAGTAGCAAGATTTTGTATTAATTATTTGTCAAATGTTTTATATATATCAAGTTTATTCCAACCATAAGCATTTTTGCTTGGTGGGGGTGGAAAGAGTGTGTAAAACTGAATTACCTGGATTCAGTAATAAGTAGGGCTGCAGTATTATGTAAGCTTGCATTTTGTAGCTTACAAAATGCATTGAAAAATTGCAGCAAGAAATCAAACCTCTTTAAAAGATCTGAAGCTTCTTTCCACCACAATAATTCTGTTTATTAATAATTATATCATTGTGAATAGCTTTATTTGAACAGAGTTAACATGTGTAAAATTATCCCAGCTGACCTTATTTATTTTTTTACTCTTCAAATCTTTATTCATAAAAACCTGAGGAGTTTTTTCAGTATTATTATTTTATTTTTTGATCCTGTATTTACTGACATCTTTTAGTGTCAGTATTCTTTATAATTTGTACAGTCTCCCCAGGGCTGTAAAATTAGTGATGGTGGTTTTCAACCAATTTCTATAGAACTTGAAAGGGCAATCTCTTTGGGTGCATAGATTTGCATGTGTTTAATTTGAGCATATGCTGTCTCACTTCTATGGCATGCAGCCTTTTATTTGTAGAATTAAGATCTTTCTTTTAATTAACCTTGAAAACCTCACAGTTTTTTATTAATTTTCTCACTCCAGCATCTAATGTTCCCAATCTGTAGTTTTAATAATTGCTTTATGTTCTATAACTGCTTTACATTCTAAATATATAACCTTACTAATGTGTATACTCTCATTTTTTTGAAAGGAGTGGAATCAGAGTGTGACTACTCAGCAGCTGTTAGTCTGCAGATAGACTATCAACTCTTTCTCAAAGTGAAATCTGAGAGTAAATTGCTAAGGTTCCAAGAGTCCCCATGTTAACAAATCATCATTTCTATTTTTAGAAACTCAGGAAGTTTTGTTTCTAGCAACACAGGATGTTCTGCAACTGTCCCACAGGTTAACATAATCCACAATAAAATAGATATTCTTCCTACACTTCACAGACAGTCACACAAAGAGGCACTTCATCCTGTTTTGCAGAGAGATTTGTTTGTTGTGCCCACGTTACCACCTCTTGGTTTCACTGGTTATATCTTTGATCTGTGAGCATTCACTCTTGTGATTCTAATCACCTAGATGCTATTTTCGATGAAAAGTATCAAACTTCCCCTCCTTTCCTCTCCTCATAGAACAAAATGTAGTCATCTCTATTTCTTTTCAATAACAGGACATTTAACACCAATGTCTGTAATGCCAACCATCCCATAATTATCCTCAGCATGATTATTTCTAAGGTGTTTTGTTTGCTACCTAAGCTCCTTAACTTTTATTCTTTATGTGCAACTTTATATTTAGTTTTGCATTAAATGTGTGAGAGGTTATAATGCCGGATACGTTTATTGACTATACTAATTATTAATCACAGGATGTAAAGCAATTGCTATAATACTCAAATGCTTTTAATAACATTTTTTGTCAGAACAGTTGGATTCTTGCATTTGCATCAGGCATTTTGATTATTCATGTATAACAAGAGCATATTTTGTAAAGAAAACCACATATACCAACTGATCTGTAGTGAATATGTACAAGGAGAGGTACAGTGAGTCAGTAAAATAAGGAGAAACCACTGAAATGCATATAGAAAACTTATTTGCTTCTTAATCTGGATTTTGGACCAACTTTAAATAATCTAAAAAAATTTCATAGCAATTGCAAAATGAGAATTTTTGCTTAAGTCCCTAAAATTTACGGTTCCATATTTCCCTGCTTATTCAAACATTTAGTGCAGTTTAAAGAATCATCTCCCCTTTTTGGCTTTCCAGAACCACCAAGGTTTATTAAGAAACTAGACTCCTCAAAACTTGTGAAACAGCACGATTCCACAACGTATGAATGCAAAATAGGTGGATCTCCAGAAATCAAAGTCACCTGGTACAAAGGTGAAACTGAAATCCATCCCAGTGAAAAATACAGAATGTCCTTTGTGGATTCAGTGGCAGTCATTGAAATGCACAACCTCAGTGTTGAAGACAGTGGCGACTACACTTGTGAAGCTCAGAATCCAGCGGGTAGTGCAAGCACCAGTACTACACTGAGAGTAAAAGGTCAGAATCTCATGTCTTTCCTTCTCTTTCTACCTGTAAGGGTCTTCCTTTAGGAAAAGCTCTTAAATCCCACTTTCTTTCGTCAGAAATGCCAAAACCTGTCTAAGTAGATGGCAAATCTCTTATCTGTTTTTGATTTTTGTGGCAGATCTTTCTTATGTATTGTTTGTCTTTGCTATTTCACATCACTTGAATCTTCTGTCCTTTTTAATCTCTTTTTCTTAAATAACACAAAGATAACTCTTTTTTTCTTTTTTCCAGCACCCCCCATTTTTACCAAGAAGCCCCATCCAGTCGAGACCTTGAAAGGGTCTGATATTCATCTGGAGTGTGAGCTTCAGGGCACTCCTCCATTCCAGATTTCATGGTACAAAGACAAACGAGAAATTCGGAGCAGCAAGAAGTATAAGGTCATGTCTGAGAACTACATAGCTAGTCTTCATATTCTTAATGTGGATACTGCAGATGTTGGTGAATATCACTGTAAGGCTGTAAATGATGTGGGAAGTGACTCCTGTATTGGCTCTGTAACACTAAGAGGTTTGTACAAAGATTGGCATCTTCTTGGCGTTTCTTTGTTCCTGCAATTCTTCTCTTACTTTTCTGTTCCTGACGGGGCTCTTAACTGTGAAATATCTTCTCTTAAACAGCACCACCAACCTTTGTGAAGAAACTGAGTGATCTCACTGTTGTAGTCGGGGAATCCATCGAACTGCAGGCTACAGTACAGGGATCACAGCCCATTTCTGTTCTCTGGTTAAAAGACAAAGGGGAAATCATCAGAGAAAGCGATAATCTTTGGATCTCCTACTCAGAAAACATTGCAACTATGCAGATTGGAAATGCAGAACCAGCCAATGCTGGGAAATACATTTGTCAGATAAAAAATGATGCTGGAGTTCAGGAATGCTTTGCCATGCTAAAAGTGCTAGGTTGGTAGCATGAGATAAAAAACATGTGGTTTAAGATGCTTTAAAATTTAAATTTTCATCATAATAATAGCTATTTCATTGTTCTAAAATTTTTTCTGACTTGAATTTCATTGCAGAACCCGCAGTCATTGTAGAGAAGCCAGGCCCAGTCAAAGTTACAGCTGGAGACTCTTGTACTCTGGAATGCACAGTAGATGGCACACCAGAGCTTACTGCTAGGTGGTTTAAGGATGGTAATGAACTGTCCACTGACCATAAATATAAAATCAGTTTCTTCAACAAAGTATCTGGGCTTAAGATCCTCAATGCAACACTAGAAGACAGTGGAGAATATACTTTTGAGGTGAAAAACAGTGTTGGTAAAAGCAGCTGCACAGCTTCAGTGCACGTTTCAGGTTAGTTGACTACTCTTTCTGAGTCACCTCTGATCCTTTAGTTCCTTTACAAAGCCTTCAGATAGCTAAGTGGTTGTTGTGATTGGCAACATAAGAGAGTTGTATAATCTTGGAAGTAGTTGGCATGCCACTTTAACAGGCATCAAGAATAGATGCCTGCCTAAACTCTGAGGGGCAGGAATTATTGAAAGGACTTGGTTTCTTCAGCTTTAATCTACACGTTGACTTGGACAGCTGGTGCAATATTGTTGCTTATGAAAAAGAATGCCAAAAATAATAGGTGTTCCTCAAAGATTGTGAATGAGAGTTCCAGCATATCCTTAACTATTGACTATTTCTCAAATACTTAGATGTGTCAGAGTATATTGCCAAAGCAAAAGAAAGGTCACTAATTTTATTATGCATGGAGAACTTCCTGCATTTTAAAAACCCTGTGTGGTAATTTTTATTTTTATTTTTAAACCAATGCAGATCGTATTATACCTCCTTCTTTCACAAGAAAACTGAAAGAAACCTATGGTCAACTGGGTTCTTCTGCTGTACTGGAGTGCAAAGTTTATGGGTCACCACCCATTCAGGTTTCCTGGTTTCATGATGGACAAGAGATTACCAGTGGAGAGAAGTATCAGGCTACTCTTACAGACAATACCTGTTCTCTGAAAGTGAATGGACTTGAGGAGTCTGATATGGGAACTTACTTGTGCACAGCTACTAATGTAGCTGGGTCTGATGAATGCAGCGCATTTTTGAGTGTTAGAGGTCAGTATCACTAAGAGGCCAGAATCAGAGGGTCCAAATTTATTTTCACAAATATTTCATTTTTTCTTTGTTGGCTATTTCTGATGACTTTTATCTACAAAAGAAGTTCAAATGTACTTCTTCTCTGTCTGTTTTACTTGTGTGCTTAGAACCACCATCTTTTGTGAAGAAACCTGAACCACTGGATGTTTTATCTGGGGCAAACATAACCTTCACTAGTATTGTAAAAGGTTCCCCTCCACTGGAAGTTAAATGGTTCAGAGGCAGTGTTGAGCTAGTACCAGGACCCAGATGCAATATGACCTTGCAAGATTCCCTTGCAGAACTGGAGCTGTTTGATGTACATCCACTTGAGAGTGGAGACTACACCTGCCAGGTCTCTAATGAGGCAGGGAAAATTTCTTGCACAACACATCTTTTTGTCAAAGGTTTGTCCAGACTACTGCTTCTTATGCTTCTTAAATATGATCTCTTGGCTTTATTTAATTTTTCTTCCTGTTCGTTATAGAACCAGCCAAATTTATGAAGAAGCTGAATGATTTAAATGTAGAGAAAGGGAAAAATTTAATCTTGGAATGCACATATACGGGTACTCCACCGATTTCAGTGACATGGAAGAAAAATGGAATGAAAATAATGCACTCTGAAAAGTGCAGCATCACCACTACAGACACATCTGCCATACTGGAAATCCCTAACAGCAAACTAGAAGATCAGGGGCAATATTCTTGTCATATTGAAAATGAGTCTGGGAAAGATACTTGTCATGGTACAATCACAATACTAGGTGCGTCAAGCCAGCATCACTTCAACAAGTGTTATTTGAACTATAATGGTCATCACGCAATATCTTTTTATGCTAATGGCATGTCTTTGTCCTTCAGAACCACCTTACTTCATTACCCCCTTGGAGCCAGTGCAGGTGACTGTTGGGGACTCTGCATCCTTGCAGTGCCAGGTTGCTGGAACACCAGAAATGATTGTGTCCTGGTACAAAGGCGATACAAAGCTGAGAGGAACTGCTACTGTGAAAATGCACTTTAGGAACCAAATTGCTACTCTGGTTTTCAGCCAGGTAGACAGTAGTGACAGTGGGGAGTACATCTGCAAAGTAGAAAACTCTGTTGGGGAGGCTTCTTCATCATCTTTGCTTACAGTTCAAGGTGAATATTTCAATTTTAAATATGGTCCTATTTTTCTTAAGTATGCTTTCCTATTTCGAAAAACAACAATTCCCTCTTCCTCGTAAAACACTTCACTGTTTCTTGATGTGTAAGATACCCTGTGGCACTGTCTTCTACTAACAAAATCTGACCAGTAAAGCTAACTGAAATACAGCACTTATTGACCACAGCTCTTCTGCAGCGTTACAAGCCTCTGTATCTTCTGTCCCTGTTCAGGATATTGCTTTGATTGTTTCCAGTATTAACAGTCCTGAGGCTCATTTGGTCTAAAAGAAAAAAAATGGCATCTCTCTTCCTGTATGCACAGGGCTCTTTACAACAAGTTCAAAATAAATTATATGCTAAATAGTATTTTTAATTGGAAGTTACGTGCAAAAATCCACCATACTCTACAGCATATTAGTCAGTGATTATTGGTGAGTACAGCAAGAGGTGCATGTCTTCTGAAAGGCTTCACTGAGCAATACTTGTTCTGTTGCAGAGCGTAAACTTCCTCCTTCTTTTACACGAAAACTCAGAGACATTCACGAGACTGTTGGCTTGCCAGTCGTGTTTGACTGTGGCATAGCTGGCTCAGAACCCATCGAAGTGTCTTGGTTCAAAGACGGCGCGCGTGTGAAAGAGGACTACAATGTTCACACGTCCTTTGTAGATAACGTAGCAACTCTCCAGATTTTGAAGACAGATAGGAACCTTATTGGGCAATACACCTGCACAGCTGTCAATGCTATTGGGACTGCTTCTTCTAGTGGCAGGCTTGTCCTTACAGGTTGGTGGGCTGTGAAATATTTGATGGAAATGTCTTAAAACTGAGTTTTGCTTTATATATGGATTTAATATTGTACAAGAGATTCTTATTTAACATAGTTTAAAAGTCAATTGAGAGTTTAAAGTGATGGGGTTTTTTTTATTTCTTTCACTCTTCAGAAGGGAAGACTCCTCCATTCTTTGACATCCCACTTACACCTGTGGATGGAATTATTGGAGAAAGTGCTGATTTTGAGTGTCATGTTTCTGGAACACAGCCTATTAGAGTCACTTGGGCAAAAGATGGCCAAGAAATTAGAACAGGAAAGAACTATCAGATCAGTTATGTAGACAACACAGCCCATTTGACCATCTTGAGAGTTGACAGGGGAGATTCTGGAACGTATGCATGCTATGCTAGCAATGAAGTTGGAAAGGACTCTTGCACAGCTCAACTGGCTGTTAAAGGTACTGAATAGATAATGCACTGTGTTTGTATTTCTCTTCCTTCAGTTATAAAGGAAGTTGGACTTTGAGATGTAGCCTCAGAGTACCTATCTGGAGATACCTAAGAATCTTTTAAGGCAATTAGGAGGGGTCACTAACAGCAATGGGAGGAGAAATAAAACACTTTCTCTGGTCTACTTTCTCAATAGGGTCTGGCCTATTTCTTTCTTGAGAACTTCACAAAACTCTTGGGATTATTTAAATGGTGTATTACTTAAATCAATGTAAGAGAATTTTTTTTTTTTAACAGGAAAATACAATGATAGTGACTGTAAGAGCAAGACTCCTTCTGTTTATTCTTAGCCTAATTTCACTTTAAAAATATATCCAGTTTATATGACAGTAATATAAATTCCCCGGCGTTCCAAATTTTCTTGAAGCATTGTCTTTAGGATTTTTCATCACAAGATAGATTCACAGAATGTATGTTCTTTTTTTACAGAACGAAAAACTCCTCCTACTTTTACTAAGAAACTGTCTGAAGCAGTAGAAGAAACAGAAGGGAATGAACTTAAACTTGAGGGTCGTGTTTCTGGCTCTCAGCCTTTGACGGTTGCTTGGTATAAAAACAATCAGGAAGTCCATTCAAGCTCTCGCTGTGAAATATCTTTCAAAAACAATGCCTTGCTTTTGCATATAAAGGCTGTAGAGCAATCAGATGCTGGTTTATACACCTGTAAAGTGTCCAATGAAGCAGGAAGCGTGTTGAGTACATCTTCAGTTGTTATCAGAGGTTGGTTGAAGTCTTGTTTTTCTTTACTTTCTGCTTTTTTTTGTTTTATTTAGCTGCAAATATATAGCTTCTCTCTAATGAGCTAGTTATTTAATTTGAACAGCAGTGATTTGTCCAGAGATGGACATAAACCACAAAGTTAGGAAATTCTTTTATTTTTGTGATTTTTTTTTTCGACGAGAAGCTTCTTTTTCACTATTTGCTATGACTGACATAAGATGAACATTTAACCTTTGTGAAATTTCTGTTGAATTTTTAATCATTCTCTTTCAGTGGAGTAACAGGGGGTTTGTGCAATGAAATCTAAGCTTTAGGCAGTGTTGAAACTGCATTGGGGTGGCATGACACTTCACCATAATAATCTTGCAGGAAATTGCAGGTTTACTTCTTTAAAGACTTTTACATAGTTTTGCAGCCTAATGGTGCTTTAGTTTTCATACTATTTTTGGCATGTAAAAGTTCTTGCTGAGGGGATAAAGATATTTCTTGCATGTTTATATAGGAAATATGCAGTAATACTCTCTTGATATTTATTCCATTTTATAACATTATTACTGACATTCTCAGACTTCTGTTTATCATCCTCCATTCCTTGCCATTGCCTCCTTAGGAATCACATGTATCTCTCTCATATTCTTGATCATGCTTTCCTAAGTATTCACTCAAACGTTTTCATATTCCAGAACCTAAAAAGCCTCCAGTTTTTGACCAGCCTCTTCAGCCAGCAGCAGCAGAGGAAGGTGATACCCTACAGCTTAGCTGTCATGTCCAGGGATCACAGCCAATCCGGATCCAGTGGCTGAAGGCAGGAAGAGAAATAAGAGCTTCAGACAAATGCAACTTCAGCTTTGCTAATGGAGTAGCTCTTCTAGAAATTGCTGCAGTTACCAAATCAGATTCGGGAGAATATGTGTGCAAAGCTTCCAATGCAGCTGGCACTGATACTTGCAAATCTAAAGTGACAGTCAAAGGTACAGTAACATGAAGAAAATAAGGCATATGGCGAAAATGTCAACAAAACTCTATCCCACTCTTTTTTGTTTGGAACAAAAAAAGTTAATAATCTAATAACAAACAATTTTTTTTTAAATTTGTTTTTTGTAAAACAACTGAAGCTGGTAAAACAGGGTATTTAACAATAATTTATATATCAATAGTGACATAAATTCTGAAAGACCAGTGTCACATCAACAGAGATTTGTTTTCTAAATCTAAACAACAAATTCAAGAAAAATAAAAACTTAAGGGGTGAAATTACTTGATCATGCATGTTTTATGGAAAGCATGTGAAAAGTGGTGTTTATTAAAGGAAAATAAAGAAGGAATTTGAGCATGTGGCCTTAAGACTTAACCTTTTAAGACTATTACAGCTCTAAGACATTTTGACTTTTTAGCTGAGAGTAAAGAGTGTCTAATCATGAGTACTTCTGTGTGGTTCTTGCTTTATAAGAGCCTAGCAGTATGCACAAATTGTCTTTTTGACTACACGGCTAGCCACTAGGCTAAGGACTAAGTCAAAGAATAACAAGAGAATTTAACAGACCAGTGATAAAAATTGCAAGTAACTCTTAGGGCATAATATCCAGAAATAGAATGAAAAGAGAAAACATCACCAAAAAACTTATCCAGTTTAGAAAATGAAGCTTATTATTTGTTTATCTATCTATGGATTTGCATCCATGGAGAGTATAAATGGCCTGACTGGAGTAAATGAACAGCACAGCATGGCCCATTGTGAACAGTTTCATCTGGAAAGTAAACTGCAAGTTGGTTAAAACAATATTAAAGTATTTTGCATTTTTACCTCTTGCATAGTATTTTGTTCCATCTCAGGAATAAATTTCTTTTTCACAATTCCTTCAGAAGCATCATCACCTATGAACATAAAAGATTACATGAAGCCATCTGTTATAACTCTCTGACTCTGTTTTTTTAGAAAAACCGGCAGCTGCTCCAGCAGCTAAGAAAGCAGAAGTGGAAGGCAAACTTTATTTTGTGTCAGAGCCTCAGAGTATCAAAGTCATGGAAAGTAAGAACTCTTTTCAAAACACTACAATGTCTTCTATTTGCCTACAAACAAACCTTTTGTTTGAGGTTATGTCCCTCTGTCCTAAACACCTGGAAAGACTTAGCTTCCTCATTTGCATCTTTCTGCAGAGACTGTTGCAACATTTATTGCAAAAGTTGGAGGAGATCCGATTCCAAATGTTAAGTGGATGAAGGGAAAATGGAGGCAACTCAACCAGGGAGGCCGCATTATAATCCAGCAGAGAGGAGATGAAGCCAAACTAGAAATAAAGGACACAATAAAAACTGATTCTGGCATGTACAAATGTGTAGCTTTTAACCAACATGGTGAAATTGAGAGGAGTGTAAACCTGCAAGTTGAAGAAAGAAAGAAAGAAGTTGTTGAAGGGGATCTCAGGGCAAAACTAAAAAGGTATATTGAACATTTTTATGGATTAATTTGCTATCAACACAGAAGCAACTTTTTTTATTATACATCTCAGAACAAGATATAATTTTAAAATATCCATTAAATACAAATAACTGTACTAAAAATAAAAACACCTGACTAGACTAAATTAAAGGATTCTACTGCACAGGGAGAGCTCTGAGGTGATTCAGTATTTCACTAAACAGCTTTCTGGGAATGAAATGCTGCATAGTTAACTCCTGTTATTGATTTACATAGCACTCCAACAAAAAGAAAAGAAGAGGAAGAGCAACCTATTGATATCTTGGAACTTCTCAAAAATGTAGATCCCAAAGAATATGAGAAATATGCTCGCATGTATGGAATCACAGATTTCCGTGGCCTTCTGCAAGCCTTTGAGTTACTAAAGCAAACCCAAGCAGAAGAAAGCCACAGATTGGTAAGACACAGTGTGACTGCAGCATGGGCTCTCTTAGGTGTAATATGTTTCCCTTGAACAGATGTGGTGTCCACACTCTGAAGCTCTGAAGTTATGATGTGTGCAGGAATTTCTGGTTCCTCTTTAGATCTTTTACTGGTGGTTCTCAATTTCTTGCATGCTCAAATCCAAGAAGAATAAATGGGCCTTCTGGCTGAGAAGGCTCTGTCTTCATAACTTGACTGCAATTGTTAGAATGGGAAGATACACTGATTACAGTACAGTTACATAAAATTTTATGTAGGAGTGAATTCTGTGTTGGATAAACATGACATCTTGACATTTAGTATCCTTTGATCTTTGAGTATATTCTGCATTTTTATAGGAAATTGAGCTCACAGAGAAAGCTCAAAGGGAAGATCAGGAGTTTGATGAACTTGTAGCTTTTATTCAGCAGCGACTGACACAAACAGAGGTAAAAACATTTTTGGAATGATTTATAAAATATTCAAATCTATAACAGGGAACTTGAAATTAACTTAAACTAATATTTTCCAGCCCATTACTCTGATCAGAGACATTGAAAATCAGACGGTTTTAGCAGATGAGGATGCTATCTTTGAATGTGAGATTAAGATTAACTATCCAGAAATTAAACTGTCATGGTACAAGGGAACCCAGAAACTGGACTCCAATGACAAATATGAAATTAGAATTGAAGGTGATCGCCACATACTGAGAATTAGAAACTGCCAACCTGATGATCAAGGAAATTTCAGAATAGTATGTGGACCACATATTGCCAGTGCCAAGCTAACTGTGATTGGTAAGTGTACTTATGAAGTATATATTTGAATTATTTTACACTTTACTTGTTCCACTCTCTGATCTGTGTTAAAATATATGTTTTAACATGATAATAGAACCTGCAGTTGAGCGGCATCTTCATGACACTACTTTCAAGGAAGGAAAAACATGCACACTGACTTGTCAGTTCTCTATCCCAAATGCCAAGTCTCAGTGGTATAGAAATGGGAGACCTATTAAGATAGGAGGGAGATATTCAACACAAGTCTCTGACAAAGTGCACAAACTCATCATCAAGGATGTCCGAACGGAAGACGAGGGACAGTATACATGCAAGCTTGACAGTCTAGAAACAACAGCAGATCTGGCCATTGAAGGTTTGTAAAGATACAGAATCTCTTTCTTACCATAGTGACATTAGCAGAGGTTTCATTAGCAGAACAAATGAAAATAAAAAGGATTTCTGAAATACAGATTCCAAAACTTGGAAACGGACTAAGTAAGAAATTTTGTCTTTGAACCACGTGACATACTTGTGTAATTTAGTTTTCTTGACTAAACCATGATTAATAATGTTCCGTAGCCCACAAGCAATCTGCGGTGTACTACCTTCTTCTTCTTTGGAACTCTTATATTTTCCTTGGACTTTTTCTTAATTATTCTCTATCTTTCGTTTCTTTAATGGCTTCTCTTACAAAATACATCTGCACAACAATCTTGTTGTAGTCAAACATTACATCTTCTATCATCATTCTTATGCATAAAACTTCATAGTACATGGAATCCCTTTTTCTTCCTCTGCTTTTTCTAGCTCTATTGCTATTATCTCATTAAAATTTAGCTATTTTGATGACAACAGTGAGAAGGATTCAGATAGTAAATAACAACTGATGTATTTTTTTCTTTCTAAAAACAGCGGAACCAATTCAGTTCACCAAGAGCATACAGAACATCGTTGTGAGTGAGCACCAGTCTGCAACCTTCGAGTGTGAGGTGTCTTTTGATGATGCAGTTGTGACGTGGTATAAAGGCCCCACTGAACTGAGAGAGAGTCCCAAGTACAGCTTCAGAAGTGAGGGTCGTTGTCATTATATGACTATTCACAATGTTAATGCAGAAGATGAAGGTAAAAATACATGAAACATTTGTGCTGCTGCCATTTTTTATCTGTTTTTCTTTGTCTGGTTTTAAATGATAAAAGCATGTAAATATAAACATTTTTTGGCTGCTGCAGGTGTGTATTCTGTAATTGCTCGTCTTGAACCAAGAGGAGAAGCAAGAAGTACTGCAGAGCTCTATCTCGTAACCAAAGGTCAGAAAATCTTCAAATTTGTGACCATAACCATGTGCAAATTTGCCTGTTTGAAACATGATTCTGGAAAAATCAATAGTCCTAAACGAAATATAATATTTCTTTGCAGAAATCAAACTGGAGTTGAAGCCACCAGGTAAAGTTCTCAAGCAAGACTGGCACAAGATCTTGTCTATACTCTGGCATAAAATTAATACATTGTTCTGCTTTTTTATTATTTTCAAATATTTTTCCTGGTTAGAGTAAGTATAACCTACATCCTGAGAAAGTATTCCTCATCCACAGACATGTGGAACTATTATTCCCATAAGTAGTGGCAATGACTAATGAGATAAATCCATAATCAGTGACATTAATAGGGACCCTACTTTCTCCCCATTCTCTGTTTTTGTTTGAATTGCTAAGGAATAGAGCCATGAAGATGTATCAAATAATAGATAGACTCTTCTCTGTGCAACTGGAAAAAAAAAATAACCAAGCAGGCAAAATGGGTAAAAAACACCTCCTTATGATCTCCTTTTTTAAATGTTCTTAAGAGCCTACTCCAAACATTGCAAAAATTATTTAGAAATAAAACACAGCATTGTATGGGCTGGCTGAACTGAAAGGTTAATACAATTAATTATCTATTGGTTGGCTAGCGTATTCTTGAGGAGCAAGCTACAATTCTTTCATGCTACAAAAAGAAAGATTAAAGCACCATCAACTGCTATTCTTGAGGAGAGCACATCAAAATGGTTTTTTTATTGGTAGTATTTATTAAATCAGTTAAACATTTTGATTTTCTAGATGTTCCTGATGCCAAGGTTGCAGTTCCACCTCAAAAGCCAGCTGAAGGTAGGGTAACAAACCATAAACTTGTCTTGTAAAAAACTTGTTCTGTATCTGCACTGAACCAGAAGGCCAGTGGGAACCTCAGAGGAAAATCTTAGCTCAGCAATAAGATCTAATTAATTATCCCTGTGAGCAAGACTTGTCTTGGATAGGCTTCTTGACTTGGACAGGCTTCTTTGTTGTGTGCAAGATGAAAACTCTACACAGGTAGTGGTAGGAGTTAATTATTTATCTTAAAAAGAGCCCTTACCATCATGCTTTCCTATCAGTCTGTTGTCCATTTGATCTTCCTTTTATTTCCATCTTCCTCTCTTATAGTTTTTTTCCCTAATTTTCATCTCTTCTTTTTGCCACAAAAAACATCTTTTAGACAAGCGCTCTAAATTACTGCCTTTAAAAAATATTCTTTTAAGGCCATAGGTTGGATTTCATGTTTATGGCAAATGGTCTCTCCCCAGGCTCTGGTTTTGGACTGCAAACAGTAGCTTTATGTTACACCCAGTAGTTTACCTTAAATGTCAGCAGTTTAAACTTCTTGGGTTTAGTTCCAGGATAATTTGGTAAAATGTTTGCAATGGCAGCAGGAAGGGAAAGATTTGATATTTAAATTAATTACCATCAGCAAAGATAGGAGAGTGATGGCAGCAATTAAAATAAAGCTGAGGACATTCAGGGTTCAAATAAAGGTAGACTGGAGATTCCCACTCAAATTATATTTATTCAGCTGCTGTAAACTCTCAGAATAAGCACTATGTTTGCTTTTATTCTGCAGCTGCAATAAAATCCTACAATCTATTTTATCAAACCAGGATTTTATTGCATTTAAAAGGAAATATCAAACTTAATTTTTGTACTAAATATTTCATTTTTCCTACAAGCTGCCCCTATTCCCATTCTTCTGCCTCTTGTTCCACCTCCAGAGGAGAAAAAGCCAGGTAAAAGTCCTTACAGTATTTGAATACTATGTTCATGTTTCTTTATGACAGTCGGTTTTTGGATTTTTGTTTGTTTGTCTTTTTAGGGGTTCTTAAAGTTTTTTAATTTTTAAAATCTATTATTTTTAAGCAGAGAAAAAGGTTCCATTAAAGAAAGTCCCGCAAAAGGTGGTTAAAAAAGCTCCTGAAGAAGTCCCACCACCTAAAGGTAACTTTTTTCCTTTGTTTGAAAACACTTTTAAGAGAGTAAAATTAGCTTGTGGAAACAAGGTGTTTTGTTTTGAAATAACTTGAATCTATCACAATGGTTTGATTTCTGGCTTTATGTTTAAAACACACATTTAAAATTGAAGTTGATTGTGACTGCTTAAAAAATAGTCCCTTCTTTAAACCATCTGTGAGGGTGAAATAATTTCACTAAATGTGGACATTCAATGTGCCTTTTAAATTCCAGACTATGATGTGAATAATCAGTTTATTTATTTTAAGTTCCTGAGGTGCTCCCTGAGAAGCCCAAAGAGATCAAAATAACATCCATGGCAAGGAGAGAAGAGATACATGAAGAAAAGAAAATACATGAAACACCCAAAGAAATTTATGAGGAGTGGGAAGAAGATTATGGTGAAGACCATGACTATTATGTCCAGGAAGAGGGCTATGATGAAGGGGAAGAGGAATGGGAAGAAACTTATGAGAAAAGAGAAGTGACTTATGAAGAAAAAAGAATAATTCATGAAGAAGGTATTTGAATTACCATGTCATTTTATTTATTCTCTTTTCTCATATTTATTATTAAGGCCCCAACATTTTGAACTAGGCAACAGTTTTTTGGTTTTGTTTTTACTAAAGTATCTGGAACCATAATATGCTGACATATTTTAAGTGACACTTGATGTTAACACAAGATATCACAAGATATGGATGCAGATAGGAATGGATACATTAGAAATTCATTGCCAATGAACTTTGTAGGTCTTAAAAACCTAATATGAGTTAGTAGTAAGGGTGTGTGTAATTTTTAGTTTTTTTGGCTATTTCTTCTATCATTTTCATGTGCTGTAGATGAACTTGATTTACTTAAATGTTTCACACATTTATTGACTGATGTTAATGACTGTATTTTGCAATTCCTTGCATGCTATAAGTGTCTTGGGGATTAGTAACATGTATGCCTCCTGGAACAAAATCTGGCTCTAATGAGAAAACATGAAACTTGGAAATAAGCAAAATGTTTTATTTCAACAGTTGTATCTCCAAAACTCACTGTGTGTTTTTAAAATTCATAAAATTATAATGGCATAATTAATACCTTTCTGTCTACAGAGCCTTTAGACAATATATTTTTTATCATTAAGTGATCGTTTTGGTTTTTTTAAGTGACTGAAGTTCCTAAGAAACCCGTGCCTGAGCGAAAACCACCAGCCATTGTAGCTGAAAAGAAGGAAAAGAAGGAAGTAACTGTTCAAAAAGGTATGACTTTCCCAGAAAACTAACAGGAACATTCAGATTAAGATCTCTCATGCATCTCCTTAAACCTGAATGGTGCTGGTTATTCACATTTCCTTGGGAAGAAAATTCTCTTTATGTTGGACAGTGAGATGAGCAAGGGTCATCCCCTTTCTCTTCTCTCACCTCATGTTTGTGAGCTCTCTGCTCAAAGGTGGTTGAATCAAAACAAGAATTGTTGGCAAAATCAAACTGAGCTTCAGTTATCCTTCCTTCTCCCTGTATATTAGCCTTGAGCACAGGTGTAACATTTAAGAAATTAAATGCTGCCCTTCTGGGAAGTCTTTTCCACTTAGATCACTGCACATCTCTCAGGGCAGGGTGGGCCTTATTGCCACCACTGTTCACCACTGAACAGAGCACAGATTGCACAAGGTTTATGACATCTTAAACAAAAAAAAAAAAGGCCAGTTCTATCTGATTTGTATCCAGAAAACAATTTGTGAGATTACTTAAACAATAAATCTATCTGAATTACTTCCAGTTGTCAAGAAACCTGTTGATGAAAAAGTGGAGGTAACCACTCAGAGGGTTGCTGAAGAAAAAGTCAAAAGGGCTGAGGGTAAATACTGTTTAGTTATCTTAATGTCATCTTTTTGTGACTGTTGTGGCTTTTGTTGCTTAGCTGATCTGCATATGCTTTCTCTTCACTTAACATGGTCTGATCAATTTTTCAGTCTTTGAAACATCTAATAAAAGCTTTTGGTGAATTCTTCAAAAAGAAGATTGAAAGCATTTTAGGAGAAAATACTAAATGCAAATATTGACCACCAATGCTTTAAGAAAGGAAGTGTGCATAAAATTGCACTGAGTGAAATAGTGTGTTTCACTCTAAACTTAAGACATGAAATCCCCATCTTGCTTAGATTTCCATTTTGACCCATCTACCAAGATGCCTTGGTTAATTCTTTCCCTTTGAAATAAAGATGGACCCTTATTCTCTTGGTAGCTGCTTCCTTTTGTTTAGCATTTCCCATTCTGCAGCAGGATTCTGCCAGCTGCAATTCAGTAAGTATCAGGGAATTACCTGTGTGCTAAAAGCCCTGAGTGCCTTTAGAACACAGCAATAAAAAGAAACAAACACATTCCTTATGTTGCTTTGCGTGATTCCAAGAAGCCTGACTTAGCTGCTGAGTTTGTTTGTTTGTCTTGGTTGTATTTTCAACATCACCAATAGATAGCTGTAGACTTATTTTGGTCTAGTTGCTGAATGTTTGACTGAGTAACAAAATTCTAATGCCAACAGTTACCAAGAAAGTTCTACCACCAAAACCTACACCCATGGTCGTTGAGGAAAAAGTTATGAAAAAGGAAGGTACAGATCAGCATCTTTGAATTGCAGTTTACACTTTTTTCAGCGCCCAATGTGTTTCTGTGCTTCTTTGGAATATGTGGGCCTGTGTGTATGTATCTGGATCCATAGCAGTAGTCATTCTGTGACTACTCTCAGTGTTTAATTAGTATGTCTAATATGCTTTTTTCTTTTATGAAGTCTGTTTTTAACATATTTGTGGCCAGCCTTTTGGTTCTTGTCTAAAGAGCCTACGGTCACACTGCAGTGTGACTTAGCTTTTTCTTCATCTATTCTGCTTGCTGGCCTATCCTTGCTTAATAAGCATAATTGTGTCCCCATGCCCAAAAATATCTTTGAAGAACCACCTTTAAAATTCTTCTGATGTACTATTTCCAAAAGCCTGTGCATGCATTTTGTTTCAAATGTTTGGGTTAAAGGGGTCTGTGTCTTTAGTCTTTAACAGTACTAAATATTATACTTGTGTTCCTGTTCTGTGTTCAGTATTTTAGAACATGAATACTGACTGTCTAAATATGTGTAAGACTTCAATGTGCAATACAGATAAAGATTTGATACAAACTCACATGCTGACTACCACTAATGTGGATCTAGCATATGAAATACTAAAACAAAATCCTATCTTTAAAGTACCAACAGTAGAAACATGGACTGTTTCAGAAGAAAAGATGTCAGTTTCTGTCCACAAAGAAGAAGAGTATTCATATGATGTTACAGGTATGTACAAAACCAAAAGTCTGTGTATCCAAATCAAAACAATCTATCAATCCTACTATACTTTCTTTTGATCTATTTTTATGTATGGCAAATTACATATTTAGACATATTGTACATTTGTCTTTCAGTATGCCTTGCTTTTTTTGTCCATTGTTTATGCTTTAGATTTATTTAGCTTAATAGATGGAAATATTTCAAATATTTTATCTTAATGTTGTTTAAATACTTTTCTTTGAAGAGCCAACAGAACATGAGAAAACAGTTGAAGAAAGATTCTTTGAAGCTGTTTACCCAATTGAAGGTAGTTTGATTAAGGATGGGAGTATAATATGTATTTGTTTGTTTGTTTGTTTGTTTGTTTCAATTTGAATCAAAATTCATTGCGAGATTTGCACATGCTTTCATTTTCTGGATTTTTTTTTTTTTTACATATTAACATATGCATTTCAGTGATGATTGTGTACTGCACAAACATTTTATTCACTTTTATTCTTAAAGTTTTTCAGATTTACTATGGACATTGATATTTCCTATCTCAACTATTAATATCTTTAAAATTCCTATTGTAGCACAAAGGGAGATTGAGGAGGAGGAAGAAGTAGTTTCTACAGAACTGGAGATCTCTCACGTTGAAGGTGAATAAAGTTTTTGCATCAGCATCTGCTCCATTTTTTTGAACATTCACATTATCTCTCTGTAACACTGCTTACCAAAGGATAGCATATCGGAACTGAGATCTTTCAATTTCTTTATGGCTCTGCTCTCAAAGCTTCAAGCCTTACTGCATTTCTATCTTATTCTTCTTCATGACTGCTTTAAATAATTCCTTTAATATCTTTTTGTGAGATGGGTTTGTTGTATCTGTTTGATAAAACAGAATAGCTTTTGACATTCAGTGTTTGTTTATACACCATGTTAATAGTAGCTTACTGTGGTTTATCAATTATTTTAACTGTCTCCTAAATGATCACCACCTATCTTTTAAAGTGCCTGAGATACCAAAGAGGCGTGTTCCAGAAGAAAGGAAACCTGTTCCTGTCCCTAAAACAGAAGTTCCATCAGTTAAAGGTATTTCTGCTGCTCTAGTAAAAAAGAAAGAAGAAAAGCCCAAACAAATTTTCTTTCTTTGTAATATTTTTCATGTTTTCTTGAATATATTTAGGAATTTTCTCTCCATGTGTCTTTGTTTTTTGCACTATCTCCGTATGCATTATTGATTTCTCCTTGTTGCATTATTTCAGTTTTTCAATTGTGCTATAACCTAGCTTACAGCTTAAATTTGTCTCAGCTTGGGCCCTTCTCTTTCTATTTAAGTTGTGTGTTTTTTGCAAGCGTGGACTGTTTTTAGTTCAAGAAAGTAAAATGAAACGTACTAGTGCAGTGATTTTGACATAGGAGTTTTACACTGCATCATGTCTTCCCTGTATTGTCCGTATTTGTCCAAAAGGCTGTACACTGTATTGTGCTGGTTGCAGTGCTCAGCTCCTTGTGCTCATTGTATAAAACAATCTCAGATTACTCAAATCTGGATTAGTGTTCCAAAAACTAAAGATCTCTTACTTTAACAATGTTTTCCAAAGTGCCTGAAGTCCCTAAGAAACCTGTTCCAGAAAAGAAAGTTGCTGTTGCCAAAAAGGAAGTGGCTCCCCCAGCAAAAGGTACAGCATCTTTTGAATTTGGGCTTTAACCAGTTCGTGCTGTTGTCCTCTTTTTCTAACTTCTCTTATGTTCTCAATACACATATGATAAATGTAATCTTTGTGTTACGTTGGAATGTCTGTTCTCATCTAAGCCTTAGAAAGATTACTTAGATGAATTTTAGTACCTTTAGAGTTTTTGAAGGGCCTAGAAAAACTGTGCCTGAAGAAAAAGTACGTGTTCCTTTTCCCAAAGAACATCTGCATGCCAAAGATACCCTTACTGATGGAAAGTACACTACTTGTTGAGTTTTATTTTCCTGTTAGTCTGTATGTAAGCCTGTTTGTGTTAGAATTTATATTTTATGTATTCTCTGTACATCCATGAGATTTTTAAAAACCTGGTAATATATTTGAGCAGCTCATTCTTCAGGTAACAAATCAGTCTTAAAGCATTTGATAGTCTTAAAGCAACTGATTCGATTTTGTTTTTTATCAAATGTGATATAAATCACATGTTGCTCTTGTGATATATCTTTCTATGTTAAGTGTGTGAATGTGTTATGTGGTGTGTCTTGATATTCTTACAAATGGATTAATGAAATCTATAATACTCTTTGAAATAAATCTTTGAAATTTAGAATTCAGTTATCTTATATTTTATGGTTTTTTAAGTGCCAGAGGTTCCTAAGAAAGCTCCCCCAGAGAAAAAGGTTGCTGTTCCAAAAAGAGAGGAAGCTCCAACACCTAAAGGTACACTTAAAAAATAATTTTATTTTCTTATTAGCTTAAGCATCTTGTTTATGTCAAATTTTGGGTTTGATTGCTAAGTTAATCTGTTTTACTGGCACTTCATCTATGTTAACGTGTGTCTTTTGTATCATTTTGTCTATAGGTGTGCTGTAGACTTATTCTTAAAAAACTTGTTAATTGATTATATTATAATTAATATCTTTGAAATGCCAGAAGTACCTAAAAAAAAATCTCCAGAAGAAAAAATGTCATATGTTCCTAAAGTAGAAACTCCCCCTGCAAAAGGTGCAATATAGCTCACTTTAATGTCATTTATTGTAATCTTTACAACATTGCATTTATCTCAATTTTGTCAGCTGTCATTTTGGTAAGCAAAACATGTCCATGTGTAATCTTTCTCAACAACACATTTTTCTTGCGTGATACATGTGCCAGTTTTCACTTCAAATGTTCTAAAACGAATACTTTTTTAAAGTGCCTGCAGTTCCTAAGAAACCTGTCCCAAAAGAAAAAGTATCTCCTGCTGTGCCTAAAAAAATTGAGGCTCCTCCAGCTAAAGGTATGCTTTCCAGTAGAATACAAGAATATGCTATTTCTCAGCTTCTGTCTAAGTTCTGTGCTGTTACTAGTCATTGATTTGTGCTTCTCCTGTGAGTGCTGTTCTGATTTAGACAATCATTACAGTATGTTGTATCTCTTATGCAGCTCTTATACAGTATTCTTTCTAAATATTGAATGTCTCTTATATGTTATGTGCTCAGTACTCTTCTCTGGAAAACTAGATTTAGCATTTCAAAACTGTGTTTTCACAATGGAATTGGTAAAGCATACATTTAATATCATTATCTTTCAAAGTGCCTGAAGTACATAAGAAAGCCACTTTTGAAGAAAGAGTACTTATTAAAGAAGAAAGAATATCTGTTGCCATTCCAGAGGAAATCCCATTACCTGAAGGTACATTATAAACAGACAATAGTGATAACTTGTGCTATGTCTGCAAGTCTGTTGTTCTAATGTCAAGATCAGAATACAGCAGAAATTTTTTGATAGTTGTCTTGTATGAGTTTTGTGTTGATCTGCAGGCAGTTAAAAGCCTCCTAAAGTGCCATTTGCAATTTCAGCCTTGAATGTCAGGATCCCACCACATTGACAGGAATGGAAAGTCTACTAGTGAGCACAATGATCCTCAGATCAGGGCCTCATATGAATGTGTTGTTTATTTTAGAGTCCACAAATTAGGGCTGTAACCATCCATTTGTCATGCTCACTACAAAGCTCCCTGTAGCCCTGGAGATAAATTACTTATTGCCTCTGTTGTGTCAGCTCCTCACCAGCTTTCAGTTCACATTTTCATGTTTGAAGAAGATTGAGATGGGTTGTTTTAAGTTAGTATAATTCCATTTAATATCTGCTTCAAGATAACTGAAATCAGCATTTTTTCTGTTTTTATATCCCATTAATAACTACTCAGTCAAGAAAATTTGCATTTTACTTAAAAAAACATAAATTAATTTTTAGAAGAAAATTTGGAAGATCCATCTAAAATATGAGCTTGCAAATACACATTCATATGGACACATGCAGTATTAATTTCTGTTTGTCTCCTGCAAATTAACCTTTTCTCCAGAACTAGTTGAGGTTTTCCCTGACACAGTCATCATGTACATAAGTATATGCCAGGATTTCCTTTCAGTTCTTGACCTATCCATCTCATTTTTTCCTTTCCTCACTTTCATACAGCTGGATCAATGAGAAAACTCTAATTCTTTGACTCTTGTCTCCCCAACTTGAGCTGTTCTGATGGGGAAATTTGGGGAGCTGAGGCATTCTAATGAACTGACAGTGTTTGACCAGTGAATGGTATTAGATACAACACACAAGAGGGAACCTGGGACAGGGACAAACGCCATAATTTAGAACAAATCATACATACATATGTATGTGTGCTACAATCCCCTCCCTAATCCCTTCCCTGTTGTGAAATACAACATCTGTGCACAGCACTTTCTGGATTGTAAGCATATGTCATTGTCATATAGAACTTCTAAGAATTAGTCTTCATCTTCTCTATCCATCAATCTTTCCCTCTCTCCATCTATCCATCCACCAAAATACTAAAGCTAATAATTTTCCTTAAAGAACCAACAGTTGAAGAATGGTCTGAAGAAGAAAGAGAGGAAGTTTCTTATGCCCTTCACAGAGAAGAGATTTCTGAAGGTACGACAATTCAGGAACACTTGGCAAAAGCAAAAAAGCCTATATCAAATAGACAGTTTGGATTAATGTTCCTTTACTCTTAAAGAAAAAATTGCTACTATATGATTATTTTTTGTAACTTATATATTTTAATTTTAATGTCTAAAACTTCTATTGCTTGCTTTTGGAGTAGCTAATACTCTTTCAACACAGTGAAAATAATAAGTTATCTCTTTGATAGTGAGGTCTATCAGGACTTCTTTCTGTTTACAAAAACCCTCTATTGGACTTTACACTTCCACCAGGTTGCTTGGAAGAAGTAAATGTTCTGAATATGACAATGCACTCGAGTTCCTCAGATAATTTCATGGCAAAATAAATATATTGTTTCCACCTGTAAGTTTATTGGTGGTCACATAATACTGTGAAGGACAGTAACACTGACTGACTCAGTTTCTATGACGAGTGACACCACAGATTTTTCCAGGGGCATCTTCAGTCAAGGAATTTTCTCATTATTTTGGGAAAGAAGGTTTCTTAAAAAAATTTCAGCAGTAGTGAGTTAGTGGACAGAGGAATGGAGCATTTTCAATTTCCACACAAATACAAGATGAAGGCTCAGTCTCTTAGTTCCATTTAAGTTGCATGGAGTGTTTCCATTGGCCTCAGAGGAAGCAGGATGGCTTGGATGTACATTTTGTCATCCCAGAGGAGAGTATAAATAAAGCACACAGTTTATTTTTGTCTTAGAAATATTGTGTTGTTTTCCAGGCCCATAAAGACAGTAATATATTAAGTTAAATACTTAAACTTAATTATTTTAATATTTTACTCTTTTAAAAGTGACTGAAGAAGAGTCTTACTACATAGAGGAGACAGTAACTGTTCCAAAAAGAGAGGAAGCCCCACCCACAAAAGGTATAAGTTCATTTCACTACAACATATGAGCTGTTTCATCATTCTTAACGTTATGTTGCCTCTACATGTTTATGTCCATTGTTGGCATTTTTGTATGTGTTCATTCCTCTCTGTAAAACTATGTATTGTAATCTTTTAAAGTGCCTGAGAAGCACAGGAGAGTTGTCCCTGAGCCAAAAGCCCCAGCTGCTCCTAAGGAAGCTCCAGGAATTAAAGGTATAAACCAGCTCCTCAACTGGTTGATGTGTCCTCAAAGGGATTGTGTTCGTCTTACTGTCTGCTTGTACATGTTGGCATAAGTGGTGTCTTCTCACAGTGATGAATACTGTCTCAAATTCCACCTTGTACTTTCAAAATTATTGTTTGTTTTAACTCAGTAAAACGCATTGTGTGGTAGGCAATTGCAAATATTACACTTTAATAGTCTTTCTTATCTTCCTTCTCATCTTGCTCATTTTTCTAAAGTTCCTGAAGTTCACAAGAAAGCAGTTCCAAAAGAGAAAGTACCTGTTCCTGTGTCTAAAAAAATGGTGGCTCCACCAGCAAAAGGTATATCAGTGGTTTGTTCCTGTTGCCAAAAAAAAAAAAAAAAGCTTTTTTGCTGCATTCCATCTTTAACATATATACCTTGGTTGGGAATTGTATTGTTGGTACAACATGTATCTCCAGTATCACATTTCTTCAACACTAAACATGTGTTCATGTCTGTTTGTCTACAATGACACCTGTGACCTATGCTGTCTTGATGAGATTTATGTTATTATATGTTGTTTATATGTTATTTCATCTTCTATCTTATACCTGTTGATGAAATCAAACAAATTTTCTGAAGTTACACAATCTTTTTTAAGAACCTGCAGAAGCATTGGTGCCCACCTTTGAGGCAGAATTTGAAGAACCTCCAACAACCAAAGGTAAACAGATTATCACCATGGAGATTTTTTGTTTGGTCTTGCAGTATTTGTGTTTAGGCATTTTACTTAAACACAGTTTTGTTTGTTAGTAACTGTAACCTGTGTGGGGATCTCCCCTTTCTTTTGACTCTACTCATTTTGGTGCTATGGATGTAAAGGGTGCTCTTCAGCAGTGTCTTATTTTTGTTGCTGTTGAAGTTCACTTAGCACTTTTTTTAAACAATCAGAATAAGTTAAAGAAACATATGCCTGCATTTCAAATATTGCAATTAAATATTCTTGCACATTATTTTTAAGTGACTGAAGTGCACAGGAAAATTATCACAGAAGAAAAAGTTGCAGTTGCTAAAAAAGAAGTGGCTCCACCAAAGAAAGGTATATAAATTTTCAGAATTACACAAGAGAAATCTTGTTTCAGAACACTGCTTTGTATTTATGTCTAGCTATCTAACACAGACTCTAATGTTCAGTGTTTGCTGTCTTTTTTTTCTTTTTTTTTTTACTTGAAGAACTGTCATGTCTCTAATTTGTGTTTTGTTATCGGTTTATGTCCATATACCGTGATTAATTTAGCATCTCTTACAATAAACTTTTTTTTAAAAAACTGCTAGCAGTGCCCAAGAAGCCTGTGCCAGAAGACAAAGTACCTGTTCCAATTCCACAGAAAGTGGCAGCTCCACCAGCTAAAGGTATACAAGCTCTGTTGGAAGTAGAGATGGCTTTTAAATGTCAGACATCTATGTGTATCATACTCACAGTCTGCCTAGTTAATCAAATCTGTTTCTCCTGATTGGTTATAAATGAAAAGACCTTTGTCTTTTCCCCTTCAAAATACTGCTGAGTGTGACACAGAATAGTCATGTACCTTCATTTTTTTGCAATTTTTAGCTACTATTTAATTTCATTGATCACTCTGGACGTTTAAATGCTTGCAAAGCTGAGTGACAACATTTACTCTGTGAAAAAAAAATTTTAAAAAAGTTTTCAGTGTTTATAATATTGTCAATATTCAGTGAAGTGTTTCAAACTTATAAATATGTTCTCTATTTCTGTGCTTTTCTTGTGTTTGATTTTGTTATCTACCCTGTGTGTGTGGTGTTCTGCCGTTTGAGTTTCTGAAAAATTTTTACCTCTTACTTTTATCTTCTTCCATCTTACTTCATGTAAATATTCTGTTCCATTTTTATTTGTTTTGGTCTATATGTCTGTTACTGTAATAGTAGATATATTATTTTACTATGTATTATTTGTATGTCTCATGTGATTGTTGTGTTTGTTGTATTTTCTTCAAAATTGTGTGCTATTTGCTCCCAATTGTTTGTCTATAATTCTTTCATATGAATATCAGAATGTGTGTGATTTCTTTTAGAAGCTAGTATTCTTATAATTACTATCTTTAAAGTGCCAGAAGCACAGAGGAAAACTGCCAGAGAAGAAAGAGTATCCATGGCTGTTCAAAAGAGAAAAGTGTCTCCACCACCAGAAGGTAGTCCTGCCGATGGGTTAATCTATGAACAGATTGTGCTCATGTAAGACTGCCAGAGCTTCAGGCCTATTGGTCTGGCACATCTCCTGAGGTTCAAATTTAGAATTATAGATTGATTTAAGTTGGACAAGACACTTAAGGTCATTGAGTCCAACCATTAACCTTACGCTACGAAGTCCATCACTATGATCCACTGTAGTCCCAGAGGAACTTTTGCAAAGTCTTTGAGAAATACTAGACACATTTTTCCCAATTACTCTGGGTGTGGGTGGTGTCAGGAAGTAATAGTTATTTTTCTAAGAAACTCCAAATGGGATATTTATTTTTTTACAATTTATTACACTAGGAAAAAATACTAATATTAGACTCTGTTTCTGAAGTACCAACAGAAGAAGAACATTGGGCTATGTCAGAGGAAGTATCCATTTCTCTCCACACAGAAAAGGAGATTTCATACACAGGTATGAAGACTAAAAAGATTCTGTATCCAAAGTTACCTCTTGTCAGCTAGTAAAAAAAATAGAGAGAATTAAACAAAACTTCATGTCCTTTGCTGTTGCCAGTTTATCAGGAAAGTGGAGCTTGCAGAATAACATAGGACAGTATTTCATTCTCACAAAATGTTTAATCCTTTCCTCTTGGCTTACTGCTGTTCTCATAGTGGAAGCCAAATAATTTCATTAGTGTTTTCATTACTTTTTAAATCTTTCCACCTGTGTGCCCTTTGAGGCAAAAGAGGACACAGTCTTTGCTTTCATTTAAATTAACATACTTTACTATTCTGAAAAGACAGATCTTCCTGTTCTGTAAAAGCAACTCCTCACCTAAATCTGAAGTTGAAAGCAAAAATCTTTACTGTTGCCTACATGGCTGAGACACTTAACACAATCCAATGTAATGGATCTGCCTGCTCACACAGTTTACAGCCTTTAAAGAAAATTTATTGCTCTTTCACTTTTGCAGACTATCAATTGATTTGTGTAAATGACCCACAACATGCCTCACACTTACTACTTTTAGACCTGATACTGTTGATAAACGGCATTATCATATTCATATCATAAAAGATTAATACAGACAAATCAGTGTGAAGTTCAATTATCTATTTAGTCTCCAATGATGGAGGGACAAGCATACTATGAGTATGCTCATATGAACCTGAGCTTTCTGAAAAGGCACCCATGCACAATGCAGTTTTTTAAAATTCACCAAAGTACCAGTTCCAACCAGTTTTAGTTTAAGATTTCAAATGTAGATATACCTGGCATTTATAATTAAATATCAAGGAGGACTCTTCCAGAAAATACTTAGAGAGGTACATTGCCCCAAAAATAACAGCAAGCATCAAGACTTGTGGCAGCCACTCATCTATGCTCACTGTAGCTTGTCATGAATAAAGCTTCTAGAAATTCTCAAATCTGTCACTGACAGAATGGATTCCATCTCTTAAGGTCTGAAAAAATCTGTTTCAAATCTGTTAAGAAAATGCCACAGTTATTCTATTGGCAAGTCTGCCAGATCTTAAAATGCCAAGATAATTTTCTGTGCACTTTCCAGTTATATTGGTCAAAAATTTTCCAAGACGCCTCTCTCAGAAGACAAGACCCACACACTTCTGTAAAAGAGAATATGCTGCTTAAACATAGCATTCTTTCCTGAATAAATCTTGAAAACTGAACATATCCACATCTTAATCTTTTGGAAATGCTCCTGCTTTTACAAGGAATGGCTCCTTGCCATGTCAGAACAAACAAGTCACTTCATAAAGTGATTGACGGATAATGAAAAACACCTTCCTCACCAAGCAAGTAATTATTTTGTTTTTAGTTAGACCAGAGCTCTTATCTATCATTAGTCACTCTCAAAGTTTTTCTCCACATATTCTTTCACCTTTATCTGGAGTTTCCTACACAAATCTTTTGTTGTCAGTGAATGAGGACTCTTGATCTCCTCCTGAAGTAGTGCAAAGTACCACTGCTATGGTGAGGAGCTGCTGCAGAGAAAAATGTTTACTGA
Organism: Catharus ustulatus; assembly: GCF_009819885.2. NCBI lineage: Eukaryota > Metazoa > Chordata > Aves > Passeriformes > Turdidae > Catharus > Catharus ustulatus. The sequence continues at coordinate 15,502,603 of NC_046227.1, forward strand.
TTATGAAATTGGATGGCTTTGGATTTTGAGTTCTGCTCATCGCAAACTTAGCTTCACTTGGCAGCAGTGGATGAAGCAGGAATCATATCAGCTGCTTATATTGGTACCTTGAAAAGTTTGCTGTTTCTTAAGTGAAAAGAAGCCTAATGACTTCCCTAGCCACATGTCCAGTGACAATAAGCACACTTGTCTTTTACATGTCAGCCATGTGTTTGTATGATAGCTTTTTCTGTTTCTTGCCAAGAATACTTTTGCTTTTAAACAATTTACATCTAAAAATTATTAAATGTAATTGTACTGTATCTTTTAAGTGCCTGATGTACCAGAGAGGGCTATCATTGAAGAAAGAGTACCAATTTATCCTCCTAAAAAAATGGCAAGACCACCAGCCAAAGGTACACGGGATATAGTACTGAAATATGGTGTAAATGTTCTTTGTGTCTTTTATGTTCCATGTATAGTGAGTACTGATTTGTTTTCTATGGAATGTTCTTCCTTTGGTTAATTCTTAGTTGACAATGCCTTGTGATCCTTGTTATTAGTAAGATCTATGTGCTAAAATTGTAAGGTTCTTTTAATTGGTGTCTTTTTAAGTGCCCGAAGTACGCAAGACAGTTGTCCGAAAAGAAAAAGCATACATTGAAGTTCCTCAGTATGAAGAGAAAGAAGAGATTCCAAGATATGAGGAGGAAGAGACCACCAGATATGAGAGGGAGGAAATCCATTACCAGGAGGAAGTTCGCCATTATGAAGAAGTTAGTCACTATGAGGAAGAAGCTCCTCAGTATGAAGAGGAAGAAGTTCCTCAGTATGAAGAGGAAGAAGTTCCTCAGTATGAAGAGGAAGAAGTAATCCATTATGAAGAAGAAACTGCTTATTATGGAGAAGAAGTTGCTGAATATGAGGAAGAAGAGCCACAGGTTCCTCAGTATGAAGAGAAGGCTCCCCTACCAGCTAGAGGTATACTTTAACTTTAGGGTTTGTGTGAGAAAAAGTAGCATCTTTTCGTTCTATGAAAATACCAAACTTCTGTTTTAAAATGTTGCAGTGTGCTTGACAGTGTGTGTTTTTAAAGATGTTTATTGATTATTATACAGTGCGGAAAACATGGGACAGCTGTATATCTACTCTTTACTACTATCTCCATAAGTTCAAATGTTCCATGTCATACATGTTCATTCCTCTTTCATGTGAATTCTGTATAACCCACTATAAAAATTTAACTGAGCTTAATTTCATCCTCATCTGGGGTCCAATTTTGCTATCAGACTGTGCTTGAAATACTTTAAAATGCTTATATAAAGTCTGCAGTCATAGACAAAAAATACTTTTCTCTAGAAAATAGCTAGGATACTTGAAAATAAGCAATTTAGGAACACAGGTCACACTGAGTTCTTTTCAGAAATCTTAGAAAGCCCTATGGTTGATGTTTATTTCTGTCTTGAAGGGAGTAATATACTTCCATGAAAAAGAGAAAAATACCCATATTTAAATAATCTTAGTTTAAGGTGTTTTCCTTAGGACTAATTTTTATGGTATGGGTATAAATTTTCTACATCGTTAGTGCAGGATGAAGATAATATTCATTACTTGGGAGAACTAGGTCATGCCGAGATCTTGGTAATAAAGCCTTTCTGCATCATAATATGAAGACACAGATCCAATTTTCCAAAATCATATAATCATCTAAGAGCATCATTTCTAGTCCTGATCCAAATCATTCTATAATGTCATTTTCCCTCAAAGAAGTTCAGAATTTCTTTTGACTAATTAATAAATGTCAAAATTATATATAACATTGTTTGCAGTACAAATTTTGTTATAAACATGAGAAAAGATGAGGCTGCACACTGCAAAAGCCAGGTTAATCCTGAACAGAAAGAGTAGTGTTGGCTGAAATTTCCATTGAATCTCTCACAGTAGCTAAGTTTAATTTATATATGCTCCAAACTTTCTTCAGTATGCTCAGATCCAGCGGAATTATTCTCCTGTCATTGTAAAATTTATATGGACATTTCTGGGGTTTGGAGTACAAACAAAAATTTAGATACATTTAGTTTAAACCTTTGCCTCACTGCAGTTAAAGTCTGCTGATTTCAGAAAAGGGATTTTTAAAAAAGCATTTCATTTACCCAAAAAAATTGTGGTATAAACTGCTAGGTACTTATAATGGACAGATCTGTGCTTGAAGTAAGTCAGTTAATAAACTAGATGTGCTTGGGTTTTTTTCATGTAGAAAGCCCTTGGAAAATTTTCAGGTAGAAAATAAAGGCAGCAATTTATATTTAATATATATAAAAGAATATGATCAGATGCAACCTATTACATGCCTGTCAAGCACTGGGAACATGTTTTAAATAGCTGGTTCAAACTCTCACTTAATCTTCTGATCAGAAAAAAAGCCTTTGAAGTTGAAAACATTTTTATTGATGGGCCCCATGGCTGAGCAGGAAGAATGGACATAATAGCAGCTAATATGATGTGTTTGGGGTTTTTTTGGTCTTAGTGATAAAACCCTTTTAAATCATAGCTGTTTGTTTGGAGTATGTGATGTTTGTTTGCATGAGTATGTATCTGTGATGTTTGTTTGCACTTTATGCTCCTGTTGTTATGGAATAAAACACCTAAAACATTCACGGTATCTTTCAAGTGCCTGAGGTTCCCAAGAAGCCTGTTCCTGAGGAAAAAGTACCTATCCTGAAGAAAAAAGAACCTCCACCAGCAAAAGGTATATATCATCTCTTCCTGTTAGAAGACATCCTCTGAATATGTGATTCACATTATTTTTCAGATGCCTTAATTGCTTATTACTTTTGGTTGTTCCTTTTGGAGAGGGATCTTCATATGAAATATTTGTGTTGCTATCTTTTTTGCTTCATTTCTTTTTTGAGTAGCTTATGGTTTATTTTTTTTAATTTAAAATCTTGTTTTTGAAGTGCCTGAGGTGACAAAGAAACCTGTACCTGAAAAGAAAGTCCAAGTGCCAAAGAAGGAAGCTCCCCCAGCTAAAGGTATATGCACTTGTAATTATCTGTAACCAGAAAGATCTTCTAGCATTCATTTATCTTCTCACTTGTGTTAAAAACTAGGATAAAAAATAATTTTTACTTGGAAAACTGTGGTTCTTTTTGTTTGTGTTTAATTGTTTCAGTGTGACTGGTTTGTATGTCATATTGTTTTAGATTTTCATGCCAAGCTCAATATTTAATAATATCTTACTAAGTTCCAGAAGTGCCAAAGAAACCTGTGCCAGAAGAGAAGGTTCCTGTTCCTGTACCAAAAAAGAAGGATGTTCCACCAGCCAAAGGTATATGACTTGATATAGCTCTTGACTGAATGTTTTATAAATTAAAAATGTAAAAGTCAGTCTTTTTTTCATATGTGATGTAGAGTGAAGAAAGTTTTTTATTCTTGAAAGTTCTTTTTTATCATCCAATTTTATTGATTCATATCAATGTTCTTTACCTTATGGCTCAAAAACGAAATTATTAAGCTACAATAATATTTTTTAAAGTGCCTGAAGTACCAAAGAAACTTGTGCCAGAAGAGAAGGTACATGTCCCAGCGCCTAAAAGAGTGGAAGAGCCTCCACCAGCCAAAGGTACACCATTTTCTGGTCCAACTGTGTGATTCTATTTTTGTTTCTTCATCTTTATAAGAAGATTGTTACTGCCAGTAACAATCCCACTCTTCAGCCTAATGTGTTTGAGCCTCTCCCTGAGCTGTTTGATCAGGATGCTGTTGTGTCTGTATCTGTCATTCTATGCTTTGAAAATGTATTTGTGTTTTGTATTGTCTCTGTCCTCTGGATCTTACATATCTAAATCATTTTAAAGGACTTGCTGTTTCAAAAACAGATGACAGAAAGTTTATCTAAACAGCCAGACTTCCCCTTAGCCTTATTATACCAATTTGTTGTTCTGTAGTCTCTGTATATTTGTAAGTTTACGTCTGTGCATAAATCTGTGGAAAAAATCAATGTTAATTTTCACACGACTAGATTTTACCATATTCGTGTACTTATCTTAATATCAGATAAACAGTTGTCTTTTTACTAGGTTTAGTATTACATTGAAAATTAATTCCCTACACAAAAATGTCTTTAAAGTGCCTGAAGTGCCCAGGAAGGTTCCAGAAAAGGCAGTACCTGTCCCTGTACATAAAAAGCCAGAACCTCCACCAGCCAAAGGTATTTCTTCCTATAGCTGAATGTGTGGACAGTGCTTGTTCTTGTTTCTGTGCTTTTGTTGTTAGAATTTAACTGAAGTGTTGTGGTAGCGTGTGATAAATGCACTTGCTAATCCACACTCTTTAGCTTCTGTGTAAGTTGTGTCTAAGTTTTCTACAATTAAAAACTATCTTTAAAGTGCCAGAAATACCAAGACGTCCCAGGGAAGAGGTACCTATTTTTGCTCCTGAAGAAGAGGAGGAAAAGGTTCCAGAAATGCCATCACGAGGTACAGCATTCCTTCTTGAAGATTATGAGAGCTTTGTTCAGTTTATTTATAGATATTCATCACCAGTGATTGTTTTAAGCTGGATGCAATTAACCTTCTGAGAGGAGTTTTCTTCTTCTTCTTTCTGGTCTTTGTGACTTTGTTCTGTTGTGTTAGTAGTTTTGATGTTCTAAAAGCAATTACTAATTTCTTATCAAAACAATATCTTTGAAGTGCCAGAGGTGCCCAAGAGAGCTGTCCCAGAAGAAAAAGTACCAGTTGCAGTTCCTAAAGTAAAGAAAATTCCACCAGCTAAAGGTATATCACATCATGGTACATGCAGATAATTCCCCTCCCTCTCATTTTCACATTTCAGTGGAACCTAATTTTAACATTCAATTTATACTCATGTGAATTCAGGTCCTTTGTTATGGCACCCGCTGTTTCCCTGTGGTGAGCAGTGCTAGGGCTCACACAGGGCTTGTCTGTTTTGTTATTGCCTGCAACCAGCTGAGAATCAGGCCTTGAATGATCTGCTTTTTTCCACTTTAAGAGACTACTGTGAATGAAATAATTCCTTGTGATATTATCATCCAGAAATAATTTTTAAAGTAATTTAAATTTTCTTTAAACAAAATAGCTAAAATTAAATTTTATGGCCTTTTACCTGGAAATTAATCAATTTAGGGAGATAACTCTTTCATGTTCCTTGAGAATAAACTATATTCTCAAGGGTTTTAGCTAAACTTATATAAAAATAAAATCAAATTACTGATCATACTAATAACCAGATCCTACACCTTAAATGTGAAATTCAAAGTGGAGGCAGACTACTGCAAATGCCACTATTGAATGCCAAGCATATTCTATCTCAGCAGCTGAGTGTTTTAGAAAAAAAAAAGAATAAAAAGAAAACGAAGAAAAAAAGAAAAGCAGACACTGAAAAGTTTTTATGTAAAAAAACCTTAATGCCAATAATCTTCTTTAAACTCTGTTTTGTAGCATATCTTGCTAATATTTTCTGTTTGCAATGACACTGTGGAATTAAAAATTGGGCAAAATTGCTAATCCTCATATAATCCTTGTAACCCAATTGTACATTGCTGTTTTCAGGGACTGAAAAATACCCAGTAGTTTCCCCTATTTTTGTTTCCAATGTTGCTTTAAAGTTGGTGTCTTTGTGTTTTATGTTATGAATTTTTCTTTGTGATGTTGTGAAAGTAAAACTCTTAAAATAATATCTTCAAAGTGCCTGAGGTTACCAAGAAAGTTGTGCCTGAAGAAAAGGTTCCCATTTTTGTTCCTGAGGAAGAAGAAGAGGAATTTACTCCAGAAGAAATTGTACCAGAAAAAGGTACATGATATTTTCTTGCAAGTTGCTCATGACATCTTTTGTGTTCATTAAAATTCATCTCAATATCTTATTCAAAGTTTTATGTGACTCATATATGTTTGGAGGGGAGTTTGTGGTCTTGTTGTATGTTTTTATCTTGTTTCCATGTTCATGCTTTTAGTGGTCCAAAAGCAATTTTAACACGTGTTTGTTTGCTAAATAATATCTTTAAAGAGCCAGAGATTCCTAAGAGACCCATCCCAAAGGAAAAAACACCTGTACCTCCACCTGAGAAACTGGAGCGTCCTCCAACAAAAGGTGCATAAGTAAACAATGTGTTGTTATTCTCATTCAGTGTCTCTGTTTAGTTTGTTTGTTTGTTATTTACGTTAGCTTTGTGTCTGCTGCATTTCTGTATTGATATCTCAGAATGCCTGTCAAACTCCTAGCACAAAAAAAGCTCTAAAATTGAGTTGCTCAAGAGGTCTGCCCATGGGTGTTAAGTGTCTTTTGTCTAAATTTCTGTTTCAACTTTTAAAAATACATTCTGCAGATCAGTTTTTATTATGTCTCTTTGTACATGTTCTCTGTTCTCTTTCTTATACTACTGGTGGATGACATTCTTAAAATAAAATGTCTTTAAAGTGCCTGAGATGCCTAAGAAACCCATTCCTGAAGTGAAAGAACCTGTTCCTAAAAAGGTGCCAGCTCCATCAGCCAAAGGTACTGCAGATTGTAAATGCTGTTATGGTTAACTGATAATATTCTTCATCCAAGTTGAGTTTAGCAAGGGATACTTTAGTATTTCTGTCCTGTATTGTATTTGTCACTATACTGTCTGTTTGTAAGTTCCTGCTCTGTTGTTTATAAACTTTGGGCTTTGTGTCCATTTAAAAATTGTGCAAAAGTACACTGAAGTTAGGTCTTGTCTTTAAAGTACCCAAGGTGCCTAAGAAGGTTGCTCCTGAAGAGAAGGTGCTGGTTGCTCCTGCTGAAAAAGAGGAGGTTCCAGCTGCAAAAGGTATATGTCCTCCTAATAATTACATTTATGCTAGGAATACCCTTCTTCTTTCTAACTTTCATGTCTGTTGTACAAGACCTTTGTCTGAATTTATGTTAAAACTCTTCATTTTCAATGTTTGCATTGTTGAACCACAAAGCTCTGTTTCTTGTGCTTTTCTATTTACACTGCTCTGAGGTGGTTTTGTGTTTTTTAATTCCTAAACAAAATCTGTATCTTTAAAGTCACAGAGGTGCGTAAAAGAGCTGTGGCAGAAGAGAAAGTGCAAGTTGCTGTGCCCAAACCCAAAGAACCAACACCAACCAAAGGTACAGAAATATTTCTTCTTATTTCTCCCAAAGTTTTTTTCCCTCCTTATTCTAAAATCTTTTATAATATATTTTTTTCGGAAATAATTTTATTATTTAATGCAACTTATGCTTGAGGTTATCATGCATATTCTCTGTTCTTTGTCAGTTATCTTGGTTAACTGTTAAAAAAACACTTAAATAATAGTCAGCTAGTAACAATAATACTGTTTCTAAAGTGCCTGAAGTATCCAAGAAACTTGTACGGAAAGAAAAAGTCTCTGCTCCTGCACCTGTGGTGGAGAAGTACGAGTATGCCTATGAAGAATATGAGAAGTATGAGACATATGAAAGTATTGAAGAGTTTGAGAAGATTCAGGAAGCTGAAGAAATTGAGGCATACGAGGAGCCTGAAGAACCTGAGGGATACAAGAAAATTCTTGAACAGGAATATGAAGCAGAGGCTGAGGAGAAAGATGTCTATGAAAAGTATGAGTTTAAGGAGAAGGAAGAGATCTATGAGAAATATGAGGAGGTATATGAGGAGGCTTATGAGACCAAACCAGCTGTAGGTAAATCAAGTCATGACTTCTTTGTTCTTACAGTGTGTTTTCAGTTACTGCTTAAGCCTTCTGTGGGAGTTTATTTATATTTTGCCTTGTTTGTAGTCCTGTGTGTGTCTGTTGCTGGTAATGAAAAATCAGTTCAGAGGTTGTCTCTATCCTAGTCCTTCCTAAGGAATTCCCTTCAGTGTAAAACGGGAGGGTTCCCTCTCTGACTGCCCAAGAGTGAAATAGTGGAGATATAACACAAGCAGAGAAAATGTTAATTTTCTGATGTAATTCATCTTCAACCTGAACTAATTTTTATGCATTAATATTTAATTCTTTTGCCCGGTTTAGCTCCTTTGATTTACAAAGATACTAGGACTCATGTAGAGCCTTCCTTCCCATCATTTCAATTTATGATCATAGGATCCCTCACACCAAACAGAAAGTGCATCTACAATGTACCAAAGAGATGTACATTGATATTTCTTATTTCATTACTCAAGAATTCTGAGATGACTCCTCCCTTTTTTCCTGCATAAATTATGAGATGGTTCCTCCACAAATGAGTGATTGCTCTGCTTGCTGTCTTTGTATTTCTTCCTAAGTAACTTACGTGTTTCTTGCTAAGTAACTTATAACCCATAATGACATATTTTTTAAAGTGCCTGAGTTACCCAAAAGACCTCTGCCAGAAGAAAAAGTACCTGCTCCTAAAAGAGAAGCTCCACCAGCTAAAGGTACATCATCCATCAGATAAATTTAAAAACACAGCCTTCTCCATGAGTCTCTGAATCCCCAAATCCAGTACTTTATCTATTCTGATTTGAATAGACTGGACTCTTAGCTTTCTTTCACAATACTATAAAAGACAGATTACTAAAAAAAAATTTATTTCTTTAACAAAACAAAAATCAAACTAATTACTTCCTGGAGAAAAAAGGGAATGAAGTTAGTATCTTAATTTAATTTTTGCCACCACAACATAAGTGATATTTTAAAGCTAATCATTGAAACTTTAGTTTCCTGCAGAATCATAAAAACCTAGAATTTTCTTTAACCTAATTATGCGCTGGAGTGTGTGCTATCTTAATAGGTATTTTTTGTATCAGGCTTTATGGAACATAAGTGTCACAGATAGCAATTGTCAGCAAGGGCTAGAGAAGTTACTGCACTAGTCCAGAGTCCTGTAATTTTCTGTTCATAGCACTAAATTTTCCAGAAATTAGTTTTGTACTCACTTTTAATAGTTATTTCTCACATTAATTATCAGAATTAAATCAGTGGGGGAAAGTGGATTAGTTTGCTTGTTTGTTTATACAGAAAAGCTTGGAGTTAGTTGATAGGAAATGGAATCCTTACTGTATTTCCAGCTACTATTAATTAAAGCTGATAGTACATGAAATCTAATTGTTAAGGCTTATCCCTATCCAAAATTTATCCAAAACCAGCAGTGTTTTTCTTTCACTGAATACTGAAACTCTAGCTGCCTTAATCCAAGCAAAATAGTCAAGATAGCTGGCCTCTTTTCTATTGCATGTATTTATGTATTTGAGAAATATTTTTGTGTTTTGTTAAGTTTTCTGCCTCTTTGCATTGTTTTCTTTTTGTTTAACTTCTATTCTTACATAATACTTATGCTGCAAACTTTCTTAAAAAAACTACCAATGTCTTTAAAGTGCCAGCAGTGCCGAAGAAACCTGTTCCAAAAGAAAAAGTTCCACCTGCTATTCCTAAGAAGGAAGTGCCTCCACCAGCTAAAGGTATACTTCCTCTGCATTGTCCTTGTGAAATATGAACTCTAACTTCAGTCTTTTGTCCTCATTATTTGTTGAGAAGCATGTCTGTATGTTTTATGTCCCCACAGGGTTTTTTTTAATCTGTTTTTCATTGAGTCTCCTTTGCCTGTTGGCTTCAAGTCATTTGTTGAAAACATGTTAGAGTCACTTTTAAAACTGTATGTTCTGTCATTAACTTGCACATGAAAATAGTTAAGAAAGAAATAATATCTTTATTTCTAATGGAAAGGAATCTTTCAGGAATGTATTTTTTGATATGTTGTTCTTCTGTCTAATCTTCAAGATTAACATAAATGTTCTTTCAGAAAGGATTTAATTCTTTGATGTTTCAAGAATCTTTTTTGTCAGACTTGCTCCTCTTCTTTCTAACTTCTTTCTAGTAGTTTTGAAAGCTCTAAAAGGCTAAAAGTCAATTATATCTTAAAGGGCCAGATGATCTCAAAAGACCTGTCCCTGAAGCAAAGAAACCTACACGTACACCTGAAATAGAAGTTCCCCCAATGAAAGGTAAAGGAGCGTTTGATATGAGATTTTATGGAAAGGAAATATTTGTGCCATTTTTCCCAGCTAACATCATTAAAAATTGTCATGTTCTTTGCACCTCTGCAAGAGTGCCCAGTCTCTGAGTGGAGATTGAAATCTCACTGATAAATCCCAAACTCTGGGGCAAACATTTCAGACATGTGCTGGACAGCAAATCATTGAATTATGAGTTAAAACTTGCTGAGGAGGTATTGCTGCTTACACCATCAGTATGTCAAGCTTCAGTGCTTTTCTATTTATAATATAGTTGTGAATTTAGTTTAAACCGGGGTTTTGATACTAATACACAGGTCATGATTTTGGTGAAGAAGTAATAGGGCAAGAGTCAGTAATTTAAAGTTATTAAAGATGTTACACCAACTGAAGGAGGAGCATGACAATGCAATAAGGAAAGAAAATGGCTCTCTTTGAGAGCTGAAACCATAAATTTCTTTACACAGTTCATCTTTCCAGGAGGACAGTTCTAGAACTGTGTCATATTTAATTCTTGAAAAGTTCCCATGACCTCAAAACAACTTCGTTTTCTGGGTTTGTTTCTGTTTGGGATATTAAAAGTTGAAAATTACTTTGAAGTTACTAAAAGAAAGCTAATATCTTTGAAGTTCCTGAATTTCATAAGAGAGCTGTCCCTGAAGAGAAAGTACCCACCATTATCCCTAGAGAAGAGGAGCCTCCTTTTTATGAAGGTATATCAATGACACATCTACCAAATAATAAATTGCAGAGAACATATCAAGTCATGCTCTATATTGTTCTGTAAAATATGAGATATTTTTAATTAATTTTTAAAACTATTTAAAAGAAACATATCCATATCTTTTAGACCATTTATTTCCAAAAATTTAGATATAATTCAGTAATTTCAAAACTTTAAATTTAAAATCTAACACTAAATGAATGGAGTTTAGCATTTTAAAAATGCTATACTTTTTCCCTCTAATAATGTAAAAAGGAGACATAAATAAGAGAGAAACTAAATTTCTGATTCAGGAAGTACTTGAGTCACACTGGAGCAAAGAAATGAACTCAAGTAGACAGTGGTTTAAGAGCCATCCTGAGCAACACCTAATTTTTGAGTTGCAATGGAGGTAGTTAACTCCAAATCAAGACATACGAAATTCAGTTACAAATTCTAATACACAGAACTAACAAACTAGAAAATAAAATTAAATATTTCTGTAAACATACATTTTACTAATTGGGAATGGTAACTTCTAGCAGTAGGAAGTCAATGATCAGGTTGAAAGGTATTTAAATAACTTATGTTCAAATAACTCTTTGTCCATATGCATTTCTGCATGTTTATATTTTGTCTTTCTACTTCTGTCTTGTAACTAATATTAAAATATGTAAAATAAACTAATATCTTTAAAGAACCTGAAGTTTATGGAGAAGTTCCAACAGAAGAAAAGATGCCTTTTATTGCTCCTAGTGAACCAGAAGTTCCAGCAGCCAAAGGTAAACCAATTCTTCAAGCAATCTGTAAAGCAACACATTCCTGCAAATTATTCATCTTCATCATTCCACCTGTGTGCTAATCCATTATTTAATGTTTTTATTCTAATGTTTCCTTTGATGCTATGTGTCTCTCATTGCTTTTTTGCTACTTACATTTTGGGTATTATAATGCCCTTTAAAAAATGTAATATCTTTGAAGTACCTGCAGTGACAAAGAAAACAGTCCCACCTAAGAAAATACCTGTTGCTGTACCTACAGAAGAAGCTCCTCCAGCTAAAGGTACATTATCTCTAATTTAACTCTCTAACCTCTTATGACAGTGAGATATCAAGTGAGAAACCCAGGTTCTTGTTTTCCTTAAACAACACAACCACGTGCTATAGACACTTTACAGTTCTTTTTTTTTTTGTTTGTTCTCTATAAGCCATTGCTTAAATGGATTGATACATTCTGCATCAAGAATTTAAAATTTAGGAAGAATAAATTAGACACATAAATTTAGTAGGCAGGTGATTCAGGGATTAGTCTTGTATTTATTTTCCTTCATGTCTCATGTTCTATTTCTCAAAATACAGTAATTTCACTATTATAAGCCGCACGGAGTATAAGCCGCACTTCTGGGTTTCAGCAACTTTTTGGTTTTTTGTCCATACATAAGCCGCACCTGATTATAAGCCGCATGTTACAATACAGAGTGTGATAAAAGGTATCTGTTCTATCACCATCTGTTGAGGGTGGGGACAGTGATCCTTATCTCAATGGCAGATAATCTGCTAATGGGCCATCCATTGAAACCAGGCAGGGCATTGTTCTTTACCTTTTCACAACCCATCCTTCCTCCAGAGAGGCATTTTCTGCTAATGGCCCATTGAGTCCCACTGTGGGACTGATAAAATTACTGCATCCCATTGAAAGTTGCTCCAGCCAGGGGGAAGAGCCCAACATTTCTTACCAAGATAAAAACAGAGGTTTTGGGACACTAAGGTAGCCCCTTTCTCCACTGGACTCCAGTGGAAAACCGGATTTCTCCACATCACCACTGGAGCTCCAGAGGGAAACTGCACCTTGTACAGGAGCCCTGCTTCAACTGAGCCACATCTGTCACTGCAGGAGGATGCAGCCACCATTTAATGGGACTGCTACCAACACCCTGCCTGACGGGGTGTCAGATTGTACTCTGACTTTGTCAGGGTTTGGAGTTTGTCTCTTTGTAGTACTGTATTTCTATTTTGATTTCCCTAGAAAGGAACTGTTATTCCTAATTCCCATATTTTTGCCTGAAAGCCCCTTGATTTCAAAATTATAATAATTTGGAGAGAGGGGGTTTACATTCTCCATTTCAAAGAGAAGTTCCTGCCTTTCTCAGCAGACACCTGTCCTCCAAACTAAAACAGCAACTTTTCGTTCTTTGTCCATATATAAGCCGCACCTGATTATAAGCCGCACTTTGGGTTCGGGCCAAAATTTTAGTCAAAATGGTGCGGCTTATAATCGTGAAATTACTGTACTTTCTCTGAAAATATATTGGAAAAAAGTCTAAAAGGCTGTGAGAGAAGCTTATTTGCAAAAGGACTCCTTGCAGTCATATGAAGAGCTTTAAAGAAGCCAAGATTAAGGTTTGACTTTAAATCAGGACAAAACAGAAAGCCACAAAATTTTTAATAGAAAAATAATTTTGTTACACAATTCTAGAATTGAAGAGCTCTATACATGTTGAAACCTAATAATTAGTTAATTCAACTGGATTTTTGCCTTCCTTTTAGAGGTAATTTTTAAATTTAAAAAATTTAAACCCTTTTTAGTTCCGAAAGTCCTTAAACACACATGTACACATGCACACAAAAACATCCCACAAATGAACAAACAAAAATCCAAACATAAAAAACCCTTTTATCTTTTCAGAAAGAGCATATTCAGAACCATAAATAGTAGGATTTAGAAAAATAACAGACTCCAGAAGGTGAAGTTGTTGAGTTTTATTCACGTCTCAAGACCATATATTTTTCCTATTTTTCTAGTAGATTTCGGGTTTTTCTGCAAAACTGTATTACTTATTTTGTAATGCAAATTTCTAAAATAAACCAATATTTTTAAGTTTCTGAAGTACGAAAGAAAGCTGTCCACAAAGAAAAAATACTTCCTGCTGTACCTAAAGAAGAACCTTCACACTTTACAGGTATAAAAAATTTTAAGTATGATTTGAATGATAAAAATAAGTTTTCATATATAAATTATTTTGAGAGCATTCTGTTTATAATGAACTAGAGTTTACTTAACAGCTTTGATTACTTGCAACAGTAAAAATTAATTTTTAAAATATTTAAAAATATCACCTCTAGTTGTTCTTAAAATTAAGTGCTACTTGAGATAGGTCTAAAGGGGAAAATAATAAAGAAGAAGAGACAGAACTTAGACAGGGCCTGTCTCTGCACTCAAGGTAGTAGCTTAGTCTAGAACATGTCACACATCTTTCTTCTGACAAACTGCAGAGAGCAGGTCAGGATACACTGTGAGGGGTTTTTCATTCCTTATTTGAAAGCATTCTCATTTGGCACACAGATATAAAATAGACCTGTGTATCTTCAGAGGAGCTTGACTATTTAATTATATTTGTCATTTATCTAACATGATGTCTTGTTTTCTGAAGATATTCTAAGTTAAATGTTTAAACTAATATCTTTCAAGTACACGAAGTTTATGAGGAGATTCACATAGAAGAAGAAATTTCTACTGTTCATAGGAAAGAGGAGGCTCCAGCATCTAGAGGTATATGACTTCTTCATCACTTCTTCCTACAATTTGCTAAATCTTGAACTCCAGGAAAATTAAATTATTTATGTTTGTCTTTTAGTCCTTGTTCAGCATAATTAATATTTGTATTCATTCTTTCAGTACCTTACTTATATAAAAAATTCGAGATTTTTCATTACATGTCTTTCTCTCACTAAATTGAACTAATATCTTTAAAGTGCCTGCAACCATTAGGAAAGTTGTTCCAGAAGAAAAAGTACCTGTTGCTGTGCCTAAAAAACCAGAACCTACTCCTGTGCCTAAAAGACCAGAATCTCCACCATCTAAAGGTACTTTGAGAGCCTGGTAGAACTGAGGTCCTTCACTGATAAACATCTTTACTTTTTTACTGTTTCTCACATAGCTTCTAATTTAATGGTCCATGGTCGACATGTCAGATTTGTGGTGTTTATGTTGTATATGTCTTATTTTCTGCTTTCTGTTTCTCAAGTTGTGTTTAAGTCATAAAATCAAAATTAATAAACAACTTTCAAGGGTCTGAATTGCCTAAAAAAAGTATTCTTGAAGAAAAACTCTGCCTAAAAAGCCAGGAGCTTCCAAAGGTATAGGTCAGCATATCCTTTCATTCTTTTTCTACATTCTTCTTTCATTCTTCTTCTGTCCTTTGTGCTGTTGCTGTCAAAGCATTAAAAATTAGTTGAGTTTATCTATTTATTCTACCGAAGAGTGACCCAGAAATTGTATCAGAAGCTAGTAAAAAGGACTAGAAATATAGAAAGCTCTAGCCATGTTAATACACAGTGAGATTTACAGAACATTTTCACTTCATGGGTACAGCCTCAGAAATTTGATCATACTCTAGCAAGAAGTACATCCTATCCCTCTGTTTTACATTGTTCGTGTTAAACTTTGGGGTCAATTGATTTCATTTTGAATGGAAATAGAACTTGCACAGAAACCAGCTGTTACAATGCATTCAGGTGTTTTCAAAGTTAGTCTGAACTAGCAGTTTGAGTGCCATTAAAAACTGTCAAGCCAATGGCAGCACAGCTGATCCCACCCCAGTCATCATCACTTAGTACTGCCAAGCATCAGTGAAGAGCTGCTACATGTGACATTTAAAAGGCATTTCATTGAAGTTCAACTTTTGCCATGACTTATTTTCATCTTTATGGGGAGCATAGCAAATCTAAAACTGCATGACAAAAAGTCCCAAGCAAAGTCACTTCCAACTTATTCTTTGCCAGAGGGGTAGAACCATGAAGACTTCT
Source organism: Catharus ustulatus (assembly GCF_009819885.2). Taxonomy (NCBI): domain Eukaryota; kingdom Metazoa; phylum Chordata; class Aves; order Passeriformes; family Turdidae; genus Catharus; species Catharus ustulatus. The sequence goes on from NC_046227.1 coordinate 15,518,051, forward strand.
CAGAAGCTGTGACTTTTGTCAAAGCATCCTTATCCTTCCACTTGTTTTGTCACATCCTTATATATCTTTGTGTTTTGTCTTATGTCTCTGTATTGAATGTTTAATTCTGTAATTTTAAAAACTACACTAATATCTTTAAAGTGCACAAGGTACCTAAGAAATCAATAAATATTGTTCTACTAAAAAAACAAAGTAACACTACCAAAAGCTTGTATGTCAATAATATCGTCTTTTGGAGGAGATTTTTCTCTTGAGCATTACAGTTTACAGGAAAACCCATTTATCAAAATCCTATTAGTATGTAATAGTATACAACACTTTTCCCACTAATCTCTTCTTACATTTCTTTCTCATATATATATATATATGTGTGTTACTTTCTTCTTTACAATGTACATATTTTAAATGCTTTAATTTAAAAAAAAATGAATGCTGTTTTCTTTAAAGTGCCAGAGGTGCCCAAGAAAATTCCAGAAGAGAAAGTGCCCACTGCCGTCCCTAAAAAACCAGAACCACCACCAACCAAAGGTATGTTGTACTACCAAAAACTAAAATTGGGAAGAGGAAAAAAATCTCTATCTTGACTATGCAGATTAGTTATGTAATTGCTTGTGTTTTCCTGTGACTTTACTTTCTGTGCCCGTATAATTCTATATATGTTACTATGTTTAAAATTCTTCTCTTTTGAATCATAGCTGTAATCTGTACCAGTGTGTTAGAAATATCGATGTGACTGAGCAGACATGTGATTGATACTTGAGAAAAATAACAGAAATCTTAAGAGAAGAGAAGGAAATGGTCTCTTAGATGTGAAATAGTCCTGACTGACAATGGAAAACTAGCCCCAAAAGAGAGCACAGAATGAGTGATAGAAATTTCTAATACAGAAGAAAAACTTGTGTGCATAAACAAAAATTGCTACCAATAAGTCATCACACATAGAAGAATTTGACATGGAATACAAAATGGACAATGTCAGTCAAACAGAGATTCAGGAGTGTTTGAATAAAATGGAAAAATAATCTGATGTAGAAGAAGAAATTCCAGAAGGTGTTTCTAAGGTGTTTCCTGAGATTTTACAGGGAAATAAAATAGCCACAAGACAATAAACAACTCAAACCAGAGGTTTTATTAAGAACCTTGGCAATTTCTACTGAAAAATTTTGAACAGAACTGTAAAACTCTGTATAATTGCTGAAAATAATCTCATTCCTAAAGGGCCTGAAGGACCCAAGGAAGTAGATGTAGAACAAAAAAATCCCAAGTTGTTGTACCTAAAAGCAAGTTATACCAGCTTAAGATACCTGACATTATAAAAAAGTACAGAATTAAAAAAAAATTATTTACTTTCTTTAACAATATAGAAGACCATATTCAAGACTTCTGTTAGTATTTTCTTCTGTTGTCAAAGGTTTTTCAAGTAAGCAAATGTTTTGAGTGAAAAAAATAGATCTTTGTAGTTGGTATTTTCTCTCAGAGTGATCTGCTCTTAAGCATTAGGGTTGCTTATGAAGTTCTAATAGTATAAAGTTATTGATATATTTTGAGTGTCTGAGGTACCATAGGAACTGGTCCCAGAAGAGGTGTCAGTTAAAGTATCAAAGAAACCAGAACGTGCAGAGACTAAAAGTAATTGTATGTAAGGAGAGAAAACCCCTTAATTTTTTTGGGTACTGTTTTAACATCACGGTAATTTACTTTTACTGTCAATGTCTTATAAAATATTTTTGTTGTTTTATTTGTAGTTTTTGCATCTGTAACTCAGTGAGGCAGCAGAGAGAAATTTTCTCTAGGGAAAGGAGAAATTACATATTCACGTTCACAACCACTCATGCTTTTGATGTCCCTGAGATTTACTTTTTCTTAATGTCTGAACACTGCAGACATACATAAATAAAATTAACTGCTTTTTTTAAAGTTCCTGAGGTGCCCAAGAAAGTGATTTCAGAAGAAAAAATACACATTGAAGTTCCTAAAAAACCAGAACCTCCAGCACCCAAAGGTATATGTTCAATAGTAGTAAGACTTCACAAAAACTTTTATCTGTTTTTCTAAATAATATCTTTCTTAAATTTGTGTTAGCAGCTTTTTTGTATACTTTATATAATACATTTATAAGTGTTAAAGATTGTGTGGTCTTCTTCCTTTGTGAATAGCTCTCAGTAACATTGGCTACTAACAGTGTGTGTAAAACAATATGGGGGAAAGAAACAAATTGTTTATAAGGGTGGGCTTTTTTCTGATGCTGTTAGGTTTTGTTTTTTTTACTTTGGAGCTATTATTGTTTTTTTAATTTCTGTTCTTCAAATTCCTGAAATTAAAACAAACAAATATCTTTAAAGAACCTGAGGTGCCGAAGAAAGTTGTTCCAGAAAAGAAAATACCTGTGCAAAAAATACCTGAACCTGTGGTTGTCCCAGAACCAGAGGCTGCACCTGAAGAACCAGAACTCCCACCAAAGGAAGGTAAATCTCAACACTAGTAAAATAACAAAAGTAATGTTTTTCCTCTTTTCTTTAATATTGTAATTATCCAAGCCTTCTGTTTCCTGAAATTCTAAATTATACTTGTTCTATTTATCTACATATATGAGTGAAACAGACACTTATGGTTATTTTTGAAAGAGTGTGGCACATCTTGGATGTCTGAATTGCCTGTATGTTATTATTCTGCTTCAGTTCTTCTTACTATTTTTGCGTCTTCTTACTATTCTACCTGCTTGGGTTCATGAAAACCACCACAGCTAATAACTTAAAAGTTATAATAAGACAAGGAAGAAAGGTACCCATTCTAGTAGCTAATAGCAGAAGTTATCCATTTAATTGAAAAACCAGAAGCTCCATCAAGAAAAACTAGATGCGATCACTGCTTTTTCTTGAAAGAATCTTCAGTTTATTGCTTCCAGTGTGATTAATATCTTTTGTCCTGTCCATTCTGTTGACAATTATCATGGCTCTTACTTATATCTTAAGTTGTATTATTAGTGCATGTGTGTATTTCCATATGGGAGCATGAGTTTTGTGAGGTGGAGAGTGTGTATGTACCCTTGAGAGAAAAGCCAAAATGTCCTATATTCATCATTTAAAAGGCCAGCATAAATGATTGATACCTGATACCTCTTTAATATTTTCATTACAATTGTCTTGTTATGTTTTATGGTTGGCTTAATTTTTGTATGATTGTCAGTGCAGTTTTTAAACTTAGAACTAATATCTTTTATGTACATAAAGCAACCAAGACAACTTTGCCAGAAAAGAAAGTGCCTGTTCCAGTTTCTCGAGAACCAAAGCCCATTGCAGGACACGCAAAACCAAAGCCTCAGGAGGTGGAACCTCAAGAACCAGAAGTGACTAGAGTGGCCCAAAAACTGAAGCCTGTAAAGGCAGTTCAAAAACTAGAGCATGTTCTGACATCTGAAGAGCCTGAGACTGTTTTGACACAACAAAAATCAGAAACTCTTGTTTTGACACACCAAAAATCAGTATCTATTGGGACACAAACAGGGCACATAAACACAGAGCAAATTGTAGTGCCTGAGAAACCAGAGTTTGTTGTGGTACCTGAGGAACCCAAGCCTGATGTAGAACCCCAAAAGCTAAAACATGGCATGATGCCCCCAAAACAGAAGCCTGTTGTGGAAGCCCAAAAACTAGCACAAGTTGTAGTGCTTGAAAAACAAGAATTTATTGTGCAACCTGAGGAACCCATACCTGATGTAGAACCCCAAAAGGTAAAATATGGTGTGATGCCCCCAAAACAGAAGCCTGTTGAGGAATCCCAAAAACTAGCACAAGTTGTAGTGCTGGAAAAACAAGAATTTGTTGTGATACCTGAGGAACCCAAGCCTGATATCAAACCCCAAAAGGTAAAATATGGTGTGATGCCCCCAAAACAGAAGCCTGTTGAGGAATCCCAAAAACTTGAACATGTTGTAATGCTTGAGAAACAAGAGGTTTTTGTGGTACCTGAGGAACCCAAGCCTGATGAAGAACCCCAAAAACTAAAATATGGTGTAATGCCCCCAAAACAGAAGCCTGTTGTGAAATCCCAAAAAACAAAGGATGTTGTAGTGCCTGAGAAACCAGAGTTTGTTGTGGTACCTGAGGAGCCCAAGCCTGATGCAGAACCCCAAAAGCTAAAACATGGCATGATGCCCCCAAAACAGAAGCCTGTTGTGGAATCCCAAAAACTAGCACAAGTTGTAGTACTTGAAAAACAAGAATTTATTGTGCAACCTGAGGAACCCATGCTTGATGTAGAACCCCAAAAGGTAAAATATGGTGTGATGCCCCCAAAACAGAAGCCTGTTGAGGAATCCCAAAAACTTGAACATGTTGTAATGCTTGAGAAACAAGAATTTATTGTGGTACCTGAGGAACCCAAGCCTGATGTAGAACCCCAAAAGGTAAAATATGGTGTGATGCCCCCAAAACAGAAGCCTGTTGTAGAATCCCAAAAACTAGCACAAGTTGTGGTGCTGGAGAAACAAGAATTTATTGTGGTACCTGAGGAACCCAAGCCTGATGTCAAACCTCAAAAGGTAAAATACGGTGTGATGCCCCCAGAACAAAAGCCGGTTCTGAAATCCCAGAAACCAGAACCATTTATGGCCCCTGAGGAATATGAGCTCACAGTGGTGTCTGAGAAGTCAGAGACAGTTGAAATAACTCAAAAATCAAAGCGTGTTGTGGTGCCCCCCAAAACGAAACATGTAGTGCAGTCCCAAAAAACAGAGTTTGTAGCAGCTGAAGAAACAGACATTGCTGCAGATTTCCAGAAGCCAATGCCTACTGCAGTGTCCAGAAAGTCAAAGCCTTTTGTGCCAGAACCTGTCATGGTGTCTGTGGAACCAGAAGCTGTTTCAGCACCCCAAAAGCTAGAGCCTTCCACGGCACTTGGAAAACCAGAGCCTGAAGTGACATCCAAAGAACCAGAGCTCGTTCTGGCCCCGGAGGAGCCACCACCAGCCAAGCTGGCCGGAAAGGAAGAACATGTTGCTGCCAAAAAGAGAGCAGCTGCACAGCCTAAAGGTATCTCTTGTGCATAGGATCTCTTTTACTCCTCTTGAGTATGTCATTTCACTGCTCATTTTAAAGCTTAATACACATAACTAATAGATACTAATATCTTCAATGAACATGCAATGCCCAAAATGCTGTCCCAGACAAGAAAATTTCTCTAGCTGTTTCTGAAAAACCAAAACCTACAAAGCTCCCTTTTATCATGAATATGTGACAATCACACTGAATCTTCTTTTAAGTATTAATTTAACCTCTTCTTTCTGTCTGTCGATTTTCATCTCTTAAATGATGCTTGCTAAACAAATCACACTGAGTATGAATGTGTGCTAAATTGTTACTCCAAAATGTGTCTGTTGTCCTCTGTGTTTCAGTCTCTGTATTTAACACTGAGTTTTATTGTAACTGTAAAATTAAATGCACTAATATCTTTGAAGTGCCTGAGATGGCTGAGAGGACTGCTCCAGAGAAGAAAGTGCCCCCTGCTCTATCTAAAAAACCAGAAGCTTCACTTCCTAAAGGTACATATCACCACTATTATCATCGTAAGAAAGGGTGTTGTTTGCTTTTTAGGGTTATTTTAAATGAATCTCAATTTAAATTGATCTTTCACTGTATACTCTGATATCAAAAATGTGTAGAGATGTGCCAAATATGAATTTCTGTGCAGGGGTGTGAAATGTTTCCTCAACTTACACAATCTAAACATTTTTATACTGGGTTTATGTCATATCAAGTAGATATGATAAACTCCTGTCTACCAAAAAAAAAGCCAAAATCATATAGATGCAACAGAAGGAGTTCATAAACAGTTATTCACATTATTAAGTAGGGATGGCTTCATACATGATTTAGTGGAACTGGGCAGCATTATATTTACAGTTAGATTTGATGATCCTAAAATTATTTCCAACCTAGATGATTCTATGAGGAAAGACAAAATAGACAGAAAGTAATGGTTTCAACAGAGAGTAGCAGTTTTAGTACACAGAACAAAATAATCAAAAATATCTCTCTATATTTGTATAACAGGGCAGAATATTTTCTTTAAACTGCTATTTATAATTTGTCTCTATATTGGTGATACATAGTCAATTTCATCTATGAGATTTGCAGAGTGGTTACTTTGTATAAATAGCATTAAGCAGCTGTAAAGTTACTGCGAGCCTGTAATACAGTGAGCTTTTTAAAAGGCATTTACAATTGAAATACAAAAACATCACTAAAGACAGACTAAATTGAAGACATTATACATTCATGCAGTGATGCATCATTTCCTTTCCTTCAGAGCTCCCAAGTTCTGACCAGAGAAAACATTCCCTCTGCTGTCAGATTCTCTCCATCTGAAATACAATGACATTACTCAAGTGAAGTACCACCTCAAAGTGATGATATAATTAGTTAAATAATTGAAATTAATATAAGAGGAAACAGTTATAAGCAACATCTAATGATTAGAATGAAGGCCAGGAGAAAACAGAGGGAAAATATGAGAAGCTAAAAAGAGGAAACATGCAGAGACAGAAAAAGAAAGATGAAGTCAACCTGAAGGATAAAAATAATAACAGTAAAGTGACAAATAAAAAAATGACAATGACTACCTAAACCACACCATCTGCAGTGCCCACAAAACTAAAATGCACTAATATCTTTGAAGTTCCCAAGGTGCCCAAGAAAGGTGCTCTGGAAGAGCCTGCACCTGTAACTGTGCCCAAGCAGCCAGAACCAGCAGCAGCTCGAGGTACCTGTCGCTTTGTGCATCAGCCCAAATGAGACTGTCCTTCTTGTCCTACATGTTATTTCTGATGTCTGTTGTTGTTCTGTTCATTGGGGATTTCCTGAAATTTCTGCAGCATATTCTGTGTAGAAATTCTACTATTAGAATGGGAAAGAGCTTTCTAATTAAGATTTTTAATGTAAACTTCTGTAATTATAATTTTTCCAAGAATCTCAAGTAATATAATTTTTTTAATCAGAAGTTTTTTAGTTTAACTGGTATGAACTGGCAAACCTGTCCTATTGAGCAGTGCTAACTACCAGATACATTCATGATACTTCAATATTAAAAACAGGGGGAAAAAACCACACCAAAAACCTGATCACTTCAGTGAAAACAAGCAGGAAAGAAAGGTTTAATGCACTGTGAAGGAACTGAAGTTACAATGGGAAAAGAAGGCCCAAAGTCAAAAGAGGAGCATGCCTAGACAGGACAATAGTATTTTAAGACTTAGAGCCCAAATAAAAAATACTCTAGACATTTTATTAATACAGTATTAATGCAATATGTGGTCAGTCAGGATGGTCTGACATACCTCCCTTCTGACCATAACCTCATGGGGACCCAAGAAATTTGGTTCCTCAGTTGCATTGCACATAATTATTGCATACAAGACCACTGATCTGTATTTGTGCATCACAATTCTGCATCACATTCCTCACTGTGCGCTCTTATCTTTGCAAAATGTAATGTCTAAATACAGGATTACAGAAGGACTAAAACCTATCTCAAAATCTGCCAGATACACTGCAAAAGAGAGGAAAACTTAGAAATACAAGAGAGTAGTAATAATAATAAAGCAATAATGATGGGATTTCTGCTCCCCACCCTGCCTGTGCTGGAACTGTTGAACACAAAGCTCCAGCAGATTCATGAGGAATGGTAACACATAAGACAAGGGCTGAGGTTGCTCCCAGAGAAAAACCAGATCCCAACAGGGCTGGGAATGAAAGGCTCTCCTTCAAGGCAGGAAAGGCTGCTCAGTACCCAAACTCCCACCTCGCCCTCAAGCCCATGCACAGGCAGCAGTTCTCTCTCAGAACCTACCTGGCATCACTGCTCTGTGCCTGTGCCCTGGGGGGGTCTGTGTGTGTGAGCCTGGGAGAGAGAGAGTTGGATGCTGTGAGATGCTTTGGTTACGTTCATGAGTGCATCTCCAGCCCATGTTTCACTGTGCATCCTCCTGCTGTATGTACAAAACTGACTGCTACTAATATCTTTGAAGCACCCGAGGTGCCCCGGAAGGTGACTCGTGAGGAAAAAATACCTGTGCCCCCTGCCAAAGCACCAGAGCTTCCAGCACCCAGAGGTACCTGTCTTCATGGATAACTTAGCACAGCACATACTGAATCTTCTTCTCCTAAGCCTTGTCCTGCCCTCTCCTGGCCTGTCTGTGTTCCCTGACTGGGACTGTGTGTGCTGGGACAAGGGTGGTGTGTGCTGTGTGAGGTTTGGGCTGGCTGCTGTCATGTCCTGTGTCTGTGTCACCCTGGCTGTTGTTCCTACTTGTGCTGTGTTTCCAACCATGACATGCACTAATATCTTTGAAGTGCCTGAGGCGCCTGAAGCTGAGGTCCTGGCAGAGGAAGAAGAGGTGGAGGCAGCAGAGGAGGTGGCAGCAGTAGCTGAGCCTGGAGAGCCAGAAGTCTCTCCAGCTGAAGGTATAGGGTGGTGTTCTGAAAGAACCTGCCGTGCTGCTCACATTGCTGCAGGGCTCAGTGTTCTTTGCCCCTGTGCACCCTGTGGGGAGGGGTGAGAGCAGCGTTTTGTCATTTTGTGTCTCTGTGTGCCTGCACACTCCCCACAACAGAGGGTGGGGTTTTGCAGAAATCCCCCTCTCAATAATCCCATTCTTGGGCTCTTTGTACCTACTCTACCTTGAGCAGGAGTAGATTGGCTAAAGAAGACACCCTGGTAGTCTCTAAAGGGTTTTCTTTCCTCCTTTCCTGCTTTACCATCTGCCTGCTTGCTGACCTTAAGCTCAGTCAAGTAAACAGATCTAATTTCTTTAAAGTGCCTGAGGTGACTGAAGTGGAAGAGGCAGAAGAGGTGCCCGTGGTCATTCCTCCAAAGCCTGTGGCTGTGCCCAAGAAACCTGTGGCTGTGCCAAAGAAACCAGAGCCTCCGGAAGTTAAAGGTATATCTTCTGAAGACAGCTGCTTTTTGTTTTACTGTATTGATTAATAGTTTCATTTGTTATCCCTTCTTTTGTGTAAGATTTGTTGTTTGTCCGTGACCCTTAACCTCTGCTGTACCTTTCTTTGTGCGTGATTAACCAACCAGTCACTAGAGGAACCTTACAGTGCTGAGAAATATCTAAACTCTTTGATTGACTGTTACAATCTTTCCTACTAATTTAACTGTGAAACTAAGATGAAATAATATCTTTAAAGTGCTCAAGGTGCCCAAGAAAGCTGTCCCACAAGAAAAGATGCCTGTTGCAGTACCCAAACAACCAGAACCACCACCAGCCAAAGGTACAGGTCGCTATTAGTATCATCATGAGAAAAAAAAGTCATGCTCTTCTGGACTTCAGTTTAACTAATTTTTTGATGGTAACCTATCAGAGATAGGTGCCTAAGAAATACAAAGTGCAATGTGGAATGGCAAAAACATGGCAAAAAAACTATATTGCATTCTTTGAAAAATATCTCTAGCTTACTAAAATTTTAGTAAAGTTTAGGAATTAATATTTACTGACTGTTTAGTTTAAACAGAATAGCATGTTCTTCTCAAGAGCCCGAAAATAAGTCTTTGAAGTTTGAAAAACAAAATATTGCAACCCTGAAACTTCTAATAGATGAGAGCAGCAGAGTAAGTCCTCTGCCTCTTTAAAAGTAAGGTAATGCCAATGTACATGAGGAATTTTTGCTAGCAAAGGACTGGATATATCTAGTGATTATCTTATTAAGACATGAATAGATCCAATAAGAGAAAAGAGAAGTATAAGGAGTATATATATTTCTACAGTAGAATTTAAATGAAAGGAACTGTGGAACATGGAAAGTTAAGAGCAGGTGTAAAGAATTGATAGAAAAAAATAAAAGGTGGTGATGATAAATCAAATGCTGTTTCCTAAAAAAAAATGTTACAATGACAAAGTACTTGTGATTTATATTGGCTGATACACAAATACACTAGGATTGCAAAAATCAATCTCTGATCATCTGTTACTAAGAAGCCAGATATATTTTCTACATGTCCACCATGACCAACAAACAAAGACCACCCACAGAGTTCCCATCTCCTGTGTGATGTGTTGGACACCCTGGTCATTCCACAGGTTGGAAGCAAAGCAGAGCTGGTGTCTGAATGTAACCACAGCACTTTCTCAAAAAAGTCTGCATGCATTTACTACCGGTTGTCTTATTGCTGCACAGCCATCTGCAGTGCCCACAAAACTAAAATGCACTAATATCTTTGAAGTTCCCAAGGTGCCCAAGAAAGGTGCTCTGGAAGAGCCTGCACCTGTAACTGTGCCCAAGCAGCCAGAACCAGCAGCAGCTCGAGGTACCTGTCGCTTTGTGCATCAACCCAAATGAGACTGTCCTTCTTGTCCTACGTGTTATTTCTGATGTCTGTTGTTGTTCTGTTCATTGGGGTTTTCCTGAAATTTCTACATTCTGTGCTGGGTATCAGTTAGGAATTTGAAAATGTGTTTTGTGTAAACAACTCAAAATTATGTCTTGATTTTACTATATAGGTGTCTTATTCTGAATCAGTAGATATGAAAACATTGTATTTTATCAATTAATCATAAGTTTGTCAAATGACTGCCCAAATTTATTATCTTAACTAGACAAGAGTGTGCATGACTCTTCTGGCAGACTCAGGTAGTGTATATAATAGGCATAAATCCTTTGAAATGAGAACCCAATTTTTACTCAGCAATACACAAGTGCAGTAAGAAGTGACAGTACAGAAAATTTTAAATAAATTGCTGACACTTCTAGGATTTGTAATAAAAAGAATCATTATACTATCCATTGCACAATACCGGCTGTGGATGTTGCCACAGTGAAATTAAAATTGAAGCAAGACAGGTACTTAGGATAAGAAAATTAGTCAAAAAAGGAAAAAAGCAGAAGTAAAGAATGGATGTAGAGAAAGAAAAAAATAGGGGAAAGTGGTAAAAACTGTGTTCCTCATCTTGTCACTACCCAAACTGCTGAACATAAAGCTCCAGCAGATTCATGAGGAATGGTAACACATAAGACAACGGCTGAGGTTGCTCCCAGAGAAAAGCCAGTGGGGCTGGGAATGAAAGGCTCTCCTCCAAGGCAGGAAAGGCTGCTCAGTACCCAAACTCCCACCTCGCCCTCAAGCCCATGCACAGGCAGCAGTTCTCTCTCAGAACCTACCTGGCATCACTGCTCTGTGCCTGTGCCCTGCGGGGGTCTGTGTGTGTGTGTGAGCCTGGGAGAGAGAGAGTTGGATGCTGTGAGATGCTTTGGTTACGTTCATGAGTGCATCTCCAGCCCATGTTTCACTGTGCATCCTCCTGCTGTATGTACAAAACTGACTGCTACTAATATCTTTGAAGCACCCGAGGTGCCCCGGAAGGTGACTCGTGAGGAAAAAATACCTGTGCCCCCTGCCAAAGCACCAGAGCTTCCAGCACCCAGAGGTACCTGTCTTCATGGATAACTTAGCACAGCACATACTGAATCTTCTTCTCCTAAGCCTTGTCCTGCCCTCTCCTGGCCTGTCTGTGTTCCCTGACTGGGACTGTGTGTGCTGGGACAAGGGTGGTGTGTGCTGTGTGAGGTTTGGGCTGGCTGCTGTCATGTCCTGTGTCTGTGTCACCCTGGCTGTTGTTCCTACTTGTGCTGTGTTTCCAACCATGACATGCACTAATATCTTTGAAGTGCCTGAGGCGCCTGAAGCTGAGGTCCTGGCAGAGGAAGAAGAGGTGGAGGCAGCAGAGGAGGTGGCAGCAGTAGCTGAGCCTGGAGAGCCAGAAGTCTCTCCAGCTGAAGGTATAGGGTGGTGTTCTGAAAGAGCCTGCCGTGCTGCTCACATTGCTGCAGGGCTCAGTGTTCTTTGCCCCTGTGCACCCTGTGGGGAGGGGTGAGAGCAGCGCTTTGTCATTTTGAATCTTTATGTGCATGACCTTAAGCTCGGTCAAGTAAAGGGATCTAATGTCTTTAAAGTGCCTGAGGTGACTGAGGTGGAAGAGGCAGAAGAGGTGCCCGTGGTCATTCCTCCAAAGCCTGTGGCTGTGCCCAAAAAACCTGTGGCTGTGCCAAAGAAACCTGAGGCTGTACCCAAGAAACCTGAGGCTGTACCCAAGAAACCTGTGGCTGTGCCCAAGAAACCAAAGCCTGCTGCTGCACCAGAAGTACCAGAACCCATGCCTGTCCTTAGAAAACATAAAATTCCTTCAGTTAAAGGTAGATTCATCAGTGACTGAGCGTCTCCTTATCTCTATTCTCTGAATACCTTTCACCTTGTTTCGCTGATATATGCCTTGCCAAATGAATAATCTTCTGCTTAAATTTATTATTCTTCTGTATCTTGTGTACCCTTCTCTTTTTAGTCATTGCACTTTTCACTATTATGTGTATATACGTGTCTTAATATTCACAAAAATTTAAAATTTACTAATATCTTTAAAGAAACCGAAGTGCAAGAGAGAACTGCCCCAGAAGAGAAAGTGCCTCTTCCAACACCTAAAAAGTCCCAATTAGAAAAACCAGAACTTCCTCCAACCAAAGGTACATATTGCCAGGTGGCATCTCCTGAGAAGAAATGTTTTCTGTATTCTCTCTTTTCTTTGTTCATAACTGAGTCTATAAAATTTGTCAGTTGACTCTAGCCCACCTTGAGAAAGACTGGAGTACAGTCTGTCATGGTTATGACCACTTTTCTGTGATTCTGTGTGTGCTAGATGTCTTTGTCTTTTTATGTTTTATATGTACATTTATGTACACAAAAATAAAAGAAACTTAATTTTTTTTAAGTGTCTGAGGTACCCAAGAAACCTGTCTCAGAGGAGAAAGTACCTGTTGATATTCCTAAAATACCTGAATCACTACCAAGTGAAGGTTTGTGCCACCATAGATTTTACTCTAAGAACAATCCTTTGTCCTGTTCATCCAAGTATAAGCTTTGAAGCAGACATTTTCCTTTTTCTCCCATTGTGATATTTGTATGTTGTTCACTTCATATTTTAGATTATTCTAGTCGGTATTTCATGTATCTGTTAATATATCTTCATATTTGGAAGCAAAATATATGCTCCTGCACAGGATATGGCTCTTTTTAAGATAATATTAAATTCCCACCAAATTGAAGTCTCTCAGAAGTTAGTATTTATGTTGCTGTTATAATCTTAAATTAATTGAGAGCATCAACATTTTTATTCTTTCCTGTTACAATGACTCATCCACAAATTTAATGTTTAGTTTATATTTTATACATAAAAAATTCTGTCCTTCACACAATCCTCACTCATGCTTAGAAAAAAAGCAGTTTTTAAAATCTTTTATTCCTGGAAAGGTAACAGATACTGAGTGGTTGCTTATCCTAATGTGTATTTGTGTGTGTCTGTTGAAGTAGATCTGCTTTTAGTCATATCTGTGTAATTGTTCACGTGAAACAATCTTAAAATTGAAAACTTACACCCGTTGTCAATATTCTTTAAAGAATATGAAATCGTAAAGGAGATTGAGCCTGAAGAAGCAGAAGAAATTCCAATTGTAGAAGTTGAAGAAGCTTTACCAGTTGAAGGTATACAAAGTCCTTCCCTAGAGGCTGCCACACACCTTTCTTTCATTATCATCACGTGCAGATTTTTCTTGCTCTCTCATATTTCACACATGTGCCTGTGTGTTGTAGGTCACCTCTACGTTGTAGATTCTGTGATTCTTCCATTGTTGTGTTCTAGAAATTACTTCTTGTCATTTAATTACAAGTACAACCTGAAGATTATTTTAAATACTTTCATTTTGTTTCTTATCCACAAGAGTCTTCCCATCATTTGGTTTTCTACTTTTGTTCTCGTGTTATTAACACGCTTTTTTAAGTCATCTTGGATGTTTGTATTGTGTGCATGCTATGAAGTAGTAACCTGAGACTCTTTCATGCTCCCATTTAATTCAATTACATTTTTTCTCTGCTTCACTGGAAATGGAAAATGGTGGTCTTTAGGTTTGTACATTACTCTTCACATAACTAACATCGTAGCAAATTTATTCTAAATCTACCTAATGTTATTTAAAGTGCCGCAACCTGAAAAGAAGATCCCCGAAAAGCGAAAGCCACCACCACCACCACCTGCTCCAACAGAGGATATTAAACTGGCAAAAGATCTACTTAAAGGTATAATCATCTGAAGACATAAATAATGGTGGAAACTCAGTCTTTTAAAATTATACTGATGAACCTTGAAAAGCATGCTTTTAGACTATAATTTTGTGTCTTTTTTATTTCTTTTCTAATATACTATACTTTAATGGTGCGTCTCACTAATGCTCAATCCATCATGAATTATCAGCATTTACATGGGTTCTTTTCAATAGTTACTGGGAAAAAAAAAATTTAAACCATTTTAATCAATTTAACACATTCTTCTATCCTTAACATAATTCTCTCTTTAACATATTCTTACAAATGAAAAGAATCCCCAGCAATGATTTGCTGGTATTAGATGAACGTGGATTTCAAATCAATTGTGCTTCCTACAGATCATCTGACTTTTGAAGCAGTTAATCAGCAAGGATCTTAGCTTTGCAGCTTTTGTCCTTCTTTTACATCAATACTATTAATGAGGTGTTTGGATTTTTTAGAAAACTCATTTCTTTTTGGAGTCTAATGTGTGTTGTAAAATTTAAATAATTTTCTTTAAAGCTCCTGAGGCAAGGAAGAAAGTTGTGCCTGCAAAACCTGTTGAGTCTCCAAAACTGGAACCCCCACCTGCTAAAGGTATCTAGCTAATATAAGAATCTAGCTTAAAATAAACCTCTCATGATCCCAAAGTTGTAGTTCTCAGTATCTTCTTGGTTTTTTTGGTCAAATATGTTAAAACACTGTCTATGTTTGATTATGCTCAGCATGCACTCCTGTCTTGGGCATATATGTTTGTGGCATATTTATGTCCAGATGTCCAGTTTAATCACCCATCATACAATCTGTGAGATGATCCATGTGTCAAAAAGGTAAAAGAGTGAGAGAGGGTTTTATGAGTTTTATCACTTGTGTAAGTGGTCACTTCGGTTTTCTGCTTGGCTAGAAATAAAAATAAAATACTCTTTAAATGTATACACCATTGTTCCAACATACTTAGTTTATTATTTTTCTGAAATGTAACTTATTTTTGTGGGAAGACACTTGGTAGAAATGGGAAAGAATAATGTATTGAGCAAGCCATTTCACGTATATGCCTTTGTATTATTCGTATGTACTGGAGTTTAAGATAAACTGAGCAGCTATGCAGTGGACATTACTTCTTAATGCTGTTCCAAGTTTAGAGATTAAAGTGGATCCTTACGAATATCACAGACAGGCACTCATATGAATAGATATGTAACATAAGCCTGTAGTGAAAGAGGACAAGGAAATAAAAATGTTATGATGACGATTCTTCTAGAATATATGCCCTTTATAGTTTTCGCAAAACATACTTCTCTTCTGTTGATTTGTATGAAAACTTTCTCTTTATATATAAGCTTAAATGATGTCTGTATGCTAATTATACAGAAAATATATTAAAGCTATTGGCTTCAGTAGCAACAGTTTTACCTTTGATTATAATATTCCGTAGTGGACTAATATTTGATTTGTGTGTTTGACATTGCTAGTTGTTGGTTAACTCCTACTGTTATTATGAACCTGTAATAAAATCTGGAATAATATTCTTTTAAGTGCCTGGACTTGTAAAGAAACCTCGCAAAATAATTCCTGAGCCTACTCCTCCACCAAAAGAAGAAGTTGTTCTGAAAAGAGGTATAGTAACTTGGCTCTGTTTTTGAAAACCCAGCATTTTAACTGCCTATTCCGCTAAGTAGAATTGTTTAGTGTATGTGTTGTGGAACACTACGTGATCAAATACTATTTGATGTCTGTTTCTTGGGAAAAGCAGTTGTGGTTGCAGGGAGGAAGGGGGTGTAGCCTGAAAGTCTCTCAGATGGAAAGCATCTATAATGAAAACACAGCAGAAAATGAAAATCTAGTTCCCCATCTCTCTGTGTTCCATTTTCCTTCTCTCTTTATACTAGAGTTGAGAGTCCTCCACTGCCCACAGTGTAAATGTTATTAAAGTTACATGTGTAGTCTATGTATTCTCTTTTATGGTTTTCCTAGAAGTACCACACAGATCACAGAACCCCACGGTACTACTGCACATCAGTCCCATTTCCTGCAAAGTCTGGGACATTCTGAATCAATTCATGCTCAACTATTGCTTAGAAAAATGAAACACTAATTCCAATTCTCTTTGAAGTACCACAGAGGGATGATTCATGCCTGTGTACCTTGTACCTTCAAATTACAGACAACATAATAAAGTATAAGATTCCATTTTTCAGATGACAGTGTCATTACGTACCCGAAATGGAGAACTGAGAGGACAAAACCAAGTTAAATCAATAGAATGGAAAACAGACATTGTATAAATTTGAGCTCTCCAAATCCAGTACGTGGGGATTTAGTATTGTTCTCTCACTGGAGTCAGTGGGAGTTTAATCTATAATCGTGCATTGTGTCCCTAAAAGTAATCTCTAACTACAGTTAATAATTCAAAATTACATATAGCAAGTCATCATTTAAATAAGAGAATAAATACATAATATATAACAAGAAATTTTATTCTACGATAGTTAACATTAAAATCTTTTCTCTCAGATGGACTACTCTTAATAAAACTGTCTTTTTTCCTTAGTTGACTTGAATTTGAAATGACTTTCAGAATAGTATCTTGAATAGTTACACAAACCTTCCGTTTCTATAGAGCTATATATTTTCCTGTTTCTATATGATTGATATTTTCAATCTTTGTCTTGTTCACTGTCTTATTCTTCTGCTTGCCTGTGCTTTTAAAAATGAGATTTCTTTTCTTTTGAAGTTCTTAAAAAGAAACCTGAAGAGGAAGAACCTAAGCCAGAAAAAGAGCCTAAACCAGAAGTTAAACCAGTACCTACACCAGTAGAAAAAATTAAGAGACCTGAAGGTACTAGAATACTATCAAATCTATTTATGAAATTATATATACTTTTTTAATCCCCCCATTAAGTAGTATTTTCTTAAGTTGAGGAATGAAATTGATATCTTAAATGATAATTTGCGTTGGCCTAATTGCACAATTTAAGTCTTAGCCAGAAGCACAACGAAGTTTGACATTCACATTTGGGTCTGAATTCTGCATTTTGGGTTTCTCAGTCTTCATTGTGTATAGAAAAGAGCATTGCAAATATTTTATATAATACTGATAAAAATATAACTACAGCAAAACAGTTAATCCAAGCATTCTTATAAGTAATATTTTACAAATATGTGTCCTTTTGCCCATTTATAGTTTCTAATTTATTCCAATCTTACTCTAAGAAATATATATTCCTAAAGCTGAACCTCTGAAACTGTTTACATGTAAAAGCAATGAAAGCTGTTAAATATACTTGAGGATATTCTGTTTAGGGATTTAAGGTGTTTTAATATATCTTTAAAAACAAAAATATTATTTTAAAGTCCCAGAAGTTCCTACGAAGAAAACTGAGATACCTACCATAAAAAAAGAGGAGAAACCTGTGCTTGAACCACCAAAAGGTACAAACGTGTGGTGCTCTTTTTCCTTTTTGCAGCAACTAAACAATATTCAGTGCTGAATATCATGCTATATTAACATAATGTATCACTGTCCTCCAGTCTGTCATGACTACTGTGTCCTCATTAACCATTTTGCAATCTTCTGGATTTCTTGTTGTCTTTATTCTTCAATGCTTGAAAAATTCATCTTTTATGCATTGTTTGCAATCTTGCTTTACAAGAGTTAAGCTCAAGGTAATTTCTTGCTTTTTGGCCAAATAAAATAGAAACTGATAAATTCTGTCTTCATTTAGCTCTCTCTGTGTTGTTCCTCCTAACTTCTAATGCTCAATGTGATTGCAAAAAATGTAAACTAACCTACTTGTAATTTCTGTGTTTGAAGTGGCAGAAACTAAGCAAGCATCTGTCCCAGTTCCTGGGCCTGAGCCTAAACCTGCAGTAGGTAAGAATTCTTTAGAATACTAGTGAAGCCTTTCTTGTGTGTCTGGTATTTTGTGTTCAGGAATTTCTCACTAAAAGGGTATTCACAGAATCATAGAATACCAGGTTGGAAGGTGACTTCAAGGGTGATCTGGTCCAAGCTTTCTTGGCAAAAGTACAGTCTAGACAAGATGACTCAGCACCCTCTGCAGCTGAATATTGAAAGTGTCTACACAAAGGACTTTAGAATTAACAAGACTAGAACTTTCCTACCAGCTACAAAACATTTTAAAGAGAATCATACTTAAAGTAATCTATTAAAACTTTTTTTTTTCCCCCATATAGCTGTAAAATCTCCAAAACCAGCTGAAGAACCAGCACCCACTGTTACTCCAGTGACAACTCCAGTTGTTGGAAAGAAAGCAGGTATTTATGTGTATTCTGTGCTATTTAGGAGGTTTTTCTCTGACCTACCTAAATACCTTCAGTATAGGAAGAGGGAAGAGCTGTACAATAACTCATTCATTACAGGAAGATTTGAGGTCCTATTCAAGGATCTTGTTATTCTAGATACTGTCACCTAATTTAAAACAAAAACATCTCTGATACACTATGGAGACCAATCTGTGCTCTTTTGTCTGGATGGTAATATGTGTGTCTTTTTTTGTCCTACTATGAAATTTGTGTATTCTGTTGTTTTCTTGATGTTCCTCATGTCCTGATACATGTTTTCTTGTATTTCTGTGTATTTCCTGTGTAGACACAGAGAAGTTGTACATGTTTCTAAAGTACTGTTGTGTTGTTTTGTTTTCTGCTTTTGATTTATCATTGAGGCCCTGAGGAAAACTGACAGTGATGTTGAAGAATTAGAGTATCACTACTTTCGTCTGCTGTGCTTAGGACCCCAGAACAAAGCCTGCTGTGAATAAAAAAAGAGCTGTGATGGTTCCATTTCCTCTGAAACACTCTGAGCCCATGCTCCACCAGCAGAGCTGATGTCCATTCTGCTCACCAAAGGGCCTCATGTTGCAGTAGAGCTCAGATCTTGGGCATTTGAGAAGCCAAATCATTAATGTCTCTTGGCCATTGATCTGGTGGTGCAGTGGCACAATTAACTTATTTTATGTTAGTGACCAGATAGCTGTAATTTTCCGCTACTTTCAACCTAAACTGGATTTAATTTGGTGGGCTAACAAGACACTACTAACAGTGGTTTACTTAGGTTTTCTGTTCATGTGTGCTGTTCTTACCTTTCTTTTGTGGTTGTGTTATAAGTTTCTGTTGTGCAGAGAGAAAGTGTTCTATGTTCACTTTGTTTCAGGTATAGCTGTAAAATTTGTCTTAAAATGTATTGTTCCTGATTCTTATTCTTATGGATTTTTACTCTCTAAATTACCTATGAAACTCTGTAGCTGCAGAAAAACCTGATGCACCATCTGTACTAAAGCATAGAGATAAAATGCCCTCAGTGGAAGAAGAAAAGCCTGAGTCAATTGTGTTAAAGAAGATTTTGGTTGAAAAAAGCTTGCATGTAAAAGAGAAAGTAAGTCCTAAGGAGACACTTCCGGCCATAGAGCCACGTGAGTATAAAATCTCACTGGAAACAGCTGGTGAAATACTGAATTCGGAGACAGATGAGCAGGAGAAAGTATCTCTTAAATATTTCGTCCTGGCTTCTGAAGAAGAAGAGCCAGAAATGGCACCTGTAGTTTCAGGAAAGCCTACCCTTACAGGTGAGGAATTAGAAGTTGAAGTGGATCGCATTACATACACAAAGGAGGAACTACCACTACCTGATGAGGAAGTGAAATTGATTTCTGTGACATCTGAACATGTGGAAAGAGGTTCTGGAGAAGAAAAGGAAGATGAAATTAAATTGATAGTTCATAGGGAAGATGCCATAGAGAAGGTCTCTAAAAAGTTTAGTGTTCTTCATGAAGGAAAGATTCCCGACCACGAAGAAGAAGAAAAAATTGAATCAACTTGTGTACCTAAACCCAGAAAGCCATCTCAGTCCAGGGACCAGAAAGGACTTCTAGGAAAAGAGAAAAAATCAAAAATAAGTTTACAACCTGAAAAAATTCACATTAAAGATAAAACTTCATTTGTACAGGATACCGTAGAGGCAGGCACAACTGAAACTCCTCAGCTTAGAAATGAAAATGAGAGAGAAGGTTTTACTCCAGAGAAATCTGAAGTTCCTCTTGAAGAATCTGTGAAGGGACATGGCATACAAAGTAAAATTCAGAGGATGAAGCAATCCGGTATCACAGTACCTGAAATTCCTGTAGATAAGATTCTTAACAAAGAAGCAAAGAAAGTGGAAGATATTCAAGATGATGAGAAAGACAAGAGTCTGTGTTTTACATCAGCAGAAGTACATTCCTTAAATCTGTCTGAAGAGGCTCAGCCAGGATTGAGAAAAGATGTTGACCTAGAACACCCCCTTGAAGATGAGGAGGTTCCCCAAGAAAAACCTCACACAATCACTAAACCATCTATTCTTAAGTCAGAAGTAGTAGAGATGAAAGCAAGAGAAGAATATTCTACAGAGAAAGGAGTTCATTATGAGGAGGGTTTAGGACAATTGTTGACTGAGAAACCACTCCTAAGTGATAAAAAATCAGGCAAGAAGATTATACCGGAAAAGGAAGAAAAACCTATCTTTAGCACCCACTTTAAAAAGGGCGAATTTCGACAGTCAAATGCCCCTGAAATTCTGCCTGTGGAAAAACAATTTGATACAGTGATTACAGGAGGAATGGCAAGTGAAGTTCCCAAGGGAGAGCATGAAAAGGGAGCCATATCTGAGTTAGTAAAGAAAGCTGGTATTCAGGCACCACAAAGTCAAGATGAGCAACAAATTCAAGACATTCATACCATTCAGGATGAACATAAAGAAACTCTAGCTCACAAAAGCAGAAAAGATAAAGGTGAAGAAAAGCAAGCTACAGAAGGTATATCAGATGAAAAAATATCACCTGAACATGGCATTGGAAAAGACACATCTGGTACTGTGAAAAAAGAGAAGGGAAAGCTCATAGGCAAATCATCCAGCAAAGGGATCCCTGCAAATGGAGAAGATACTTACTCCTCAAGCACAGGTAAGGTAATAACTTCCAAGAAAGCAGAAGGAGAGAAAGAATACCAGAAATCAGAACCTGCTCATCTGACTGAGCAAGCCACTAGACTTTCGAGTGAAAATAAGAATTTGGATGTACCTGGAGAATCATGTGAAGTTCTGGATGTTCCAGCAAAGTCTCATGCAAAGCGAGGTGAGGAAGACTGATGCCAAATTCTTCCACGAAGTGCTTGTACCATTTGCTTCAGGAGAGCACCACCTGCCATTGTGTTTAGTAACACCATTCACAATTCCATCAAGTCTGTCAGCTGGCTTTATTGGCATTCAGCCACTCTTCACGTGTTTGTCTTACCTGTCTGTACATACAGCTGTGTGATCACTGTTCATTGTCTTAGTCTCATACTTTTCTAAGACTTCATAAATCGTCTGTGTGCCATTGTCTTCTCAGGAAAACTCACATGTTTTTTCCTAGCATTTGTATTTCCATCCACTGCAATAAAATCTGTCCTGCATTTCATTCATATCATTCTCCCATTAAAAGTATTTTTTATATTTCCTTTCACAAAAAGGTAATGAGAGGCCTCATAGCATGGTTAATATTTTCAAAAGTCTGTGATGGTTCATCACAAATTAGGTTACTAACAGAACATCCCTCACTTGTGGTAAAAGTACCACATTGTTCTGAAACATATATTTAGTTTACATAGCTTATGATTTTGTGGCAGTCATTAGTAAATGTGTGTGGGTTTAAAAAAATCGTATAATTTTAATAGGCATTTAAACTTTTTTCGGTGACTGGTGGGTATTTATCAAGGGCCTAATCTTAAATCCAGCATCAAGGAATGACAAAGTTTTACAAATTATTGAGCAGGACAACACATTAAAGAAAAAGGATCTTTTGAGCCTGTTAGACTCTACTGCTGAATATGTCATTCCCACACTTCAGGATATTGAACTTACTATTGAGGTGTAGACAGTATAAATTCTATAAAAATAGAGATATGTTTATATCCTTTCCTCCCCTCCTACATGAAAAATGAAAAAATCTGGTATCTAAAATAAATGCTTCTGTTAGTTTTAGTAAGTATGTTTATTTAACTACATTCCTAATAATCTTACTGTTCTACTTCAGAGGCCAAGCCACCAAAAGAGGAATCTCCGAAGGGTATCAGTCCAGTCAAAGGTAGGATATTACAAGCAATATCTTGTCATGGTTTAACTCTAGCTGGCAATCAGGCCCACACAGTAACTCACTCCCCTATGGTGGCAGGGAGGAAAGAATAAGAAGGGTAAAAGTGAGAAAACTCATGGGTTGAGCAAAAGCAGAGCACACAAATAAAGCAAGATAAGGAATTCATTCACCACTTGCCATGAGCAGGGATGTGTTCACCCATATGCAGGACAGCAGGTTTCCATCCCTTGAAGGGCAAATGTCACAACTCTGAATGTCCCCGCCCCCCCCCCCCCCCCGCTTTTTTCCCCTGCTTTATATACTGAGCATAACACCATAGGGTGTAGGATATCACTTGGGTCAGTTGGGATCAGCTTTCCTGGCTGTATCTCTTCCCAGTTTCTTGTGCACTTCCAGCCTTCTCAGTGGTGGGGCTGTATGAGAAGCAGAAAAGGCTTTGACTCTGCAAGCACCTCTCAGCAATCACAAAAACATCTCTGTGTTATCAAACCTGCTTTCAACACAAATCCCAAACATAGCCCCATACTAGCTACTTAGAAGATTGTTAAATCTCCCCCAAACAAAATCTGAACAGCCTACAATCAAAAACAACTAATCAGGATTAGTTTATTCATTTCTGAATCTTCATTACAGCCAAGAAGACACCTTCACCAGCAGATGCAGAAAGGAGGAAACTCAGGCCAGGCAGTGGTGGTGAAAAACCTCCTGAAGAGCCTCCATTTACTTACCAGCTCAAGGCTGTGCCACTGAAGTTTGTAAAGGAGATGAAAGATATAGTGCTAAAAGAAGCTGAGTCTGTTGGGTCTTCTGCAATCTTTGAAGTCCTTATTTCACCATCCACTGCAATTACCAGCTGGATGAAAGATGGAAGTAACATCCGAGAGAGCCCAAAACACAAGTTTATTGCTGATGGCAAAGACAGGAAGCTGCACATTATTGATGTCCAGCTGTCTGATGCTGGTGAATATACCTGTGTATTGCGACTGGGGAACAAAGAGAAGACCTCCACAGCCAAACTTATTGTTGAAGGTATTCCCTGTTTCAAATTTATCAATAGGCTAGCTACTCCTCAAAGTAGAACTGGTGCTTTGTAATTTTACTGTAGTTGGTAGATGCATCCTTCTGGTTCCCTCAGTCACTACACATATTATATAAGGCATTTCTGCATCACATGTTCTATAGATAAAGGAGACCAATCAAAATACTTTGTTTCCCACAGAACTTCCAGTGCGGTTTGTGAAAACCCTTGAAGAAGAAGTGACTGTCATTAAAACGCAGCCACTGTACTTAACATGTGAGCTTAACAAAGAAAGAAATGTGGTCTGGAGAAAGGATGGTAAAATCATCAAAGCCAAGCCTGGGAAATTTGCTCTGGGTGTTATTGGTTTGTCACATTCCCTCACAGTCACTGATTCAGATGATGCTGATGCTGGCACTTACACTGTTACTGTGGAAGACTCTGAACTATCATGCTCATCTTGTGTTAAGGTAGTAGGTAAGCAACCAAAGTCATGTTCTTTGTTTCTCTCTAGGATATTTGGGCTACTTTAAAATTAGGAAAACCTTTTCTCATTGTCTTACAATTACAAGATTTTTACAGCTATTGAAACTAAATCTCTTAGTTCTTATTCTTCTTTTTTATGACACATCTATTTGTAATAAAAGTCTGCTAAAATGTTTTCTTGTGTAACTTTTTGTCCTGCAGAAGTTATAAGGGACTGGTTAGTAAAACCCATAAGAGACCAGCATGTTAAACCAAAAGGAACAGCCACTTTCAGCTGTGACATTGTCAAGGATACACCAAACATTAAATGGTTTAGAGGAGATGAGGAAATCCCTGCTGAACCCACTGACAAGACAGAAATCTTGAGAGAAGGAAATAAAATTTTCCTGAAAATCAAGAATGCTGGTCCTGCTGACGTTGGAGAATATGCAGTGGAAGTTGAAGGTCGCAGATACCCAGCTAAACTGACCCTTGGTGGTAAGGAAGCTATTACTTGAATTATATTTAATCTCCTTGTAGGCCAATGTTGAAAAACATCTAAATAAACAAACAAAAAAAGTAACCTGAATTATTATAAACCTCTGTAAAAACTTGGTCTACTGTGTTCATTTGTGCATTTTTAGAACGTGAAGTTGAGCTTCTGAAACCATTAGAGGATGTTACAGTTTATGAGAAGGAAACAGCAAACTTTGATACAGAAATATCTGAGGATGATATTCCTGGTGAATGGAAGCTGAAAGGAGAAATCCTGAGACCTTCACCTGTAAGCATCCTTGAACTTTACAACATGATTTATTTAAATAATGTGAACAGGTTCCTTGAATCTTTATGTTAAGACATGTCATTGCTACTCAGTCCAGAATATATGATTGAAAATACTGGTGCTCTAAGCAAGATTATATTTTTATAAAAGCTAAGTTTTGAAGACTTTCATTTTCTTAAGGTATTCCAGCACATAATTCAAGCAATAGTAGAAATAACCTTTATACGTTGTAGGAATGATTCTGAGAGTCTAAAGAAACCTGGCATGCTGAAAAAATGTACTCCGTATTTTAACTATTGAGTAAATTTGTTAATTTTGCTTGAAAAGCAATTTCATGCTTCCCACCTGACTCTTTACCACATATACAGTGTTTATGAAAATTCCTTTATTAAAAACACCTAGCAGCAGGGCATTTGCATTATGTTGGTATTTGTATTTACCCAAGTCTGTCATCTCTCCAGACATGTGAAATCAAAGCTGAAGGAGGAAAACGCTTCCTAACCTTACACAAAGTCAAGCTAGATCAAGCTGGCGAAGTCCTTTACCAGGCCCTTAACGCTGTCACTACAGCTATCCTGACAGTAAAAGGTAGGATGCCCCATGGAGTGTGACCCCAGCTTGGGCAGAGTTCACATGGAGCACATTGCAAATGAGATGTTATCTTTTGCCTCCAGAAATCGAACTGGACTTTGCTGTGCCCCTGAAAGACGTCACTGTTCCTGAGAAGCGCCAAGCAAGGTTTGAATGTGTCCTTACCAGAGAGGCCAATGTTATATGGTCTAAGGGCACTGATATACTCAAGATTGGAGAAAAATTTGACATCATTGCAGATGGAAAGAAGCACATTCTTGTTATCAATGATTCACAGTTTGATGATGAGGGAGAATACACTGCTGAAGTTGATGGCAAGAAGAGTACAGCAAGACTGTTTGTGGAAGGCAAGTGTTTTCTCCTGAACAAAAGAATTTAAGAAAAGGATAAAGAATCTATCTTCCAGGGCTACATTAGCCTTTTTTTTCTGATTGTATTTATGTCTACATTACAGGTGTGAGGCTGAAGTTCATTACACCTCTACAGGATCAAACAGTGAAAGAGGGGGAAACAGCTCAGTTTCAGTTTGAGCTTTCTCATGAAGGCATGCACGTGAAATGGTTCAAAAATGACAAGAGACTTCACACAAGCAGAACAGTTTTAATTACTTCAGAAGGCAAAGTTCATAAACTAGAAATGAGAGAAGTAACACTTGATGATATCTCAGAAATAAAGGCTGTAGTCAAGGACATGAGCACACAAGCCAACCTGAAAGTCTTAGGTACATAAATAATTTAAAACCTGATATAGAATAAATATTAACCATTTTTATAAGTAGAAAATGACAAAATGTTGACATTTTAGTATATTTATATAACTAATTTGTCTTATCCACTATGGCTTTTGTAGAGGCTGATCCATATTTCACTGTGAAATTACAAGACTACAGTGCTGTAGAGAAAGATGATATTACACTGGAGTGTGAACTTAGCAAAGATGTGCCAGTGAAATGGTACAAAGATGGTGAAGAGCTAATAGCTTCCAACAGAATTTCCATAAAAACGGATGGCTTGCGCCGTATCTTGAAGATCAAGAAGGCTGCAGAGAGTGATAAAGGTGTTTATGAGTGTGACTGTGGAACCGACAAGACAAGTGCCAATATCAGCGTTGAGTGTAAGTAATCGTGTCTTCACTAAGGGGAAATCCAAAACCTTTGTAAACCAGTGCAGACAGACAGACACTCTCTAGGAACAAGACCAAAAATACACCTGTGGAAAGCATGCTGTTGTGATGAATGGCTGAAATATCTAGATTTAAAGTGATTACCAGCGACAATATATTTGACAATATATAGGTAGCTGTTACATAGACTGTTGTGATCAGTTACTCTCTCTGTCCAGTTACCATCAAGAAAAAAATCAGTTTAGTTCACTGTAACAGATATCTGGGTTAATTTTTAGGAAAAATATTCTTACCGAAAACAACTGAATTTTCAGACATGTTATAGAAGAAGGTGGTAGACTGCCAACTTGCTGCGTTTTAGAAATAGGTTAGATAAACACTTACTGGTCATAGCATTTGAATGCCCAAAAGAAGGAAAAGGGAGAGACTTAAGATGCTTTCCAGTATTACATTTCTATGGTATACAATTCGTGAGTAAACAGATGCGAACTTATGGTTTTTTTTTTTCTTTTTAGCTCGCTTAATTAAAGTGGAGCGCCCACTGTATGGAGTGGAAGTATTTGTTGGTGAAACAGCACGCTTTGAAATTGAAATTTCTGAGCCTGATGTCCATCCTGTATGGAAGCTAAAGGGAGAAACCCTAACACCTTCACCTGTAAGGATTCTTCTTTACTTTTCTTTTTATTTTTTTACCATAATTTCCAGTAAAAAAACATGATTAATAATAGTGTTTTCTTAGTGGTTTCTTAGAATATTAATAATTGGGGTGGGGTGTGTGTTTCTTTATCACCAGGACTGTGAAATCATTGAAGATGGGAAGAAGCATATTCTTGTCCTTCATAACTGCAGACTTGATATGACTGGAGAAGTGTCTTTCCAAGCTGCCAATGCTAAAAGTGCTGCTAATCTGAAAGTGAAAGGTACAGTCTGCACTTGACCAACATTTCCGTTGTATTTCAGGGCATGAGAGCAAATCTAGTGTCAGAAAGCATGGTATGAACTGATCTAAAAGAGCTCTTCTTTGATTTCAGAGCTGCCTCTTATCTTTATCACTCCACTAAGTGATGTGAAAGTCTTTGAGAAGGATGAAGCTAAGTTTGAATGTGAGGTATCCAGAGAACCCAAGACTTTCCGCTGGTTGAAAGGAACAGAAGAGATCACTCCCGATGAAAAATTTGAAATTATTTCAGACGGAACGAAACATGCCCTGATTATTAAATCTGTTGCCTTTGAGGATGAAGTAAAGTACACATTTGAAGCTGAGGATAAAAGAACAAGTGCCAAGCTAATTATTGAAGGTTTGTTGGTATTTCTAGGAAAATTTTGCATCATATACTTGCATAGTTTATGTTGCTGACATTATGACATTTTATGTTGTTATAGGTATCCGCCTGAAATTCATCACTCCTCTCAAGGATGTAACAAAGAAGGAGCGAGAAACTGCAGAGTTCACTGTGGAGCTCTCCCATGAAAATATCACTGTGGTCTGGTTCAAGAATGACCAGCGATTACATACCAGCAAAGTGGTTTCAATGACAGATGATGGCAAATTCCATACACTCAGAATCAAAGATCTTACTATTGATGATACTTCTCAGATAAAAGTGGAAGCTATGGGTGAATCCTCAGAAGCTAAACTCACTGTTCTTGGTAAGAATACCAAAAAGAATTTACCTGGTGTATATTATTTGGAAGAGTTTTTTTAATAAAAAATAGCAATCAGAAAATCTTGGGGTTGACCTAAATCTGAATTATGATATTGAAAAAATAAAAATTTGAGTTTCTTTCTTGGGTCTTCATTTGCCTATTCATGAAGGGTGATTACAGTAATTTTAAAATTTTGTGCACAGTTAATAAATAAATACTTAAAACAGTGCTCTAAAACTTCTAGAGCATCCAAAAAAAGTTGTCAAAAATATTAGTAATACCCTGAGTTGTTTCTTAGGTGTTTATTGTTTCTTTTTTGTAACAGAACTGTGAAAAAGGACTGTATTTAATCCTTCTTGCAGGATATAAACGGAAAATATGTTTTATGATAGAAACTAGTTGTTCTTTCTGGAAGACTTAAACTTCAGACTGAAATATGTCTTTACTTTTCCTTGCAGAGGGAGACCCTTATTTCACTGGGAAACTGCAGGATTACACTGCTGTGGAGAAAGATGAAGTAATCTTGCAATGCGAAATCAGCAAAGCAGATGCCCCAGTGAAATGGATGAAGGATGGCAATCCAATTACTGCATCAAAGAATGTCGTTATTAAGGCTGATGGCAAAAAGAGAATCCTTATTCTCAAGAAAGCTTTGAAGAAAGACATTGGGCAGTACACTTGTGACTGTGGTACTGATCAAACCTCTGCTAAACTTGATATTGAAGGTATGGTTATTTTAATGGGCTGCTTTGTAGATATCTTTTGGGATCTGCCGGAGACGGAGGGAGTTAATTGCATTTTTCTTCTCCAGACCGGGATATTGAGATTGTACGACCACTATACAGTGTGGAGGTGATTGAGACAGAGACTGCCCGTTTTGATATTGAAATCTCTGAGGAGGGTGTCCATGGCAATTGGAAGCTAAAAGGAGAACCCCTGACTGAATCAGCTGTAAGCTAATATTTCATGATATTTTTTATGTATGTCTCAACAGTTTGCAGGGAGATGGGGTGTGAGGAAGAGGATGACTGCAGCAACTAAATTTGATCTCTTTCTGCTTTCAGGAAGAGTCACTATATTAAAATAGTGGGGTTTTAATTAATAATGTTTTAAATGTAGTACAAGTGTAATCCGAGGTAGCTAAATAATAAATGATTTTTATGTAAAATGATACATTCTGCATTGCTAACAATACCCAACAATCATGTATCCAAAGTGAAAGAACTGGAATTCACTTAAACATAATGACATTTAAACATACAAGCTTCAGATGGCATACTTAGTTTAAATAGATGTAGATCACATTTTCAAACTCTTTTTCATTTCTGTGACAGCTAAAATCGGTGTAAAATGGTATAGAGCTTGATCAAATATTCTAAGCTCCTTGCTGGAAGGATCTGGAAAATAAAAAAACAATTGGAAGGATCTGGAAAATAAAGAAACAATGCAATCACAATTGCCAAGAATTTGGCTTCTGTGTAATGGCGCAAATGTGAATAGTACACAAAGATTGGAAGTTACATGAAAATCACTGTCTGGATAAAAGAAGGAAGGGTCTTCTCAAGGAAAGGTCAAAGCACAAGCTTAGCAATTTCTGGTTCTCTTAGGGGAACTAGACCTCTGACTGGTCTACATATATATTAATATATTGGCTACTCAGCACAGAAATGTATTGCCTCTTACCCTTTCTTTCCAAGAGGAAGCTGACTGCATTAAAGAGAGAGAGTTTGAAAGGACAGGCCTATAAATGAATGTTTATTAGGTGTATTTCACATGGGCCTGAGTTGTGAATGTAGTAGAAGAAAACAGACGCATGATATGAGAAGGGACTCTTTCAGTGAGTAGTACAAACAACTATACTGAAAAAATTATTTCAATTCTGCTTTTGCAGGAATGTGAAATCAAGGAGGAAGGAAAGAAGCACTTCCTTACACTGTACAATGTACGCTTAGATCAAGCTGGTGGAGTAGATTTCCAAGCAGCAAATGCCAAGTCTGGTGCTCACCTTCGAGTGAAACGTAAGTATCTTGTAAACTGAAATTAATTGATTAATTAAGTGAAATCATGGTACCCACTGCCTCTTTGGAATGGGTGGCAAATCTCTATACTGTATTGAACCCACAGCAGTTCAGGGATTAGTTACTCAGGTTGTCTTAATTGTTTTCATTATGGAATGCCCTATGTGTTTTCTAACCTTATATATCATTTATTCATACGGAAGAAGTAAAATTAAGAAGATGGCCTTGAAGACTGCTTCATGGTCTGGCATCATATATGCTGTTATGAAATCAAATATTGCAAGCAAAGATTCTGCTGCATCAAAGTGTCACGTGAGCTGGAGAGGATAGGATAACAGTGATATCTGGGGATAGGGTTAAGGGCTTGATGGACAGGGACAGACTACACGGCTGAAGACCACTTGTTTCCCACTCCAATCCCAGCCCTCGCTATTTTGGAAACACATGCCTTATCTAGCAACAGGCATGCAAGGCTTGGCAAGGAGACAGATGCAGAGCAACTTTCCTGCTGACCTTGTTCAATTTAAAGAAACACACTCTGCAAATAGGAAATTGTAGGTGACCAGCCCTCCCCTAAGAACCCAGGGTGGCCTCTTCTATTTAGGGAATTTAAAGAGCAGCATTGCGATGTCTGGCTCTCTTGAGGGAAGCCACCATGGAGATTAGTACGTAAGGGCAGCAGCTCTCTCTTGGGTAGAAGTGACTAATCTAAAAATTATGTCTTCTCCTTACCAAGCTCGAGTAATTGGCTTGCTGAGACCCCTCAAGGATGTAACAGTGACAGCTGGGGAATCAGCAACCTTCGATTGCGAACTCTCTTATGAGGGAATCCCAGTAGAATGGTTCCTGAAAGGAAAGAAACTGGAGCCCAGTGATCAGGTAAAGAAACTAAACTTTACTTTTTCTCATGTTTCCTCCTCCTTCTTCTCTTTCAAGTCTCTTCCCCTTCTTTATTTCTTATTTATTCTCTGCCTGTTGAAGTACTAAGGCAGAGCAGTATTGTAGTACTGCTGTGTCAAATGCTAAATCATCCCTAAATCAGATACAACAGCTTTCCCCAGAAATTCCAGTGTTCTGGGATGCTACAATTATTTATCATACAAAGGGAAACTAAGATTCCAAAATATCAATCATTACAATACTGATTTTGTACCTGATTCTGTTGGATACTGAATAGTGAGGAGATTTTGAAAGGTGCTAGCAGGAAAAGACTTTTTTTCTCCTGAATGCTGAGTTGCAGTCCAATTCAACATATAAGGGGATTAAGAGGATTCAAATTCCATTTCAGGCATTTGTTCTGGCTATCCAGATAACTCTCTGGGCAGATTTGCTTGTCAAGCACTTCTCACTAGCTATTTTTAACCCTTCATCAAGTGCTGGCTCTTAACTCTGAGATCTGAGCAGCCTGGAATGCAGTCAGTTTAATGTTTAAAGTTAGTGGTAGGGGAAATAAAGAAACATAAATTAATACATTAAGGCATGGAAATGGGTATTACTGGTTGTAAGAGTTCTTTTTTGCATGCTAGGCCTAAAAAAAGTAATGTAAATTCAAGTAAAAGTTGGAAACCTATGACAAAGTAACATTTCAAGGTATTGGATGACCTAGCAAAGTTTCAGAACCTGTAATAGTGCTGCTAATAATACTTTGGTACAGATTGCTATTTCTTTTAAGTGCAATTTTTAACAGTATTTTTCAGGTTTTGCTAGATCTTTCTGAGCTTTATGAAATTTGCATAAGTAGAAACTATTTAATAAAATAAATAGAATGTAGAAATAGGAAAATCAAAACAGATCATGATGGTAATTACAGTAATTAAGGACAGATAAAGAAAGTTGGAACTCAGCAGATGAGTCATGAAATAAACCATTATAATTATTTTTGAGCTTCAGAAGAAAAATATGAAAAGCTATTGATCAGTGCAGTGGATTGATAGTTATGACTACCTGGCAAGAAAACTATTATACATTTGGTATTCTGTATAATGGAACATTATTTTGGTCTATTCTGTCCAAGCTATCATTTTAATTACATGAAAAAAAAATCAGATTTCATGTAGTTTACATGTATAGTCAAAACTGTCATTTGAACAGTTGAAATTTTATCAAGATGAAATTGAGAGTAAACCATATATTTACTCAATATATCACTTTCTACCCATTTAAAATAGCCTCTTGAAACACGTTTACAGCTGTGTTTAAGAGTCAATCTAATTGTACAAGTGTTTCATTTTAGCTGTTGCTAATTCAAACAATTTTATTACCTCTGTGGCTGGCATTTAGCTGAACATTTATAGCCTTTATTCATTGAAGTGGTTTTTTTTTTTTTTACTGATTGCAAAGTAGTATCTGCAATAAGTCGTCACACAAATTAGTCTTTTAGGCAGAATTTTTTACCAAATTTTATTAATAGAAAGTCAAATTAGCATTTCCAGGGAAGTGTATGTGGGGGCTACCAAATCTCTATAGCTGCAAAAGTTTTTATTTTACATGTTTTACATGGAGCCAGCAGTAATGCCAACTTTTCCCATAAATTTGCTTATTTTTTGTGTTTATTAATACCTGTTCAAAATAGACATCATCTTAAGTCAGCCCCAAAATCCTCAAAACTTTGAGGATTGAGCTATATCTGGTATATACAAAAGGAAGTTGACAAAATTTCAAGACAACTAAACTCCACAAATCCTAAATACCATGCTATTTAATGAAATAGTTCTTAAATACTTGTTTTAGATGTTCACAAAGGGGGTTTTTTTTGTATTTTGTAAGGTTGTGACCCGTGCTGAAGGGAGAGTTCACACACTTATTCTTAGAGATGTCAAGTTAACAGATGCAGGAGAGGTATCACTGACAGCAAAAGATTTCAGAACTCAAGCAAATCTCTTTGTGAAAGGTAAGTCAGTCATTTTAATTAAGCCATAGTCAGCATTAATGGTCCATTCATGACTCATCCTGGAATAGGAAGCTAATACACAGTATTTATCAAATGACTGGAGTCGTATATACAATATTCAACTGGTAGATAACTTCCCTGTTTAAAAAGCCACCTACTTAAAATCTTTGCACCTCACAAAAGAGCTGAACAAGCAGAAACACTGGAAATGGGTCAGACCTGGGAGATGAACCAGGTCATTAGGGTTTCCAGGGCTTTGCTGCAGACTTGAACATTCAATTGACCTCAAGAGGCCCCACAAATACCAGACTTTGTGCCTCCCAGTGGCTTTTTCTGTTCTTTTGAATATCCAGTAACCTGTGAGAATATAACTGCACCATCAGTCAAGGGACATTATTACCTTTTCTGTATATCCTCTTGCACTGCTTGCAAGCTATGCCATCATTAAGTAAAAGAAGCGTACACAGTGATCCAGTAATTCAAGGAGAATTTGAAAAAATGCCCTAAGCATTCTCTGAGTTCACAGCATAACTTTAGAATCACTGAGATTACATGGGTATGGTTCAGCTAAAGAAATTGAGTTGCAAGCCTTTATGATGATTTTTTATTAAAAATCCCATGGACAAGGATATAATTGTGTAATTTTACAGTAGGCTGAAAATGAGGAAATTACCAGAATTAACAAAAAATGTCGGTGTACGAAACAAAAAATGTTTTAAGAAGCCTTCCGTAGGGACATCTAAGTGCCTTTTTGATTATTCAGTCAAGGAAAATTAATAAACAGCATGGGGCAGTTCTGTACAAGCAGAAGACCGACTATAATTTAGATATTTTCTACAAGAAATGTATCTGTTTCTTTCAGAACCCCCAGTTGAATTTACTAAACCGCTTGAAGACCAGACTGTTGAAGAGGAAGCCACTGCAGTACTGGAATGTGAAGTTTCCAGGGAAAATGCAAAAGTTAAATGGTTCAAAAATGGAGAAGAAATTCACAAATCGAAGAAGTATGATATCATTTCTGATGGCAGGGTCAGAAAACTCATCATCCGTGGCTGCACGTTGGACGATGCAAAAACATATGCCTGTGATGCTAAGGATTTTAAGACATCATGTTTTCTCAATGTGGAGCGTGAGTAACTCACAGTTTTCTACAAATAGTCTGTAAAGGCAGAGTGCTGGTGTCTATGACTGGCAGTCATGTCAGTGTTGGCAATTTTTAACTTCGCTAACATAGACTTCCCTCTGCTAAAAATGTTCTGTTCTCTTACAGCTATTCGTCTTGACTTCCTGAAACCCCTGACTGACCTTGAGGTTAAAGAAAAAGAATCTGCTCGGTTTGAGTGTGAAATTTCTCGTCCAAATGTCAAGGTTCGTAGTGACAATTTTTAATCTCAGTAACTCCTTCAGCTAGAGGGGAAAACTTTGTTACATGGCTATAAAAGAACACAATGAAATCTGTGATGAGCATGTTGATAACTATGTTGATTTGTTCTGAAACAGGTGAAGTGGTTTAAGGATGGCATGGAAATTAGAAAAGGCAAGAAGTATGACATAATTTCTAAAGGTGCAGAACACATTCTTGTCATCAATAAATGTGTCTTTGATGATGAAGCTGAATATTCCTGTGAAGCAAAAACAGCTCGGACTTCTGGCCTACTTACAGTGATAGGTAAACACAGTGTTTTATAATCTAATATGTAAACAATAAGAAATGTGAAAGTGTGGGGTTTTTTGTTTGATTTTTTTTTTATGACAGGCTTTAATCATCTTCCTAAATTATTTTTTTGCAGAGGAAGAGGCTGTTTTCACAAAAAATCTCCCTGATCTTGAAGTAAATGAAGGTGACACTGTAAAATTGGTATGTGAAGTTTCAAAGCCTAATGCTGAAGTTACTTGGCTTAAAGGAGATGAAGAGGTGCCTGATGGTGGTAGATTTGAACACATTTCTGATGGTAGAAAGAGAATTCTTGTTATACATAATGCTCATCCTGAAGATGCTGCCAAATACACTTGCAAGCTCCCAAGCTCTAGTACTACAGGAAAACTTACTGTACATGGTAAGAGTGCTACTTTCATGGGCTTATAGCCTAGGAAAAAAAATTAAAACTTTAAAAAGTCAGCAATAATACACAACTTGGTTTTATCCATTCACAAGTAAAAAATAATATCTATATCTACAAAAATATTTTCTTTCAGAACTTGCAGCAGAATTTCTTACCAGACCACAAAACCTTGAGGTGCTTGAAGGAGAAAAAGCTGAATTTGTCTGTTCAGTATCCAAAGAAGCCATTACAGTACAGTGGCTGAGGGGTGACACAGTCCTGGAGCCTGGTGATAAGTATGACATCATTTCAGATGGCAAAAAGAGAGCACTTGTGGTTAAAGAGACTGTTCTAGGAGATATGGGAATGTATACTGTCATGGTTGGTGAAGCCAAAGCTACAGCACACTTAGCAGTGATTGGTAAGCTTTATTTTATCAATGTGTAGGTGCTTGTTTTTTGCATTCTTTATACTACATGATGTCCTATTTCTTCTGTTTTCTCAATTTCAGAAAAACTCAAGATTATAACTCCTCTTAAGGACCAAGAAGTTACTGAGTGTCAAGAAATTATCTTCAACTGTGAGGTCAATAAAGAAGGTGCCAAAGAGAAGTGGTACAAAAATGATGAGGCAATATTTGATAGTGCAAAGTACATTATTGTTCAGAAGGGTGTAGTCTACACTCTCAGAATCAGAGATGCAGAGTTGAAAGATCAAGCTACCTACACTGTCTCACTGACAAACCAGAGAGGAGAACACGTTAAAAGCTCTGCCACCTTAAAAGTATTAGGTAAATAACTTGCACTGCATTACAATTGTTTCATAATTTACATTCAATTTCCTACGAGGATGTAAAAATGTTTGCTTTTTTATCATAACAGAGGAGGATCTCAGAATTGTTGAGCCCCTTGAAGACATTGAGACCATGGAAAAGAAAACAGTCACATTCTGGTGCAAAGTCAATCGCCTTAATGCAACTCTCAAATGGACGAAGAATGGGGAAGAGATCACATTTGACAGGCGCATTTTGTACAAAATTGATAAATTCAAGCACTCATTGATCATTAAAGACTGTGGATTTGTAGATGAAGGTGAATACACTGTTACTGCTGGACAAGACAAATCAGTTGCAGAGCTGCTTATCACAGAAGCACCTGCAGACTTCACTGAACATCTTCAGGACCAGACTGTCACTGAATTTGATGATGCTGTCTTTACCTGCCAACTTTCCAAAGAGAAAGTCAGTGTAAAATGGTACAGAAATGGAAGAGAAATCAAAGAGGGCAAAAAGTATGTGCATTTTATTATACTTCTGAATGTGCTAAACATGCTTGCTTTACTTTTTTGCTTTGTCTAGAAACTAAAACACTGCTTATTTTTCTCCCCTATAAAGATACCAGTTTGAAAAGGATGGAAATCTGCACAGATTAATCATAAAAGACTGCAGACTAGATGATGAGTGTGAATATTCCTGTGGAGTGGATGACAGGAGATCTAGGGCAAGACTTTTTGTTGAAGGTATGTATAAAAATGGATGAGATTTATTTCTACATTATTTAATAATAGTAGAAACAATAAATAAATAACATCTAATAAATTAACATTTATTTCAGAAATCCCTGTTGAGATTATTCGACCACCACAAGATATTTATGAAGCTCCTGGTGCAGATGTCATCTTCATGGCTGAATTGAACAAAGATGGTGTGGAGGTCAAGTGGCTGAGAAACAACATGATTATCATCCAAGGTGACAAACATCAGATGATGAGTGAAGGGAAGGTCCACAGACTGCAGGTCTGTGACATAAAGCCCCGTGACCAAGGGGAATACAGATTTATCGCCAAAGACAAGGAAGCTAGAGCTAAGCTTGAATTAGCTGGTAAGTTGCTTGTATTGTGCTTCTTTTATAAAATCTAAGATTAGTGAATTTACTTTATCTAAATTCATTTTTGCTCTTTCAAAGAGTTGAACTAAAATGAATATACAATCAGCCTGAGAAAAGTGTTAAACTATTTGAAGTTTGTTTAACAAGTCTGTTGAATATGAATTTAAACAACAAACACTTTTTGTTATACCATGCTCTTGAGGAAAACACATCCCTTTTCAATGTGCACATACCAAAGAGCAAGATATAAGCTTAAAGGAGCTTTAAGCTTTTAATTAAGTCACTTAAAAAAAAGAAAAGTATTTGGCCTACTCATTTAATTCAGATATATAATTCCTAATTTGTCTATTTTACAGAATAATTAAATTAGTTCTCAAAAAGCAACTCCTTCTTTCCTGGTTTTATAGGAGGACACAGTACATACCAACCAGCCTGTATTTCTTTATCTGGAGCTGTCCAATGAGTAAATGAAGAATTTCCTCAGAGTGTACACAGCAACTCCTTTTACTTTTCTGTGTTAGCTTCTTTGCTGACTGCAGAAATATATCAAATTTATACATACATATATATATATAAATACAAGTTCTGACTTTCCATATTCATCTTTCATAGCTGCACCTAAAATCAAGACTGGTGATCAAAACCTTGTGGTTGATGTTGGGAAACCTTTAACTATGACTGTCCCATATGATGCCTACCCAAGAGCAGAAGCTGAATGGTGGAAAGCAGGGGAAAGTCTGCCCACAACAACTGTAGATACAACACCTGACTGTACTACCTTCAAAATTTATGAAGCAAAGAAATCAGATAAGGGAAGGTACAAGGTTGTGCTTCGAAACAAACACGGCCAGGCAGAAGCATTCATCAATGTAGAGGTCATTGGTAAGCGCTCATATTATTAAAACCTTGTTAACCATTATTTCACAGAGTAAAAATCCCTTATTGAGAGGGACCCCTCTGCTTCCCCTCATGGGAAAACTGTAGACTATATTGAGGTCTCCCGTCAGATTCTTCTTCTCTAGCCAGAGGGAAGACAATAGATGCAATGCCCTGAAGTATGGTCATATCTTTAACAGATGTTCCAGGTCCAGTTAGAAACTTGGAAGTCACTGAAACTTATGATGGTGAAGTTGGTCTCGCGTGGCAAGAACCAGAAAGTGATGGTGGAAGTAAAATCATAGGCTACGTCGTTGAGAGACGTGATGTCAAGCGTAAGACCTGGATTGTGGTCACAGATCGTGCTGAAAATTGTGAATACACTGTCACTGGGCTTCAGAAAGGAGGAGTTGAGTACCTCTTCCGTGTTAGTGCACGCAACAGAGTGGGCACTGGTGAGCCAGTGGAAACAGACACACCTGTGGAAGCTAAGAGCAAATTTGGTGAGCAGAACTTACTCAGTGTTTGATGACTGCGTAAAAAAAGCAATACACATTCTAAGAATAGGAAAAACCTACATGCCTTCTTTTTCCTTTTTCCTCCTAAAATAAAATGCAGATGTCCCTGGTCCTCCTCAAAACGTAGAAGTTAGTGATGTGAACAGATTTGGAGCCACACTTAGCTGGGAACCACCTGAGGATGATGGAGGATCCCCGATTACCGGCTACGTTATTGAACTGCGTAACAGAGCTACCATCAGATGGGAGCCAACTATGACCACAGGAGCTGATGAGCTGTCAGCTGTCCTGACTGATGTTGTGGAAAATGAAGAATATTTCTTCAGAGTAAGAGCTCAAAACATGGTTGGAGTTGGCAAACCAAGTCCTGCTACACGTGCAGTAAAAATCATGGACCCGATTGGTGAGTATGCAAAGTATGTGTAATTATGATTGCATTATAAGACAGGAGCATTTTGGATGCTATGTGTGCAGGAAAGGTCAACTGATGAATGTGTGTGATGCAATTAAAAAAATCTGTTTAGAAAAAGCTGTGCAAAGGCTTTAAAAACCGTACTGTAAGATATAAATTGGTAATTTGCAGAACCGTGCTCCTTTATCAGTTCCACAAATCAATTTGTCTCAATTTCTTTTCAGAGAGACCAAGTCCTCCCATTAACCTTGAGCATTCAGATCAAACTAAGTCATCAGTTCAACTCACATGGGAACCCCCTCTTGAAGATGGAGGAAGTCCAATCTTGGGCTATATTATTGAAAGGCAAGAGGAAGGAACAGACAAGTGGATTCGTTGTAACCCAAAACTAGTACCTGCTCTTACTTTTAAGGTACAATATTCTCTTCATCAATAGGTGAAATGTGTAGATCATCTTTAATATGAGGTAGTGAACGACTGTTTGTGCATTTCAGGTAACTGGATTGAAACAAGGATCCAGTTATTACTACAGAGTCTCAGCAGAAAATGCAGCTGGTGTGTCTGACCCAGCAGAGGCTATTGGGCCACTAACTGCCGATGATACATTTGGTAAGCCACATGCTACTTCTTAAAAACAATTAATCAGATAAGGCACACAATTAAAGTGCATCTTGTGGGTAAGATGTATATTTTTCAACAGATAACTCACACAGTTTAGACATTTCTCCTCCGTTAGGAATTCTGCAGATAATTTATTTGTAATGAGATAGAGACCTGTTAAGTTTCCTGAGGAGCAAGGCATGACCTTTTGTCTCCTGACCTACCTTTGTGGAAAGTGAGAGGTAACAGAAGGAAAGAAAGGCAGTGAAGATCCCTTAAACTATTTAAAGAATGCATTTTTTAAGGGATCTTAAGGTAAATTTGATTTCATACTTGGTGATACTAATTTCCCTTACCATCTCATATATTTTTGAAAAAACCAAAATATTTAACCAGGAGAGGTAGGGAGTCATAAGACAAAGCTAGGTCTAGACAGGCAAAGATACAGCAAGCTAGACCTACAGGCTGAGATAGTCAGAATCAGTCTCTCAACAGTTATCACTGGCCATGTTCATAACATCTCTAAATAATTTATTGAATCCACTTTCCATTTTTTCCAGTTGAACCTACAATGGACCTAAGTGCATTTAAGGATGGGCTGGAAGTGATTGTACCAGAGCCAATCAAGATCCGTGTTCCCATCACTGGGTACCCTGTGCCAACTGCCACATGGTCTTTTGGTGACCAAGTCTTAGAAGAGGGTGATCGTGTGAAAATGAAGACCACTGCCTCCTTTGCAGAACTTGTAATTACTCCAAGTGAACGCCCAGACAAGGGAATTTATTACTTAACATTGGAAAACCCTGTGTCATCTGTATCAGGAGAAATCAATGTTAATGTCATTGGTAAGTGTACCTGTGTATGTTTTAGCAATAATATTCCAAATTGTCATGCTAAAACCTAGTTAGGTTAATAATGTGTAATCTCACAACATCCAACCATGTATATTAAAATATAACTAAAAACTAGAAATCCTACCTCAAAAAATCTCTTTTATTGATTTCAATATGTAACTTTGCTGTTTAAAGAGGAATGACTAACCATACTAAGTCTTCTGGTGGATATATTACATAGAGATCATCTATCAAACACCAATTAGAAAATAATGCAATTTCTGTGACTTCTAGCTTGTCCAAGTGCACCAAGAGAACTCAATGTTTTAGAAGTACTCAAGAGTACAGTGCAGCTCGCATGGGAACCTCCAGAAGATGATGGTGGAAGTCCAGTTACTGGCTATATAATTGAAAAACGTGAAGTAAGCCGGAAAACGTGGAGCAAAGTAAGTTCATTCTTTCTCATTTAAATTTCTATTGCTATATTATTTTCACATGTGCTACTGAGTTTTGTGTCTTATTTTTGTGATCACTCTTTGGAAATAAGTTTAAAAAACATGTTGGAACCTTTCTTCTCTTTAGGTTATGGATCATATTGTTGACCAAGAGTTCACTGTACCTGACCTCGTCCAAGGGAAAGAATATTTATTTAGAGTTTCTGCATGCAATAAATGTGGCCCTGGAGAACCTGCATATATTGATGAACCTGTAAATATGTCAATACCAGCAAGTAAGCATATTTGAAATTTTGCTGATTTTCTTCAAAATAAGATATAAAAATAATATATCTTCCTTAGACTGGTTTCTAAGACCCCGTATGTTTTTAATTTTTAATAGCGGTGCCTGACCCACCAGAAAATGTTAAATGGAGAAATCCAACATCAAAAGGAATCTTCCTAACATGGGAGCCTCCCAAATATGACGGTGGTGCACGCATTAAGGGTTATCTGGTAGAAAAATCCCAACGTGGCACAGACAAGTGGGAGATATGTGGGGAGCCTGTTATTGAAACAAAGTAAGTAAATCAACACAGTAGATATACTCTCTTAACTAATTGTGTCATCCTCACCACTCTAAATATTTAATTTTTTTTTTTTAAAGAATGGAAGTAACAAAGCTCAAGGAAGGAGAGTGGTATGCTTATCGGGTTAAGGCTTTGAACAGAATGGGAGCCAGTAGGCCAAGTAAACCAACTGATGATATTCAGGCCATTGATGCAAAAGGTAATAAAAAAATTAAAGGCTAAATTGCCATAGCTACTTTATTTTTACCAGTCTCTGAAATACTGTTTCTCTAACAACATTTTCATTCTCTCCTAAATCAGAGGCTCCAGAAATTTTCTTAGACGTGAAACTTCTTGCTGGGCTTACTGTGAAAGCTGGGACTAAAATTGAGCTGCCGGCTAAAGTGACTGGAAAGCCTGAGCCCCAGGTTACTTGGACCAAGGCTGACAAAATTTTGAGACCTGACAACAGAATCACTATTGAGAGCCAGCCTGACCATTCTACAGTGACTATTACAGACAGCAAGAGGAGTGACAGTGGAACCTACATTATAGAAGCTGTAAATTCCAGTGGACGTGCTACTGCTGTAGTTGAAGTTAATGTTCTTGGTATGCATGTACTTTATGTTATTTATATAAATCATTGGTAATGTACCAAGGTATGCAAATGGAAGATTAACATTCACATCTTGTCCTCTACAGATAAACCTGGTCCACCAGCTGCATTTGATGTATCAGAAATCACAAATGAATCCTGCCTTCTAACCTGGAATCCTCCACGAGATGATGGAGGCTCTAAAATTACCAACTACGTGCTTGAGAAAAGAGCTACAGACAGTGAAATATGGGACAAGTTGTCATCAACTATTAAAGATACAAATTTCAGAGCTACCAATTTAACTCCTCATAAAGAATATGTGTTTCGAGTCAGTGCTGAAAACATGTATGGTGTTGGGGAGCCAGCACAGTGTAGCCCCATCATTGCCAAGTATTCATTTGGTTAGTTAATTAAATTAATGATAAATTATTACAGTATTTTAACAGGAAGGGGAAAAAAACCCTGTCTGATGGCTTTTGGTTTTTTCTTTGTTTTTAAATTAATTTACACAGATCCACCAGGCCCTCCTACAGGTCTCAAGCCTACAGAGGTCACTAAAGATTCAGTCACTTTAACATGGAA
This sequence comes from Catharus ustulatus, assembly GCF_009819885.2. NCBI lineage: Eukaryota > Metazoa > Chordata > Aves > Passeriformes > Turdidae > Catharus > Catharus ustulatus. The sequence goes on from NC_046227.1 coordinate 15,560,186, forward strand.
TGAACCAGATGAAGATGGTGGCAGCCCCATAACTGGCTACTGGGTTGAAAGATACGATCCCGAGCAGGATAAATGGATAAAATGCAACAAAATGCCAGTGAAAGATACAACATTCAAGTAAGACTATAATCAGTTTAGTGTGTAATAAGTCACAGAGACATAAAAATGGAACAGTAGCTTTTGAAATAAGTTTTACATTGTTCTTATTTTTTCCTAGTTTCCATAAGTTTTGATTCAACTTCCCCTGGTGTCTTACTTTTTAAATTAGTTTTAGTGAGAGGTATCTTTACAGAAGAATTATTCATCTTTCTTTTTCTTTCAAATATTATGCTTAATAATTTCTGTGCTTATTCATAAGATATTCTAAAATGGCACACATGGTCATCTCAAGTATCAATTTACCAAAATCTTTAGGTTTTTTTCTCTCAATACTCTTATTAACTAAAAACCGTGGAACTTAGAAAAATACTGGCTGTTTCTCAAAACATTCATTTCTGTCATGGTGCACCATTTTAGTGCTGACAGTGTGTTGACATCATTAGCAGTAATTTGGATTTTTTGAGTAATCTGTAGTATGAAGAAAGGAGAGAATAATGTTTTAGAAATTAATTAATGCCTTGATTAATCAATTAATCAAACTTAATTTTTATTTCCAGAGTTAAAGGTCTTACAAATAAGAAGAAATATAAGTTCCGTGTCTTGGCAGAGAATCTCGCAGGACCTGGAAAACCAAGCAGGGAAACAGAGCCAATCTTAGTGAAAGATCCAATCGGTACAATAAACACACTTCTTAATGGTCTAATTTAGCAGCAACAACAAAAAGTTGTTTTCAATGGCACAATTAACACTGAATTCTTGTCTAGATCCACCATGGCCTCCTGGAAAGCCAACTGTGAAAGATATTGGCAAGACATTCCTTACCCTGAACTGGACAAAGCCAGAACATGATGGAGGGGCAAAAATTGAATCTTACGTCATTGAGCTGTTGAAGACTGGAACGGATGAATGGGTGAGAGTGGCTGAAGGAGTTCCCACAACTGAGCACTTCCTCAAAGATCTTATGGAGAAACAAGAATATTCGTTCCGTGTAAGAGCTGTGAACAAGGCTGGCGAGAGTGAGCCCAGTGAACCCAGTGACCCTGTGCTGTGCAAGGAGAGGCTCTGTGAGTACTATTTCACGATGTGCTGCTACTGCAAATACACTCTCTCTGACTTTTAAAAAGCCCCATGTCTGCCCCGTCTCTGTAGGTGCTAAATGAACTCTTGGAAGGCTTATGAAATACTAAAATCTGCCCTGCGTCAGTTCAGGAAATACAAAGTCTTAATAGTTTTGGTGTATTCCCTGACTTCCAGGATCTTCCATGGGAATTGCAACATCCTGGTTTACCTCTTTTTTTCCTTATTTTGCAGATCCTCCTTCACCACCCAGATGGCTTGAAGTTATTAACATTACTAAAAATACAGCAGATCTTAAATGGACAGTACCAGAAAAAGATGGGGGTTCTCCAATTACCAACTACATTGTTGAAAAAAGAGATGTAAGGCGGAAAGGTTGGCAGACAGTTGACACCACGGTGAAAGATACCAAGTACACAGTGAGCCCACTGACTGAGGGCTCACTGTATGTGTTCCGTGTGGCTGCTGAAAATGCCGTTGGACAGAGTGACTACTGTGAAATTGAAGATTCAGTGCTTGCTAAAGATACTTTCAGTAAGTCTTGATTTGCTTGCTGAGTGATCAGTAGCTCACATGTCATGAATTTAGTCTTCTAATGTGTGGCTTTTTTTTTTTATTTTTTGACTTTAGCAACCCCTGGGCCTCCATATGCCCTTACAATAGTTGAAGTGAAAAAAGGCCATGTTGACTTGAAATGGGAACCACCTAAGAATGACGGTGGCAGACCAATTCAAAGGTAAGATCATTATAAGTTTGTGTAGGCTCCTGTAGATGAACATCTTTTAACAAATGAAGATGTTTCTCTCCAAATATTTAAATTTTAAATTGGCACATTTTATATGAAAAAAATGTGGATGGATGTAAGAGAAGCCATGTGGTCAAAGCAATGAAGGGCTTGATTTTAAAATGTAGAAATGATGCAAATAAAATACCTAATGTGCATGAACAGTGAATGTGTGTCAGCATCCTCAAAACAGCATATATTAAGGAACTGCATAAAAAATATAAAATAATGAGTCCATATTCTCCAGGTCCTGCAGAATAGTCACCACTTAAAATCATCAAGCAAGGAATACAGTTGTATTTTCCTTCTGCCTTAGTTTGTCATTCAAACTGTGTACTCTCAGCTAAAATGAAGACTTACCTCTTTTCTGTTCATCTTCTTTATAACACTTTTCAAACAGACTGTTTTACTCCTTCCCAATCACAGAAAGCACATCTTAAACCAAAAGACAACTACAGAAATCTGCCTGAAGAAACAGAAGTCACTGAATTTGCATTACGTTACTTTACCATAGCCTGTCTTAAGCAGAATTTTGCCAGCCGAGTAATAGTATCTACAAATATTCTCAGTTGCCTGACCACTGAGATCCAAACTAGCAAAGATACAAGTATAGCTTGGAGGTTATTTTGCCTCTGCAGCTCTCTACAGTCTGAGAACACAGTTCTAAAACACAGAACAAAGTTCAAGAATTGAATTTCAGACCTGAGTTTGTCAGGGATGTCAGCCCTATTAGGTGTTGAGACCTACGAGGACTGAGTGGCTAACGTGAAGAAAAGTTCACTGACCTTATTATCCATGATTCTCTTTACTTTTCCACTGTCTAAACTATTGTAGTCTCTTCTAATCTATTTTCTTGAGCAAGAAGTCTGAAGTGTTCCTATTTCAAGTGCCTCATGGTATTTTCCCCAATCTCTTCAGATATGTTATTGAAAAGAAAGAAAAGCTAGCTACTCGCTGGGTAAAAGCTGGGAAGACAGCTGGTCCAGATTGCAATTTCAGAGTGACAGATGTCATTGAAGGTACAGATGTACAATTCCAGGTTCGTGCAGAAAATGAAGCTGGATGTGGTCATCCCAGTGAACCAACTGACCTCGTCCATATTGAAGATCCAACAAGTAAGTAGAATAACACAGTGTATGAATTTTAGAAGCAGTGTACTGCTCTGGGAGGAAAATCACACAATACTTTTCCATTTCTGCAGGCCCTCCATCACCTCCTCAGGATTTACATGTCACAGATGCAGGCAGAAAGCACATTTGCATTGCTTGGAAACCTCCTGAGAAGAACGGTGGAAGTCCTATTATTGGGTACAATGTTGAGATGTGTGAAGCAGGAACAGAAAAATGGATGCGAATCAATTCTCGTCCAATTAAAGATCTAAAATGTAAAGTGGACGAGGGTGTTGTTCCAGACAAAGAATATGTGCTGAGAGTCAGAGCTGTCAATGCTGTTGGAGCTAGTGAGCCATCAGACATCTCGGAAAAAGTTGTTGCCAAGGACCCAGACTGTAAGAATAGATTACTCTTTCTTTTTTGTTTTGTTTTTTTTTTTCAGATCTGCATAAGTAAAAAAAAATATAATGGTGTTTGGCAACTTTCTAATAACATTAAACTTATTTTTACAGGTAATCCAACCATTGATCTGCAAACTCGTGACATCATTGTTGTTAAAGGACAGAAACTAAGTATCCCTATACCCTTCAGAGCTGTTCCATCCCCAACTATAACATGGCACAAAGATGGCAAAGAGTTGAAAGCCGGTGACAGAACAACAATGAAGAGTGACTACACCTCTGCACTGCTCGAAGTGATAGACAGTGTTTATGCTGATGCTGGTGTTTATACTATCACACTGGAGAACAAGCTGGCATCAACAACTGGTTCAGTCAATGTCAAAGTCATAGGTAAATATAAAATTCTTCCATTGTGAGAAATATACTTATCTTCACCTGGGCCCTGCAGCTGATAGAAGAAAGGACTAGAAAGATGCTTTTTCTAAGGATTTGCCAGGCGGGCAAATCACTTCAACTCAGACACATGTAGATTGCCATACAGGCATCAATATAATGAAGTCCTATGAAAAAAACACTTTACCTCAAGTTGCTCTAACTATTCAGTGTCTGCTCAAAGCCCAATTATTTTGAATAGTTGGCATATAAATATAAAACTATTTTGAGAATTCTGACTATTTTTCTCCTTTGGGAACATAATTTCATGTAGATGCTGTGTAGTCCGCATTTGTGGTCTTTACTTTCTGCAAAGCTAAGCAGTGAAATATAATTTCATATTTATAAGAATACACTTTCACATCTATTTAGTTAACTAATTTTTTCGTTTTTACTTAAAACAGGTCCACCTGGACAGTGTAAGGACATTAAGGCAAGCGAAATAACCAAGAATTCTTGCAAAGTATCCTGGGAGCCCCCAGACTTTGATGGTGGTACTCCTATTTTGCATTATGTTCTGGAACGCAGGGAAGCAGGTCGTAAAACATACATCCCAGTCATGTCTGGTGAAAATAAGCTTTCATGGCAAGTCAAAGATCTTATCCCGAACTGTGAATATTACTTCCGTGTTAAAGCTGTCAATAAGATTGGAGGGGGTGATTATCTTGAACTAAGAAACCCGATCATTGCAGAAGACCCAAAACGTAAGTTTGTCTTTCTATTAAATAATCTAAAAAATCGAGTTTTATATAAAATCTTCATGTTGTCTTTTCTCATATGATCCCTCTTTTGATCTACTCTTTCACAGAGCCCCCAGATCCGCCTGTCGACCTTGAAATCCATAATCCAACATCAAAATCAGTAACTCTTACATGGAAACCACCCCTGTTTGATGGTGGAAGCAAGATTATGGGCTACATAATAGAAAAGCTTGCTAAGGGCAAGGAGAGGTGGGAGAGATGCAATGACTATCTGGTACCCTTACTAACTTACACAGTGAAAGGCCTTGAGGAAGGAAAGGAGTATCAGTTCCGTGCTCGTGCTGAGAATGCTGCTGGCATCAGTGAGCCTTCTCGGATTACTCCTTTTGTGAAAGCTGTGGATCCTATTGGTACGAATTGCTCACTAGATCATTTATATTAATTGCCGTACATCCTCAGACATACTGGAAGATTCCACACTCCATTTCTCATTCTTTGTTATTACAGAGGCTCCAAAAGTCTTCCTTGCTGCAAACCTACAGTCTGGCCTTGAGGTGAAGAGAGGTGATGAGATCATACTTGAGGCACATATTTCAGGGTCACCCTATCCATCTATCACTTGGCTGAGGAATGATGAAGTTGTCAGACCAGAGGATATCAAAAAGAGAGTAACAGCACCTAGAAAGAAAAAGGGTGAAGCTGAAGAAGAGAAACCTTTCCAGCTTTCACTGCCAGAACGTATGAGTGTTGACAACCACAAGGAAGGAGAGTCCATACTATCAGTTCGTGACTCCATTAGAGCTGACCATGGCACATTTACAATTAAAGTAGAAAATGATCATGGAGTTGCAAAAGCCTCTTGTGAAGTCAATGTGTTGGGTATGTAAAAAATGTCCTCAAAACACCTAGTTGTTCAGAGTATTAGGTAAACAGTGCAGATGTTGAATACTCATCATTTTTCTTGGTTTACTAACAGATACACCTGGGCCACCAGTCAACTTCGTATTTGAAGATTTGAGGAAAAATTCTGTCCTTTGCAAGTGGGAGCCTCCCCTTGATGATGGTGGAAGTGAAATCCTAAACTACGTACTGGAAAAGAAAGACAATACAAAAGCTGATGTGGGCTGGGTCACTGTCAGTGCAACACTCAGGCATTGCAAATTCCATGTAACAAAACTAATTGAAGGAAAAGAATATCTGTTCCGTGTATTTGCTGAAAATAGAGTTGGAGCAGGACCACCATGTGTTTCAAAACCAATGACAGCTAAAGATCCTTTCTGTAAGTTTTAATTTTGAAAACCAACCTTTTCAGAAAACAAAGTGTGAAACTATAACAGACTGTTAGAATACTCAGCTTTATCTATGTGGTTGTTTCTCAGAAGAAACTTGAGCTATGTGATAATTATTGCACATTTTAGACTGTTGATATTCAAAAATATTCTAATTTCAATAGTAAACACGTAAGAACTATGATCACTGTCATAAAATTTTACCCTTAAAACACTTGACGTCTGAATAGTGATGCTTCATAGGCTAGTATTCTTACCAAAAGAGAGGACCATTGCAAATTTGCTTACTGATCACTGCTAGGAATCAAAAGTTGTAAGAGAGCAGAAAAACTATTAATTAAAATTAGTAATTTCTTATATCTTAGTTCTCTCTTAGCTTTGAGTAAGCTCTGAAGAAACAGCAATGATGACAAAACCACCTTTTTGTTTTTCAGCTCCACCAGATGCACCTAATAAGCCTGATGTTGTAGATGTAACCAGCAACAGTATGCTGGTTAAGTGGAATGAACCAAAAGATAATGGCAGCCCTATCATAGGATACTGGATTGAAAAACGTGAAATCAACAGTACTCATTGGGCTCGGGTTAACAGGAACCTTGTGAATTCTCTGGAAGTAAAAGCCGAAGGACTGTTGGAAGGTTTAACTTATATCTTTAGAGTATGTGCCGAAAATGCAGCTGGCCCTGGTAAATTTAGTCCACCATCAGATCCAAAAACTGCACAGGACCCAATAAGTAAGTGACTTAGCATACAGTTGACAAGATAGGATTCATAGTCTTTAACTTTGCTGTACATTTATTTGTCTGTTTATTTATTTATAGTGCCACCTGGTCCACCAATTCCAAGGATTGCTGACACAAGTGCAACTTCCATCGAGCTAGAATGGCAGCCTCCTGTGTATAATGGTGGTGGGGATATCACTGGTTACCATGTGTACAAACAACTGATGGGAGTAAATGAGTGGTCACGCTGCACGGCCAAGCCCATCAAGGTCCTGCAGTTCACTGTAGGAGAGGTCAGGGAAGGTGCAGACTACAAACTCCGTGTTACTGCTCTCAACGCGGCCGGCGAAGGCCCACCTGGGGAAACGGAACCCGCAACAGTGGCAGAACCTAAAGGTACATTTTTAAGAAATGTCCAGCTGCTTAAGAGGTGGGTTTGAATCCCTCCCTTCAACTAATGAGCTGTTTGTCTTTCTTCCACAGAGCCTCCCACTGTTGAGCTGGATGTTTCTGTGAAAGCAGGCGTTCAGGTCATGGCTGGGCAGACTATTAAAATTCCTGCTACTGTGACAGGGCGTCCTGCTCCCACCATTGTATGGGCTGTAGAGGATGGTGAATTAGACAAAGAGCGAGTTGTTATTGAAAATGTTGGCACAAAATCAGAGTTAACTATTAAGAATGCATTGAGAAAAGACCATGGAAGATATGTAATTACTGCTACCAATAGCAGTGGTTCAAAATCTGCAGGAACCAGAGTAGAAGTATTTGGTAAGAAAAATATTTTCTCAAATTAAATAAGCTTTGGTTTTGGTCAACATGAGCTTTACCTTATTTGTTTAATTTTGTTTTTCAGATGTTCCTGGACCAGTCCTTGACCTAAAACCAGTGGTCACAAACAGAAAGATGTGTTTGCTTAACTGGTCTGATCCTGAAGATGATGGTGGCAGTGACATCATAGGCTTCATTGTTGAAAGGAAGGATGCCAAAATGCATACATGGAGACTAGCTGTAGACACAGATAGATCTAAATGTGATATTACGGGTCTAATTGAAGGACAGGAATATAAATTCCGTGTTAGTGCCAAGAACAAATTTGGTACTGGTCCACCTGTCGAGATAGGACCCATTCTTGCAGTTGATCCACTAGGTAAGATGACTCATTTTACAGAGATTTTAAAAAGAAAATAAATAAATGTCAGATTTATTAGACAATATTTTTGTCTTCTATACAGAAAGTGTGCACTTCAGTTTTCTGAGTCAGTTCTCTGAAGCTAGTGTGGTTCTTTACATAGCAAAATACTGGTGCCTACTGAGACAGTATTTATTACCTTTTTTCTCCACATACATGAGAAATTTAATGAGGGCCATAATCGTACTCGGATTCTTTACATGCAAAAACCACAGTTTTAAAAGGCCAGAGTTACTGCATTCTTATGATTTTAAATTCTCTGATGTTTTAATTTTTTCTTATTGTCATTTTCTTATTGTCATTTATCTGTATTAATAGGTCCTCCAACAGCACCTGAGAGGTTCATGTACACAGAGAGGACAAAGTCATCCATTACACTCGATTGGAAGCCTCCACGCAGTGATGGTGGTAGTCCCATCTTAGGATATATTGTTGAGAAGAGAAGACATGATTCAAAAGATTATGAAAGAGTTAATGCAAGACTCTGTCCAAAAACGTCTCTCCTTGTTGAAAAACTTGATGAACTTCATATGTATGAATTCCGTGTGAAAGCTGTCAATGAGATTGGGGAAAGTGAGCCATCACTGCCCCTCAATGTAGTAATACAAGATGATGAAGGTATATCACCTTTAAAGAAATCCATATAAATATCTTTAGAATGCTTCAAGGCACTTTCTCTGTTTCATCTCCATCTTCACTCTGTCGCTTTCATTCTTTTCAGTGCCTCCAACTGTTACACTGCGTTTGGCTGTGAGAGGAGATACTATCAAAGTCAAGGCAGGAGAACCAGTTAACATCCCTGCTGATGTAACAGGCCTGCCAATGCCAAAGATTGAATGGGACAAGAATGAAGTTTTAATTGACCAAACATCCGATGCACTTAAGATAACCAAGGAAGAAGTATCTAGAACTGACGCAAAAACTGAACTTATCCTGCCTGCAGCAGTGAGGGATGATAAAGGCACCTACACTGTGAGAGCTACCAATCGTCTTGGCACTGCATTTCGCAATGTGCATGTCGAAGTGTATGGTAAGGATGCAGCATTTTAATAAAATGACAGCTAATAAAATGCTTTTGCCTTTTTTAAATGTTGTTCCATGCTCTGTTACTTTCATACAGATCGTCCTTCTCCACCAAGAAATCTTGCTGTTTCTGATATTAAAGCAGAATCATGCTATTTGACATGGGATGCACCTCTTGATAATGGTGGTAGTGAAATTACCCATTACATTGTTGAAAAACGTGATGCTAGTAAGAAGAAATCTGAGTGGGAAGAAGTCTCCAAAGGCGTTGTTGAGAGAAGATTTGGGGTAAGTTATAAAATATCTTTATTACATAATTTTACGTGCATAAAAATAACAATATTATGTATTTAAAGGAAACTGCTACTTGCATAGGTGCCTGTGCTCATGCTCCATTTAGTCTCCAGAATTCCTGGATGCATTTTTCCCATCCACATGTCTGGGTCATCTCTCATGTGACAAAGCAAAAGAAATTGTTCACTTTTGCTACTTAACCTCAGCTGAGCTAGAGAGAAGACCCCTTACTTTCCATTTTCCAGAATTATTCTTTTTTTTTTGCCAACTGCAAGAACATAATGACATTTTTATTTATGTTCAGTCCTATGCACATAAAATAAGAATAACCTTAGGACATCACATAGAACTGTAGAGTACATAAACATAGGTATGTCAGTCAGATTGCAAAATAGAATTTAAAGTGAAAACTTCTACTTAACTTCAAACAATTTGATTCTCAAAGTAGCTAAGTATTGATTTAAATCCTCCTTTTCAGGTGTGGAATCTTGCAACAAATGAAAAATACCAATTTAGGGTTCGGGCTGTGAACAAATATGGAATAAGTGATGAATGCCTCTCAGAAAAAGTTGTTATTAAGGATCCCTATGGTCTTCCTGGACCTCCTGGAAAGCCAAAAATTTTGGATCGCACCAGATCATCTATGCTGGTGACTTGGGAGCCTCCTTTGGACAATGGTGGCAGCCCAATAACTGGCTATTGGTTGGAGAAAAGAGAGGTGGGAGGTGTCTACTGGGCACGTGTCAACAGGGCTCCAGTAACAAAACCATCAGTAAAAGGTCTAGAGCACAACGTGCTTCGTTTGGCTGAAGGTGTTGAATACCAGTTTAGAGTTATGGCTGAAAATCTTGCTGGAATTGGCCCTCCCAGTGAACCATCAGATCCAGCTTTGGCAGCAGATCCCATATGTAAGTATATCTTTTGTATGACTGTGCTAGAGGACTGTATCACAGCAGAACAAAATATGTGCTACTATTACTTATTTTTAATTTATGAATGAAAATTATTAATAATGAAGTATTAATTTACTAACGTTGATCAAAGTCTTTGCACTAAACCTAAGAGAATATATTGACACAAAGTTTCCTGATTTTAAAATTTTTAAAATAATAAGCTTTAATTTTAATTTTTTACCTCTTTATGTACCTAATACTGTGATTACACCAGTGTAGGCATTGCCAAATAAACTTTAGTTCAGAATCATGTTTTTATATTATTGTTTTACTTTACTGTTAAACGGTGCAATCTTTATGCCTGGTGTCTTAAGTATACCTTGCTAATATAGGTAATATATCTAATTAGTGTGCACATTCTAGGATTTGCACTCTATAAACAGGTAAAAAAATTGAAATACTTGCATTCTTCTAGAAACTATCTAGAAAAACATAGGAAGGCACTAACACTTAGGTAATTTTTACTTGCTCTTGTTTTATCAGTTGTGCCTGGTCCCCCATCTTGCCCAGAGGTCAAAGACAAAACCAAATCATCTGTAGCACTTGCATGGAAGCCTCCTCAAAAGGATGGTGGGAGTCCTATAAAAGGATATATTGTTGAAATGCAAGATGAAGGTAGTACTGACTGGAAGAAGGTGAATGAAGGAGACAAACTCTTTCCTACTTGTGAATGTGTTATTCCCAACTTGAAAGAGCTCAGAAAATACCGATTTAGGGTGAAGGCTGTAAATGCTGCTGGAGAATCAGAACCGAGTCCTGCAACATCAGAGATACCTGTCCAAGATATTCTTGGTAAGAGTTCTGAGAGCTGATTTAGGTATTTGTATCTAAGTGCCACTTACTGCTGTGAATATTCAAAAAGGACGCCAAGCAAGCCAAAGTCAAAACAGAATAAACTATTAGACAAGAATGTAGCAAAAGACTGACGCACATTCTTGAGAGTGTCATGATGTCCATTGTCAGGAAATGCTCCATTAGGAAACTGATCAGCAGCTACACACATACTAATGAAATGCTGTTTATTTCATGAAGCATTTACAGCAACAAGCTTTTCTGTTTGTATAGTTCCCAGTTTCCTTTTTGCAAGCCCAACTTTTCTCACATGAGTATGCATTGCACATGTTTCTGGGGGATTTCAACTCAGTGATGATGGAATTTTACCTTCAGTAGCTCTTAAAATTTATATATTTAAATATTTTGCAGAGGAACCAGAAATCTTCCTTGATCTTGGAGCACAGGATTTGCTCTCTTGTCGTGCTGGCACAACAATCAAAATCCCAGCTGTTATCAAGGGTCGTCCTGTTCCAAAGACATTTTGGGAATATGAAGGAAAAGCAAAAACTGCAGCAAAGGTCAGTAAAAGTTATTGGTTTTTTTTCTACACCTGTTTCTAGACATTTAAGTGTATTCCCTTTTACATCTATATTATTTCTCTTTGTTTGTAGGAGGGAGGTCATAATGTACCTCAAGAAGCTCAGGTAAAGCAAGCAATTTTTTTAACCTCAGTATTGTTTCATTTTTGAAACATAAATATTCAAAGTTGATCTATAACTTCTTTCTTCCTATAATACACAGGTGGAAGCAACTGATACACGTTCAGAGATTATCATCCCTGACTGCAACAGAAGTCACTCTGGACGATACAGTATTACAGCAAAGAACAAAGCAGGACAAAAGACAGTGCATGTCAGAGTCAATGTGCTTGGTATGGCTTGTGTATATTGAAGTATCCAAATATTAGGACTTAGTCTTATATTTTTACATGCTTAATGTAAAATTGTGTCTGTTGTGCTTTCATCTTAACAGATGTCCCTGGTCCACCAAAAGATCTAAAAGTAAGTGATATCACAAGAGGAAGCTGTAAACTTTCATGGAAGATGCCAGATGATGATGGTGGAGATAGAATCAGAGGCTATGTTATAGAGAAAAGAAATATTGATGGGAAGGCCTGGACTAAAGTCAATCCAAACTGTGGCAGTACTTCCTTTGTGGTACCTGATCTCATAAATGGCCAAGAATATTTCTTCCGGGTACGTGCAGAAAACCGTTTTGGAGTTGGGCCTCCTGCTGAAACCATCCAGCGGACCACAGCCAGGGATCCAATCCGTAAGTAAAACTAAAACCAAACAAATCCTTTAAAACCCCATGGTGCTGTATAGTGGATTTATTCACTCTTCTGTTTTGGTTGTGAAGATCCTCCTGATCCACCTATTAAACTGAGGATTGGCCTTGTAACCAAGAACACAGTGAGCCTGACGTGGAAACCACCAAAGAATGATGGTGGAGCTCCTGTTACACATTATAATGTTGAATGTCTCCGCTGGGATCGTACTGGAGAAGTGAAAGAGTCTTGGAAGCAATGCAACAGACGTGATGTGGAAGAAACAAAGTTTACTGTTGAGGATCTTGTGGAAGGTGGAGAATATGAATTCCGAGTGAAAGCTGTAAATATAGCAGGTCCTAGCAGACCTTCAGCCACTGTTGGCCCACTTGTTGTCAAAGACCAGACATGTAAGTACTGATACTAGTAAATACAAATTCTATTTAAAAATTATGAAGTATTTTTGTATGCTACTCTTTCAACATTTTGTTGTAGGTCCGCCATCTATTGAGCTCAAAGAATTTATGGAAGTTGAAGAAGGAACAGATGTTAAAATTGTGGCCAAGATAAAGGGTGTACCCTTCCCCACATTAACATGGCTAAAAGCTCCTCCAAAGAAACCAGATGAAAAATCACCAGTGGCATATGATCAACATGTGAACAAGATCGTTGATGAAAATACTTGCACTTTATTGATCCAACAGTCTCGCAGAAATGATACAGGCTTATATACCATAACAGCTGAAAATAACCTGGGAACTGCTTCAAAGGAGATGCGGCTAAATGTTCTGGGTACATATCAAGAACTCTTACAATTACATTAATTGACAGCATTTGTTTGATACTTGATTAATTCTTCTTTCTTAAAATGTATCTTTTAGGTCGTCCTGGACCTCCAGTAGGACCTATTAAGTTTGAATCCATTTTGGCCGATAAAATGACAATATCATGGCTTCCTCCATTAGATGATGGTGGTTCTAAGATTACAAACTATGTTATAGAGAAAAAAGAAGCAAATAGGAAGACATGGGTGACTGTTACTAATGAACCTAAAGAATGCATATTCACTGTTCCCAAGCTGATGGAAGGCCATGAATATGTGTTCCGCATTATGGCACAAAACAAATACGGTATTGGAGAACCTTTGGATAGTGAGCCAGAAACAGCACGAAACCTTTTCAGTAAGTAGGAATAAGCTTCCAAGTTGTGTCAGTTGTTTCCATATGTTGGTATGCATACAGCATCTGTTAAATGCCACTACCCTTTTCTCTCTTCACTAAGTTTTGCTGAATAGCTTTAAGAGTTTCAGCAGTAATACCTAGTTCTTAGAAGCATGTGTAGTGCTTAATATGTTTTTCTTCTGTATATTAAAATACAATCTCAATATTTTTAAGGCTTAAATAAACAAATAAGTGTTTATTTGATAAGATTCAGGTTATTCTATTGTATTTGAGACATCATTAACCTCATAGACCAGAAAGAATCAATTTCCTAGTTTCAGTTTTGAAAGATAAATTAGACAGAATAGCTCAGACATAGGAGGAATGTTAAGCTGGCAAGAGAAAATGGTTCTTAGAACAGCAAGCGTTAGACTGGGCACTAAAATGAGGTAGTGATCCAACAAGGCTAGAAAAAAATATTTTTTGACAATTGTTGTTTGGAGGAAAGGCATTTCATTTTTCACAGAATTATATGTACCTGAATAAGGGTGAGAAACTGAATGAGGAAAGAAATCTTGTTCATATAGCTAACTACCTAGAGCAATGACAACCATGTGAGTGCATAGCTCTTTTGCACTCCAGCTGTTTCTGTGTATCTTTAGCACATTTTTTTACAAACCATGTGTGAATTTTTTTCCCTCAGCTGTCCCTGGACCTCCTGACAAGCCAACAGTCAGCAGTATAACACGTGACTCAATGACAGTAAACTGGGAAGAACCAGAACATGATGGTGGCTCTCCTATAACTGGTTACTGGTTGGAGCGCAAAGAGACCACTGGAAAGAGATGGACCAGGGTCAACCGAGATCCTATCAAGCCCATGACACTGGGGGTTTCATACAAAGTTACAGGCCTTATTGAAGGCTCTGAATATCAGTTCCGTGTTTCAGCTATCAATGCAGCTGGTGTTGGCCCACCAAGCATGCCATCTGATCCAGCACTTGCTAGAGATCCTATTGGTAAATACTTTAGATTATTATTTTCTAAATCTGAAGATATTCAAATAAGAACGGATAATACATTGTTATGCTGCATGATGATATTTTTCAGCCCCACCTGGCCCTCCTATACCAAAAGTTACTGATTGGACAAAGTCTTCTGTGGACTTGGAGTGGACTCCACCAATAAAGGATGGTGGTTCTAGAGTCACTGGCTACATTGTGGAATTTAAAGAGGAAGGGAAGGAAGAATGGGAACGGGTAGGTGGAAAACCATTACAGAATTTGCACTTCTTCTCTCTGTGTCTAACAGTATGAATTGCTCCGGGGAAAAAAAAAATTAAATTTTTTGCTATTCAAGTTGTTTTCTCAACGTTTGCACCATAATTATCTTCATTTTTTTGAAATATAAGATCTCAGTATGAAGTTAATTTTGCAATTACTAGATAGAGAATTTTATAATTTTTGTTTAAAGATGTGGGAAAATATGTAGGTATATATGATGAAAAACCACAGAAGAACTGTCAGAAAAGTAACCCTCACTGGTATCAGACAATGCCAAAGCTTTTACAATTATGTTTCTACATTTTCCTCATTTTTTTCAATAGTGCAATACTGAAAATATAACTGGTACACACCTTGGCTTTTTTTATATCTCCATAAATATATGGGTTCATTTTAAGTACTATGCTGTTTCCAGGTAAAGAGACTTTATAATGGGTTTTGAAAAGAAAAGAACTGAATTCCTTTTTTTTTTTTTTTGGTTGCTCTCCCTTATTAGAGTTGATGTGTCCAAAAATATGTGTAATTCTTCTGAGATCAGGCTATGGTAATTGCTAAAATGCTAAATTCTAACAACCCTCTATGTTAGAATATCTTAGAAAAAAGACGAATCTTCAGCTTGTAGGTCCATGACATACATTTCTTTAAAAATTTCTGATTAATTTTGTGTGGACTAGATCCATATATGCTTAATACTTTTGTGTGCTTGTAAATCTGAAATAATATCTAATGTAAGATATGTTTCAAACTCAGAAAAGAAATTGGTGATATTTTTTTGTTTGCTTATGTTGCAATGTTTTTTTCCAGGTAAAAGATAGAGAAATTAGAGGAACCAAGTTCGTTGTGACAGGATTGAAAGAAGGTTGTTTTTACAAATTTAGAGTTAGAGCCGTAAATGCTGCTGGCATTGGAGAGCCTGGAGAAGTTACAGACATTATTGAAATGAAGGACAGAATTGGTATTTATCATATTGATTTACATTTTTAGTACCTCTAACTTGAAGTAAGATAAAGAAATAATTGACTTTTTTTTTTTTTCCTCTTCCCTCAGTGGCTCCTGATATTAATTTGGATGCAAGTGTCAGGGACAGAATTGTTGTTCATGCTGGAGGAGTAATTCGGATCATAGCATATGTCTCAGGGAAACCACCTCCAACAGTGAGTTGGAGCAGGGATGAACAAGCTTTGCCAGAAGAAGCCAAAGTTGAAGAAACAGCTATTAGTTCTTCTTTAGTCATCAGGAATTGCAAAAGGAGTCACCAGGGTTTATATACTCTTCTTGCTAAAAATGAAGGTGGTGAGAGGAAGAAGACAATTATTGTTGATGTGCTAGGTAAATAGCAGCTTCAGTGCTTGTGAACTAGTACAATTTCATAAGATTCAGTGTGTATGCTTCAATACTCCATTTATTTCTTTGCTTTCAGATGTGCCAGGCCCAGTTGGAATGCCACTCCTTACGGAGAATCTAACAAATGACTCTTGTAAATTGTCATGGTTTACTCCAGAAGATGATGGTGGTTCTCCTATTACCAACTATATAATTGAAAAACGTGAATCTGACCATAGAGCTTGGACTCCAGTGACCTACACAGTTACAAGACAGAATGCTACTATTCAGGGACTCATTCAAGGGAAAGCCTACTTTTTCCGCATTGCAGCAGAGAATATAATTGGCATGGGTCCTTTCACAGAAACAACACAAGCGATTCTCATTAGAGATCCAATAAGTAAGAATATTTTTGTTTTGGATAACTGTCATATGAGATTAATACACAGGAAGAATCTGAATACACAGACAAATTGATCTACCATTAATACACAGGAAGAATCTGAATACACAGAGAAATTAATCTACCTTATTTTTACTTTATTCACAGCTGTTCCTGACCGTCCAGAAGACCTGGAAGTAAAAGCAGTTACCAAGAACTCTGTTACACTAACTTGGAACCCTCCAAAATATAATGGGGGCTCAGATATCACCATGTATGTTCTAGAGAGCCGTCTCATTGGAAAAGACAAATTCCACAAAGTTACAAAGGAGAAGTTGCTTGATAGGAAATTCACTGTACAAGGCTTGAAAGAGGGTGACACCTATGAGTTTCGTGTGAGTGCTTGCAATATTGTGGGGCAAGGCAAACCATCATTTTGCACTAAACCAATCACGTGCAAGGATGAACTTGGTATGTTTCTTTTTCTTATTTCTTTCAAAAACAGTAATTCTGTTTATTGATTCTGTACTTTTTCCTATTAATATTGCTGACATTTTTGGGCATTGTGTATTTTAATACTGTCTTTCAGCTCCTCCCACACTTGACCTTGACTTTAGAGACAAGCTTATTGTCCGAGTTGGTGAAGCTTTCAGCTTGACTGGACGTTACTCAGGCAAACCTGCACCAAAGGTTACTTGGCTGAAGGATGATACTGTTCTGAAAGAAGATGACAGAATAAAGATCCAGACAACTCCTTCAACTCTTTGTTTGGGGGTACTAAAATCAGTCCGTGAAGACACAGGCAAATATTGTGTTACTGTAGAGAACAGCACAGGATCAAGAAAAGGATTTTGTCAAGTTAATGTCGTCGGTAGGTTTTACTGAACAACAATATTGTCTTTGATTTTTATATAGTGATTAAAATTCATTGAGTTTTATAAAATAGAAGTATTGAAACGTGTTCTTTATTACAATAATTCAATTTACTGTACTCTCAGTTATGCTAATAAGCTCTTTCTTAATTTGAGCACATATTTAACTCTGAATTAGTTTATACAGCATGAATAATTGAAAGTCTTCACATGTGTTTAGAGAATATCAACACTACAGAAAACGTTAATCACCAAATACATTATAAGGATTAAGGAATTAATTCCAATATGCCAAACATGTATTACAGAAGAATAGCCCTGAAGTCTTGATTCCTGATTATAACTGTGATGTCAAGTTTCTAATTTTATACTATGTTTACTGTATTGAGACTGTTTAGTCTATGTTTTTTTGTGAAGTTCATAAAAAAGCATGGGTATGCTTTATTTTTTCTTAAACAGATCGCCCATCACCTCCAGTAGGCCCAGTTATATTTGATGAAGTCTTTAAAGATCATATGGTAGTTTCCTGGAAACCTCCATTAGATGATGGAGGCAGTGAAATTACAAATTATATAATTGAGAAGAAGGACACACACAAAGATATGTGGATGCCAGTTACATCTGCCACAGTGAAGACAACATGCAAAATTCCCAAGCTGCTTGAAGGAAGAGAATATCAAATTCGAATTTATGCTGAAAATCTGTATGGCATAAGTGATCCTCTCATCTCTGATGAGATGAAAGCCAAGGACCGTTTCCGTAAGTTTTTAGTTTTCAATTTTATTTGGATAGTCCAATCTTTATTCTATTAGTGATGCTCATATACTCTTTTTTTTCTTGTCACCCCAGGTGTTCCTGATGCACCTGAGCAACCAATCATTAAGGATGTAACCAAAGACTCTGCAGTAGTGGTATGGAACAAACCATATGATGGAGGCAAGCCAATAACAAACTACATTGTAGAGAAGAAGGAGACAATGGCTACAAGATGGGTCAAAGCTACCAAAGACCCAATTTTCCCTGGTACAAAGTTCAAAGTACCTGATCTCCTTGAAGGCTGTCAGTATGAATTCCGTGTTTCAGCAGAAAATGAAATTGGTGTTGGTGATCCTAGTCCACCATCAAAGCCAATTTTCGCTAGAGATCCAATCGGTAAAGTATCACATTTCATTGAATTTTCAATGCACTCAGTTTCAGTTAGAAAATTATTCTAATAGTTTATTTTCTTTCTCCCGTTTCTTTATTTTTTTTGCTTTTTTAACAGCAAAACCAAGTCCACCTGTTAATCCAGAAGCAGTAGATAAAACTAAAAATTCAGTTGATTTATCTTGGCAACCACCACGCCATGATGGAAATGGCAAGATAATTGGCTACCTTGTAGAGTTTCAGAAAGTTGGAGATGAAGAATGGAAACAGGCTAATCTTACAGCAGATTCTTGTCCTGAAACAAACTACAAAGTCACTGGTCTTACTGAGGGATTAACCTATAAATTCAGGGTCAAGGCAGTCAATGCAGCAGGCGAATCCGATCCAGCTCACGTTCCTGATCCAGTAGAAGTAAAGGACAGGCTTGGTGAGTTTAATAAAATCAGATAAGTTTACCTAAGAATAGACTTATTTTTCCTCATTTTGTAAAAACTTGTATTTTTGATTCCAGAACCTCCTGAGTTAATACTTGATGCTAATATGGCACGAGAACAGCACGTAAAAGCTGGAGATACCCTGAGACTTAGTGCTGTTATTAAAGGTGTTCCATTCCCAAAAGTCACTTGGAAGAAAGAAGATCATGAGGTCTCACCCAAAGCTGATATTGAAGTTACAGGAGTTGGCAGTAAACTTGAAATCCGTAACACTGTCCATGAAGATGGTGGAATGTATTCCCTGACAGTTGAAAATCCAGCCGGTTCAAAGACTGTTTCAGTAAAAGTTGTGGTCTTAGGTAACCTTTTTGTGTTCCTTCTATACAACATCTTATTACTCTATAATTGGAGATTAAAAAATAAAGGATTTTCTGAAAAATATCTGTAAAGCAAGTTATAAACCAAGCTATAGTTGTATTTTTATGAAAATGTAAAAAAAAAGGACTAAAAATTACATAAAATATAATATAGTTTATCTTGAAATTTACAAAGGTTTTTAAGAAATGCTTCAGTTACCTAATAAATAATGAATTATATTTTTATCAATGTTAGATAAACCTGGTCCACCCAGAAACCTGAACGTCAGTGATGTCAGAAGTGACTCTTGCTATCTCACTTGGATGGAACCAGAAGATGATGGTGGCTCTGTGATTACCAACTATGTGGTGGAGAGGAAAGATGTAGCTTCTGCACAGTGGGTAGCCATCTCATCATCCTCCAAGAAGCGCAGTCATATGGCTAAATATCTGATGGAAGGCACTCAGTATCTCTTCCGAGTTGCAGCTGAGAATCAGTATGGTAGAGGTCCATATGTGGAAACACTTAAACCTATCAAAGCTATAGATCCACTGCGTAAGTGTCTTTTATTTATATGGTCTGTTTTCTTTGTACGGGATTTGGTAATTTTGAGGTTGTCCTGTTGTTATGAACATGATATGCTGGTACCAGAGGTTTTTCATCCTAGTAACCATTTTGGTTTTGTATTTAAAAAGATCCTCCAGGGCCACCAAAGAATCTGCATCATGTAGATGTTGACAAGACTGAAGTTTCCCTCGTTTGGAATCGACCAGATCGTGATGGTGGTGCTGAGATAACTGGGTATTTGGTGGAATATCAAGAAGATGGGGCAGATGAATGGACAAAGTTCCAAACAGTCCCTATGCTAGACTGTGTTGTTACAGGCCTACAGAAAGGAAAAATATACAAATTCCGTGTGAGAGCTCAAAACATTGTTGGTCTTAGCCTTCCAGATACAACTATACCAATAGAGTGTCAAGAAAAACTAGGTAATTTTTGGTTTTTCATTTCACTGATTTTTTCTCTTTTTATACAAGCATTTGCCCTGAAAAGTTAATTTCCATTTTTCTCTAATTTCAGTACCTCCATCTGTGGATCTAGATGTGAAGTTAATTGAAGGTCTCGTTGTTAAAGCTGGAACCACAGTGCGCCTTCCAGCAATTATGAGAGGTGTCCCAGTTCCCACAGCAAAATGGGTTACTGATGACACTGAAATTAAACCAGATGGCAAATACAAGATTGAGACTGACAATTACTCAACTGTACTTACTATCAAAGACTGTGTAAGAAAAGATACAGGAGAATATCTACTCACAGTATCTAATGCAGCTGGCAGCAAAACTGTGGCATTGCACCTTACAGTTTTGGATGTTCCAGGCCCACCAACTGGTCCTATTAATATTCTTGAAGTAACACCAGAATATATGGTTATTTCTTGGCGCCCTCCTAAAGATGATGGTGGGAGTCCTATAATAAATTATATTGTTGAGAAACGTCAATCAAAGAAAGAAACCTGGGGAGTGGTTAGCTCTGGAACAAGTCACACAAAAATTAAGGTTCCACGACTGCAGAAAGGCTGTGAATATATTTTCCGTGTTCGTGCAGAAAATAAGATAGGCATTGGTGCACCCCTGGATTCAGAACCAACAGTTGCTAAATACACGTTTGATCCACCATCCCCACCTGGTAAACCAACTGTTTATGATATTACAGAAAATGCTGCAACAGTGTCTTGGACCCTACCAAAATCTGATGGTGGAACTCCAATAACTGGTTATATACTTGAACGTCGGGAAGCATCTGGTAAATGGGTGCGTGTCAATAAGACACCTATACTTGATATGAAATATAGGGTCACCGGTCTTTTTGAAGGCAACACATATGAATTCAGAGTTTTTGCGGAAAACATGGTGGGCTTAAGTAAACCATCTCCAAGCTCTGATCCAATAAAAGCATCACGTCCTATCACTCCTCCTGGACCACCTATAAATCCAAAGTTAAAAGACAAAACTAAAGAATCAGCTGATCTTGTGTGGACAAAGCCCCTCAAGGATGGTGGCAGCCCAATTCTGGGATACATTGTGGAATGTCAGAAAACTGGAACTACCCAGTGGAATAGGATTAATAAGGATGAACTCATTAGACAGTGTGCTTTCAGAGTACCTGGATTAATAGAAGGAAATGAATATAAGTTCCGAATAAAGGCTGTCAACATTGTGGGAGAGGGAGAACCAAGAGAACTACCAGAAACAGTACTTGCCAAAGATATTCTTTCTCCTCCAGAAATAAGCCTAGATGTGACCTGTCGAGACTTAATTACTGTCAGAGTGGGTCAAACAATACGTATTACTGGTAAGGTAAAAGGCCGACCAGATCCTGAAATAACATGGTCTAAAGATGGCAAAGTACTAGTCCAAGAAAAGCGTGTTGAAATACTTCATGATCTACCTAATATTGAATTGCAAGTGAAAGAAGCCAAAAGAACTGATCATGGCAAATATATAATAGCAGCGAAGAACAGCTGTGGACAGGCTCAAGCTTTTGCTGTTGTTAATGTACTTGACAGACCTGGACCGTGTCAGAACCTGAAAATAAGTTATGTGACAAAAGACTCTTGTATGATCGCTTGGGAGAGTCCAGTGGATAATGGTGGCTCTGAAATTACAAATTACATAGTAGAATACCGTCAACCGAATCAGAGGGGATGGTCAATTGTATCCTCTGATATTACTAAACGATTAGTAAAGGCACATCTTGTCGAGAACCGTGAATACTTCTTCAGAGTTTGTGCAGAGAACAAAATAGGTCCAGGTCCTTGCATTGAGACCAAGACTCCTATCCTTGCTATCAATCCTATTGACAAGCCTGGAGAGCCAGAAAATCTTCACATTGCAGAGAAAGGAAAGACATTTGTGTATCTGAAATGGAGAAGGCCAGATTATGATGGTGGCAGTCCCAATTTAAGTTACCATGTTGAGAGAAAACTGAAAGATTCAGATGAATGGGAAAGAGTTCACAAAGGCAGCATTAAGGAAACACACTACATGGTAGATAAATGTGTGGAAAATAAAATTTACCAATTCCGAGTTCAAACTAAGAATGAAGCTGGTGAAAGTAACTGGGTAAAAACAGCTGAAGTTGTTGTGAAGGAAGATCTCCAGAAACCAGTGCTGGATTTGAAGTTAAGTGGGGTTCTAACTGTGAAAGCGGGCGACACAATTAGAATTGAGGCTGGAGTCAGAGGAAAACCACAGCCTGAAGTTGTATGGACAAAAGACAAAGATGCCACAGATTTCACCAGATCTCCAAGAGTCAGTATTGAAAACACTTCTGACACATCTAAATTTGTTCTCACAAAATCAAGGCGTACTGATGGTGGAAAATATGTGATTACAGCAACTAATACAGCTGGTAGCTTTGTAGCATATGCTACTGTTATTGTCTTGGACAAACCAGGTCCTGTACGAAACTTGAAAGTCACTGACATTTCAAGTGATAGATGTACTGTTACTTGGGATCCTCCAGAAGATGATGGTGGTTGTGAAATACAGAACTATATCCTGGAAAAATGTGAAAGCAAGCGTATGGTTTGGTCTACATACTCTTCCTCTGTCCTAACAGACTATGCCAAAGTGACACGCCTCATTGAAGGTAATGAATATATATTCAGAGTGCGTGCAGAGAATAAAATGGGCACTGGTCCACCAACAGAAACACATCCAATTATTGCAAAAACTAAATATGATAGACCTGGACGCCCTGACCCTCCAGATGTCACAAGAGTCAGCAAAGAAGAGATGACAGTAGTTTGGAATCCACCAGAATATGATGGTGGCAAGTCAATTACAGGATACATTTTAGAGAAGAAAGAGAAACGGTCGCTAAGATGGGTTCCTGTTACTAAAACTCCAATCCCAGAGAGACGCAAGAAGGTTACTAATCTCTTCCCTGGTCATGAATACCAGTTCCGTGTCAGTGCTGAAAATGAAGTCGGACTTGGAGAACCAAGCTTGCCATCAAGACCTGTAATAGCCAAAGACCCAATAGGTAAAATACAATTCAATTTTTCTGTATTATTTCAATGTTAACAGATTGCTAAACTGTACAGCTGTGTTCTAATCTGTAATTCTTACTGTCTTGCAGAACCACCTGGTCCTCCCACAAACTTGAGAGTGGTTGATAGCACAAAGACTTCCTTAACTCTTGGCTGGGGAAAACCAGTGTACGATGGTGGTGCTCCAATTATTGGATATGTTGTGGAAATGAGACCAAAAGTTGAGGGTGCTGATCCTGAAGCAGGATGGAAACGATGCAATGTTGCTGCTCAAGTTATTCATACAGAATTCACAGCTACAAGCCTGGATGAAAAGCAATTATATGAGTTCAGGGTTTCTGCCCAAAACCAGGTTGGCCTTGGTCGACCAGCAGAATTGAAAGAAGCCGTATCTCCCAAAGAAATTCTTGGTGAGTTTTCCCCTCCTTTTTTGGGATGTTTGCAACAGTTTATTTGCTTTTGGCTTATTTTATTTCATGTGCAAAACTTTGCATTTTATTTCTCTGTCTTTCAGAACCCCCAGAGATTGAGCTGGATGCAAGCATGAGAAAGTTAGTCACAGTCAGAGCAGGCTGCCCTATTAGACTTTTTGCCATTGTGAGGGGTCGCCCAGCACCAAAAGTCACCTGGAGGAGAATGGGTATTGATAATGTTATTAGAAAAGGACAAGTTGATCTGGTTGACACTATGGCTTTCTGTGTCATTCCCGATTCAACACGTGATGACTCAGGCAAATATTCATTGACACTTGTTAATGCAGCTGGAGAAAAGGCTGTATTTGTGAACGTCAGAGTTCTTGGTAAGTAATGGGAAAAATACCTTAAGACAACTTTGTAACTATTTTGGATGTTCCTTGCATGAATATCTATGACCCCCAGGTGCAAGAGTTTTTGAGCATAACTCTGTCACCTAACACTAACTCCCTCCATGTAGAAAGCTTTTGATCCCCTTTAATTTTAACTTATTAAAGAAGAAAATACTAACATATATTGAAATTTCCTCATAGATACTCCTGGACCTGTGTCAGACTTCAGGGTTTCAGATGTCACCAAGATGTCCTGCCATCTTTCATGGGCACCTCCAGAGAATGATGGGGGTAGCCCGGTGACTCATTACATCCTGCAGAAACGGGAGGCTGACAGGAAGACCTGGGCAACAGTCACGGCAGAACTAAAGAAAACTAGTTTCCAGATAGCAAACCTTGTGCCTGGAAATGAATATTACTTCAGAGTAACAGCAGTGAACGAATATGGTTCAGGTGTTCCAAGTGACATACCAAAACCTGTTCTTGCAACAGATCCTCTAAGTGAGTATACCTTTATGTATATTTTATGTTTGCTTCCATGGACATTTTCTGTTTGTTTTTCTCTAATTTTAGTCAGATTTTTGCATATTTTGAGTTAGTGTTTCTAAACTGAACAATGTTGCTAACTACTCAAGAAAATCTTGGAAATTCAATATTTCACATGTTTCTTTTTTCCCCTAAAAGGTGAACCTGATCCACCAAGAAAACTTGAAGTTACTGAAATTACAAAGAATAGTGCTACTTTAGGCTGGCTGCCACCACTGCGCGATGGAGGCTCTAAAATTGATGGATACATTGTTAGCTACAAAGAACACGATCAACCAGCAGATCGCTGGACTGAATATTCAGTCGTTAAAGATCTCTCCATTGTTGTAGCTGGTCTGAAAGAAGGAAAGAAGTACAACTTTAGAGTGGCAGCTAGAAATGCTGTAGGAGTAAGTTTGCCAATAGAAGCTACAGGAGAATATGAAATTAAAGAACAACTCAGTAAGTAACAATTTAAATACTACCTTATGTACTGCTTTAATAATTAAATGAGCAAGATATGCAGATATTGAGCAAGATATTGCTTTATGGAGTTATCTGGAGGATTATGGTTAACTGTACTGAATACTTTGATAGTCAGGAGAAAAATGAGAGTTGACCACTAATTCAGAATTATTAAATAATCTTTCAGGTGTGGTTTTAGTTGGAACCAGAAGATAAGAACTAGAGAGAAATGATAAATACCTTCAGTGAAGTTTAAATGAAAGAGAGAAAGTGTCAGACTGGTAGTTTGAGAGATAAATGGGAAAACTGGACCTGTTTTAATACAAGATAAAATAAGTGGTTTATATGGTAAGGTTGGTTGAGAGTATAAAACAAAAATCAGGGAGGACAGGTTGGCCTATTTAAGGTGGCAGGGTTCCTGAGGCACAGGAAGATGTTGTGTAAGGGCAAGATGAGTAGAATCTTCTTAATTTGGGGCATGGGAAGAAAAAGAGAGAGATACAGGAACAGGAGAATGAAAACTAGCCAGTGGAAGGAAGTACACCAAACATGCTGTCAGATTTATTTTGGGAAAAAAATTGATTCTGTACAAAAGAAGGAGTAGGAGAAAAATTATTCAAGTAGACAGAAAGATTGACCGTGCAAGCAGGTTTATCTCAGTAAGAACTTCAGTCTTCTTCTCCTTCATGTTTCTTGTAGAAGGTCAGCAATAAGTGAGCAACACATTTCAGATAAAAAGGTTATATTTCATGCATTAATAGTGCACAAATGTCTAAATAATAATAATAATTTAAAAATTAAATAAATAAATAAATGTGTGTGAAGGCAATCCAGATTCATAAATGTTCTCTTATAAACTGTACAATAAAGTAAAAGTAAGACTGGAATGGATATTGCCACCGCAGAAACTGAAGTTGTCCATAAGTGGAACCTAAATTAAAGATTTTCCAGTCATTCATACAGGTGATTCCACTTAAAAGAGAAGCAGAGAATTTTCACATTAAAAAAATAAGAAAAAGTAAATTAATATTTCACAGAAGTTGAATTTATTTGCATCTGTGCGATTTTTTTTTTTTACAGTTCCACCTAAGATTCTGATGCCTGATCACGTTCACATTAAAGCTGGAAAGAAACTGAGAATTGAAGCTCATGTATATGGGAAGCCTCAACCAGTCTGTAAATGGCTGAAAGGAGATCAAGATGTAGTTACATCCAGCCGCCTTGCCGTGCATAAAGCAGAAAAATCGTCTGTTCTTATCATTAAGGATGTGACTAGAAAAGATACTGATTTTTACACTCTTACTGCAGAAAATAGCTCTGGTACTGATAGTCAGAAAATCAAAGTGACAGTCATGGGTATGTTCCATTTGGTTGTTTTTCAGTCCAGCTTTAGACAATGCTTGTTTTACT
The DNA here is from genome assembly GCF_009819885.2 of Catharus ustulatus. NCBI lineage: Eukaryota > Metazoa > Chordata > Aves > Passeriformes > Turdidae > Catharus > Catharus ustulatus. Next base: position 15,586,578 of record NC_046227.1, read on the forward strand.
ATATTCCAGTGGTTACCATTTTATTTCATCCCTTTTTTCTCAATATACTTTTTTCATGCAGATAAACCAGGTCCGCCACAGCCTCCATTTGATATTTCTGAAATAGATGCTGATGCTTGCACTCTTTCATGGCACATACCTCTTGAAGATGGTGGCAGCAACATTACAAACTATGTAGTTGAGAAATGTGATGTAAGCCGAGGAGACTGGGTAACAGCTTTATCTTCTGTCACAAAGACAAGCTGCAGAATTGGAAAACTGATTCCTGGAGAAGAGTACATGTTCCGTGTTCGTGCTGAAAATCGTTTTGGGATTTCTGAGCCACTTGCTTCTGGCAAGATGATCGCAAGATACCCATTTGGTATGCCAATTTTTGATAGCAGAATTCCTCTATTTAAACTTTCTAGTAAGAAAACATACAATTGATGTCTATCTTCATTTCCTTTCTAGATGTTCCCAGTGAACCAAAGAATGCACGTATTACCAAGGTCAATAAGGACTGCATTTTTGTTGCTTGGGATAGACCAGATAGCGATGGAGGCAGTCCAATCACTGGTTATCTTATTGAGCGCAAAGAAAGGAACAGTTTGCTGTGGGTGAAAGCTAACGATACAGCTGTGCGCTCCACAGAATACCCCTGTGTGGGCCTCATCGAAGGTCTTGAGTATACTTTCAGAATTTATGCATTGAACAGAGCTGGAGCAAGTAAACCCAGTAAACCAACTGAGTTTGTCACAGCAAGAGCACCAGTTGGTAAGCCATCCATACCACTACTTTGCAACAGACTGTTTTTATGATAATCTTCAATGTATCTGCAACTTATTATGATCTTTAGTTTGCCCTTCTGTTTATACTTTCATGTTTACTATGGCATCACTCTGATTGCACTATCTAGGTATGCAGTAAATAGGATCCAGTAATATTAAAGCCATTTTTAATGTTTTTTTTGAAAAATATACTATAATATGTTTTTATTTGCCATAGATCCCCCTGGAAAACCTGAAGTTATTGATGTCACTAAGACCACTGCATCACTGGTATGGACAAGACCAAAGCATGATGGTGGTAGCAAACTTATTGGCTACTTCGTGGAAGCTTGCAAATTGCCTGGTGATAAGTGGGAGCGGTGCAATACAACTCCGTATCAAATACCTCTAGAAGAGTACACTGTGACTGGTTTGGAAGAAAATGCTCAGTACCAATTTAGAGCAATTGCCAAGACAGCAGTTAACATTAGCCGACCTTCAGAACCTTCTGATCCAGTGACCATTCATCCAGAAAATGGTAAGGAATATAAAAGCATTTGATAGCTCTGGAAGGAGTCTGTGCATGTTGGGAACTAACACTCATGTGAAGAATGAGACATTTATCTCCTACTAGATTGATTAACTCTTGGACTCTTTCCTTTCAGTTCCTCCCAGAATAGAGTTGGATCTGTCTATGCAATCACAGCTTACAGTAAAAGCTGGAACTAATGTGCGTCTGGAGGCAAATGTGTATGGCAAGCCAATGCCAGCAATCACCTGGAAGAAAGAAGGAGAAGTTTTAAAACCTTCTGAAGGTGTTAAGATCACCACGCAGAGAAATCTTGCTACAGTTGAATTGTTCAGTGTTAACAGGAAGCAAACAGGAGACTACACTATTACTGCTGAAAATGCAAGTGGATCAAAGTCAGCAACAATTAGGCTTAAAGTACTTGGTAAGCTAAAGACTGTGTATTAATAAATACATTTATAATTCAATTATATAGCAAGAGATAGAACTATAACAATGTGATGTTCATTGTTCTAGATAAACCTGGCCCACCAGCCTCTGTCAAAATCAAGCATATGTATGCAGATCGTGCAATGCTTTCTTGGGAGCCTCCCCTGGAAGATGGAGGTTCAGAAATTACTAACTACATTGTAGACAAGCGTGAAACAAGCAGACCTAACTGGGCCCAAGTCAGTGCCAATGTACCCATTACAAGCTGCACCGTGGAGAGACTAATTGAAGGACATGAATATCAGTTCCGGATTTGTGCTGAAAACAAATATGGTGTTGGAGACCCCATCTTAACTGAACCAGCAGTTGCTAAGAACCCATATGGTAAGTGCTTTTTGGAACAGTTTCATTAGTCACTTGGTTTTTGTCTATACTTATGAATACAATGTAATTTTCAAATAAATCTCCACAGATGTACCTGGACCTTGTGATCCACCAGTAATTAGCAATGTAACAAAAGACTTTATGACTGTTAGCTGGAAGCCACCAGCTAGTGATGGTGGATCTCCAATAACTGGTTATATACTTGAGAAGCGTGAAACGAAGGCTCTTAACTGGACAAAAGTAACAAGAAAGCCTGTCATTGAAAGAACTGTTAAAGCTACTGGACTCCAAGAAGGAACAGAATATGAGTTCCGGGTGATAGCACTGAATAAGGCTGGACCTGGCAAGCCTAGCGCACCATCTAAAGCAGTGTATGCTCGTGATCCACAATGTAAGCTAAAAGTCTCAGATATTTTCCATTATTATTTCCAAATACCATCATACAGCATTTGGTATGCTAACTTTATGTTGTCTTAAATTTCCAGATCCTCCTGGCCCACCTGCTTTCCCGAAAGTGGTGGATACTACTCGTAATTCGATAAGCCTGTCATGGAGCAAACCAGCATATGATGGAGGAAGCCCTATCATTGGTTATCTAGTGGAATCAAAACGAGCTGACACAGACAACTGGGTCAGATGCAATCTACCTAAGAATTTACAGGCTACACATTTTGTGGTAACAGGGCTGATGGAAGATACAGAGTACCAGTTCCGTGTTTATGCTGTCAATAAGATTGGATACAGTGATCCAAGTGATGTTCCTGATAAACACACTGCCAAAGACATTTTAAGTAAGTTCATTGAAAACAAATTGCCTTGATGACTTTTGCTTCAATTTATGGGATGAGTTTCAAGACACACTTTGTCACAGGACACAGGCGCAGATTTGTTTGGAACATGTTTTTACTCAAAAAATGTAGGCTAGCAGTGGCTAATTTGGAAGAAAACAGGGCAGTTAGACACCAAACAGAATTTGCTGTCTGCTTTTTTTTTAGCCTTCTGCAGCCTACTGGATCTTCAAGAATTTTTTTTTTCTTTCTCTAATCATAAAATTAGAATTATCAGATCTCTCATCTTAAAACTTTGTTACCTTCATATCTTCTAAATAATTTGAAGCTGAGATTACTATTCTAAGCAGCTGTATGATACTCTTTGTTTGTATGACACTTACTCCTTAAGAGACATGCTGGCTTTTGTATGCATTTTGCTGTACATACAAAAGTATTGCTTCACAAAACTATCTTAGTTCAAGAAAAGCGTTAGAGTCCAGGATGCTCTGAAACTCCCTTGAATTCTATAGAAACTAAGAGCCTTTCTAACATAAATGGTGTAAAGGCAGGAGAGAAAGAAAAAAACAAAAAGAGGTGAAATCAGTGCAAGAAAAGGTATATTTGTAAATTATCTTCAAACAGGAGTCGGGAAACTTACTAACATCATCATAGGCATGAAAAATTGGTTAGTCTAGTGAAATGCCAGTAAAAATGGAGTTTTTGTTGCAGTAACTTTTGTGATCATCTTGAAGATGATGCTTTAATTAAGTTTTTTTCTTAAACACACAGTTCCACCTGAAGGAGAACTTGATGCAGAACTTAGGAAAGTCCTTGTGTTGCGTGCTGGAGTCACAATGAGACTTTATGTACCAGTAAGAGGACGTCCACCTCCAAAGATTTCGTGGTCTAAAGTGGGTGCCAACCTAAGAGATAGACAAGGATTAGACATTAAGTCAACTGATTTTGATACTTTCCTGCGTTGTGAAAATGTAAATAAATATGATGCTGGAAAATACGTCCTCAGTCTGGAGAACAGCTGTGGCCAAAAGTCCTACACCATTGTGGTAAAAGTACTTGGTAAGTCTCAGAGCTTTCCCCATTATAATATATTTGCTAACTTTTAAACTGTTTTTTAAAATTTTGTTACTAAATCAAATATGGTGGTGTTGTGTTTATCCAGATACTCCAGGCCCACCCATTAACCTGATTGTAAAGGACGCATCTAAAGATTCTGCCTTCATTACGTGGGAACCTCCTCTAGTAGATGGGGGCAGTCCAATAACAAATTATGTTGTTGAAAAACGTGATGCAGAAAGAAAATCATGGTCCACAGTAACAACAGAATGTCCAAAGACAAGCTACAGGATAACTAACCTAGAAGAAGGCAAATCTTACTTCTTCAGAGTTTTTGCTGAAAATGAATATGGTATTGGTGATCCTTGTGAAACTCGTGATGCTGTCAAAGCTTCTGGTAGGAAAAATGAATCCTTTTCACCTATTTTTTTTTGTTCAAATAATCTTTTTTTTAAGCTTGAATGAAAACTTTGTATGTTTTTCTTCCTTCTAGAAACACCTGGGCCGGTTGTGGATCTAAAAGCTTCAGCTGTAACAAAATCTTCATGCAATTTGGTATGGAAGAAACCTATCAGTGATGGTGGGAGCCGTATTACTGCATATATTGTTGAGGTCCTGGTCGGTGATGATAAATGGCAAGAAGTCATGCGGGGAAAGAACCTCCATTTTTCAATGAGAGACTTAAAAGAAGGACAAGAATACACTTTTAGAGTGAGGGCCCAAAATGATGCTGGATATGGAACTCCATCAGAGATCACAATTACAGCAAGAGATGATGTTGGTGAGAAGCAAGATCATTAATTCAATTCTTTACTTACCCAAATTTTATTTTATGTATACTATCATTACCATGTATACATAGAAATAAGACACCTTTGAAACAGCATCTTAATTTTACCACAGATTTTATGCATAGTGAAATAACTGGTTTCCTTCATTTTTTACAGCTGCACCTGAACTTGACTTAAGAGATCTACCTGACCTGTGCTATACAGCTAAAGAGGGTAGCAACTTCCGTCTTAAAATCCCTATGAAAGGCAAGCCTGTCCCAACCGTAACTTGGAAGAAGGATGAAGACCAGGCAATTACTGAGAGTGGAAGAGTTGCATTTGAATCTACAGCAGTAAACACCACCCTTGTAGTACATGACTGCCAGAAAGCTGATGCAGGAAAATACACAATAACTCTGAAAAATGTTGCTGGCAGCAAGGAAGGCACTATTTTTGTGAAAGTTGTTGGCAAACCTGGCATACCAACAGGTCCAGTGAAATTTGAAGAAGTCACAGCTGATGCCATAACCTTAAAATGGGGCCCTCCAAAAGATGATGGTGGTTCAGAAATCACTAACTATGTTCTAGAGAAGAGAGATAATGTAAACAATAAGTGGGTGACTTGTGCCTCTGCAGTCCAGAAAACCACATTTAGAGTTACGAGACTTCATGAAGGAAATGAATATACATTCAGGATCAGGGCTGAAAATAAATATGGAGTAGGGGAAGGTCTTAAATCAGATCCTGTCATTGCAAAGCATCCATTTGGTAAGTATCCATTATAATTTTTGAAATCGAAACAATTTATTTTAGAGGTGATAATAATTTTTAACATTACCGCATTTTTTAATATTGTTTAGATGTCCCAGATGCTCCTCCACCTCCCAATATTGTTGCTGTTCGGCATGAGTCTGTAGCTTTAACTTGGACTGATCCCAGAAGAACTGGAGGTTCACCAATCACAGGTACATCCCCTAAAACCTCCCTAGTATTTCAATTCTTAGTAGTTCTTTCTATCTGTTAAAAGGTAAGATAAAAACAGGAGGTGTTTATGCACTAAATTGAGGGATTGATTGATTGACTGATGAATTGACTGATTTCACTGGTTTATTTCCTATTTTAAAAAAGAAATAATTCAAATATTGGGAAAATACTAACTGAGAAACAATATCTTTGCTCAGAGCCAAAATATGTAAAGAAATAAACCCAAATTCACCTGTATGTGACAATACAAAATTAGCAATTTGCATTTACAAACACCTCCTTATTGCAATTACATAAATCCATCCTATGGGTCCACATCCATTTCTTAACCTGGTTTTCAGTGTTCATCTTGCACAATGCATATTGCCCATGCAATACAGGCAGTATGATGTTTCACAGTGCTATTGTTTCAGTATTATTGCAGATTTTAGGATTTCTAGAACCACCCCTCATATTGTCATCTCATCATGTATCTTCTAGGTTATCACATTGAAGTTAAAGAAAGAAATAGTCTTCTGTGGAAGAGAGCAAATTCAACACCAATAAGAATGAAAGATTTCAGAGTGACAGGGTTAACTGAAGGTCTGGAATATGAATTCAGAGTTATGGCCATCAATATGGCTGGAGTAGGTAAACCAAGTCTTCCATCTGAACCAGTTGTGGCGCTTGATCCTATTGGTAAGTCATCAAGAGAATAAAAAGGAAAACTCTGAAATTTGACATAGCTTTTTTTTGACTGCTATTTATTATTTTCTTTTCTAGATCCTCCTGGGAAACCTGAAGTTATCAATGTAACCAGGAACTCAGTAACACTCATTTGGACAGAACCAAAATATGACGGCGGACATAAATTAACTGGCTATATTGTTGAAAAGCGTGATTTACCCAAAAAGACTTGGATGAAAGCTAATCACGTGAATGTTCCAGACTGTGCATTTACTGTAACTGACCTTACTGAAGGCTCCAAATATGAATTCAGAATTAGAGCAAAGAATACTGCTGGAGCTATCAGTCCTCCATCTGAATCCACAGGAACCATAATATGCAAGGACGAGTATGGTATGTAGATGGCATTGAAAAGGTAGAATTTTACTTGAATAATTATTATCAAATCTCTTTCCTCTCTTACCCCTGTGTTCTTGTTGCAACAATCAGTATTTTTTGTATTTGTTTTGACAGAGGCACCAAGCATTGTTCTGGATCCTACTTTGAAGGAAGGTTTAACAATAAAAGCAGGGGAAACCATCACACTGTCTGCTATTAGTATCCGTGGCAAACCACCTCCAACTTCAGCATGGTCAAAAGCTGGAAAAGATTTTAGACCCTCAGAGCTTGTGCACATTGAAACCAAACCAACTTCTTCTACTCTAAGTGTCAAATATGCAGCCAGAAAAGATTCTGGAGAATACACGATTACTGCAACCAATCCTTTTGGCACTAAACAGGAGACTGTACATGTGAAAGTTTTAGATATTCCGGGACCTCCAGGGCCTATTGAGATCAGCAATGTTTCAGCAGAAAAGGCAACTCTTACATGGACACCTCCTGCAGAAGATGGTGGATCACCAGTGAAATCATATGTTCTTGAAAAGAGAGAAACTAGTCGACTGCTCTGGACATTGGTTGCTGAAAACATTGAGACCTGTAGACATGTTGTCAGCAAGCTCATTCAAGGAAATGAATATGTTTTCCGTGTCTCAGCAGTAAATCAGTATGGCAAGGGTGAACCAGTACAATCAGAACCAGTTAAAATGGTGGATAGATTTGGTAAGTAGAACAAGTTATGAGATTCCACTGTGGTTTCATTAATTTCTACAGACTTGATTTTTTTGTTTAACTATACTTTTTTTTTCCTGAACAGGTCCTCCAGGCCCTCCTGGAAAACCAGAAGTAACAAATGTGACTAAAAATACTGTCACAGTTACTTGGAAAAGGCCAGTCGATGATGGTGGAAGCGAAATCACAGGTTATCATGTGGAGAGAAGAGAAAAGAAAGGTTTAAGATGGGTGAGAGCAACAAAGAAGCCAGTTTCAGATCTCAGATGCAAAGTAACCGGTCTTCTGGAAGGAAACGAATATGAATTCCGTGTCAGTGCAGAAAATAGAGCTGGAGTTGGACCACCAAGTGATACTTCAAACTCAGTCCTTTGCAAAGATGTTGCATGTCAGTATCATGCTTTTTTTTTTTGTGGATGGGTGGGATGGGTAGGGAACACATTCCAAGGGCATAAGAATGACTTCTGCTGTAATGTAATCTTTTATCTTTTTTTTTCTTTTCAGATCCACCAGGTCCACCTTCAAATCCAAGAGTGACTGATACCACAAAGACAAGTGCATCTTTAGCCTGGGGCAAGCCTCACTATGATGGTGGCCTTGAAATCACTGGCTATATAGTAGAACATCAAAAAGAAGGAGAAGATGAATGGGTGAAAGACACAATAGGGACTGCTTTAAGAATCACTCAGTTTGTTGTAGCTCATCTGCAGACCGGGGCCAAGTATAATTTCAGAATCTCTGCCATGAATGCTGCAGGCGTTGGTGAACCAGTAATAATTCCAAGTGTGGAAATCGTTGACCGAGAAGAGATTCCTGACTTTGAACTGGATGCTGAGCTAAGAAGAACACTTGTTGTTAGGGCTGGATTGACTATTCGGATTTTTGTACCAATTAAAGGACGTCCAACTCCAGAAGTTACATGGACAAAAGATGATGTTTCACTCAAAGGACGTGCCAGTATTGAAAACACGGACTCTTTTACACTCTTGATTGTCACAGAGTGCACCAGATATGATGCAGGAAAATATGTAATGACTCTTGAAAACGCTGCTGGTAAGAAGACTGGCTTTGTAAATGTAAAAGTCTTGGATACGCCAGGTCCACCAATAAACCTTAAGCCTAGAGAAATAACCAAAGACAGCATCACCCTCCAATGGGATATGCCTCTGGTAGATGGAGGTTCACGTATAACAAACTATATTGTTGAGAAACGTGAATCAACTCGGAAGGCATATTCAACAGTCACAACCAATTGCCAGAAGTGTTCCTTCAAGGTTCCTAATTTGGCTGAGGGGTGTGAATACTATTTCAGAGTACTGGCTGAAAATGAGTATGGTATCGGTGAACCAGCTGAAACTACAGAACCAGTAAAAGCTTCTGAGGCCCCAGCCCCACCTGAGAGCCTTAACATTATGGATGTAACACGGAACTCAGTTAGCCTAGCTTGGCCAAAACCAGAACACGATGGTGGCAGCAAGATCACTGGGTACGTAATTGAAGCACAGAGAAAAGGAACCAACCAGTGGGCACACATCACCACTGTAAAAACACTGGACTGTGTAGTAAAGAACCTAACTGAAAATGAGGAGTATACTTTCCAGGTTATGGCAGTTAACAGTGCTGGAAGAAGTGCCCCAAGGGAAAGCAGACCAGTTATTATCAAGGAGCAAACAATGCTACCAGAGTTTGACCTCCGTGCTCTTTACCAGAAAACAGTTGTTGCCAAAGCTGGTGACAATATCAAGATTGAAATCCCTGTACTTGGTCGTCCAAGGCCTACTGTGACTTGGAAGAAAGAAGACCAGATACTTAAGCAAACACAAAGGATAAATTATGAAAATACAGCAACTGCAACCATACTGACCATCAATGAATGTGTTCGAAGTGATAGTGGTCAATATCCACTGTCAGCTAAAAATATTGTTGGAGAAGTTAGTGAAGTAATCACAGTTCAGGTTCATGACATACCTGGACCACCTACTGGACCAATCAAATTTGAAGAAATTTCATGTGATTTCCTAACATTCTCATGGGAACCTCCTTTGAATGATGGTGGTGTACCAATAAGTAACTATGTTGTAGAAATGCGTCAGACTGACAGTACCACGTGGACTGAATTGGCAACTACAGTGATACGTACTACATTTAAAGCCACTCGTCTTACTACAGGAGTTGAGTATCAGTTCCGTGTTAAAGCTCAAAACAGATATGGAGTTGGTCCAGCCATTACTTCAGAGTCTGTAGTTGCCAACTATCCATTTAAGGTACCTGGGCCTCCTGGCACTCCTCAGGTGATTGCAGTTACCAAAGAAACCATGACCATTAGCTGGAATGAGCCAGTTTCTGATGGTGGAAGCCCAATACTGGGATATCACATTGAAAGGAAAGAGCGAAACAGCATTGTTTGGCAGACTGTAAGTAAAATGTTAGTGTCAGGAAATATCTTTAAATCATCTGGACTCACCGATGGCATTGCATATGAATTCCGTGTTATAGCAGAAAATCTGGCTGGGAAGAGTAAGCCAAGCAAGCCATCTGAGCCTGTGTTTGCCCTGGACCCAATAGATCCACCTGGTAAGCCGATACCTCTGAACATTACAAGACATGCAGTTACACTGAAGTGGACTAAACCAGAATATAATGGAGGTTTTAAGATAACTGGCTACACAGTTGAAAAAAGAGACCTTCCTAATGGCCGTTGGCTGAAGGCTAATTTCAGCAATATACTAGAGACTGAGTTCACTGTCAGTGGTTTGACAGAAGATGCTGCCTATGAATTCCGTGTCATTGCTAGGAATGCTGGTGGAGCAGTTAGTCAACCCTCAGAGCCATCAGATGCAATCACTTGTAGAGATGACATTGAAGCACCAAGGATAAAGGTGGATGCTAAATACAAGGACACCATAGTGCTGAAAGCAGGTGAAGTTTTCAGACTTGAGGCTGATGTTTCAGGTCGCCCTCCACCAACTATGACATGGACAAAGGGAGAAAAAGAACTTGAAGACACAGCAAAATTAGAAATAAAAATAGCAGATTTCTCTACCGTTCTCACAAACAAAGATTCCTCAAGAAGAGATGGTGGTGCTTATACACTTACTGCAACAAACCCTGGTGGCTTTGCCAAGCATATCTTCAATGTTAAAGTTCTTGATAGACCTGGTCCTCCAGAAGGGCCTTTGGCTGTGTCTGAAGTCACTGCAGAAAAGTGTGTGCTGTCATGGCTACCCCCACTGGATGACGGAGGAGCAAAGATTGACCATTATGTGGTTGAAAAACGTGAAACAAGTAGATTGGCATGGACATCTGTAGGCACAGAAGTTCCAGTGACTAAACTGAAGGTTACTAAACTTTTGAAGGGCAATGAGTACGTGTTCCGAGTTATGGCTGTTAACAAATATGGAGTTGGTGAGCCTCTGGAATCAGAGCCCATTCTTGCAGTAAATCCATATGTTCCACCTGATCCACCCAAAACACCTGAAGTTACAGCAATAACAAAGGATTCTATGGTTGTCTGTTGGGGCCATCCTGATTCTGATGGGGGGAGCCCAATAACTAACTATATTGTGGAACGTCGAGACAAGACTGGTCTACGCTGGGTGAAATGTAACAAAAGGGTTGTTACTGACTTACGTTATAAAGTGTCTGGACTGACAGAAGGCCATGAATATGAATACAGAGTCATGGCAGAAAATGCTGCTGGCGTCAGTGAGCCAAGCCCAACCAGTCCATTCTATAAAGCCTGTGATACTGTATTTAAGCCTGGTCCCCCAGGTAATCCTCGTGTTTTGGATAGCAGCAAGTCCTCTATTACAATAGCATGGAACAAACCAATATATGATGGTGGTTCAGAGATCACAGGTTACATGGTTGAGATAGCGCTACCCGAGGAAGATGAGTGGAAGATTGTAACTCCACCAGTTGGTCTAAAGGCCACTTCTTTTACCATCACTGACTTGAAAGAAAATCAAGAGTATAAAATACGGATATATGCTATGAACTCTGAAGGTCTTGGGGAACCTGCTCTTGTTCCTGGCACTCCAAAAGCTGAAGAAAGAATGCTACCTCCAGAGATTGAACTTGATGCAGAACTACGTAAAGTTGTAACTATTAGAGCTTGCTGTACTCTGAGACTCTTTGTCCCAATTAAAGGAAGACCAGCACCTGAAGTAAAATGGACAAGAGAACATGGGGAATCTTTGGATAGAGCGAGCATTGAATCAACAAGCTCTTACACTTTACTTATTGTTGAAAATGTAAATAGATTTGATAGTGGCAAATACATACTGACAATTGAAAATAGCTCAGGTAGTAAGACAGCATTTGTGAATGTCAGAGTTCTTGATACTCCAGGGGCACCTCAAGATTTGAAAATAAAGGAAGTTACAAAATCTTCTGTTACACTCACATGGGAGCCTCCTCTCATAGATGGTGGCTCTAAAATAAAAAATTACATCGTTGAAAAGCGTGAATCAACAAGGAAAGCTTATTCAACTGTTAATGCCAATTGCCACAAGACCAGCTGGAAAGTTGATTCACTGCAAGAAGGCTGCAACTACTACTTCAGAGTCCTAGCTGAAAATGAGTATGGAATAGGCCTTCCAGTTGAAACTTCAGAATCTGTAAAAGTATCAGAAAGACCGCTTCCACCAGGGAAAATAACTTTGTTGGATGTGACAAGAAATAGCGTAACCTTATCTTGGGAAAAACCGGAACATGATGGTGGTAGCAGAATTCTGGGCTATATTGTAGAAATGCAAAGCAAAGGCAGTGAAAAGTGGTCAACCTGTGCTACAGTAAAAGTTACTGAAGCCACCATTACAGGATTGATCCAAGGTGAAGAATACACCTTCCGTGTTTCAGCTCAGAATGAGAAAGGTATCAGTGATCCTCGCCAGCTGGGTATACCAGTCATTGCAAAAGATCTTGTGATCCCACCAGCTTTCAAACTACTGTTTACCACTTTCAGTGTTCTAGCAGGAGAGGACTTAAAGGTTGATGTTCCTTTTGTTGGCCGACCCAAACCAGCAGTGTCTTGGCATAAAGACAATGTGGCATTGAAGCAGACTACAAGAGTAAATGCAGAAAGCTCAGAAAACAACACAGTTTTAACAATAAAAGAAGCATGCAGAGAAGATGTGGGAGCATATTTAGTTAAACTTACAAACTCTGCTGGTGAAGCAACTGAGACACTAAATATTGTTGTCCTTGACAAACCAGGACCTCCAACTGGACCAGTAAAAGTAGATGAAGTAACAGCAGATAGTATTACCATTTCCTGGGAACCACCCAAGTATGATGGTGGTAGCTCTATCAATAATTACATTGTAGAAAGAAGAGACACTTCCACCACAACTTGGCACATGGTGTCAGCTACTGTTGCAAGAACAACTATAAAAGCATGTCGTTTAAAGACTGGCTGTGAATATCAGTTCAGAATCGCAGCTGAGAACAGGTATGGGAAGAGTACATATCTCACCTCAGAGTCAATAATAGCCCAATATCCATTTAAAGTTCCTGGTCCACCTGGGACTCCTTTTGTGACAAATATCTCAAAAGACAGCATGGTGGTACAATGGCATGAACCAGTCAATGATGGCGGTAGCAGGATCATTGGTTATCACTTGGAGCGCAAAGAAAGAAACAGCATTCTGTGGGCTAAACTGAATAAAACACCTCTTCCAGACACCAAATTTAAGACAACTGGCCTTGAAGAAGGTCTTGAATATGAATTCAGAGTCTATGCAGAAAACATAGTGGGAATTGGAAAGGCAAGTAGAGCATCTGAATGCTATACTGCACGTGACCCATGTGATCCTCCAGGTCGTCCAGAACCTATAATTGTCACAAGAAGCTCAGTAACACTACAGTGGAAGAAACCTATATATGATGGTGGAAGTAAAATCACAGGCTATGTTGTTGAAAAGAAGGAATTACCTGATGGCCGTTGGATGAAAGCAAGCTTTACAAATGTCATTGATACTCAGTTTGAAGTAACTGGTCTAGTCGAAAACCAGAGATACGAGTTTCGTGTTATAGCACGAAATGCTGCAGGTGTTTTCAGTGAGCCATCTGAGAGTTCAGGGGCAATTACAGCAAGAGATGAAGTAGAACCACCTCAAATAAGTATGGATCCAAAATTCAGAGACACTATTGTAGTGCATGCTGGTGAGTCATTCAAGCTTGATGCTGACGTTCATGGAAAACCAATACCTTCCATTCAGTGGTTAAAAGGTGATCGTGAGCTGACAAGCACTGCTCATATGGAAATAAAAACTACTGATTTTGCAACAAGCCTCAGTGTGAAGGAAGCCACAAGAATTGACAGTGGGCAATATGTATTACTGGCAAAGAATGTTGCAGGTGAAAAGAAGGTTCCTGTTAATGTCAAAGTTCTTGATAGACCTGGACCTCCAGAAGGGCCTGTTGAGATTACAGGTGTTACAGCTGAAAAATGCACACTGTCATGGAAACCTCCACTACAAGATGGTGGCAGTGATATTTCACACTACGTCGTAGAAAAAAGGGAAACCAGTCGCTTGGTGTGGACTGTCGTTGACTCAAATGTGCAAACCCTGAATTGCAAAGTTACAAAACTTCTAGAAGGAAATGAATATGTTTTCCGCATCATGGCAGTGAATAAATACGGTGTTGGTGAACCTCTTGAGTCAGACCCAGTGGTCGCAAAGAACCCATTTGTTGTGCCACTTCCTCCAAAGGCTCCAGAAGTCACAGCAGTTACCAAGGATTCTATGATAGTTGTATGGGAAAGACCAGCCTCAGATGGTGGCAGTGAAATCCTAGGCTACGTCCTTGAAAAACGAGATAAGGAAGGTATTCGCTGGACAAGATGTAACAAACGCCTGATAAGTGAGCTGCGATACAGAGTGACTGGTCTTATAGAAAACCATGATTATGAATACAGAGTTTCAGCTGAAAACGCTGCTGGTCTTAGTGAACCAAGTCCACCTTCTACTTACTATAAAGCATGTGATCCTATTTACAAGCCAGGTCCACCCAATAATCCTAAAGTTACGGATGTTACAAGATCTTCAGTTTTTCTTTCATGGGGTAAACCCATATATGATGGTGGCTCTGAAATTCAGGGATACATTGTGGAAAAATGTGATGTAAGTGATGGTGAATGGGCAATTTGTACCCCTCCAACTGGAATTAAGAATACTCACATGGAAGTAGAAAAATTAGTGGAAAAACACGAATACAAATTCCGCATATGTGCAGTTAATAAAGCAGGTGTTGGAGAGCACGCAGATGTTCCTGGTTCTGTTATTGTAGAAGAGAAGATGGAGGCACCAGACCTTGACCTTGACATGGAATTAAGGAAGATTGTAAATGTGAGAGCAGGAGGTTCCTTAAGACTGTTTGTTCCCATCAGAGGTCGTCCAACACCTGAAGTAAAATGGGGTAAAGCAGATGGTGACATCAGAGAAGCAGCTATTATTGATACCACTAGTAGCTTTACTTCCCTTGTTCTAGATAATGTTAACAGATTTGATAGTGGAAAGTATACTCTGACCTTGGAAAACAGCAGTGGAACAAAGTCTGCCTTTGTCAGTGTAAGAGTACTGGATACCCCAAGCGCACCTGTCAATTTAAAAATCAGAGAGATCACTAAAGACTCTGTTTCACTTTCATGGGAGCCTCCTCTCTTGGATGGTGGAGCAAAAATAAAGAATTTCATTATTGAAAAGCGTGAAGCAACAAGAAAGGCATATGCAGCTGTTGTAACAAATTGCCACAAGACTTCATGGAAAGTAGATCAGCTTCAGGAGGGCTGCTATTACTTCTTCAGAGTCTCTGCTGAGAATGAATATGGAATTGGTCTCCCAGCAGAAACCAGTGACCCGATTAAAGTTGCTGAAGTTCCACAGCCTCCTGGGAAAATAACAGTGGAGGATGTCACAAGAAATAGTGTCTCTCTAAGCTGGGCAAAACCGGAACATGATGGTGGTAGCAAAATCATACAATATATTGTTGAAATGCAAGCAAAGGGTAGTGAGAAGTGGTCAGAGTGTGCTCGTGTTAAAACACTTGAAGCAGTTGTTACTAATCTAACTCAAGGGGAAGAATATCTTTTTAGAGTAATGGCTGTAAATGAAAAGGGCAAGAGTGATCCTAGAGCACTTGCAGTTCCAATAGTCGCCAAAGACCTGGTGATTGAACCTGATGTAAGACCTGCTTTCCACAGTTACAGTATTCAGGTGGGACAGGACCTAAAAGTAGAAATACCGATTGCAGGTCGACCTAAACCAACCGTTACCTGGGTTAAAGATGGCCAGCCATTGAGGCAGACAACAAGAGTCAATGTTAGCGATTCAGCTGATCTCACTATATTGAATATTAAGGAAACTAGCAAAGAAGACAGTGGCACTTATGAAATCACTGTGGCTAATGTTGTTGGGCAAAAGTCTGCCTCTGTTGAAATTATTACTCTAGACAAACCTGACCCGCCAGTTGGACCTGTGAAGTTTGATGAAATAAGTGCAGAAAGTATTACCCTGTCATGGAATCCCCCGGTGTACACAGGTGGCTGCCAAATCACCAACTATGTTGTTCACAAGAGAGATACAACAACAACTGTATGGGAAACAGTTTCAGCTACTGTTGCAAGAACTACATTGAAGGTGACTAAACTGAAAACTGGTTCAGAATACCAGTTCAGAATATTTGCTGAGAACAGGTATGGACAGAGTTTTGCATTGGACTCTGCACCGGTTGTAGCACAGTATCCCTACAAGGAACCAGGACCTCCTGGCACACCATTTGTGACAACAGTTACAAAAGACTCCATGGTTGTACAATGGCATGAACCAGTAAATGATGGTGGCAGTAGAGTGTTGGGCTACCATCTTGAGAGAAAGGAGAAAAACAGCATTCTATGGACTAAAGTAAACAAGACTATTATTCAGGACACAAGCTTTAAGACAAATAACCTTGAAGAAGGAATTGAATATGAATTTCGAGTTTCTGCAGAAAATATCGTTGGTGTAGGCAGAACAAGTAAAGTTTCTGAGTGCTATGTAGCTCGTGATCCATGTGATCCTCCGGGTCGCCCAGAAGCTATAATAATAAAAAGAAGCTCTATTACTCTACAGTGGACCAAACCAGAATATGATGGTGGAAGTAAGGTTACTGGTTATATTGTAGAGAAACGTGACTTACCAGATGGTCGCTGGATGAAAGCGAGCTTCACAAATGTCATTGAAACTCAGTTCACTGTAACAGGACTTACTGAAGACCAAAGATATGAATTTAGAGTAATTGCAAAGAATGCTGCAGGTGCAATAAGCAAACCTTCTGACAGTACAGGACCAATAACAGCAAGGGACGAAGTTGAACTTCCACGAATTTCAATGGATCCGAAGTACAAAGAAACTATTGTTGTAAATGCTGGTGAAACATTCAGACTTGAGGCTGATGTTCATGGAAAACCACTACCGACCATTAAGTGGTACAAAGGAGATAAAGAGCTTGAGGACACTGCTAGATGTGAAATAAAGAACACAGATTTCAGTGCATTAATAATTGTAAAAGATGCTATTAGAATTGACGGTGGACAGTACATTCTAGAAGCCTCTAATGTTGCAGGAACAAAGACAGTAACAGTAAACGTTAAAGTCTTGGACAGGCCAGGACCTCCAGAGGGCCCAGTCCAAGTGACAGGAGTTACAGCTGAAAAATGTGCACTGGCATGGGGTCCTCCTCTTCATGATGGTGGCAGTGATATTTCTCATTACATTGTAGAGAAGAGAGAAACTAGCCGCCTGGCCTGGACTGTGGTTGCTTCAGAAGTTTTACCTACAATGCTGAAAGTAACAAAACTCTTGGAAGGAAATGAATATATCTTCCGTATCATGGCAGTTAACAAATATGGGGTTGGTGAGCCATTAGAATCTGTGCCAGTAATGATGAAAAATCCATTTGTGGTTCCTGGACCACCAAAAGCCTTGGAAATTACCAACATAACTAAGGATTCTATGACTGTCTGCTGGACCCGACCAGATAGTGATGGAGGTAGTGAAATCGTAGGTTACATTGTAGAAAAGAGAGACCGAGCAGGCATCAGATGGATTAAATGCAATAAACGCCGCATTACAGATTTGAGATTAAGAGTTACAGGTTTAACAGAAGATCATGAATATGAATTCAGAGTTTCTGCTGAAAATGCTGCTGGAGTTGGTGAACCAAGCCAGGTTTCTCCCTACTTCAAAGCTTGTGACCCGATGTTCAAGCCTGGCCCACCTACAAATGCCCATGTGGTGGATACCACCAAAAGTTCAGTTACACTTGGTTGGAGTAAACCTATTTATGACGGTGGTTGTGAAATCCAGGGATACCTTGTTGAAATCTGTAAAGCAGATGAAGATGAATGGTCACTTGTTACTCCACAGACAGGTATACGTGCCACTCGATTTGAGATCAAAAAGCTTACTGAACATCAAGAATACAAACTACGAGTATGTGCTCTCAACAAGATTGGTGTGGGTGAGGCTGCATCAGTTCCTGGTACTATTAAACCAGAAGACAAACTTGAAGCTCCAGAACTTGATATTGATTCAGAGCTAAGGAAAGGTATAGTGGTAAGAGCTGGTGGGTCTGCCAGGATTCACATACCATTTAGGGGACGACCAACACCTGACATCACATGGTCCCGAGAAGAAGGTGAATTCTCAGAAAAAGTCCAGATTGATAAAGGCATAAACTACACACAACTTTCAATTGACAACTGTGATAGAAATGATGCTGGAAAGTATGTTCTTAAACTAGAGAACAGCAGTGGTTCTAAATCTGCATTTGTTACAGTGAAAGTCTTGGACACGCCAGGACCCCCACAAAACTTAGTGGTAAAAGATATAAGGAAGGATTCTGCTGTATTATCTTGGGAGCCACCGATTATTGATGGTGGTGCCAAGGTAAAGAACTATGTAATAGACAAGCGTGAGTCAACCAGGAAGGCATTTGCAAATGTAAGTGCTAAGTGTGCCAAGACAAGCTTTAAAGTTGAAAATCTTACAGAAGGAGCAATTTATTACTTCAGAGTTATGGCTGAAAATGAATATGGAATTGGTGTTCCAGTTGAAACCAAAGATGCTGTCAAAGCCTCAGAGCCACCTCTGCCTCCTGGGAAAGTAACACTCACTGATGTGACTCAGAGAAGTGCATCACTTACGTGGGAAAAACCTGAACATGATGGTGGTAGCAGAGTTTTGGGATACCTTGTTGAAATGTTGCCTAAAGGAACAGAAAAATGGAGTGTTGTTAGTGAGACCAAAACATGTAATGCGGAGGTGTCTGGGTTGAGTCCGGGACAGGAATATCAATTCCGTGTGATTGCCTACAATGAAAAAGGCAAAAGTGATCCTCGAGCACTTGGAATTCCTGTGATAGCTAAAGACTTGACTATTGAGCCAAGTTTCAAATTGATGTTTAATACATACAGTGTACAAGCTGGAGAAGATCTGAAGGTAGAAGTACCATTTATAGGTAGACCCAAACCTACTATTACTTGGACAAAAGATGAGCAGCCACTGAAACAGACGACCAGATTAAATATTGAGAATACAACAACATCAACTATTTTACATATTAAAGAAAGCAGCAGGGAAGACTTTGGTAA
This sequence comes from Catharus ustulatus, assembly GCF_009819885.2. Lineage (NCBI taxonomy): Eukaryota > Metazoa > Chordata > Aves > Passeriformes > Turdidae > Catharus > Catharus ustulatus. The sequence goes on from NC_046227.1 coordinate 15,605,675, forward strand.
ATATACAGTAACAGCAACAAATACAGCAGGTACAGCAACAGAGCACCTGAGCATAATTGTACTAGAAAAGCCTGGCCCACCACGAGGACCTGTTCGCTTTGATGAAATTAGTGCGGACTTTGTTGTTTTATCATGGGATCCACCTGATTATACTGGTGGCTGCCAGATAAGCAACTACATAGTAGAAAAGCGTGACACAAGCACTACCACGTGGAACATTGTGTCAGCAACTGTTGCAAGAACAACTATCAAGGCAACAAGGCTTAAAACAGGTTCTGAATACCAGTTCAGGATTTCTGCTGAAAATAGATATGGAAAGAGTTCTCCTTTGGTTTCTAAGTCAATTGTTGTGCAGTACCCCTACAAGGTGCCTGGACCACCTGGAACCCCATTTGTTACAGCGGCTTCCAAGGACCATATGATTGTACAATGGCATGAACCAGTTAATGACGGAGGAAGCAAAGTTCTTGGCTACCATCTTGAGCGTAAAGATAAGAACAGCATTCTTTGGACAAAACAGAACAAGTCACTTATTGTGGACACCAAATATAAAACAGACGGCCTTGAAGAAGGTCTTGAATATGAGTTCAGAGTTTCTGCTGAAAACATTGTTGGCATTGGCAAAGTCAGCAAAGTATCAGAACTGTATGTTGCCCGAGACCCTTGTGACCCACCTGGCCGCCCAGAGGCCATCGTTGTTACAAGAAGTAATATCACACTCAAGTGGAAAAAGCCAGAATATGATGGTGGAAGCAAAATAACTGGTTATATTGTAGAAAAGAAAGAGCTGCCAGATGGTCGCTGGATGAAAGCCAGCTTTACAAATGTGTTGGAAACAGAATTTACAGTAAGCGGTCTTGTTGAAAACCAACGATATGAATTCAGAGTAATTGCAAGAAATGCAGCAGGTTGCTTGAGTGAACCATCTGAAAGTACAGGGCCTATTACTGCCAGAGATGAAATTGAAGCACCAGGAGCTTCATTGGATCCTAAATACAAAGATGTCATTGTTGTTCGTGCTGGAGAAACCTTTGTTCTTGAAGCTGATATCCATGGCAAACCTATTCCTGACATTACATGGTCAAAAGATGGTAAAGACCTTGAAGAAACAACTGCAAGAATGGAGATTAAATCTACCATTGAGAAAACAATTCTCACTGTCAAAGACTGTATAAGAGTAGATGGAGGTCACTACACTCTTAACCTCAAAAATGTTGGTGGCACCAAATCTATACCAATCACTGTAAAAGTGCTTGACAGACCAGGACCTCCAGAAGGACCTTTGAACGTTACAGGTGTCACTGCAGAAAAATGCTACTTGTCATGGTCTCCACCTTTACATGATGGTGGTTCTAGTATCTCACATTATATCATTGAGAAGAGAGAGACAAGTAGGCTTTCATGGACACAAGTAGCAACAGACGTACAGGCTCTCAACCACAAAGTAACCAAACTCCTTCCTGGCAATGAATACATTTTCCGTGTAATGGCAGTGAATAAATATGGAATTGGAGAGCCCTTGGAATCTGAGCCAGTTGTGGCTCGTAATCCATACAAACCCCCTGGTCCTCCTTCAACACCTGAAGTTTCAGCAATCACAAAGGATTCTATGGTGGTAACATGGGGTCGCCCAGAAGACAATGGGGGAGCTGAAATTGAGGGTTACATACTTGAAAAACGAGACAAAGATGGTATCCGGTGGACCAAATGCAACAAGAAAAGGCTGACAGACTTGCGATTCAGAGTAACAGGTCTAACTGATGGGCATTTCTATGAATTTAGAGTGTCTGCTGAAAATGCTGCAGGGGTAGGGGAACCCAGTGAGCCATCCATTTTCTATCGTGCTTGTGATGTATTATATCCACCAGGTCCACCTAGCAATCCAAAGGTTACAGATACTTCCAGGTCATCAGTTTCCCTTGCCTGGAGTAAGCCCATATATGATGGTGGTGCTCCTGTTAAAGGATATGTAGTAGAAGTAAAAGAAGCTGCAGCTGATGAATGGACTACCTGCACTCCACCAACAGGCCTACAAGCAAAACAGTTCACCGTGACAAAACTAAAAGAGAACCAGGAGTATAACTTCCGCATCTGTGCCATCAACTCAGAAGGAGTAGGAGAGCCTGCGACTATACCTGGTGCAGTCATAGCAGCGGACAAGGTTGAACCTCCTGAAATTGAACTTGATGCAGATCTCAGAAAAGTAGTCACTGTACGTGCTAGTGGTACTTTACGCCTGTTTGTCACTATCAAAGGAAGACCAGAACCTGAAGTTAAATGGGAGAAAGCAGAAGGAACAATTAGTGAGCGAGCTCAGATTGAAGTCACCAGTTCCTACACAATGCTGGTCATTGACAATGTCAATAGATTTGATAGTGGTAGATATAATCTTACTTTAGAAAACAACAGTGGCAAAAAATCAGCTTTTGTTAATGTCAGAGTGCTTGATACACCTAGTGCACCTCTAAACCTGACAATCAGAGAAGTGAAAAAAGATTTTGTAACTTTAGCCTGGGAAGCACCACTTATTGATGGTGGAGCTAAAATTACCAACTATGTAGTTGAAAAGCGAGAATCCACGAGAAAGGCATATGCCACAGTTACAAGCAATTGTACTAAGAACTCCTTCAAGATTACTCAACTACAGGAAGGATGTAGTTATTACTTCCGTGTTCTAGCTGTAAATGAATATGGGGCTGGTTTACCAGCAGAAACTGCTGATCCAGTTAAGGTGTCTGAGCCACCTTCTCCACCTTCAAAGGTCATTCTTGTTGACGTGACTCGCAATTCTGCTTCAATTAAATGGGAAAAACCAGAGAGTGATGGTGGTAGTAAAATTACTGGTTATATAGTAGAAATGCAGACTAAAGGAAGTGTAAAATGGAGTGCATGTACACAGGTGAAAACACTAGAAGCAACAATAACAGGCTTAAGTATGGGAGAAGAGTACAGTTTCAGGGTGATTGCTGTTAATGAAAAAGGAAAAAGTGATCCAAGAGAACTTGGTGTCCCAGTCATTGCAAAAGATATTGAAATCCAACCATCTGTTGAGCTTCTTTTTAACACATTCACAGTGAAAGCTGGAGATGATCTTAAGATTGACATTCCATTCAGAGGGCGACCTCTTCCCACTGCTGTCTGGAAGAAGGATGGGAACCCCTTAAAAGAGACAACCAGGGTAAATGTTCAGACATCAAAGACTTCAACTTCATTGACCATCAAGGAAGCTACAAATGAAGATCTGGGACATTATGAATTGCATCTTTCAAATAGTGCTGGATCAACAACAGCTTCTCTAACTGTAGTTGTCCTTGACAGACCAGGACCACCAACTGATGTTAAAATTGATGAGGTTAGTGCTGATAGTGTAACTCTGTCTTGGAAACCTCCAGCATATGATGGTGGATGTCATATTAGCAATTACATTGTGGAGAAGAGAGATACCACCACAACAACATGGGAGGTTGTGTCTGCAGCAGTTGCAAGAACATCCATTAAAGTATCTCGACTCGTCACTGGATCTGAATATCAGTTCCGTGTTTGTGCAGAAAACCGCTATGGGAAAAGCACTTATACCAATTCTCCTTCTGTTGTGGCAGAGTATCCATTTAAGCCTCCAGGTCCACCTGGAACGCCTCGTGTGGCGCATGCAACTAAATCTTTCATGATTGTAACATGGCAGGTACCAGTTAATGATGGAGGTAGTGTAGTACTAGGATACCACTTGGAACATAAAGAAAGAAGCAGCATTCTTTGGACAAAAGTCAACAAGAGCCTCATAACTGATACACAAATGAAAGTTACAGGTCTTGATGAAGGACTGATGTATGAATATCGTGTATATGCAGAAAACATTGCTGGAATAGGCAAATGCAGTAAAGCATGTGAACCAGTTGCTGCAAGAGATCCATGTGATCCTCCTGGTCAACCAGAAGTTACTAATATTACAAGAACATCTGTCTCATTGAAGTGGACTAAACCAGAATACGATGGAGGAGCTAAAGTAACAGGATATATTATTGAACGCCGAGAACTACCAGATGGTCGTTGGCTAAAATGTAATTTTACTAATGTACAAGAAACATACTTTGATGTAGGTGGACTTACAGAAGACCAGCGTTATGAATTCCATGTTATTGCAAAGAATGCTGCTGGACTCTTTAGTCAGCCATCTGAATCAACTGGACCTGTGACTGTGAAAGATGATATAGAGGCTCCAAGAATTATGATGGATGCCAAATTCAGGGACATTGTAGTTGTGAAAGCTGGAGAAGTGTTTAAAGTCAACGCTGATGTTGCAGGACGGCCAATACCAGTGATTTCATGGACAAAGGATGGCAAGGAGCTCGAAGGAAAAGCTAGAGTTGAAATCGTCTCAACGGATTACACTACTGCACTAACCATTAAGGACTGTATCCGAGGTGATTCAGGACAGTATGTACTAACATTACAGAATGTTGCAGGAACAAAATCTTTGACAATTAATTGCAAAGTACTTGATAGACCTGGCCCACCTGCAGGTCCATTAGAAATAAATGGCCTTACTGCTGAAAAGTGCCATTTATCATGGGGACCCCCTCAAGAAAATGGTGGTGCAGATATTGATCATTATATTGTGGAAAAACGTGAGACCAGCAGAATTGCGTGGACACTTTGTGAAGGAGAGCTTAAAACAACATCTTGTAAAGTGACAAAATTACTGAAGGGTAATGAGTACATTTTCAGAGTGATGGGAGTTAACAAATACGGCGTTGGTGAGCCTCTAGAAAGTGTTGCTGTCAAAGCCCTTGATCCATTTACAGTTCCAAGTCCACCTACATCTTTAGAGATCACCAGTGTGAGCAAAGATTCAATAACTCTGTGCTGGGCACGACCTGAGTCTGATGGAGGCAATGAGATCTCTGGCTATGTAATTGAAAGGCGTGAGAAAACCAGCCTAAGATGGATTCGTGTAAACAAAAAGCCAGTTTATGATTTAAGAGTGAAATCATCAGGTCTCCGTGAGGGATGTGAATATGAATTCCGGGTTTATGCAGAAAATGCTGCTGGCCTCAGTCTCCCAAGTGAAACCACACCACTGATTAAGGCAGAAGATCCGATCTTCTTGCCATCGCCCCCATCTAAACCTAAGATTATGGATTCTACAAGGTCAAATATCACAATTGGTTGGACAAAGCCACTGTTTGATGGAGGTGCTCCAGTAACAGGATACACAGTTGAATACAAGAAAACTGATGAAACTGACTGGACAACAGCTATTCAGAATTTAAGAGGCACAGAATATACCATAACTGGATTAACATCTGGCTCTGAGTATGTTTTTAGAGTGAAATCCATTAACAAAATGGGTGTCAGTGAACCAAGTGATGTCTCAGAACCTCAAGTGGCAAAAGAAAGAGAGGAAGAACCTGCCTTTGAAATTGACAGTGAAATGCGGAAGACTTTAATTGTAAAGGCCGGTGGATCATTCACAATGACTGTTCCTTTCAGAGGCAAACCAATCCCAAATGTAACATGGAACAAACCAGACACTGATCTCCGTACACGTGCAAGCATTGACACTTCAAGTAATTGTACATCTCTTACTATTGAAAAAGCAACAAGAAATGATTCTGGAAAATACACATTAACATTGCAAAACATCCTGAACACTACCACCTTGACTTTAATTGTCAAAGTTCTTGATACACCTGGCCCACCATCTAATATTGCAACAAAGGACATAACTAAAGAATCTGCTGTGTTATCGTGGGATGTTCCTGAAAATGATGGTGGAGCACCTGTAAAGAACTATGTAATTGAAAAACGAGAAGCTAGCAAAAAGGCATGGGTCACTGTGACAAACAACTGTCATCGCCTGTCCTACAAAGTGACTGGTTTGCAAGAAGGTGCCATTTACTACTTCCGTGTCTCTGGAGAAAATGAATATGGTGTTGGAGTGCCTACTGAGACCAAAGAGGGAACAAAAATAACAGGTATGTTTTACTATGAAAAAATTTGTTAATACTTAAAATAATATGTGTTTTAAAGTGTTTACTTCAAAATACTGTCAAAAGCTTTAAATCTGCCTACAGCAAAATAGATCATTTTTTGTAGGCATGTTTTTGGCTTTGAAAATAAAAAAGAGCTAAGTAATAGCTTGAATTTTTAATTTTGCTTGGATTTTACTTAAAATATTTCTAAGATACAAATTAGTTTAAAAGTACATTTTCTCCATCCAGATTGTGTTCCTGTGTAATTGCTAATATAAAAAGTAAATATCTTCTATATTGTTTAACCTGTTGCACTTTTTTTCTCAGAAAAACCCAGCCCACCAGAAAAACTAGGAGTAACAAATGTCACAAAGGACAGTGTTTCTCTTTCATGGCTAAAACCAGAACATGATGGTGGAAGCAGAATTGTTAGCTACCTCCTTGAAGCTCTTGAGAAAGGACAGCAAAAATGGGTTAAGTGTGCAGTTGTAAAGACAACTCATCATGTTGTCCACGGCCTTAAGGAAAATGTCGACTATTTCTTCAGAGTGTCTGCAGAAAACCAAGCCGGTTTAAGTGATCCTAAGGAACTACTGCTCCCTGTTACAGTTAAAGAACAATTAGGTATGCTTCCAGACATGAGACAAAAGCCACATTCGATTGCATTCATATTTTAAAAGATGGAACATTATTTTAATGGTTTGGAAATGTTTTCTTTTTCAGAATCTCCCGAGATTGACATGAAGGGCTTCCCTCATAACACTGTATATGTTCGAGCAGGATCAAACCTAAAAGTTGAAATTCCAGTTTCTGGAAAACCAGTGCCAAAGGTGACATTGTCTAGAGATGGTGTTGCACTGAAACCTACCATAAGATTTCACACCGAAACCACTGCAGAAAGTCTCATCATTAACCTTAAAGAAAGTGTGGCTGCTGATGCTGGCAGATATGACATTACTGCTGCAAACTCAAGTGGCACCACAAAATCATTTGTTAATATTGTTGTGCTGGATAGACCCGGTCCTCCTGTTGGTCCTGTTGCCCTTAGCGATGTCACTGAAGAGAGTGTAACACTCCGATGGCAACCACCAGCTTATGATGGTGGAAGTCAGGTTACCAACTATATTGTACTGAAAAGAGAAACGAGTACTGCTGCTTGGTCTGAAGTGTCTGCCACTGTTGCTAGAACTGTTATCAAAGTTATGAGGCTCACAACAGGAGAAGAATACCAATTCCGCATCAAAGCTGAGAACCGCTTTGGCATCAGCGATCACATAGACTCGCAATGTGTGGTTGTCAAGCTTCCTTACAGTGAGTAACATGTTTCTCATGGTATACTTTGATATTTTGATGCTTTGATGTTGAAAGCATAATTTTGTTAACAATCAATTCTTTTAATACCATCAGCTACCCCAGGCCCTCCTTCTACACCATGGGTCACTAATGTTACCCGAGAGAGCATTACTGTCGGATGGCATGAACCAGTCACTAATGGTGGCAATGCTATCATTGGATATCACCTGGAAATGAAAGACAGGAATAGCATATTATGGCAGAAGGCTAACAAGACCCTTATTCGTACCACTCATTTCAAAGTCACCACAATCAGCGCTGGCCTTATCTATGAATTTAGAGTTTATGCAGAAAATGCAGCTGGCATTGGAAAAGCAAGTCGTCCTTCTGATCCAGTCCTTGCAATTGATGCTTGTGGTATGTATTCTGTATAAAATAATGAAGCCCAAACATTTTGTTTCCCCTGTGATAATCTGTTCTGTACAATAAGTCAATATTCAAAGCTGTTAATTAATGACAATACTTTTGTTTCCTTCTGCAGAACCACCAAGAAATGTTCGTGCCTCAGATATTTCCAAGACCTCTATTACTCTCTCCTGGCAGAAGCCAGCATTTGATGGTGGTAGCAAAGTCACTGGATATATTGTAGAAAAACGTGATCTTCCAGATGGCAGATGGACAAAAGCTAGCTTCACCAATGTTATTGAGACTCAGTTCACAGTATCTGGCCTGACACAGAATTCCAAGTATGAATTCCGGGTCTTTGCGAAGAATGCTGTTGGTTCCATTAGCAATCCCTCAGATGTTGTGGGTCCTATCACATGTGTTGATACATACGGTAAGTGTTTTGCAATGATACAATGGTATAATTTTGGTGTACTAGGACAATGGTTGTGTTGTTTTGTAGATCTGTGGCTAGTTACAGTGATTGATTCAAGACTCTGAGCATTTGCTCATGATTGCAAGGAACATCTTTGCCTGTATCTGTATTTCTGAAGTCTTCCAGTATCTTTATTCTCTGAGCAAAAGAAGTCTGCCCATGTTCCAAGGGGTTATATTTATACATGTAATTGTCTTTTCTTCGTAGGATTAGCTCTAATTTACTCTAGGTTTATGATTTAAGTTATATATGCTCTCTTTACTTTGATCTGTATTTATCAAATATCTTTAACTATTAGATTAAATAAAGTAGGTTAAATTTGGGGATTTTATTAAATACAGGGCTACAATAAACATGTTGTTAACTTATTCTTATTTTTTCTTAAGGTGCACCCGAAATCGATGTGCCACCAGAATATACAGAAGTGGTGAAATACAAAGCAGGAACTTCAGTTAAGCTAAAACTAGGCATCTCAGGCAAGCCTATACCCACAATTGAATGGTTCAAAAATGGCAATGAGGTACTAACCAGTGCACTAGTGTCTTTTGAAAACACAACAGAATTTGCTTCTATACTCATCAAGGATGCAAATCGACTCGACAGTGGCACCTATGAATTAAAATTGAAGAATGCCATGGGTTCAGCATCAGCCCACATTAGAGTACAGATACTCGGTATGTTTTGAGATTCAACTGTGTTTTACTATTAATCAATAATTCAGTAATGAGTACTTAACATTTTCTTTCTTCTGCCTTCCACAGACAAGCCAGGACCCCCAGGTGGACCTATACAGTTTAAGACAGTCACTGCTGAAAAGATTACAATAATGTGGGACCCACCAGCAGATGATGGTGGTGCACCTATAACACACTATGTTGTTGAAAAGCGGGAAACAAGTCGGGTTGTGTGGTCTTTAATTTCTGAAAAATTGGAGACATGCATCATAACCACAACAAAACTCATCAAAGGAAATGAATATGTGTTCCGTGTCCGTGGTGTGAACAAGTTTGGAATTGGTGATCCACTGGAATCTGAACCTGTTATAGCCAAAAATTCATTTGGTAAGAAATAAGTTCTATAAAAGAACTTACATGACTGAATTGTCTTGTGTACTGTTTGTTAGTAGTACTGATTTACCGACATATGATTTTTTACTCAGTTACACCTGGACCACCTAGTGTACCAGAAGTCACGAAGATAACCAAGAATTCTATGACTGTTGTCTGGAATAGGCCCACTGTTGATGGAGGCAGTGAAATATCAGGATATTTTCTGGAGAAACGTGACAAGAAGAGTCTGAGTTGGTTCAAGGTCTCTAAAGAAACCATTCGGGACACCAGACAGAAAGTAACAGGTCTGACTGAAAACAGCGAATATCATTTCCGAGTTTGTGCTGTCAATGCAGCTGGACCAGGTCCATTTTCTGAGGCTTCTGACTTCTACAAAGCTGCAGATCCTATTGGTAAGATTCAATGTCTATTTCTTCCAATAGGTTAGAAATTAATGGAAAATGTGCTGTTAGGGTGAGATTGTACCAAAGTCATTGAGGGCAGATTTTCTTCCTCTTTACAATTAATTGGACTCTGGTGTTTTTTTTTCCCCCATAAACTATCATTCACAGATAAGCCAGGCACACCAACAAAGCTGAAAGTTGTGGATACAACCAAGACATCTGTTACTCTTGGCTGGATTAAACCTGCTTATGATGGAGGAAGTCCAATTACCCACTACGTGGTGGAGAAGAGGGAAGGTGAAGAGCAAGAATGGACTGTAGTCAGCACCAAGGGAGAAGTGAGAACAACTGAATATGTTGTATCCCACCTACAGCCAAGTGTTAATTATTATTTCCGTGTATCTGCTATGAATTGTGCTGGACAAGGAGAGCCAATTGAAATGACGGAACCTGTTCAAGCTAAAGATATTCTTGGTAGTGTATTTCTTTGTGATTTATCATTTTTCCGTGTGGATTTTTGTTTTTCAAACCATTTCTTATTTTACATTCCAAGTATGCATTACTAATTTTTTATTTATTTCTACAGTGGCACCAGAGATTGATCTGGATGTAGCTCTTCGGACATCTATTGTTGCTAAAGCAGGTGAAGATGTGGAAATAATGATTCCATTCAAGGGGAGACCTCCTCCAACAGTCACATGGAGAAAGGGTGACAAGAATCTTGGGACTGATGAAAGATACATCATCCAAAACACAGAATCATCTACACTACTTGTTATTCCTCAAGTTACACGCAATGATACAGGAAAATATGTTCTTACAATTGAAAATGGAGTTGGAGAAGCAAAATCATCATTTGTGAATGTAAAAGTACTTGACACACCTTCTGCATGCCAGAAGCTGCAACTCAAGCATGTTTCTCGTGGCACAGTTACACTGGTATGGGAGCCACCTCTCATCAATGGTGGTTCTGAAATTACGAATTATGTTGTTGAGAAAAGAGATGCTACAAAGAGGGCCTGGTCAACGGTTACAACAAAGTGCTCTCATACCACCTTCAAACTGACTAACTTGTCAGAAAAGACTGCATTCTTTTTCCGTGTTCTTGCTGAAAATGAAATTGGACTAGGTGAACCTTGTGAGACATCTGAGCCAGTGAAAGCTGCAGACGTACCTGGACCTGTAAAAGACCTAGCCATGAAAGACTCTACAAAGAGTTCTGTGAAACTGCAGTGGAGCAAACCTGACTATGACGGTGGTAGCATTATATCAGACTATGTTATTGAAAAGAAACTTCAGGATGAGAAAGAATGGACATACGCAGGCACAAGCAAGAGCTGTGAATTTGTAGCTGACAAACTTAAAGAGCTTTCTGTCATGGAATTCAGAGTCTTTGCTAAAAACGAAAAAGGCATGAGTGACTCTGTTACTGTTGGACCCATTACAGTGAAAGAACTTATAATAACCCCTGAGGCTGACCTTTCTGATGTTCCTGGAGGTCAGATTGCAGTAAGAATTGGACATAATCTGCACGTTGAACTGCCCTATAAAGGCAAACCTAATCCATCAATGAGCTGGCTCAAGGACAACCTCCCTCTTAAAGAAACAGAACATCTTCGTTTCAAGAAAACTGAAAACAAGATAAGTTTAAGTATCAAGAATGTGAAAAAGGAGCATGGTGGCAAATACACTTTAATTCTTGATAACGTAGTCTGCAGAAAGTCATTCACAATCACTGTAATCACTCTTGGTCCTCCATCTAAGCCAAAAGCACCTTTAAGAATAGATGAAATCAAAGCAGATAGTGTAGTTTTGTCATGGGAAGCTCCTGATGATGACGGGGGAGGAGAAATTACTGGCTACAGCATTGAGAAGAGAGAAACATCACAAATGAACTGGAAGCTGGTGTGTTCAAGTGCTGCAAGAACAACCTTCAAAGTACCAAACCTTGTTAAAGATACTGAATACCAGTTCAGAGTTCGCGCAGAAAACAGATACGGAGTGAGCCCACCTCTTGTGTCAGCAGACGTTGTGGCAAAGCACCAGTTTAAACCACCAGGTGCCCCAGGCAAGCCTGTTGTATACAACGTAACTGCTGATGGAATGACCATCTCATGGGATGCTCCCGTTTACGATGGTGGTTCAGAGATTATGGGATACCATGTTGAAAAGAAAGAAAGAAACAGTATTTTGTGGCAGAAGGTTAATGTTGCATTAATATCTAACAGAGAATACAGGATTACTGGACTGCTTGAGGGCCTGGATTACCAGTTCCAAGTATATGCTGAAAACGCTGCAGGTCTAAGCCGAGCTAGCGAGCCAAGCAAATTTACTTTGGCAGTCTCTCCAGTGGGTAAGTGAAGGATTAATCATTCATCCAAAAAAATTCTGTTCACATAGATTATTGTGAGCAGTAATAAAAATAAATCTTCATTATTTTCCTTTCAGACCCACCTGGTACTCCTGATTACATTGATGTCACTAGGGAAACAATCACCCTGAAATGGAACCCCCCTCTGCGTGATGGAGGCAGTAAGATTGTGGCTTACAGCATTGAGAAGCGGCAAGGAAGCGCAGACCGCTGGCTCAGGTGTAACTTTACTGATGTCAGTGAGTGCCAATACACAGTGACAGGGCTGAGTCCAGGTGACCGATATGAATTCAGAGTGCTTGCTAGAAATGCTGTTGGTACAATCAGCCCACCTTCACAGTCTTCAGGCTATATCATGACCAGAGATGAAAATGGTAAGAACTTTTTCTTAATATGCTTGGTTATTGAAGCCACATAGACTTTCTGGCTTCACTGATGGGAAGTGGGAAGTCAAGGGGCAAAGAACTTGTGACTGAGGTTCTCCCAGTCAATTCAGGACATTTGTGTTCATACTCCAAGATGGAAAGGTCTAAATTAAAGACCCAAATCTGCAGATATACATAATCAATTGCTGAAAAGCATGGCACTCTACATTTCTCTTGGATAAGCAGTAGTGGCAAAGTTGGAAAGAAAGCATGGACTGTAATATTCTGATGCACTGAATAATTTCAAAATTAAAATGTGCCTCAGGTCTCTTGGCCTGAGCTTAACAGCACATTTTAACAATGCCTTTCACCTATATATATATGCACATATATGTATGGTGCATTTATGGATGCTTACAGGAAAAATAAGTTTATCATTCATATAATAACTGCTATTTAGAGAATGCCTTTTTGTAAGTGAAATAATTTTATATATCACAGACTATTATAATTAGTGCATTTACAAAAGTATCAGAAAAACGTTTATCTATATGGAAATTTATTTATATTTTCCTTTTTCAGTTGCTCCAACAATTGAATTTGGTGCTGAACACTTTGAAGGCCTTACTGTTAAAGCTGGAGAGAGCATTAGACTTAAAGCTCTAATCAAAGGACGTCCAGTACCTAAAGTAACATGGTTTAAGGACGGTAAAGAGATTGATAAAATGATGAATATAGAAATAACTACAGCTATTGGACATAGTACAATCTTCATTAGAGATGCTCTCCGGGAACATCGTGGAGTGTACACAGTAGAAGCCAAAAATGCATCAGGCACTAAACGAGAAGATATTACCATTAGAGTACAAGGTACTGCACCAAGCACTTTCAGCATGCTTTTTAAAAAATAGTATTTTATTCTAAGTGCCAGCAAATTATAACTTTGAACCTTTAAAATTGCAGACACACCAGGGAAAGTTGGTGGACCAATACGATTCACAAACATCACCGGAGAAAAAGTCACATTGTGGTGGGAACCTCCAGCTAATGATGGCTGTGCTTCTGTTTCTCACTACATAATTGAAAAACGTGAAACCAGCAGGATTGCTTGGGCATTAGTTGAAGATAAATGTGAAGCTTGCAGCTATACAGCACTTAAATTAATTAAAGGCAATGAGTATCAGTTCCGTGTCTCAGCGGTGAACAAATTTGGAGTTGGCAGACCATTGGAGTCTGATCCAGTTATCGCACAAATACCTTACAGTAAGTTTCCACCTCATTCTGCACAAATATCCATGGAGTTACCATCTTATCTTTCTAATGACATTTTTCCTTTTTTTAGCTCTCCCTGACGCACCAGGAACTCCAGAGCCTACCAATGTAACAGGAGACAGCATCACACTCACATGGGCAAGACCAGAGTCAGATGGTGGCAGCGAGATAAATGAGTACATTCTGGAAAGGAGAGAAAAGAAGAGCATGCGCTGGGTTAAAGTATCCAGTAAGAGGCCGATTACTGAGAACAGATTCAGAGTAACTGGCCTTATTGAAGGCAACGAGTATGAGTTCCATGTCATGGCTGAAAACGCTGCAGGAGTTGGACCTCCAAGTGACGTTTCAAAGCTGATTAAATGCAGAGAACCAGTCAGCCCACCAAGTGCTCCTAATGTTGTAAAGGTGACAGACACATCAAAGACTAGTGTAAGCTTAGAGTGGACAAAGCCAGTTTTTGATGGAGGCATGGAAATAATTGGGTACATCATTGAGATGTGCAAAGCTGATCTTGAAGCATGGCAGAAGGTCAATGCAGAGACTGTTATTGCTACTAAATATACTGTTGTTGATTTGGAGGCAGGAGAACACTATAAATTCAGAGTTAGTGCTGTCAATGGTGCTGGCAGAGGAGAAAGTTGTGAAATTTCTGCTTCAGTCCAAACCGTGGACAGGCTTTCTGCGCCTGAAATTGATATTGATGCAAACTTCAAGCAGACTCATATTGTAAGAGCAGGTGCAAGCATTCGTCTATTTATTGCCTTTTCTGGAAGGCCAGTTCCTACTGCAGTCTGGTCTAAAGCAGATGCTAATCTTAGTTTGCGTGCTGACATTCAAACAACTGATTCCTTCAGCACACTGACTGTAGAGGAATGCAATAGAAATGATGCTGGCAAATACGTCTTTACTGTGGAAAACAACAGTGGAAGCAAGTCTATTACATTTACTGTCAAGGTTTTGGACACACCTGGTCCACCAGGTCCTATTACATTTAAAGATGTGACTCGAACATCTATTACTTTAATGTGGGATGCTCCTGTTCTGGATGGAGGTTCTCGTATCCACCACTACGTCGTGGAAAAACGTGAAGCAAGTCGTCGTAGCTGGCAAGTAGTGAGTTCAAAATGCACTCGACAAATCTTTAAGGTCACAGATCTAGCAGAAGGTATGCCATATTACTACCGAGTATCAGCCGAAAATGAATATGGTGTAGGTGAACCCTGTGAATTAACAGAACCAGTTGTGGCCACAGAAGAACCTGCTCCACCTAAGAGACTAGATATTGTTGATACAACCAAATCTTCTGTAGTTTTAGCTTGGCTTAAACCTGATCATGATGGTGGTAGCCGTATTACTGGATACCTTCTTGAAATGAGACAAAAAGGATCTGACTCCTGGACTGGAGCTGGACAAACCAAGCAACTTACTTTCACCGTTGAAGGCCTTGTGGAGAACACAGAATATGAGTTCCGGGTCAAGGCGAGGAATAATGCTGGCTACAGTGAGCCAAGAGAAGCTTTCTCTTCTGTTATTGTTAAGGAGCCACAAATTGAACCAACAGCCGATCTCAGTGACATAAGCAGACAGCTTATAACATGCAAGGCTGGAAGCACCTTTACTATTGATATACCAATCAGTGGGCGTCCAGCTCCTAAAGTGACATGGAAACTTGAGGAGATGAGGCTGAAGGAAACTGAGAGAGTGACCATCAAGACAACAAAAGACCGAACCACGCTGACTGTAAAAGACAGTATGAGAGGTGACTCTGGTAAATACTACCTTACACTTGAGAACACTGCTGGTGTGAAAACATTTACTGTCACAGTGGTAGTCATAGGAAGGCCAGGTCCTGTCACTGGCCCAATTGAAATATCATCTGTATCTGCTGAGTCCTGCGTGTTGACTTGGAAAGAACCTGAAGATGACGGTGGCAGTGACATTACAAACTACATTGTAGAGAAACGTGAATCTGGCACAACAGCATGGCAGCTGGTGAATTCCAGTGTGAAACGCACACAGATCAAAGTCGGTCATCTCACAAAATATCAAGAATACAGTTTCCGAGTAAGCTCAGAAAATAGATTTGGTGTCAGCAAGCCAGTTGAATCAAAAACAGTAGTTGCTGAGCATCCATTTGGTAAGTGGAATGCTTTTCAAATTTTGTTCTTTTCTTCTGACCGAGGTATTTATGATTACCTAACATTTTCCTCCCCACCTTTTCCGTGTTTAGTCCCACCAAGCCCACCTTCAAGGCCAGAAGTCTATTCTGTGTCTGCAAGTGCCATGGCTATTCGCTGGGAGGAGCCCTATCATGATGGTGGCAGCAAAGTCATTGGATATTGGGTGGAAAAGAAGGAGCGTAACACCATCCTTTGGGTGAAGGAGAACAAAGTACCCTGCAGTGACTGTGACTATAAAGTCACGGGGTTGGTGGAAGGCCTAGAATATCAATTCAGAACCTATGCTCTAAATGCTGCAGGTGTTAGCAAAGCTAGTGAAGCTTCCAGACCTGTAGTGGCTCAAAATCCAGTTGGTAAGTATTGCTTCTAGAGTTACATTGTTACTTAAGCTTAAAAAGGACTGCATTTCTCATTTTTAATGCTTTGTTCCTCCAGATCCACCAGGAAGACCTGAAGTAACAGATGTCACCAGATCTACAGTGTCACTGAGCTGGTCACCTCCACTTTATGATGGTGGAAGTAAAATAGTTGGATATATTGTTGAGCGCAAACCATATAACGAATCTGGTGATGGACGTTGGCTGAAATGCAATTATACCATTGTCTCAGAAAACTCTTTTACTGTGACAGCTCTTAGTGAAGATGAAGCCTATGAATTCCGTGTACTGGCAAAGAATGCTGCTGGCGTGATTAGCAAAGGGTCTGAATCAACCGGTGCTGTCATTTGCAAAGACGAATACAGTAAGGAATATTTACTTGGAACAATTAAAACATAATGTTCTATTTTTAGCACTGTCATGTAATTTTTTTTTCAAATCTCTTTTTCCAGCGCCACCAAAGGCTGAACTTGATGCCAGACTGCAGGGAGAAGTTGTGAGCATTAGGGCTGGATCAGATCTTGTTCTTGATGCAGCCGTTGGTGGAAAACCAGAGCCAAAAGTCTTCTGGTCCAAAGGTGACAGGGAACTGGAGCTATGTGAAAAGATATCTCTACAATACACCAGCAAACGAGCTATTGCAATTATCAAGTTCTGTGACAGAAGTGATAGTGGAAAATATACCCTGACAGTTAAAAATGCCAGTGGGATGAAACAAATTTCTGTTCTTGTCAAAGTGCTTGGTATGTATCCCATGATTGATATTAATACTTAGTATACTGAAAAAAACCTGCATTCTTTTAAATAAGAACGAGATGCTTTTCCTTAGCCACTAATAACAATACTTATTTTAATTCCTACACAGATTCACCGGGTCCCTGTGCAGGCAAAATCACAGTTAGCAGAGTAACAGAAGAGAAATGTACTCTGGCATGGAACATTCCTGAGGAAGATGGAGGTGCCGAAATCACTCACTATATTGTAGAAAGGCGTGAAACCAGCAGACTTCACTGGGTTATTGTTGAGGCTGAATGCCAGACTTTATCAACTGTGGTAACAAAACTTATTAAAAATAATGAATACATTTTCCGTGTGAGAGGTGTCAACAAATATGGACCAGGTGTTCCACTTGAATCAGAACCTGTGATTGCCAGGAATGCTTTCAGTAAGTGTTACTGCCTTGCATTCTGCATAAGAATTTGTGGAATAATTCTCATGGATAAACAATGTGTTGAACAATCTTTTTTTTCCCCCCACCTTTTTCAAAAATAGCTATTCCATCACAGCCTGGTGCTCCTGAAGAAGTGACAGTTGGAAAGGAACATATCATTATTCAGTGGTCAAAACCAGAATCAGATGGGGGCAGTGAAATTAAAGACTATCTTGTGGACAAACGTGAAAGGAAAAGTCTGCGCTGGACACGAGTAAATAGAGATTTTACCATTTATGACACCAGACTGAAAGTCACTGGTCTTATGGAAGGGAGCCAGTACCAATTCCGTGTCACTGCGGTGAACGCTGCTGGAAACAGTGAACCTAGTGAAGCATCACAATACATGTTATGTAAAGAACCATCATGTAAGTTTCTATATATAAAACATATTTTAATACGCATTTATAATAATGGAGCAAAAACTCACATTGACCCCTTAACTAAGAAAGCCATAACCACTCATAAACTCACTCAGCTAGATAGTATTGGAATAAATTTAAAACGGTTATACTTCATCTTAAATGCATTTCCCAAAATTAGTTGTTTGGAAATTGGTTTTGAATGCAAAATGTTTTCTGTACAATATAAAATGCATTTTCTTCTTTTTTAAAGACACTCCTGCATCACCTTCAGTTCCAAGAGTTGTGGATACTACAATGCACAGCATAAGTTTAGCATGGTCAAAACCCACATATGATGGTGGTGCTGACCTCTTAGGCTATGTTCTTGAAATGAAAGAAGAAGGTAGTGAACAGTGGTATCGAGCACATACAACTGCCACTCTGAGGAATGCTGAGTTCACCGTGACTGGTCTTAAGACAAACCAGAAATATCAATTCCGAGTTGCTGCAACAAATGTGAACGGTATGAGTGAATTTAGCGAATCATCAGCAGAAATAGAACCTGTGGAAAGAATAGGTAATTTGAAAACCTAATGTATATTTTAAGGAAACTATATTTTCCTTGAGGACTCCTCTGAGATTAACTAATTCCGTGTTTCTTATGCCCTTCATCAGAAACACCTGAACTTGAGCTTGCTGATGATCTGAAGAAAACAGTTACAGTCAGAGCTGGTGGTTCCCTGCGCCTGATGGTCTCTGTATCTGGCAGACCTACTCCTGTAATCACATGGAGCAAGCAGGGTGTTGACCTTGCAAGTCGAGGTATTATTGATACTACAGACAGCTACACTCTGCTTATTGTGGATAAAGTTAATCGGTATGACGCTGGAAAATACGTCATTGAGGCTGAAAATCAATCAGGAAAAAAATCTGCGACTATTTCTGTGAAAGTGTATGGTAAGTACTGCTGCAATTGTATGTGAGCATTACACCACTCCACACGCTCATTGCTCAGAAATAAGTCATTAATTTCCAAAGGAATTTTGCATTTTGAATAACATGAGAATGCTTGAGAATTCGGAGAAACAATCTAATCCAAAAGGAAATATATACTTTCTGGAGCTGTGCTAGTTTATAAATCAAATCCCTACATGTTTATTTATGCAAAAGTAGCCATTGACTGTAAAATGAAAGGATCCAAAAGGGGAACAAAATTTTTTTTGTTTGTTTGTTTTAGATACACCTGGCCCGCCACCTGCAGTGAGAGTTAAGGAAGTATCAAAAGATTCTGTGACACTTACTTGGGACATCCCAGTCATTGATGGTGGAGCCCCAGTCAACAATTACATAATTGAGAAACGTGAAGCTTCCATGAGAGCTTACAAGACTGTCACTACCAAATGCAGCAAGACATTTTACAGAGTTTCTGGACTTCTGGAAGGAGCTCTGTATTATTTCAGAGTACTACCAGAAAATATTTATGGCATTGGTGAAGGCTGTGAAACATCTGATGCAGTACTGGTATCTGATGTCCCCATGGTACCACAGAAACTTGAAGTGATTGACACCACTAAATCAACTGTTACCCTTGCTTGGGACAAACCACTGCATGATGGTGGCAGCAGATTGACTGGCTATGTCATTGAGGCCAGCAAAGCTGGAACAGAAAGATGGATGAAGGTAGTGACATTGAAGCCTAATGTCTACGAACATACCATTATCTCTCTCAATGAAGGTGAACAGTACTTGTTCAGGGTCAGAGCACAGAATCAGAAGGGCGTGTCGGAACCACGAGAGATTGTCACAGCAGTGACTGTTCAAGACCGAAAAGGTAGGTGTCGTGAATTGTATTGAAAACAATAGGGGCGAGCTTACACCAAATTAATGTGATAGTTATAAAACAGGTATTTGAAATATTATTTGCTTTCCTTAGTTCTACCAACAATTGACTTTGCTGGAATACCTCAGAAGACAATCCACGTACCTACTGGCAAGCCCATTGAATTAGCCATTCCAATTGAAGGACGACCACCTCCAACTGCATCTTGGTTCTTTGCTGGTTCTAAACTAAAAGAATCAGAACGCATCAAAACGGAGACTACTGCCAAAATGGCCAAATTAACTGTGCGTGAGACCACCATACATGACACTGGGGAGTATACACTTGAACTGAAGAACACAACTGGAACAGTTACTGATACATTAAAGGTTATAATCCTTGGTAAGGCTTCATCAAAATAATTGTCCATGACCTTCCTCCATTTCAACTTTTACTTGAGAAATATGATTCTACCTTTACACCAGTTTTCTAAATGCCTTTTCTTTTTTTTTTTCTTTTGCCCCCAGACAAGCCGGGACCACCTGTTGGACCTATCAGAATTGATGAAGTTGATGCAAATTACGTAACCATCTCTTGGGAGCCTCCTGAGCTGGATGGTGGAGCTGCCCTTAGTGGCTATGTGGTAGAACAGCGTGATGCTCACCGTCCTGGATGGCTGCCAGTTTCAGAGTCAGTAACCAGGACAACATTCAAGTTCACCAGACTTGTTGAAGGTGCAGAATATGTGTTCCGTGTAGCTGCTACAAACCGCTTTGGAATTGGATCTTACCTGCAGTCTGAAATTATAGAATGCAAGAGCAGAATCCGTAAGTTTGAATTTTTGTTCGTTCTCTACCTTCAAAATTAAAAATATATATTTAAATGGGCTTATATATCCACACATATACTAGAATTTTCTAGATGTTGCTGCTTGCTTTTGTCAGATAAAATTGTACATTATGATGCACAGTAATCTTGTTATTTTCCAGAGGAAAAATGCCATCCATAAATCTGTATAAGTATTATAGATGCACTGTACAGAATGTGGATGATAAACTTGGATTTTCTGCTCAGGTCTACCATCAGTCTTGAAAAATTGCTTTACCCCATTACAAAACCAGAAGTTTTTCACTGGCCTTATTTGTAAATTACTTAGATACCTGCTAATAAAAGAGTTTGATAAGATATTGATGTTACATTGTTATTCACAATACATGACATGCTACTAGAATGTAAAGTCATCTGACAATTTCTTCACTAATTCCATGTCATGTTTTTACAGGTATTCCTGGTCCTCCAGGCACTCCAGAAGTGTTTGATATCTCTCGAGATGGCATGACATTGACTTGGTATCCTCCAGAAGATGATGGTGACTCACAGATTACTGGTTATATTGTGGAACGCAAAGAAGTTCGAGCAGATAGGTGGATTCGTGTAAATAAGGTTCCAGTCACCATGACTCGTTACCGTTCCACTGGGCTGGTTGAAGGATTAGAATATGAACACCGGGTCACAGCAATCAATGCCAGAGGCACTGGGAAACCCAGCCGTCCTTCCAAGTCTGCTGTTGCCAGAGATCCAATTGGTAAGTAATTTCCTACAAAGATTAAACACATTATGGTAGAAGGGAATGACGTTATGGTAGAATTAATTCTAATTTGGAAATTTTTCTGGGTGTATTAACAAATGAGATTCTGACTGGAGAAAATAAAGACGATATTACTGAAAATCTTTAATTCAAAGTTTTCCTTTTTAAATTCACTATAGACTTATTATAAGTTGCAAGTTAGCATTTAATCTTTCAAATAGTCCTAAAAACAAATCACACCTGCCTATCTGATTTTCTCTCCCAGCTCCTCCAGGTAAACCTCAGAATCCAAGAGTCACTGATACTACAAGAACATCTGTCTCCCTGGCTTGGAGTCCACCAGAAGATGAAGGTGGTTCTAAAGTAACTGGCTACTTAATTGAGATGCAGAAGGTTGATCAAATTGAATGGACCAAATGCAATACTACGCCAACCAAGATTCGGGAATACACCTTGACACACCTTCCCCAGGGTGCAGAGTACAGATTCCGAGTGCTAGCCTGTAATGCTGGTGGGCCAGGAGAACCTGCTGAAGTGCCAGGAACAGTCAAAATAACAGAAATGCTTGGTAAGACATTTCAAGACTTAGGTCTTGTTGAAAGCTGTCCTAAAAAAATTTTTGCCTAAAGCAGGTATGACATCATCTGTAGAAGGACATAGCATGACATGTTATTTTTGTTTACAGAATATCCTGACTATGAACTTGATGAAAAATACCAAGAAGGTCTCATGGTGAGACAGGGAGGAGTAATCAGGCTTACAATACCCATTAAGGGTAAGCCCATCCCAGTATGCAAATGGACAAAAGAAGGACAAGACATCAGCAAGAGGGCCATGATTGCAACTTCTGAGACCCACACAGAACTTGTCATCAAAGATGCAGAAAGAGAAGATTCAGGCACCTATGACTTGGTACTTGAAAACAAGTGCGGCAAGAAAGCTGTGTACATTAAAGTCAGAGTGATTGGCATTCCAAACCCACCAGAAGGACCACTTGAGTATGATGATATACAAGCTCGTTCTGTCAGAGTAAGCTGGAGACCTCCTACAGATGATGGTGGTGCAGATATCCTGGGTTATATTGTTGAGAGAAGAGAAGTACCAAAGACTGCCTGGTACACTGTTGACTCTAGAGTGAAAGGGACATCACTAGTGGTGAAAGGACTCAAAGAAAATGTAGAATATCACTTCCGTGTTTCTGCTGAAAATCATTTCGGTATTAGTAAATCTCTCAAATCTGAAGAACCAGCAGTACCAAAGACACCGCTAAGTAAGTTTTGTTTTAGAGTAAAAAAAATAAATTAATGACTACATACATGATCTAAAAGTGCAACAATATATGCAGAAATTTTAATGTTATGTGACTGTTATTTCTACTTTCTCTATTATTATAATTATTAACAGATCCGCCAGAGCCTCCAAACAACCCACCTGAAGTGCTTGATGTTACAAAGAGCTCTGTCAACTTGTCCTGGTCCAGACCTAAAGATGATGGTGGTTCTCGCGTAACGGGCTACTATATTGAACGTAAAGAGACATCTACAGAAAAATGGGTCCGGCACAACAAGACACAGATTACCACTACCATGTACACAGTCACAGGACTTGTTCCAGATGCTGAATATCAATTCCGTGTCATTGCTCAAAATGACATTGGTGAAAGTGAAGCAAGTCCTGCTTCTGAACCAGTTGTATGCAAGGATCCCTTCGGTAAGATAATGTCCACATTAACAGATCTTTTGAAGAGCAGCTTAATGAAATTTAGAGAAAAATCAATTTTCTGTATTTATTTTAATTTTCAGACAAACCAAGCCAACCTGGAGAAATTGAGATCACTTCTATATTTAAGGACAGCATTACATTAGAATGGGAACGACCTGAAAGTGACGGTGGCAAAGAGATCCTTGGCTATTGGGTTGAATATCGCCAGTCTGGAGAAAGCACCTGGAAAAAATGCAATAAAGAACGCATCAAGGACAGGCAGTTTACAGTAGGAGGTTTACTAGAGGCCACAGAATATGAGTTCCGTGTTTTTGCAGAAAATCAGACTGGTCTGAGCAGACCTCGAAGGACCGCTATGGCAGTGAAAACTAAATTAACATGTAAGCAAAAATACATTGTCATATTTTCTGTGATATTGTTGTAATTTGCTACGTCATAAGCCATTTAACACACTGTCTATTTGTTTTATTTGATATTTGCTAACATGACTATACCAAAGGACAGTCTTTCAAGTATGAGAGGATCAAGTACAAAAGAAAATTAATTTCCAGTAATATAGTAATAGAGGAAAATTTCACAGTAATCATCATTATTTTTTTCTTATTCTCTTCGTCGCAGCTGGAGAAGCGCCTGCCATTAAAAAAGAAATGCAAGATGTTACAACTAAACTGGGTGAGGCAGCTCAGCTGACATGCCAGATTGTTGGGAGACCTTTGCCTGATATTAAATGGTACCGCTTCGGCAAAGAGCTGGTACAAAGCAGAAAATACAAAATGTCATCTGATGGACGCAATCATACACTGACAGTAATGACAGATGAACAGGAGGATGAAGGTCTCTACACTTGTATGGCTACCAATGATGTCGGAGAAATTGAAACTAGTGGCAAGCTACTATTGCAGGCTCCTCCTCAGTTCCACCCTGGCTTCCCACTGAAAGAGAAATACTATGCAAGTGCTGGTGGCACTCTCCGCCTTCATGTTGTGTATATTGGCCGGCCAGTACCAGCAATAACTTGGTTCCATGGCAACAAACCTTTGAGAGGATCAGAAACTGTTACTATTGAGAACACAGAACAGTATACTCACCTTGCTATTAAGAATGTCCAGCACAAGACTCATGCTGGGAAGTACAAAGTACAACTCAGTAACACATTTGGAACAGTTGACACTGTACTCAATGTGGAAATACAAGGTAATTAATTTTCTTTTCAGTATTTTTGTGGAATATTTTCTCAAATATTGACTGGAAAAAGAAATTAAACTTTTGTGCTTTTTCTTGTACAGATAAACCAGATAAACCAGAAGGGCCCATTGTTATAGAGTCTATATTGAAGAACTCTGTGGTGATAAGCTGGAAACCGCCAGCGGATGATGGAGGTGTTATGATAACCAATTACATCATAGAGAAACGTGAAGCCAAAGAAGGAGCAGAATGGCAACTTGTATCTTCAAGTATTTCAGGCACAACCTGTAGAATTGTTAACCTAACTGAAAATGCAGGCTATTATTTCCGTGTTTCTGCTCAGAATATGTACGGCATCAGTGAAGCACTGGAGGTCTCATCAGTAGTTTTTATAAAGCCTCCGTTTGGTAAGTAGAGCCCAAAATATCAATGTCTGTATGCCCCCATGTTTTTGTTTAACCCCAGCCAGTAGCTCAGCCCCATGCAGCTCTTCACTCACTGCCCCACCAGTGGGACTGGGGACAGAATCAGCAGGGTAAATGCTGGAAAACTCCTGAGTTAAGGACAGTTTCATAAAAAAGCAAATGCTGTGTGCACCAGCAATGCAAAACAAGGAATTAATTCCCTGCTTCCCGTGGGCAGGCAGGTGTTCCACCACCTCCAGGAGAGCAGGGCCCCGATCACATATAACAGTGGCTTGGGAACACAAAGCCATCGCTTGAAATGTCCCACCCTGAGCATGGTGTCATATGTTCTGGAATATCCCTTTGGTCACTTGGGCTCCCCTGTCCTGGCTGTGTCTCCTCCCACCCTCCCATGCACCCTCATTTGCCTCACCAGTATGGCAGTACAAAAAGAAGAAATGGCCTTGGCTCTGTGTAAGCTCTGCTCAGCAATAATAAAAACATCTCTATATTATCAACCCAGTGTTCAGCATAATTCCAAAACACAATCCCATGTTAGCCATTTTGAAGAAAACTAACTACCCCAGTCAAAACCAGCATACCCTGTAATTAATTAGTAAGGCACGCTCACTTCAGTTTTTGAACTTTGTTATTCTTTACAGAAAAACCAGGACAGCCTGGCCAGCCAGTAGCAAGTGCTATCACAAAGGATTCTTGCGTTGTCTCATGGAAGCCACCTGCAAGTGATGGTGGTGCAAAGATTAGAACTTACTATCTTGAGAAGCGTGAGAAAAAACAAAACAAATGGATTTCTGTAACAACAGATGAAATTCGTGAAACAGTCTACTCTGTGAAAGATCTTATTGAAGGTCTTGAATATGAGTTCCGTGTCAAATGTGAAAATCTTGGCGGTGAAAGTGAGTGGAGTGAGGTATCCCAACCAGTCATTCCAAAATCTGATGTACCAATTAAAGCTCCACATTTCAAGGAAGAACTAAGGAATCTGAATGTGAAATTTCAAGCTAATGCCACATTTGTCTGCAAAGTCACTGGTCATCCTAAGCCAATTGTCAAGTGGTACAGACAGGGCAAAGAAATCATGCCAGATGGGGAAAAGATCAAGATACAGGAATTCAAGGGTGGATATTACCAGCTGGTCATCACAAATGTAACAGATGATGATGCCACGGTATATCAAGTTAGAGCTACCAACCAAGGAGGATCTGTGTCTGGCACTGCCTCTCTGGATGTTGAAGGTGAATGAAGGGTCTTGATAATCAAGACAAATTCTTTTTAATTTTGAATATTTAGACTATTGATACTCTTCTAGTGTGCTTTTGGTTATGTGTTTTTTCTTCTTCTTTCTATTCCAGTTCCTGCAAAGATTCATTTGCCCAAAAACTTAGAAGGCATGGGAGCTGTTCATGCCCTCCGAGGGGAAGTGGTGAGCATCAAGATTCCATTCAGTGGCAAGCCGCCCCCTGTGATCACATGGCAGAAGGGACAAGATCTCATCGATACTAATGGACACTACCAAGTCATTGTTACACGATCATTCACATCTCTTGTTTTCCCAAATGGTGTTGACAGAAAAGATGCAGGGTTTTACATTGTTTGTGCCAAAAACAGATTTGGAATTGATCAAAAAACAGTTGAATTAGATGTGGCTGATGTGCCTGATCCACCAAGAGGTCTGAAGGTAACTGATGTTTCAAGGGATTCAGTCAACTTAACCTGGAACGAACCAGCTACTGATGGTGGAAGCAGGATCATAAACTACATTATTGAAAAACGTGCCACAACAGCAGAGCGATGGATTCGTGTTGCACAAGCTCGTGACACACGATACACAGTGGTGAACCTGTTTGGCAAGACCACCTACCAGTTCCGTGTAATTGCAGAGAACAAGTTTGGCCAAAGTCAGCCTTCTGAACCTACTGATCCAATTGTAACCAAGGAAGATAAGACCAGAGTAATGAACTATGATGAAGAAGTTGATGAAACCAGAGAAATTACGGAAGCTAAAGCAGCTCACTATTCTACAAAGGAACTCTACGACAAATATATGATTGCAGAAGAGCTTGGACGTGGGCAGTTTGGCATTGCACACCGCTGTGTTGAGGCAGTTTCCAAAAAGACTTACCTGGCCAAGTTTGTCAAAGTAAAGGGTGCTGACCAAGTTTTGGTAAAGAAAGAAATTTCCATCCTAAACATTGCTAGGCACAAAAATATCCTGTATCTTCATGAATCATTTGAGAGCCTAGAAGAATTGGTCATGATCTTTGAATTCATTTCTGGAGTTGACATCTTTGAAAGAATCAGCACAGCTTCATTTGAACTTAATGAAAGAGAAATAGTAAGTTACGTACGCCAGGTCTGTGACGCACTAGAATTTTTACATCGTCATAGCATTGGACATTTTGATATTAAACCAGACAACATTATTTACTTGACAAGAAGAAGCTCTGTAATTAAAATTGTTGAATTTGGTCAAGCCAGACAGTTGAGGCCTGGAGATGGCTTTAGACTCCAATTCACTTCTCCTGAATATTATGCGCCTGAGGTACATCACCATGACTTGGTCAGCACAGCTACGGACATGTGGTCAGTTGGTGCTCTAACATACATACTTCTCAGTGGCCTTAACCCTTTCATTGCTGAAACAAACCAACAAGTTATTGAAAATATTCTAAATGCTGAATATAGCTTTGAGGATGAAGCATTCAAAGAGATAAGCATTGAAGCCATGGATTTCATTGATCGCCTACTAGTAAAGGAAAGAAAATCTCGGATGACAGCTGCTGAAGCGCTTAATCACGTGTGGCTAAAACAGCAGACAGAAAAGACCAGCACTAAATCCATTAAGACCTTGAGGCACAGGCGTTACTATCAAACTCTGGTAAAGAAAGAGTGGAACACAGTTGTGTCAGTAGCCCGCATTTCCTGTGGAGGGGCAATTAGATCCCAGAAAGGCATAACTGTGGCTAGAGTTAAAGTTGCCCCAATAGACATTGGGCCTATTGCTGGGCAGATAAAGCATAATGTTGCAGAAGAAGGAGGCCATGCCAAATATGTATGTACAATTGAAAACTATGATGAGTCCACACAAGTCACATGGTACTTTGGTATGAGACAATTAGAAAGCAATGAGAAATATGAAATCAAATATGAAGATGGTGTGGCAACCATGTATGTCAAAGATGTTTCTAAAGCAGATGATGGTACCTACAGATGCAAGGTAGTAAATGATTATGGTGAGGACAGCTCTTATGCAGAACTTTTTGTTAAAGGTGTGAGAGAAATTTCTGAGCACTACAGATGCAGAACTGTTAGAAAAGTGAAACGACGAGTTGATACTATGAGACTATTAGAGCATCCCCCAGAATTTACTCTGCCTTTGTTTAACCGCACTGCCTATGTCGGAGAAAATGTCAGGTTTGGAGTAACTATAACAGTTCACCCAGAACCTCGCTTAACATGGTACAAATCAGGCCAGAAAATCAAACCTGGGGATGATGATAGGAAGTATACTTTTGAATCAGACAAAGGTCTTTATCAACTTGTCATCAATAATGTCACTGAAGAGGATGATGCTGAATACAGTATTGTGGCACGCAATAAATACGGTGAAGACAGCTGCAAAGCTAAGCTGACTGTGATTCCACATCCACCTCCAGCAGATGCCACACTCAGGCCAATGTTTAAAAGACTGCTGGCAAATGCTGAATGTCAAGAAGGCCAAAATGTCAGTTTTGAGATCAGGGTATCTGGTGTGCCAAAACCAACACTGACATGGGAGAAAGATGGTCAACCTCTATCCTTTGGTCCCAACTTTGATATAATTCATGAAGGTTTAGATTATTATGCTTTGCATATCAGAGATACTTTACCAGAAGACAGTGGCTACTACAGAGTTACTGCTACAAACAGTGCTGGATCTACGAGCTGTCAGGCTTATCTAAAAGTCGAACGCTTGAAATATGTCAAGCGTGAGTACAAGACAGAAGAAGAGCGGGAGAAGCATGTACAAAGGCAAATTGACAAGACCTTACGAATGGCAGAAATTCTTTCTGGGGTTGAAGCAGTTCCACTGACACAAACTGCACAAGAGGCTCTCAGAGAAGCTGCTATCTTATATAAACCAGCTGTTAGCTCAAAGACTGTTAAAGGTGAATATGAAATTCAGAAAGAAGAAAAGAAGGAGAAGGAGGAAAGGCGACTTCGTATGCCATATGAGATCCCAGAGCCTCGCAAACATGTGCGCGCTGCTCTTGAGGAAGATCAGCTTATTAAACACTATGTGCCTCTGTCAGACATGAAGTGGTACAAGAGGCTGCGAGACCAGTATGAAATGCCAGGAAAACTTGAGAGGACTGTTCAGAAACGCCAGAAACGCATACGTCTTTCCAGGTGGGAGCAATTCTATGTGATGCCACTGCCACGCATTTCTGATCAGTACAAGCCTAAGTGGCGCATACCAAAGCTCACACAAGATGATCTTGAAATTGTAAGACCAGCACGTCGGCGTATCCCATCTCCAGAGTATGAATATCACTACAGACCAAGAAGGAGATCGCTTGGTGACTTGTCTGATGAGGAATTGCTCATGCCGATAGATGACTATTTAGCCATGAAGAGAACTGAAGAGGAAAGACTGCGCCTTGAAGAAGAGCTGGAGTTAGGCTTTTCTGCTTCCCCACCAAGCAGAAGCCCCCCACGCTTTGAACTGTCTGCCCTTCGATATTCTACTGCAGCAGCACAGGTCAGTTCAGAGGAAGAAAGAAAAAGAGAGCTGAGGTATTCAAGCTATCACATTCCAACTAAAGCTGAGACCAGTGCAAGCTATGCAGAACTTCGTCAGCGTCATGACAGGGCTGCCTACAGACCACCTAAACAAAAGCAAAGAATAATGGATGAGAGGGAGGATGAAGAATTGCTCCGGCCTGTTGGCACTGATCAGAGACTCTCTGAGTACAGGAGTGAGCTCAAATATATGGCAGAAGAAGAAAAGAGTAGACTCAGGAGAAGGAGGGAAAGAGAAATAACTGAGATCGCTTCAGAAGAAGAAGAAGAAATAGAAATGGTGCAATATGCTCACAGAGAATTCTCACCTCCCTCTAGATTATTAAGGAGAAGAAGATCCCTTTCTCCAACTTACATTGAGTTGATGCGTCCTGTATCTGAATTAATTCGACCTCGCTCACGACCTCCTGAAGAAAGTGAGAGAAGATCCCCAACACCAGAGAGAACTCGACCACGCTCGCCTAGCCCAGTCTCTAGTGAAAGATCTCTCTCCCGCTTTGAGAGGATGGCAAGATTCGATATATTTTCTAGATACGAGTCCATGAAATCTGCTCTGAAAACTCAAAAAACAATGGAAAGGAAATACGAAGTTCTGACTCAGCAGCCTTTCACCCTTGACCATGCTCCTCGCATAACCCTGAGGATGCGTTCACACCGGGTACCGTGTGGCCATAATACCAGGTTCATTCTAAATGTTCAATCAAAACCAACTGCTGAAGTGAAGTGGTACCACAACGGCATTGAGCTTCAAGAGAGCAGTAAGATACACTTTACGAATACCAGTGGTGTATTAACTCTGGAGATTCTCGACTGCCACATTGATGACAGTGGAACATACCGAGCTGTATGCACAAACTACAAAGGGGAATGCTCTGATTATGCAACGCTAGATGTTACTGGAGGAGATTACACTACATATTCTTCCCAGAGGAGAGATGAAGAAGTACCAAGGCCAATTTTACCTGACTTGACAAAAACAGAGGCATATGCAATCTCCTCATTTAAGAAAGCATCTGAAACAGAAGCAAGTTCCTCAGTAAGAGAGGTCAAATCAGAAGTGTCATCAACAAGAGAATCACTTTTATCCTATGAACACTATGCTGCTTCCGAAGAAAAAGTCACTGCAGCTGAGAAAAAGTCATTGGAAGAAAGGACTTCCCACAAAGCATTTAAAAGCACTCTGCCAGCAACAATCCTTACAAAGCCACGGTCAGTCACAGTTTCTGAAGGGGAGACTGCAAGATTTTCCTGCGATGTTGATGGTGAACCAGCACCAACAATAACATGGCTCCGTGCAGGTCAACCTATTGTTTCTTCGAGGCGCTTCCAAGTAACACGAACACAGTACAAGTCTACCTTGGAAATTTCTTCCGTCCAGACATCAGATGAAGGAAGTTACACTGTTGTGGTGGAAAACTCTGAAGGAAGACAGGAAGCCCATTTTACTTTGACCATTCAAAGAACAAAGATTCCTGAAAAAGCAATTACATCACCTCCAAGGATCAAATCTCCTGAGCCTCGTGTAAAGTCACCAGAGCCAGTTAAGTCTCCTAAACGAGTGAAATCTCCGGAACCCATCAGCAGTCCACCAAAAGCTAAGTCACCACCTGTAGAAAAAATGGTACCAACAGAGAAAGTACAATTACCAGCTGCTTCTCCACCAAAGATAAAACAGCATCTGAAAGTAGAAACTCTTGGAGATAAAGTAAAGTTATCCTGTGCAGTTGAAAGCAATGTTTTAAGTGTCAGAGAAGTGGCTTGGTATAAGGATGGCAAAAAACTGAAAGAAGACCATCATTTCAAGTTTCATTATTCAGCAGATGGCACTTATGAGCTCAAAATTCATGAGCTCATGGAATCTGATAAAGGAGAATACACCTGTGAAATTATTGGAGAAGGAGGTGTTTCAAAAACTAACTTCCAGTTTACTGGCCAAGTATTTAAAAATATCCATTCCCAGGTAAGAGCTGTATCTGAGTCTCATAAAACAGTTCAGAAAGAAGATGAGTTACTTATGGTTTCTACCCAGAAGAAATCAGTAGTGGCAACTGAAGAGAAATCTGCAGTTCAAGAAGTCATTAAAAAGTCAGTTGTTACAGAGGATGTCAAACAATTGAAAACAGAAATTACAGCTTCTTCAACTAAAATGACAATGTCTGAAGGGCAGAAAGTGACATTGAAAGCCAACATTCCTGGTGCCTCTGAAGTAAAATGGGTGCTGAATGGAATGGAGCTGAGAAATTCAGATGATTACAGATACGGTGTTTCTGGAAGTGATCACACGCTAACTATCAAAAAGGCCAGTAATAAGGATGAAGGTATACTCACCTGTGAGGGTAAGACTGATGAAGGCATTATTAAATGCCAGTTTGTTGTGACCCTTTCTAAGGAGCGCTCCAGTGAACCAGCATTCATCATGCAGCCGAAGTCTCAAAATGTCAATGAAGGACAAGATGTGTTGTTCACCTGTGAAGTTTCTGGGGAGCCTTCTCCTGAAGTTGAGTGGTTAAAGAATAATCAACCTGTAAGTAATCATTTAATATGTTTACTTGAAAAATTAGAATTATTCATAAAATTGATCTTAATGAAACCATTTATGTTCACCTCCTTAGATTGCAGTTTCATCGCACCTCAGAGTATCTCGCTCCAAAAATATATATTCTCTTGAGATTCGAAATGCAGCAGTGAGTGACACTGGAAAATACACAGTCAAGGCAAAAAATTACCATGGGCAGTGTTCTGCTACTGCATCTTTAACTGTACTCCGTAAGTTTATTCTTCGGATTCTTGTGTTCAGAATAATCACAGCTTTTTGCTGTGGTGTGTCTACTAAAATGACTATGTGATAAAACCTACTAGCAATGTTGACTTTGCTATTTTAAGAAATTCATCTTTCCTTTGTACAGGAAAGATGTATATATACAGCCCTAAAACAGCATTAGAAATCTTTTTAACACCCACAGAGTAGCACAGAGGTGCTTTATTACATCAACAGGTGCATGTTAAGCGAAAGCTATGAGCATTTGTTCTAGGATGAGTATGTTAAGACCTTGGTGCTGGCAATAATTCTCATTTACTAACAAAATCTGTTACAATAAAACAAAGCCATTCTATGGTTTTAAAATGTTATGGCAACTTAATTGAACTGGGTTTACTGTTTTATTGGCTATACCATATCCCAGTTCCTAGCATCAAGGTGTGGCTGTCATTTGCTTGCATGACTGTGTTTGAGTTTAAAGCAAAGCTGCAGTGAGTGAGCTTTCCTGTTGCCCTTTACAGCTACAGAACAATGCAGTGAAATACAGATTTTACTATTCTGTGTTTTTATGAACTTGAAAATGTTTCACAGCTTCTACAAATATGAACTGAATATACACAATTTCCCAGAGTCTAATTCTAGCAATGGTTCTAATAAGAAACACTGTGTGATGACCTGTTTTCTCTTAAGTATGTATGTTTTTCCTTGAAGCTCATACATACTGTAAGTTTCATTGCCTATTTTTAATTTCTGAATTACTGCTTGTGATTGGGATATCTTGAATCAAATGCACTGCAGTTTTCCATTGAAAGCAAAGTGTGCCGTCTTCATTTCTGTAAAATTAACCATACAGAATTGCATGACTTTGTTCGTTAATGTGATGTTGTTGCTTTTTCCTTCTATGTTTGCAATGCTCCTCAGCTCTAGTTGAAGAACCTCCGAAAGAGGTAGTATTGAAGACCAGTGGCGACGCAAGCATGCACGAAAGTTTTTCTTCTCAGTCCTTTCAAATGGCTTCTTCTAAACAAGAGGCTTCATTCAGCAGTTTCAGCAGTAGCAGCATGACTGAAATGAAATTTGAAAGCATGTCTGCCAAAAGCATGTCCTCCATGAAAGAATCCTTTGTAGAGATGAGCTCCAGCAGTATTATGGGGAAATCTAGCATGGCTCAACTGGAGAGTTCAACTAGTAAAATGCTTAAATCAGGTCTCAGAGGTGAGCATTACAATTATTGGTAGAGTTAGTGCTTCAGCTATCCTGAAGTAGTCCTCAGAGTAAAGCTGCTGCATGGCTTAGTGAAAACAGACTAACTTGGTACTTCTTCTCCTGTTTTATAAAGGAGTACCACCCAAAATTGAAGCTCTCCCATCTGACATCAGCATTGAGGAAGGAAAAGTTCTCACACTATCCTGTGCCTTTTCGGGTGAACCTGCTCCTGAAATAACATGGTACTGCAGAGGGAGAAAAATTACCAGTCAGGACCAGCAAGGCAGATTCCACATCGAAACCAGTGAAGATCTAACCACCCTGATCATCATGGATGTCCAGAAGAACGATGGTGGACTTTACACTCTGAATTTAGGGAATGAATTTGGTACTGATTCTGCCACTGTGAATATAAATATCCGATCACCTTAGAGAGCTTAATCTGTATTATTTACACTTGTATTTTTACAAGTGATTCATATATGGACTGAAATATCTGATATGTAAATATAAAAGAAAAATATTTTTTTACCTACCTGAACGAGACAAAGTCCAGATCTATACATTATGACTTATAGTCATTATTCACCTAAGAATTTAAAATGCTTTTTTCACTGACATGTACATACTGTATATAGCCGAAGTTAACGGTTATAAAGTTTTGTACCATTTATTTTATGACATTTTGAAACGTAACTTTTGGAACAGTTGGCAGGGGAAAGTTTCCTAGCAAACGACTACCCTGCTCAACATTTAACTAATTTTTGCGCCTCAACTCATTGTTGATGTCTAAGAATGCCTCAACAGGTAGAGAGGCTCCCTGTTGAAGATTACCTACACCTAAGACATGATACAGTGCACAGTATTTCATACGTGCACAAATATTTATGTTGAATCGGGAATGTAAGGCATTAGTGATGTTTGCAATTACCCTCCTGTAAGCATTGCTTTAATGTTTTACATTTAATCTGATTATGTCATAATTTTCATACCTGACTGACAATTTCTGGACAAAGTGCAAGCGGCCAGCACTTTGTTCACCCACTGTGTACTGTTTCTGACACATTGACTGCCTGAATAGCTTTTAAAAAAGTAACATCACCTGGCCATCCCCTTAATCAACAAAGCTATTTAGGTATTCAAGTGCAGCAGCAGTACCCGATCTCGGAGGTTCTTAGGGTGCAGTGATTGAGTTTGTGTGGTAGTATTAGATACCCAGTAGTCACTTCCAGGCAACTAAGTAATGAACCACAGTTTGAAAACAAACTGTTGCTACAACATCAAATACCAGCCTGCACTTCAATTTGCTTTAGTTCTCCTAATGTAGTATTAGAGCTTGGTAGCTGTTGAACCTCCTTGAGATATAATTGTTCATTTGAAATAAAGCATGCTTTCTGCACCATAAAGTCTGTGACTCCTTTATTTATTATGCTGTTTTTACAGCTCCTGTACTACTCTACAGAAAAAGAGTTACTGAAACAAAAGATTAGGTAGAAATGCAGTTCTCCAATGTAAACCAGGTACTTAACTGCTGACAATCCAGCCATCTATCAGAAACAGCATGTCCACCAGCCAGCCTTGGAAAATGTCATTTTAAAAAAAATTTTCTTCAAAGCTTCGTCATTGAAAAAGGATAAATTCTAGCACATGCCTAGGCATTGTGTTGTTCTTATCCCTCTGTTATTTCCAAGCTTTCCTCTACACCACCTTGGTATTTTGGCAGCTGCAACTAGTACAGACTAGTTGACCCTACTTGCCTGGACCAAGAAGTTGTCACCTCGCATGGGTGATAATCAATTCTTCATCCCACAATTCAGCTGACATATCTGTCAGAGCAAAGTCTGTCTTCACATTTGGGGGTTGTGGCAGGGGATGGGGGTTGGGATCTGTTATCTATGGGGAAAAGAGTATCAAGGTCAGAGGAGCAAGTCTGCTTCTAGAATTCACTCGGTAGAAAAAGCTTGAGAGGAAACACATTCACTCGGGAGCTGTGAAATTCTCTGAAGCAGAGCAAGAGCCTTAGTTAGCAAACATGATGCACCACTGTGACTCTCAGCATACCACTAATACTAAAAAAAAGCAAAAGGCTCAAATTTATCAGAAGTAACAAAGCAGACAGAATGTTTAAAAACCTATTCCAAAATATCAACTACTATCTATTCAAATTATGCAGGAAAGCTAAGAAATGGGGACAAAACAAGGACTAATGTAAAAATAAGGATTTCAGAAGAGCCTGGGTTAGGCCAAAATCCAAACTTTTTCAAGCAGGAATTATAAACATTAAAGAGTTTAAGAGTTCATGGTTTTTTGTCCTTAGGGAGAAAAGTAAAAAAACAATTAAAATTAAGTTTAAAAGGCTGTATATTTTAATCTTTAAACCATTCAAAGAGAAAAAACCCCAAAAACCTCAAGAAAAGCCTCCAATTCTCCTTTCTTTAGATGTTTAAAAACACCCCAACCAACAAACTCAATACAAGACACAAAAATGCATACGTACATTCTCGTTTAGCTAACGGGTAACGTGTACACAGGCACAAAATAAAACTAACACTAGAAACACACTAGATATTTAATCATCTCAGCAGAAAGAGATCGTGATGGACAGTATCTGCAGATTTAACCGTGGTTTCTTCTACACCAAGGCTACTGGAAAATCATGGCCTCTACTAAGTCTCAAAACAGCCAGTCGATGAAGGGGAAGCACACTGGTGTGTAAGCAAGTTCATCCTGCCAGTACCTCTCTGGCCCAACTCTGCACAGCACTTAAGCAACCCTTTTCAGCAGATGAGTCACTCACATGTCTAAAAATAGGATTTAAAATACTTAGGGGCTTTGCTGAAACACAGCTTGAATAGCTCATGTTGCAGGCCGACCAGCTGAGCCAGTGTTTTTCCACAAGACTGCTAAGCAAATGCTAACCTGGAGTGACATTGCTGAACTCACAACCTAAAGCTTCGATATTCCATTTCACAGAACACATCCCTAAGAATAACATTTTTCAAGACAATACCTTGAGCAGTCTCTGGCTGAAAAGAAATAAACATTTTGAATTATTTACTTATTATATCCAGGTCAAATACTGTGATTTCTAACTATATAAGCTGACATTTTTTCTCTTCAAAGATCAGATCTATTGAGCTACAGGATTGAGTTTAGAAAAATATCTCACCACTGATGTATGTGTATGAAAGCATTTGGCATTCATGTTTCCTGAGTGCTGATGCATAAGGAAAAACTTCAACAACACTCTGTGAGCTGCTGTATAAATCTTACTATAGAGCTATGTATTTTCTGCTAACATTTTACATGTAGCAGCTTGAGAAAAATAACTGTGGAGAGCCACAATAACACTGAGAGATTAATTTTATTGCATTTAAACTCGTCTTCAGACATGGGCATTTCCTTTATTCAAGTATCACACCCCTTTTTTAAGTTTCTAATTTACACCAACAGGAAAAACATCTACACTAGAATACTTGAAGTGATAGGGGTGGAGCAAAACTCAAGTTTGTAATTTGTGAAAATAACCTTAACAAAAACAGGTAAGCGTGATTTCAGTTTTTATGGAATAAAATTTTTTGCAGTAGCAACCGCTGATGTATTCATATCCCAAAGATTGCTTTCTCTGAGGAAAAAAAAGAGTTTAAAAAAGTAAAGCTGAATTACTGAGTTGAAAAACATACAACCATTAATTTGCAGTACTTTAAAGCCCCTGAACATTGTAATCTCAGTATTCACAGCTCTCCAAATCATTGAGTGCTTTACCATTAATTCTTTATAATGGAAGCTGGTAATTTCTAAGCATTCTCTTTCTAATTATCTGATGTTAGAAACTTCAGAAATATAACTGAAGTTACCGCTTTTCACCTAAATATATGTCCCGTGCTTATATTCTCTAAATGATGAATGCTTTTTAGAGATTTGAACTGGTTTCAGATTGATCTCTTCAGAAGAATGTGAGAACAAATCCAGAAGTACCAACTACCTATTCTGTTGAGGTTCAGCTCTCATTCTGCTCTAGAACAACTGATACAATCAGGCACTCCTGATAAACTTTCCCATAAATTTGAAAATTAAATATCTAAGAGCAGACAGGTATTTTTTAGTCTTACTATGTATGGATCATTGTGATTCAGCCAGATAATTTTCAGAAATTATTTCTTAACCCATTACCAAAAGCAGGACACCATATCATCTTCACTATTTCACTCAATTACACTCAAATTTCTGTTCAAAACATCCTACAATGCATCTAAAACAAGGCTGATTTAACAGAAACATATCACACATATACACATAAAGCTGAAATGATGGCTCTGCAGACCTAGAAAAACCCAAAACAGCACTGAAGCAATTACATGCAAATTTTGTGCTTGAATCTGATTACAACAACTTTTGTCTTGTGGCCAGTATTTAAAATTATTACTTACTACTACATTCACTTTGACTTTGCACAATGTGGAGTCCAACGTCTTTTCTTCACAGTAGTTGAAAGCAGAAAAATGTATCTGTCATTATGACATGTAATGAACACTGGAGAAGCTGGCAGAGACCTCACTGAAACTTCAAAAAGCACCTCTGACAGCGTATTATTCAAGACAACACTCTCATTGCAGTATGTAGTTTACTTCTCTGAACATCTTCTTTAATACTTATTTTTACAATTGTCGTGTCATACAGAATATATTAAAGCAAACATTCAGAAAAAAAATGTACAAGCATGTGTCTGGCTGATATGCATATGCCAGTTTGCATGAAAACTGACAGAACTGAGCACAAATGACAGTTCTGAGCTGGTATACACAAACCCCTTTTACAACCATTCAATTCCACTTGAACCTGACATAATGGTTTATAAATTAGCATTTTATATAAGGCCAACAGCTCATATGTTTTTCCTCAATATTTGGACCTATTTTGATTTCGATAAATCAACATTCCAAAAATTCATAAGGAAAAACTCCCATTCCCATCTGTTCTTTACAGCCTGCTTCAAATTATTTATATACACAAAAGGAAGACTAGTTAAACCAAATTAAAGATCTGATTATAAAAACAGATTTTGGTATGTGCTTGAGTACAAAAAACCCTGTACATTTATTTAGCAATTATGTAAATCAAGAAAAGTAAATGGCTTGCTTCAAGTGCTCTACAGCTAAGACTTTATCGACCAAGTTCATCCCTAAACAAACACCCAAAAAGTCCCCAAAAGCTTACAACGCTAACATTAACAACCTTCTTGACCCAGGTGCTAGTAGGCACTATTATACTATATTACTCATCAATAATACAGAGTGTCAGACTCTGACCTCACTTACAGTTAATGCAAATTTACACTGATGTAACTGAGAGCAGAATCCATCTTCTGGTGTATACCACCTTCAAATGATATAAAGGAGTTGCAAAAACAGATGCTCCCTTTTGTATAAATATGTAATAAATAAAACATGTATAGATACAAATATTCATTACAACAGCAGCTTAGAATGGTCTAACATTTCAGCTCTTGTTTTTATCATACTTTGCTAAAAATACATCTTAAGTAAGCAGAGTAAATCTTAACAGTACTGTATTAATTATTTGTGATGCTAAACACCCCAGAAACAATTTATGCACATTTTGTAGCTTTTAATAGATTTTTAGACCTTTAGTAGTGAAAGTAGGTAGAAATTTTTGATGCAAAAAAGAATAAATAAATAAAAACTATTAAATATCCCATGTTTGGTACAAATACTTCATATTAAGTTATTTTTATACATTTGTTTAGAAAAATACACTAAATATTTCTACTTTCATTGCCTAAAAATAAGGACTGGATAATGTTTATCCTTGTGTTTTTAAAGGCGGCAATGTCAATTACCGTCAAGCTGCTGGAGCAGAGCCATTAGTGCCCATTCCCACAGCCCTTGCACTGGCAAAAAAAAAAAGCCATTGTGGGGCTAATCACAGCTTCAGGTGGATGACCTGGTACAAATGACCACGAGGCCCATGGCACAAGTTGCATTTTCTCCAAAAAAATGAAAACCTTTTGCTGAAGTTTATAATGCTCATTTACTAATGTATTGGTCAGACCTCCACACTTTTTTAAAAAGAGCTGCATTTACAAATGTGGATGCTTATCTGTTAAAGCCATCATTTGTTCCAAAAAATGCACATTCAAACTGTGAAATATTAGGAAAATACTCTTGCAAATAAACTATATAAAGATAAAATACACTTCAAAGATAGTATTTATGTTATTCTATAAAGTGCAGAGAAATCCTTCTAAAAAGGGAAATAACTACTTCCTATAACAACAGTATAATTACAGCAGCTTTTGCATAGCATTATTTATAGAAAATTTAATACTTTCAGTTGCTTCAGGACGAAAAGGATGAAAGAGTCTCTTCCAGTTCAGATCTTTCCTTTGAAACTGATTTACTTTCTTCAGGAATGGTTGATGATACCAGATCTCCATTGACAACACTTCTAGAACAATGAGCAGATCCTATAAAGAGATCAATTAAGTATTTATTTTCACTCCCTGAAAATATCATCCAATCTGTCAATTATTATATTTGCAAAGTATTTCCTATATATAAGCAATCAGAAGAACTAGTCAAGTTAAAGTCTGCTTGAGAGCAGTTATAATGGAGTCAAAATGCCAGCAAGATTCAGTAGGAAAAAAACCACAGAACTGGTGACTAAGTCAGCCCCTCTAATCACCAGAGACTAAATTCTGATCATGATCTTTATTCCTGGCAAGGCTGTGTGCCTTCAGAGCAGTGCTGTTCTCTACAAATGGCAAGAAGCCACAGATATGAACCATCTTTACACAATACACTGAGTGAAAACTACCCCTGAAACTCACAGAGGTCAAGAAAAAAGATTAATTTCTTCTGTGACAATAAGCAGGTGGCAAACAACATTATTCCACATCACTTACCAGAAAATCATTTGTGTGAGAGTCTATTAGGACAAACATCCCTTTTCTGGATATGTCTCAATTTTATCTTGCCAGTAGTCCCACTGACTTCACTATAACTACTCCAGCTGTAAAATCATTTGTAATATACATGGAAGCCACCACAAGTCAACCAGGTAACAAACCATACAAGTCCTCTGATTTATCATATAAGAATCTTACAAATAAAATGTTTTTCCTCATGTTGGTATCAGTACTAGAACAGACGCTCTAAAAAGAGAAATAAATTGTGCTGAAAGATAAAAACTCCCTCCCTTTCAAACTTACTCTGAGAATCTTCAGAAGGTGTATCACTATAAGATTCTGTATCCGAGTATGTTCTTCTGCGCCGCTGAGAAAATCTGTGAAGAGATGAACCTTGTTCTTTTACAGAGTAATTAATCCTACAAAGGAAATTAAATCTATTAGTAAGCAAAATCTGTAAGAATCTACACTAATCTTATATACTTTAAATTGAAATAACTTTGGTTCTTAGATTAAATTGTCAGTATCAATGCTTTTTACTATAGTAAATATACTACTATAGCAGATTAAAAACAGCACAGTCAACAACCTTAATTTCAGAATTGCAAAGCCTGAAAGTGAAAATAAAAATGAAGGACATAATTTGAGAATCTAAAATACTGACTGAAAAAGAACGTTAGCATTTCAAGTGCTTAATTTCATTAACTTGTCAAAACAAGCCATTTGTATAAGGCTTCTAGTATGACGAAATTTTGGTACTGTATTAAAAATAGGAGCTGCCACTGGCAGCTGATAATCTCCTTTTGTTTTCAAAATTAGATCAATTTATGATTTTAAATTTGTTCACCAAACAATTGTTCTCACATTTCAGGGAGGTCTTTTGAGATACAAGAAAAAAGCCTCAATAAACAGAAAATTACCTTTCTGAATAGCAAGGACCAGGGTGGCTAACAGAACGCTTCATCTAGGGGGAAAAGAAATTCCAAAGAACAAACAAAAATGTCACAAGCTACTCAGAAGAATAATGATATCTACATTATTTTCACTTTATTTACAGTCTATAAAGAGAGATGGTCATATTTTTTTTATAAAAAGCAACCACTCTCAGTTAAAAGTCTGATTTAACTATACAAAAACAGATGGATTGTCATCAATATTAAAAGTTTTAGAACATTCACACAGGAAATAGCTTACTACAAAAAGATGCTACCTCCTATCTATGAAATTCATTCCCTCATATACTGAAGCACCTCCAGGAGCCATTGTTAATTGCTATAATATAAAGGAGTATCAAGACATTTTTCCTTTACCAAATGGACTTTAAAATTCCTCATTACACAATAAAGCCAAATTATGCCTCTTGATTCCTTTCTCTGCTATCACTGTCAAATCTCTAGGCATATCAAAGAAAGTTTGTATTTTAAATCGTAATGATCAGCTTTGTAAGTAAAGTGATTGAAGATAAAGAGATGAAAGATCCA
Organism: Catharus ustulatus; assembly: GCF_009819885.2. Taxonomy (NCBI): domain Eukaryota; kingdom Metazoa; phylum Chordata; class Aves; order Passeriformes; family Turdidae; genus Catharus; species Catharus ustulatus. The sequence goes on from NC_046227.1 coordinate 15,647,286, forward strand.
TATGGAAAGAAAGACATTCCCATAACAAAATTGCACAATACAGCTCATCTTGGAATACATACACAGAACTGAGAAAGCATTTGATTCCCCATACACTGTCCTTCTCAGGGAATTAATCAATAGTGAATAGTTATGTAATATCTTTATCATTATATATATTTCTGTTAAATAAGAGAATGATATATTAATACAAACATCTTGACTTACATACACTGAAATATATACTATCTCACTGAAGTGCTTCAAGTCACAAAACACTTATGCAGGAGATGAAATTATGTAATTTTTGTTATAAGTGTACAGTTCACACTCTAAAAAAACCAATCAGTTGAGCTGAGGAAAAGTTAAACCTCATTCATTTGAGATACCTCATTACAGGGTCTTGACATGTATGATAAATTACAGTAATTTCACGACTATAAGGCGCACCCTTTTGACTAAAATTCTGGTCCGAACCCAGAAGTGCGCCTTATACTCCGGAGCACCTTATCTATGGACAAAGTTCGGAAATTTGCCAACCCGGAAGTGCGAGCCGGGCGAGCTGAACCGCAGCCGAAACAAATCCCAAACACTGACAAAGTGTCTTGGGTTACAATACAGGAGGTGATCAAAGTATCTATTCTATCACTATCTGTTGTGACCAGGTGGGGCAGTGATCCTTATCTCCATGGGAGATACTCTGCTAATGGGCCATCCATTGAAACCAGGCAGGGCACGGTTCTTTATCTTTGCACCCCCCATCCTTCCTCCAGAGAGTTATCTTCTGCTAATGGCCCATTGAGTCCCACTGTGTGACTGATAAAATTACTGCATCCCATTGAAAGTTGCTCCAGCCAGGGGGAAGACCCAAGCCTTTCCTACCTAGTTAAAAACTGAAATTCTGGGACACTGAGTACCCTTTCTCTACTGGAGTCTAGAAAAAAAAAGAGATTTCTCCACATCCCTACTAGACCTCTGCAAGGAAACTGCACCTTCTACAAGACCACTGTTTCAACTGAACCACATCTGTCACCGTAAGAAGACTGCAGCCACTATTTAATCAAACTGCTACTAACACCCTGCCTGATGGGGTGTCAGGTTGTACTCTGACTTTGTCAGGGTTTGGAGTTTGTTTCTTTGTAGTACTGTATTTCTATTTTAATTTCCCTAGTAAAGAACTGTTATTCCTAATTCCCATATCTTTGCCTGAAAGCCCCTTGATTTCAAAATTATAATAATTTGGAGGGAGGCGGTTTACAGTCTCCATATCAAAGAGAGGCTCCTGCCTTTCTTAGCAGACACCTGTCCTCCAAACTAAGACATAAAGTCAGAGCACAACCTGACACCCCGTCAGGGTGACACCCGTCAGTCAAGATGTTGGTAGCAGTCCCATCAAATGGTGGCTGCATTCCTCCTGCAGTGACAGATGGGGTTCAGAAGAAGCAGTGGTCTTGTAGAAGGGTGCAGCCTCCCTCTGAAGGTCCAGCGATGATATAGAAAAAAAGTCCGGTTTTCCTCTGGAGTCCAGGGAAAAGAGGGCGACTTGGTGTCCCAGAATTTCAGTTTTTATCAGGTAGGAAATACTGGGCTCTCCCCCCTAGCTGGAGTAACTCCCAATGGGATAAAGTAATTTTATCAGTCACACAGTGGGACTCAATGGGCCATTAGCAGAAGATAACTCTCTGGAGGAAGGATGGGGGGTGCAAAGATAAAGAACAATGCCCTATTGGTTTCAATGGATGGCCCATTAGCAGAGTATCTCCCATGGAGATAAGGATCACTGCCCCACCTGGTCACAACAGATAGTGATAGAAGAGATACTTTGATCACCTCCTGTATTGTAACCCAAGACAGCATGACTGGCATGACTGTTACTCATTACTTACTTTGTTGCGCGCGGATCCTCACTGCAAAAAATAAAGTGCACCTTATAGTCCGGTGTGCCTTATATACGGACAAAGTTCGGAAATTTGCCGGCCTCGGAGGTGCGCCTTATAATACGGTACGCCTTATAGTTGTGAAATTACTGTACTCTGATTATGTAAAGGTTAGCAAAAAAGACTGAGAATGGAAAACTGATTCATATTTGGGACCAGTACTGATTTATAATACAGTCAAGATTTCAGCTGTTGACATCATAGCACATAACAATAGCACAGTGTTCTGATACTCCCCTGCCAATCCAACCACCAGTATAACACTTTGAATTCTAAGATAATATTTCAAAAGGTCTAAACCATTTGAATAGGTGATGGTGACACAGGAGAAACCAAGGGATCAGGGTGAGGCAGCTGGAACATTTCTGGTTTAAACTTGGCATTGGCGATCTTCACACATTCTTCAAGTGTTGTGATAAATGTATTACATGTGGCACTAAGCAAGGAAGAGGCTTCATTCATGTTCTGAAAAGAAATTAAAGCACAAGCATAAGCAAGAAAAAAGAATTAACATAAGCAAATACAACTTTCCTCCACCACCTCTCCCAGATACACTCATTTCCCTCATTACCACTAAGAGATTACATTTCCAATTTTTTTAAAATCAAATTGACCTTACCATAAAGGCCAATTTAAGAAAACAAATGTGACAGCATTGCAATTTCTTTCTGACATCTGAGTTTCTTTAGGGTACCAGCCAACAATGCCTTACTGCAAAGCTTGTCTCAGAGTGACTAACTCAGAAGATCATTCAGTGAAACAAATGAATTGTGGCAGAAAGTGTGAACAGTTTGACCACTCTAGAGCAAGGAGTTGCAGGTCCATTTCTTCCCTAAACTGAAAACTTGCTCTGTTGTGACTAAGTTTCAGACCCTTTGCACTAAACATTGTTCACATGCAGCTCAAGTGTGCAAAGAATGAAGTCATTCATAATTTCCAGTCCTTTCATTCAAAAGCAGGAATACATTGTAGTATTGCACCTGTGCACATTCAGAGATAGGTATCTACACTGCATTTTTCCAATGCCTGGAACACTCGTTTTCACTGATTAAAAATGGAATACCCTCCCACATAAGGAAGTAAGAATGGACAAACTAAGATTGTTTCAACTACTTGAACAGAATTGAAAAACAAAGACAAAATATTGTATTGCTCATATGATAGCTCTTCTGGCCTTTCAACCAAATGGCTCAGAAACACAACAATTTCCTAATACCTGGCAAAACTATAGTTAAACCATCCAGGTACTTTACAGACAGAAAATCACCATTAGTACATCTACACACAAGCATTCTAAAAACTGACATTAGGTTAAGTCTCCCAGCATCAGGGAGATGAGTAAAGTTTAAGACATCAACAGTAACTTGAGGTGTATTACATAATGGAGTGAAAAGAAATTCTAGAATTGTGCACCTCAATGCTGGGAGGAGAGCGAGTCTCATCATGCTGAACAAATTCTTGTATTGTATGAACTTGCTGCATTAAAAGATCACAGTAGAGACGAAGTTCAGACATTTTGGTTTTAAGAGATTCATTGGTCTCACTTATTTCTATGGAAAAAAATGGAAACATCAATTTATTTCCTACAATGTACACACACATTGTAATTTTTAAGCACTTTTCATTTAAACATAAATTTAAAAATCCACTTAAACTTCCAATTAATTTTGAGGAAAACTGTATTCTGCAATAAATCAAGAATTATACTTCAAGCAGACAATACTTGGGATAACTGATGCTAATTTAATTACTATTATGAAAAAGTACATTAACAGGGAAAATAAAAGTTGAACTCTTTCTTAGCTGCCATGTAATCTTGGAAAAAAATTACTGGATAAAACTTATGCCACCCACAAGAGTGGCTGGAAATCAATCATTACATTAAGCCATCCAAGAAAAATTATGGAAAAAAATAGTTACTATAAACAGTTACTGTAACAGAGTAATGAAATGCCTTCCCAACAGCTACAAACAATATGTTTATTCTATTGACAATGCCACCTTGCTGGTATTTTAGCTTCTTAAGATACAAGAGGTCAATGCAGGTGACTTCTAACTCTAATACTGAGGGGGAATTTACCACAGAGATGATGAGAAATAATTACAATTTATATTAAAAGACAATAATACTGACTTTGTACGATAACATTTTTACTATGATTATCTGAAGAAGTGATCTACTCTAGGTAACAGACATACCTTTTTCTTTTTTTGTTCTGGTATCTGCTAAACAGGCTTTTGCACTCCCCAGTGCTACCAGCCATCTTTGCCTTTCAGCTGCATTAACTGCTTTCATATAGAAATGCTGCTCCCCTGGGATGATTAGCTCCATTCTTGTGTTGTCTGTTGCATGAACTTGGGATAGAAGAAAAAAAAATTGAAATACTAATAACTTCAACTCAGTAACAATTATTTATTAAATACTGCTCAAAGTGTTTTAAAATGCTTAGTAGTACAGAAAATCACAATGCACCACTGCTAAATAAGGAAAAGCCCAATGCTGCTCAACCTTTCTCACCCTTTCTTTCACCAAAAGATCAAGGTAATGAGCAAAATCAACTGGAATGGCAAAAAAAAAAATTAAAAGTGATCCTTCCCTCTTTACATCACTGATTTCATCTGCACTAAAGAAACACTAACCAAAAGGAGTGACCACATGAAAAATATTTGGTGGCCCATGTAAAGTAAGTTCCATTTTTTAATAGCAAAGCACCCACATCAAAATCTGAGTCACCTTTGAGGAGCGGGAAAAAAAAGTCATAGTTATCAGCAATGGGAAGCTAGAAAACACCTTGCTATTAGCCAAGGAGGCTGACTCACAATTAGGAATACACTAAAGTCCAAACTCTTAGTTTGGAACAAACAGTTCCCTCACTGTCTCAAATGCATCCATCACCTGTGCACATGCACAGCTGCTAACAGTAACAAGAGTAAAAAATAATCAGGAAACAAAAGACTAAACACTTCTGGTTTATAAGAATCTCCACTTTTGCATCACTGCTGCTGCTCTTCTGGAAAACTGGATTCCATTATTCAGTCTCCATCCCTGCTCATAAGAGGAAAAAATATTCTACTGTTCTACTATTTAGTAGAACTAAATAGCTAGCTGACATAACTTCAACATGAACCACGTGCACATACCTGTTAAAAACAAAAAGCAATAAATGGTGTGTTTTAAATCTCAGAACTCTATTCACATTCATTATTATTTGTGAACTATGAAGCTGACACACTGGACTACAGGTAAACAAAAACAGGAAGAAAAACGTGATGCAAAAATGTATGATTGGTGATCTTTTCTATTTTGATGGCAGCTAAAATCTTCTCATGCAGAAATCTATTAATTCTTACCTTTTATTTCACACACAGCCATCTTTATACTTCCTTTGCTACCTTTGCAAACATCATCCTGGGAATCATAATATGACAATATCCCATTGTCTAAAACAAACCACCGAGGCTGCCAACCTAGAGAGATCAAAAATGTTAAAGAGAAAGTTTAGTCTAATTCCTAAATTGTAAATCAAATTCATCTCTTTGCTGTTAAAACTTTAACAAAAGAGGCAAACACCAAATTATTCTTGTAAGACACCAAGAAGTAAACAATCTGTGCAGTCTGAAGATCAGAGCCACTCTATAACCAGTGTTACATGGATATTCCACTCCCATTTCTTTAGGGTGCAAGATCAGCACTTTTCTTCTCTTTTTACGGTATTCCATTCTAGAGTAAAATTAAATTTTGATTTAGCCACCATGAAGAGTTTCCTCCTGATGCCCAACCTGAACCTCCCATGGTGCTGCTTGAAGCTACTTCCTTCATTCTGTCACTGGTTATTTGTAAGAACAGGCTGAACGTGACCTGGCTCCAACCTCCTGTCAGGGAGTTGTAGAGTGATAAGGTAACCCCTGAGCCTCCTTTTCTCCAGCCTGAGCCCCTTGATCCTGGTATGACTCACTCTCTAGACCCTTCACCAGCTCCACTACCCTTCTGTGGACACTCTCCAGCACCAGCATCATTACAGTTGTAACACTAATTCAAGTGGAGTAAGACCAGGCTACATTAAATCACGTTACCATTCCACGATAAAGAAACAATAACATGCAACTATGTATTGGTCTTTTTCGTTGTTGTTTACTAGCTGTAACAGTAAGCATATGTGTCTTTTTAAATGCAGAGTGGTAACTAAAAAGCATGTCCACACTCAAATTTAAAAGCAGAATGTTAAAAACTACACGCTCCAAAGGAAAAGAACTCACACAGGAAATATTTAAAATAGTGCATGTACATCAACACTAATACTCAAAAAAACATGCAATTCAGAAGACTCTGTCCTGTAAAATGCAACTCAAAAATGCAAGGATCTTTTTTCCTACTACACTGCAACAGCAAGACGTGGACTCTGTCCTGTCAATGCCTGTCAAAACAGTCTTACTCTGCTAAAAAGAGAGCCTACATGAAGAACTATTCCATCCTCACATTATTCTAGTATTGGAAAAAAACACAAGCAAAGAACTTAAAAGGCCAAGTGCCTCACAGAAGCTAACCAAAGAACAAAAACACTTCCTGTAATTTGAAACTGGGCATATCCTACTATTTGAGAAAATATTTAACAAATTTGTACTTCACAAATTCTTATTTGAGGAGAAAAAAGAAAAAAAAAAAACAGTTGCATTTCAGCTTTGCATTTAATGAAGGAAGAAATTAAATGTTTTCCACAACACCTCAGCAACAATAACAAGCTCCTTTGCTGCTTGGTGTCTAGCATTAATGACAAGTACTACAGCCTATTTTCAGCCACAAAAACAGATACTATACAGATAGCAGAGTAACAAGGTAGATGGTAATAAAATTTAAACGTTTTGCTAACATTATTAGATTACTTTAAAAAAAAATGCTGCCCTCCTACATTCTGGAGACTGTAGGTAATCCCTGACACACTAATCTTGAAATGCAGGAACAGATGCTCTCTGTTGGCCAGCATAAGCCTAAGGAAGGGTTCTCAAGTTTGCTGGTTTAGAGGACTACTGGAATTCAGCAGAAGTTAGTGCATGCTAACGGTCTATTGTGTGCACTGCATTCACAGCTACTGATCAGTATTTCCCTATTACACAACAGATTTAAAAGAGGAGCAAACACCACAAGAGCTCATTGCCTTTATCCATTTATCTTTTGTTACAGCAACATTCTCAGTCGTGTAAGTGAAAATGACAATTTCCATTGTTTTCAAAACAACCTTGTGCTCATTCTTTCTCTCATAACCACTTCTTCTCTATGTGTTTTCTATATAGTTATTGTGAAGAAGTGACAAAGACAACAAATACCTATTTAATCACACAACTGTTCCCTTTTACCAAAAGGCCCATATCTGTGGACACATACCTGCTCTGAAAAATGCAAGATTATGCTCTGTACACTTCATTTCACATCGCATCCATACAATCCTCAAAACGTGGCCCACATTTTATAATTCCTCAGAACCAAGTTTCACACCAAGTTTCTACATTCACAACCTGCATATGCTGAAGCAGGTTCCACACATGAAGTGCTGAAGAACCAGAGGACAAAGAAGATACTGCCAAGGCAGCGTAACAAGAGGCACGATTAAGCAGTGTATGTGATCCAGCGCTGATCTGCTTGGGAGAGACAATTAGTCCTATCACAGTGTCAGAGGAGAAATGTTTCACCTTGACACCACTGCCTACTCCAAAGGGAGATGGTGTCTATTACAGCAGAGGATCAGCCAAACAAAACCAGGCAAATGCTGGCATTTGGTGCACTTTCTGTCTGCAGCGCTTCCAAAAATGCATTTAATGAAACTGAAGTTCATCATGTGTTTTCCAGGTTGGCACACAGCAGCTCCCTGTCCTGCAGAGAGTCTCTGACTAACTCGGCGAGGCGCAATCCAGAGAGGGGCGAGAGGGGCTGGGCAGAAGGCCAGGGCCGGGCACAGCTCGCCGGTGCGGCTGCGGGGGCAGCGGGCTGGCTCAGCTCCGGCCCGCAGCGGGAGACAGCGGGCAGCGCTGCCGCTGTCCGGGGCGCGTCCCCCGGCCCGGCCCCGAGCGGCTCCCGAGGACCGCTCGCCGGGGCTTGTCACCGAGCACAAATGTCTCAGCCAACGCGTTACCGACAGCTCCGCCCGCCCGCGGGCCGCCGGGACCCCCCGAGGCAGCGGCAGCAGCGGCGCATCACGGCCGAGACCGAGCCGAGCCCCAACCGCCGCCGCCCGGGCCCGGCCCCCCGCCTACCCGCTAGATAGTTGGTCCACTTGTACAGGACTCCCTCCATCGCTCAGAGCCCGGCGCCGGGCCGCATCCTCCTGCTCCGCCGCGGGGAACGGGCGGCCGCGGCCGCCGCGGGGATGGCGCTCCCCTGCCGGCCCCACCGCCGCCTCCCCCGCGCGGAGGCGGAGCCGCTCAGCTCAGGCGCGGCGGCCGCGGCGGCTCCGGCGGCGCCGCCCGCCCCGCGGGGCGCTCTGCATCCCCCATGCGCGCACGGCCGCGCTCCCGGCCCCGCCACCCCGCGGCTGCTTCCGACGTCCCTTCCACTTCCTGAGCGGAGGGGGCGGCCCGAAGAACCGCCCGCCCCGCGGTCGCTGCCGGGGCCGGGCTCACCCCCACGTCCGGCGCGACTGAGGCGGAGCGGTGCTGGCTCGGCCCTCTGCGCGGCGGGGACAGTGCCACGCCGGCGGCCGCCTGGGAGCGACATGGGCCGTGCACTGAGCCTGCTGCTGCTGCCGCTGGCCCTGCTGGCGGCCCCGGCGCGGGCCGAGGGCGGCTCGGCGGCGGCGGAGGAGGTTCAGATAGAGGTGCTGCACCTCCCCGAGGCCTGCAGCCCGAAGAGCAAGAAGGGCGACCTGCTGAACGCGCACTATGACGGATTCCTGGCCAGCGACGGATCCAAGTTTTACTGCAGGTGAGCCGCCGTGGCAGCGGGGCTCGGGGCCCACTGACCACATCAGTGACAGCAATTTCTCCCCGTCTCAACCTTTACTTTTCCTTAGCCGAGGGTTGAAGGGTGCAGAGTTTCCCTAGGGTGAAGAAGGAGCGCAGAGACAAAAGATGGAAAAATCAACGACGGCTTTGCTCGAGGCTGGCGTCAGTGAAGGGGCCCGACAGGGAGCAACTCGAGAGCCTGTAGCCCACACCTCACATGCAGACCCCTTTTGGCAGGGTGGAAAAAAAGCCAGCAAAGCTATTATGATGATACTTGCCGTGCTCTGTGCTGTAATATGTGCAGAAAAACTCGGGTTGGGAGGAGGAGCTCCTGGTAGGAATGCACACTGACAATTTTAGGCAGAAACTTTTATATAGCATGCCGCGTAATTGGCACTGTGCAGTGCAGCCACATTATTACACCAGTGGTTTGCAGCCTTTTTGCCTCGTCTCTGTTGCTGTTTCTCTTCTGATTCATTGTGCCGTCCATTTTACTGTGAGGTTATCGTTTAGCATTTTGCTTTTTCACTTTGCCCCATCTAATAGCTTAGCTCATTACAGAATCTTGATCCATTCCCCCACTTGTATAATTTAAGGAAAAAATCAGTGTAGGATAATTCCACATTTAACAGTACCATTTCACTCACATTTCTTTGCCTGTTGAAGTGACTGACTGACACATAGAGCGTTGTTGCTCAGTTGCTGTTTGATGTAGTGCCCATACTGGGGATGCCTCACATAACCAGAAGCTGCCTCAAGCACTGGCTGACCTGGCCCGAGTGTTAGGTGAGCACACAGTACTGTAGCCAACATTGGCAGGTTCCCCCAGCGTACACCTTCACTCCGGCCCATCCCATCCTACAGTGTTGTGAACTGCTGAAGACACTCTCACTTTCTAGTGCTCCCCACATTCATTCCTCTTCTTGGTGACTTCCTGCAGTGGCACCTTGTTCCTGGCATGTAGTGTACATGATCAGAAAGATAGAATGTTTTTGTAAGAAGTTCAAAAAGAAGGTGGAGTTTTTTTTCGTTTAAAAAGGAGGTTTCCCCTTACATATATCAAGATTTGACCTTAATTTATAAATGTAGCAGGAAAACTGTTTATACTTTGTATTCTTGCACTCTAAATGCTCCTGTGTGCTAATAATCTATGTTCTTACTGGCTGCAACTAAAAGTTATATTTATGTAAAAAATGTTATATTAATGTTACTCATACACAATTTCTTTTTACCAGTCGGACACAAAATGAAGGTCATCCAAAATGGTTTGTTCTGGGTGTTGGACAAGTCATAAAAGGCTTAGACATTGCTATGATGAATATGTGTCCTGGAGAAAAACGGAAAGTGACAATTCCTCCATCATTAGCATATGGACAGCAAGGATACGGTAAAAAATAAGTTTTAATGCTAAACTTTGTCTTTCCTGTGTTTTTTACCCTTTCAAACGTACAGCATTGTAAATGTCTGTAAGAACTGGTGCTCCCATTTGGAGGCAGTGCTGCTGTGCAGCCCCAGTCCTGCTCCTTGCTACAGTTTTAGTCCTGACCACAGATCCATACCCAGGCCTTGCAGTTCCCATTAGAACTCAGTACATGCCACCCAATGTGTTTTCCCAAGTACTGCCATAGTGTGAAAAATTGGTAGCAAAAGGAAGATTTCCATGATCCATATCAGCATTATTGTATTAATCTATTTAATTCCAGTCACGTTTGGTTTTTATTATTTGACTGCTACCTGTTCAGCCTTTTGATGACAGCCTGCATCTTCTGAGTAAAATGAGATCTAATACAGTGCAATTAATCTAAGTAGAAATAATTTGCTTAAAATACTGCTTACATTCTGAATAGTTAATGGCTGTCATTATCACATTACACAGTAATTGCAACAGTGCAGTGCATGAAACCTGATTTGAATATAAGATAATTCAGTGTGTAGATTACTTTAAAAAAGTTTCAGTAAAAGTTTTATGCAGTGTTTCAGCATTCAAATGTAGATAAATTCAGCTCTGAGTGTTGTAGTTTCTGTGAAAAGGTAGCTCCTACTCTATAAGTCAGAATTCAATGCATCAGTTTAGTCTTTAGTACCATTTCATACAAAAAGGAAAAACACTGATACAAATAAAAAATGTTCTTTAATACTAGTGTTAACTGTTTGTTGCAGGTAGCACTTGAAGGAAGTAGTATTTTCCTGCAGCACACCTGTCCTCTGTCTCAGCATATTCCCGCATGCTGGGGAAGATGCCTGCCTAATCTTGAATTAGAAAAGATGCATGTGGCTTTCTAAATCTTTACGTGTCTTTCCATTGTTGGTATGTATATTTATAAGCTACAGGCACTGAGTTCTAGTGTTGTATCTTTATTTTGTAAGTGGTGTTTAAATCATGATTTATATTTAGATGTACTTAAAACTTCTACTTTTCTAAAGCCTGCAAGGTTAAAACCTTTTGAACTCTGAAATCTGTTATTTTAACTATGGCTATTTTAGATGAGTAGTGTAATAGTTTTGTTTATCTTCTGTTTACAAACAGCGTACATTCTTTAGCTTTCCTTCAATTTATGAAGGATGGACAAAAGCTCAGAATTCTGTGGTTACAATGTCATGCTCACTGGCTTTGGCAGCTTGCATGTTTGCATCTTAATTTTACACTGCATGATTTCTTTATGCTCTTTTGGCACTATTTTTAGACCTCATTGGTTTGTTGCTGTTTCTTTTCAGTACCCTTTTTTGCCAGATTCATGATTCATGGACCTGTGTTTGTAGGCAGAGCTGGTTTTACATCAGGTGGCAGAAAATGCTTTGATCCAGGAACAAAGAATTCTAACAGTTGTTTTCATAATTCAGAGGCCAGACAAAGTATTCCAATAGTTTGACATTTCTGTGGGGTTTTTTTGCAAGTTAGATGACTTACATTCTGTTACTGCTTTTTGAGATGTACATTTTAAATGCCATTTTACAGCATACACAGAATACCTTTTACCATTGGTGTAATTGATACAAAGTAGGTAAAGCCTGATACTGTCTGCTTGTTTCTTCAGACAGAAAATGTGTAGGAGCATTGATCTACTTCTGTTATATTTTAAATCAGATTGCAGCTGTTGAATAAAAACATACATCTAACTTAGAACCAGTCTCTAAATAAGCCCTGTCACATGACAGGATGTGAAAGAATGCAAACTTTAGAAGTACTTGTTTTTCATGATAACCATTCACCTAATCTCTGAAAGTACCTGAATTGGTATGCAATACAGTGTTGTTTCAGGCAAGTACGTGATTAGCAAGTGATTTCTTGCTTGAAATCTGAAATTTCTTGCTTTCTTCTGAAATCATTTATCTAGCACAATCAAACAGTCTTCCTGTCTAGATGTACAACGTTTAAATTCAGAGGTTAATCTGAATATTAACACAGCCTTTTGTATTTAAAAAATGCTGTACATGTGAATTTATTGTACGTGTGATCTCTGTCCTTAGTGTCTGATTCCTTAAATTCTGCTTTTTTTCCTTTTATTCATAGCACAGGGCAAGATTCCACCCAATGCAACACTGATCTTTGAGATTGAACTTTATGCAGTAAATAAGGGACCTCGTAGTGTTGAAGCATTTAATCAAATAGACAAAGATGGTGACAAGAAACTCTCTGAACTTGAGGTAATATGATGCAAATAATTTGAAACAAATAATTTATAAAACTATAAGTGTGGCTGCATCAGTTTTATCTTTACATGAGCTGTGTCTGCTGCAGCTGATCATTTAAGGTTTCTGTGTGCTTACAGAACTACACTGTGCTGTAGTTTGCTGAAATTTGCTTTAATGCATTAAATAAGTCTCACCAAATATTGTCAACAAACTGTAGATGTGTCTGCACTGGAATCACAATACATTGCTTGTATACCCCAGTGTCCTTGAAGATAGCTAGATTGAGTACTGGCATAAAAGTCACAATGACTGGACTTTTTTCTTTTCTTCTAGATAAGCCAGTATTTGAAAGAAGAATTTGCAAGAGATGGCAAAAAACGTCATCCCTCTGCCCATGATGAAATCTTAGCTGATATATTTAAGAAGAATGACCATGATGGAGATGGCTTCATATCAGCAAAGGAGTACAATGTCTACCAGCATGATGAACTCTAACTACTTCAAAAAATCTCTGGCTATTTTCTGGACACTGAGTTCTTAATAATAATACTTTGTCACAGAATTTTTGTATTTTTTTATAGTGGAATCTTTTTATATCTCTTAAGGTGACTGTAAAAATCTTATTTTTAACATTCAGCTAATAAAATGTGTCAGATGTTTCAGAAGAAAGAAATAAAATTGAAGTACACCATGATCTAATATTTGTGGTTCTTGCAGCATGTTCCAATCTACAGTATTGCTCAGTAGTCTGTCATTTGGTGAAATAATGATGAAATTAATTATTTCTGTTCTATTGAGCACACAAAAGTTACAGTAACCTTTAACATACCTGGCATGTGACTGCTGAACACTTCTCAATCCCCTGTAAAATAAAAAGGGAAAACAGAATCCCAGGCAACTCTTAGACTCCTGCAGGCTCCTAGCCTAGATTCTTAAGGAAAGGCCATTTGCAGCAATTAACTATAAAAGGCCTTAAAAGAGGCAAACTCTGTTTATGGAATGTTACAATAAAAACAAAAATGTTTTAAAAATAACTTAACCTCTTTGATGTAGCATTAACAAAGAATTTGGTGTTGAAGAAAAAACAGTATTTTTAGTGAGTTTTTAAACTTTGACTTCATAATAATTATCAAGTTTGCCAGTTTATTCAGCAGCACCAAGTTAACCTACACTATCATAATTTAATTGAATGAGGTTGAAGATGATGGGAGATATTATTTATAAACATAAGTAATTAATTACTTGGGCATCATTCTGTTTTTCCTCACTGGAAAAATGCAAAGAAGTAGCAATAGTTAAGAGGCAGTACTTATATCTGTTAACTGTTCTGTTTCTGCAGAACATATCATAACACTTTTGTAACATACTCTTCTCACATGAAAAGCAATGGCTCTTACTCATTTCAACCTGTAATAATCAGATGTACACAGTGAAGGTGGTAGCACAAGTGAAAAAAGCTTCCTTACCTGGGTATTCCTTGAAATAATTTTAAAAGGTATAAAAAGTTTTTTGCTCTGCCAGTGTAAAACAGTGTGGTGAGAGGTTTAACAGCACTCTGCCCCACAGCCCAGTCCCAGCCCTGGACACAGCTCTCTGGTGTTCCAGTCCTCAGCAGACTCCATTACCTGTACCTGTTAAAGACCTTCACCCCTGAAGTCTTGTTGGAGTGAGCAGTTCCATTATTTTCATAAGCTTCCAAAACATTTTCTGCTAAGCAGGTTTTGTTCTGAACACATAAAAGAAAGTTAAGAGCAGCTGTAACATGAAATCAAACTACAGCAGGTGGACTGGCTGGTACTTTTTAATAATCTAAACAAACTTGATATACAGTGACAGCACCCTAATATGAAACTCCCATCCATAGTTCCAGTTGTTCCCTTTTGTAACTGAAACATTAGACTGAGCTAAGTTTTAGCATGTTTTTTAATCTGATACTTCAATTAAACATTCATGAGAACACTAAATTATTAACAAATATTCTCATTTAACCATCATATGCCAGTGTAAAGAAAGGCAACATTTTGGGAGTTTAACAACAAGTTTGTGTAAACAACTTTAAGTTCTAGCACATAATTTCAAATTATGAAAATACTATTTAAATATGCTTTTCATTACCATGATAATGAGAAGATTCTAGGAATGTAGGGAATTCATGTGCATTTTAAGGTACAGGTCATTGACTGTGAAGCACAGAATTTGAAGATAACAGTGTAATAAAATGTTTTGCACTTGGACTGTTTTGCATTTCACAACTGGAGACATATTTACTAACTCTGAAAAGTTTGTGGCACAGTTATGCCCATGTCTGTGACAACAGGCACTTACCCAGATCAGTTACTTCATTCTCTTATGCCAGAGGTCAAAACAGGGCACAGCATGCAGTCGTACGTACTTCTGTCCATTAAAAGAACACTCCAAGCATCCATAGACTGTCTCCCTTTTAGAACTTCCCATTCCACACAGGACACAGGGGCCTTTGGGAATGTTGTTATTAAGTAAATTAATTCGGACATGAGACCCGTCTCTGAGATAGCTTGTAGAGAGATCAGTCATGCTTGCAGCTTTTTCATAATAATCTGCAAAAAGGTCCTCCAAGTAAGGATCAGAGTTAGCAACAATTTCCACTACTCCTTTATCTGAAAAAGAACACACAAGAAAAAGAAGCAGTAATTTGTTATTACATTATGATCTGTTGTTTTTAAAATATCAGTTTAATTATAGAAATAACAAGTGATTCACAAAACTGTTCTAAGCATGCCACATAAATTGTTTCCCATCGAAAACCCTGTGGTGACAATTTTTCTTCAACTTCACTTATGACACTGACAAAAGCAGAATTTTTTGTGTATTACCTATGTAATTATATTTTTAGAAATATACTTAAAGGATAGGCAGGAGGTGGGCTTCTAAGAAATTGGTACAAAGTCAAACCACAGCTGTGTATTTCCCTGTTTCTACTTTTGCATTTCAAGTTTTATATTCTAAACATTGTAAATTCACTTTTATTTCCTATTTTTTACCAAAAAAATCGCACTAATACATAATAGTTTAGAAAACTCGGAGGACTCCTTGTTAACCTCCCAGCAGATTTCTGAGCATCCAGTGCCAGGTAGGAAGTACCTACCTTTCCCTCTCTCTTCAGGAACTGACTAGATTGAGCGAGGAACTTTTAGGCAGCTAGAGCTCCTGAGATGTATCATACCCACTGAAGATTTATTCCCCTAGTGTGGACTGGAGCAGCACTGAAGACTTGGTCCATAAAAGTCCTTTGATTGAGAAAGGGATACAGTGGAAAAAGGACACCTATACAGAGCAGCCGTTGGGACATGTTTACTGCTCAGCATTTATCTTCACACTCAGATCTGCAGATTTCCAAAGTACTTGGACCAAGGAGTGTTACAAGTTTAAGATCTTGGTTTAAAGCTGCATACAGGGATCCACATTTTTGTTGGATGCTATGTTCATATTAGAATGAAAAAAGAGGACTATGATGGTATCCTGTCCATGTCCCTGCCATGGGAACACAGTGCCTAAGGACTACATTCAATTATTTCAGTTAATATTGTTTGGTATTTAAACTTAAAGCTTTTGCCCTCAAATATTACTTTAATTATAACTTGTATAATACGAGCTATAAATGGCAGACACATGAAAGAGGTTCAGTGTTAACTGTCTAATTACCAGTTTATCAACACCCATAATTTTTAAGATCTTTAGAGCTTAACGAACAGATCAGTTATTTCTGAGAGACAGGTTTTCAAATGTAAATGCTAATAACGCTATAATCATTTCAATACACTAGAAATTGAGAGGTACATTTTGCGCCAAAATTATTTTCTTTAAACATTTATTTTGCACAGAAATTAAAGAAACAAAGATACACTTTTATATAAGACATTTGTATATAAATATCAAAAGTCATACTTCGATGGAACAAATTATTCTTTAATCTCCTTAATTTGGTCAGTGAAGATGATCCAGATTTCTCTCTTTCAAATCCTCCTTTTGCAATTGGAGTGACACAGAGTTCTGTAAAAATAAAAAGTTTTTTAAAATATAAAATAAATATGAATATAAAAGCCATAATTGCACAACAATTTAATATGCTCTCTAATCAATAAAGTTAACAGTGATTAAATTATTGTTGTTAATGATTTTAATGGCTAGTACAAGTTTGCACACAGTAATAGCCCACAGAATCAAGTAACACAGATTCAATGGGAATTTTTAAACTGTTGGTGGCTTTCAATTAACATCCTCAGAGCCTGTTTTGGTTCATACACAAATTATAGTCATGTTAAGAGGTCAGGGCAGTCAGTACCATACCAATGGAAGCTCTGATTCTGAAGGACAAACATTTCTGAAGTCTTACTTGAAAGTAGAAATGAAACATAGGAAGCAAGGCTGTGAGTTCTGTACTCACCACTTCCAATACTGAATCAACTATTAATTTTTTTTTTTTAATTAAAAGAAGTATCATCTACATTTGTATCCATAACTTGAAAGAAAAACTTTAAAGTAAAATCTAAGCTATGGATATTTTTTGTTTGTTTCCAATTACTGCAATTATTTCCTCCTAAATAGCTATAGGTATTTATGTGTGCAAATGATGTGTCAGACTGAAATTAAAGCCCCAAGAGAAAATAATGTTATTACTTTAGATGTTCTATACACTTTTTCTTTACTGTTATCTTTGTACTTGCCTATTTTATGCAAAACTGATCAGATAGTCTCAGAAACCTGTTCCTCACCAGCTAGAAATATCACTAAGTGGGGATTTTTGTTCTGTGCCACCAAGTAATGTTAAAAATACGAAGTCAAACTTATAAAAAATGTTCCCACAGCAGACTATTTTCTAGTGCCTGCCTTGTTTATCTTTTCAAGCACTGCTTCTGTCAGAATGTCAGAATACTTATGTGCATAAAATTAAAGCATCTCATTGTATGGGATCAGGGCTTAGGTATATTAAGCACAATAAAACAGTTTTTAGAGTTTTAAAAACTTAGATCATTATAAATAATGGCAATAATGACAGCAATTCACATCACTTACCAAAATTACCATCCAAATGAATGTAGAGTTCAAATACACTAAAAGCAATAGTTGTATGTGCAGGAAAAACAATGGCTTTGTCCCGCCCTTTATAATTCTGATCTTCAATTATGTGAAACTATAATTTAGAGAGCGATCAAAAGAAAAAATGTTACACAGTGAAATGAATAAACAAACATAATACTAATCTTCATATATTGAGAATTATAATGCCAGGGGAAAACTTTGAAACTGAAGATCAAATTTCACACCAAAAGAATTTTCTATTAACTACTTCGCATTTTAATAAATTTTGATACAGAGAGAGTAATTTGCATCACTTAACTGAAAATTATGTCAACGATTTATAACTACTAGAAAGAGCAAAGGTAGAAGACTTGTAGGTTTAATTATTCAAACACATAAAGAGGGAAGGGGGAGGAAGGGCATAAGATGGAGTAAGACACCGACCCCTCAAATAATAATCTGAAATTCCTATGTGTTACAGAATATGATCATGATAATGAAAGTAAGGTTATATATTCATTAGAAAGTCAAATTAAGAAGTAGTAAATTCCACATTTTTGCTGAAGCTTTACCCCAAGCAATGGTTCGTTCTCTAGCCATCCTTTCATGCATTTCCCATCCCTCAGTCACATAAGCACTGCTAACAAAAGACCAACTTTTAAACCACTTTACATCAGTACAATAATATTGATTTACTTCAGATTTTTTCTGAGCTTACATTATAAAAATACAAATACATCAATCCATAACATTTCTAAAAATGAGCTTTTTATGCTTGATCATCTAAGTTACAGCACTTTGTCAAACATATTTACCCTCATTGTCTCTCCACGCATTCCAGTATGGACAGTTAACGAGCACTGCCTTGTAGTTCGAATACTTTCCATGACCACACACAAAACTTCCATCCTACTTTTTCTTGATTGGTGGACTAGACAATGATCAAAGTTTATTTTTCTAAAATCAAGAGGGAGGCAGGAAGGAAATTCAGACATAATTAGCAGTTTACAAAGCAGCCAGGTAACTCTGAATCAGTAAATACATCACCATAATGTCTGCTTCACAGCAGTAAAACAACTGAATCAAGGCGATCTCTGGAAACTTAATACTGGTTTTCAGTGTTTGGGAAAAGAATAACTAAAAAAACTCAAGAAAAATAAGTATTATATAGATGTTATAAAGGATATCTGGGACAGCCTGGAAAATTCAAAGCCTGTCCCTCTGACTCCAGTTTTAGTGCCATTAACAAAAAAAAAAAAAAAAAAAAAAAAAAGCACCTATATTACTTTTAAACAATACTGAACAATCATGACAATCATGGAACAAGTGTTTGCAGAAGAATTTAGTTCTATAAAACTGAATCTTTTTTTCAGCAGACTAGATCCTCTTTCCTCACCCCCAGTTAAAAATAAACTCGGAAAAGGTAGGTATGGAAGGAGAAGATACATCTACAGCTACAGATACAAAATGGCCTGCACTTATTGGAAAATAACAGTAAGGTAACAATATATTTTTGCAAATGCCAAATGTTGCATCATGCATAGTAAATAATTTACTGGCATGCACGGTTGGGATTCACTGGGATGACGTTGTTACCAAGGGACAATATTTGAAATATGAAAAAGAAATACACCTAGAATTAGTCACATGATTTTCTACACGTTTGACACTTGTGCTATCATCACAGGAACACCAAGCCAATTTTCAGTGACCACAGCTCAACAAGAATGTTATGAAAAAAGACTAGATTTAAAGAAAAGTCACAGAAGGTTGTGAAAAATTCAAGTAGATAAACCTATTTTGTTTTTTGCAGAAAAGGCTGTGTAATAGCTCAATAGAACCTTTAAGTGCCTACAATGGCAATAACATATATGGTTCTCTAGTTCATCAAAGGCAAAGAAATTCTATTTCTGAAACCTGATTCAATACTATGGTGTAACACAGATAGGAGTTTGGAAGGACTCTCTCTTTCTGAATTTGTTGGGTTCTTTTCTGAGAGATGAACTGTAATTCAAAGAATTCAGAAAAATTGTACAGCCTATATTATACAGGTCATGTGTCTAACCCCAGTGATTCAACCTGATACCCTTGAAAATATCAAATGGTGGCTGCAACTGATTGACTAAAAATAATGAAAAACTAACCACTTCAGCCTTTCAACCTAACTGTATGAAATAGAATTATGGAAATCAAAAGACAAAATACAACCTTGTGGTAAGTTCTTTAAGTAACGTTGGTACTTCAACTTCGTGCTTGGTCACGATGCCAAATGAAGCTTTAAAAGCAATAGAATCTGATCCAGCAACATCAAAACCAACATCATTCATTATCTGATTTCCTCTTCTGCCATTAAGAGAAACATCTGATTTGTCTTCATAGTTGAGCAACTGGTAAGATGAGACACCTGAGTGAAAGAAGGTAACCTTTATGTGATAAAAAGTCTGAACATGGAATTTTCACACAGCAAGAATAAATTGTGCCATTCCTACCGTGCTTAATCATTATGATATGAAATTCAGAGCTACATTGGGCACTTGTTTATTGGTGTTACTACTGATGATTGAAGGAAAGAGTACATAGGAGCTCTGGGTTTGATTAGACCTCTTTTCAGATTTCTGGGTTCATCATCATTCTCCTCAAGTACTTCTACCTGTAACTATGATGCTGATATGTATAAACCACACATGTAGTGTGTTCTGGCTTTAGTGACAGAGGCTCTGAAACCCAAAATGACTCAGTGGAGGCTGTACAGAATATTGTGAAACTAGGAATAAAATGAAAGGCACTGTATAAAAATTATTAGGGTATTCTGAATTTTAGCTAGAGGCCATACAAAGACCCTAATTTTTCTTCATTTTTGCAATACATGAGTGAGACATGGGTGTGCCAGTAACATTAACTCTGCCCAGGGACCAAGTCAGTTTATTGTGAAGGACAACAACAGATTAATTCTGACTCGCTTGAAAGTTTGCATTCAATTATTGTACAATCAACAGGTAGGTACCAAGGTATCTCTACAAAAATGTCTTTATAATATCAAATGCATTTCCATTACACTAACAGAAAAAATACTAGAACACATTGGTTACCAAATTAAAATTAACACAGGGATTAAATTTCCAAATACATCTAAGAATCTGGGGTTTACTCCTTTTTCTGTTTTGAATCCTTTGAAGACATTAGGATAAACTGACATTATGAAATCACCTACTATGAATCCTGTTTGTGTTTATTTTTAACCAAAAAGAAGGTTCACATACTTTTCATAATTCTAAAAGGATTGGAAATGCTTGTCTTTGTCACATAAAAAAGGGAATTCAATTACAAACTTCTTTGCTTACGTTAAAGTACAACACTTTCTGCACATGACATTTAACCTTTACAGAAAAGACTAGTAAGGGTTCGTGAGACTTTTTAATGAGGTTTTGCAACCTTTTTTTCAGAATTTTTAATGAGATTTTAATTTTTTTTTTCCCGTTCAGGACAAGCCAGCTGACTTCTTCTCAATGTAAAACATTTGATTAAATTTCTTTTTATCATGCTTGTGTCCTGAAATCCCCTCTTGTGGGATCAAGGGGTATTTCTGTCTTCCTCTGCTCATAGTAATTTGTCTTAGTAGAGTTTTTAACTGATACATTTGTTGTGCAATTAATATCATAATAATTTGGCATTTTAAAAAAAACCAACCAAGCGATGAAACTGTTTTTAGAAAACAGAGCACATAGACATGAATTACACACTTTTCAAAGGAGTGTACAGGAAGATATAGGCAGCACAGTTCAATTTTGCACCTCATAATTCTCATACAATCTCCTCAAAATTTATGCTATTGCATAGAAAAGGAAGTTTTAAAAAAAGTTAAGCTTTAAATACACCACATAGATTACAAAGGTGGAAAAAGTCTTATGAAAATCCAATTCCATCAGTCAGGTGTAATAGCTTTTTTCAAATGCTTCTGCCTGTGCAGAGCTCAGTTCAGCACCAGGGACTGCCAGCATGGAAGCGCAGCAGAACTGAGGCCATTCTTACACATTTAAAAGTGAGTATACAGAGAAAGGGGTACATTTCTAAACAAATTTTATATAGCAATTAATCAAAATACATTAGTACATCTGTCAGGAATTAGCGGCTTGTGAAAAACCCAGGCTTAACTGAATTTTTTTCATACTAGCTCAGAAAATATCAAGGCTTTTTAGTATGAATTATTTCCTTTTTTTAACTCTTTTTCCAGAAAGTCCTTTTTTCCCTTTTTTCTTGCCATTTTGATTTGTACATTTTTTTCTTTAATATTTTTATATGACTAAGCAAAAAATGTTATTACATATTTACCTATTAGGAAACATCATACTACCAGCACAGTTTAAACAGTTTACTATGTATTTACTAGAAAACATGCATTTTTCCACTTTGAAGAAAGATAAAAATCTTACCTGCAGAGATTTCCTTCTCTCCTTCAAGAATGTCTTTTAATGTGAAAGGTGTTGAAGCAAATTTAGATTTTTTTGAAAGTGAGCATTTTCTTTTTTTAATCACCAGGCTCAGAGGTTGGTATCTATCAGCTTCGCTGAGGCTGGGCACTGGAACTAATCTTCCTCCATCACCAACCTGTTTAACAAAGTTTTTGGTTGCAGCAGCAAACATATTATGACATTAGTAATGATAATAATAAAAAGTTCTGTATCAAGTGTAGCTTCCAGACATTGGGCCCATGTTCAATTCTTTTTGTCTTGTTCTTGCAAACAAATTACCATGCTTTGAAAAAAAATAAATCTGTCTAGCTGGTTTTTTTTGACTGGATATTTCACTTTTAAAGAATCAACAACACCTTAGCTACCAAACTTCTATGGTGTACTGCTTGAGACTTCTCTCAGAGACCTTCAGCTAAGCTCTCTAATTCTGCATGATGAATAATGAATTACCAGTGTAAACTGAGAGGGAAATGGTGCCCTGTTCTTGGCAGCTTATTGTCACGCTTTAGAATCAAAATTTACTGTCACAGAAAGAGAAAACTAACTTCCATAACCCTCCCCCTCGGAGTTATTGGTGTACTGCTGTTTGCTGGGTCCTTGCTGCAGCTGAATTCTGGTGTTTTAGCAGCATCAACAGAGCAGCCCAGCCGTGCTCTGGGAGGGCACTGGAATTACACTTGGATGAGCACTGGCAGGGAGCTCTATGGGGTGGTGTTGCCTTTCACAGCACTGGCACAGCCTGCCTGGGAGAGCTCCGCTGGAGACTGAGCCCTGGGCTGGGCTCAAGCGTGAGATCAGAGCAGGCTGGGGGCAGGGGGACACCAGGGGCGTCTCATCATTTATCTCCTGTGGACTTAGCTCTCTGTGACACAAGGGCTAGGCTCCAGCTGCATGCGTTGAGCTCAGACTACTGAAAACCTCATCAAATTGTGAGAATTATACAAAATAATAAAAGTAAAATTGTAGAAAGAGGTCACAGCATTGATAGAGGAATGAGGAGCAACTCAAGGATCCAAGATATAAAGCACCAGAGTAAAAAGACAGAAAACTGCAAGGAAAAGAAAGACAGACAGTAGAGAGCACTATGGAGGGTCTGTGAGAGAGGCAGAAGGAGCTGACCCACCCTCATGTAAACAATTACTTGATTTTCTAATAAGATTGACAAACACAGAACTGGCTAAACCTTGTGGCCCTTCTTCCAGACACTCCCTTTGCAGTTACAGTAGGTAAAGCATCAGCTTGTAAAGTTACACTTCAGTAGGAATATTATCCCTGGTTGCCAAGTAACAATTGGTTTGATTGGTTTTTTTTTCCAGGACTGAAGTTTTGATGCAAAAGTATCTTGAGACTGTTTTTATTATTTGAACACTTATCTAATAATTTATCATGTGTCAATACTCCCATAATATTTTTAAAGGTTCAGAGTATCAGGAAGTCCAATAAAATGGCAAGAAGAGGAGAGTATCACTTTAGCTATCTAAGATGAAAGGAAAGGCTGCTGGATCTTTCTGCTGACTCTAGAGGGTGCTAAAAAATCAAGTCAGGTTATATATAGACATTGAATTGAAAGCATGGCAAAGGCTGCTATTAAAACCCTGTACATATTTGCTCAATCAAAACACATTAACAAAACCGAGAAGCTTTCAAAGGGAAGGAAAATCTAAGGGAACTCTAAAATGAAAATTGCACATTGATCCTTGGATTAGATTAATCCTGTATATACATTTGACAGGATTCTATTTTTCCTACAAATTATTAAGGTCAGCTGGCTCTGCTTATTCAATATGCATTTGTATTTTTCTTACTCAGTATGTGGTCATAGATCATAATCAATCTGATCTAGCTCTAATTTTGATAATGAATAGTCCCTTTTGATATGCTTACATGCTATTCCTGTTACTCTAACACCCTATAATCCATCATAAACGTTTCAGCAGATGTTTGTGTTGTCCTCATGCCACAGACCAGAGAGCAGGAGTCCAAGTACAGTAACATTGCCATGTTCTGAAAACATCCAATAATTTTGCACAACCAAGTGAAGAAACTGAAGGTATTTTCCTGCTCCTCCAGCACTAGACACTGTTGTACTTGGCACATGAGTGTACTTACGAACTTCCAGTGTTTCTGCAGCGCTAGTGTGCTCTCATTTTCAACAATCCATAAACGAAAAACATCTAATTTTCAAGTGAGTAAGTTATGCCTGAGTCATCACTGGAATAAAACAATCTTGCCTTGTCTCACCAAGCTGTGTAGATGAAAGTCCTTGCTCCCATTTGCTCCCTGGGGAGGGTCTGGGCTGAAAAGTTCCAATCCCCTCTGCATAGAGGACAAAAGGCACTGACAAAGCCTCCCTCCCCTCTGCACCACACACAACCTTCCACTGAACAGCAAGGGGGCTTTTCTAGCCTGATTATCTTCCTCTGGAAAAGAGAGTTTATTTCCTACACCAAGCGAGTTCTTTTTTTTTTTTCAGAATAAGTCTTGGCCATGGAATAGTAAAATAGCAAGTGTTACCTATGTATGTGAGAACATTTCATGCTTAAATACTGTATTTTTTTCCTGACATCATATTGATATGAACATGGAGATTTTTAGAGTGTAAAATCTAGAGGACAATCTTGCTCTCTGCATAGCATTGGAAGAGGCAGAATGTTTTCTACAGTTAATAGATAATTCCATAATGATTTTTGGTTTAATATTAGATAGTTATCCTACATTATCCCTTGCAGGAATGTTGCTCACCTGTAATTATAGAGCATCTAAAGAGGCATTTATAAGGTGATATAAGGTGGTACAAACTAGAGATTTGGCCAAGGAACTGAAAATGTAGAATTATTTCAATTATTTCAATCCAGAAATCTTAAACCATCTGTAATCCACTTGAACTGATCTGATTTTAATTTATTTCTTGTCACAGTCAACCATATCATAAGATTAGCAAGATTAAGCAATCAGTTGAAGGGAGAAAAGAAATCTTAAGTGTTAACTGACTGGATAAACTTAGTTGATGTTTCACTTGAAAGGATTAAACTCATAATCTACATCAAATTATGCTGTTAATTTGTTTAATATCTTCTTAGTGTACAAAAAGATGCCATCAATTGCCAGATCTCCTGGCAACTGAACAGGATGTATCATGTACACTTCAAGTGCCTTTGAACTGTATTACTTTTACCTAGAGATCTCTGCAAAAGAACAAGTGCAAGAATTTAACTTACAAAAAACATAAAAAGAAAATGCTACTGAAAAAATTACTCACAAAATTCCGTAACTTTCCAGCACATGGCATGAGTATTTCCCTAGAAAGACAGGATATGTGCAATGCAGACACTGTGATATTTCAGGAGGTAACAAAAAAAACAGTTTATGGGACAAAATATGGTCCTTATTGCATACACGCTTTTTGTTTTCTTCCAACAACCTGAGTGGGTTTAACAGTATTTGACTTCTTTTTTGGGTTTTATGAGGTGGCATTCATCTAGAGATTCTCATGTATGAGCAAATCGGTTGGTTTAATACCCTGACTTACATAACTTCAGAGCTGCTGGAATACACATTCTGGTAATTGTTTTATATCCTCTTCCACAGTCTTACCTTTTGGGTTCCAGACCTTTGTTCACAGACATACAGATTACTTAATCTATGTTTCATACACTTTAGAGTGCATGAAAATCCCAGCTTTTGCTTCTTTATAATTGCCCCAGTATGAATGGCAATATTTTCAATGGACAGATGGATGTGTTAGCTGTGAAGCCTTTACTAAACAGAAATGCAAAAGTAGTCCTCCAGGGACAGATTTGCCCAGATAGTATGTTTGCATTTACACTTACCACCTGTGAGGACCAGGAACATCTTTCAGCTCTCAGTCTGGCAGCTGACAGCATCTTTTTGCTCACTAAGAAGATATTAAAAAAATTACCAGCATAATTTGGTGCAAATTTTGGGTTTAATCTTTCCAATACCAGCTCAGTTTATCCAGTCAGTTAACACTTCAGATTTCTTTTCTCCCTTCATCTTACTGCTTTCATTTGTTACATAAACATTACTGCATACAACAAAGCTACTTTCATCACGTGACATTATTAGCTTGTGAAGACAAATCTGGAAAAAAGCAAGCCAGTGTGACCTAAAGTAGGTTTAATGTTTCCCTACCTTTGAAGGATGCTGCCCAAATGGCTACATCTTGTTTACCCAGCATCTGTCAGTGGGTGTGCCTGTGTGAGAGGACAGCTTGTTGCCTTGCCCATCCACCTGTGTGAGGATGTAGAACTGAAGATGCTGCTGTGCCACTATATCTGAAGTTACAAAGCAAAGGCTTTGTCTACTGTGTTATAACTCACTGTCCTTGCTAAGCTGTCTGATGGGTGCTGGTACAGTTAAATCTATAGAAAACTTCCTTCAGCCATAGACATCTTGTTCCTGGCTGCTTCTCCTTATGTTTCAAACTGAGCAGCAGGACTGTTTTTATTTTTGGCCCTGACACCAGCTGCTCTGTGACACAGGGCAATTAACCTCTGTTTATGGAGCTTACCCCGTGAGGCTGTGCTAATGTATCACTTCTTAGGGAAGGACACTGCAAGAGCTGCTCATTACTATTACAAAGTACTTTCAGATCTTTGGATACAGCATATTTACAAACAGACAAAATTAAATCAGCGTTTGTAGGGCATGCAAGATTTCAGCATCCTCTTTCATAATCATAATCTATGTTGATTCAGCCTATTCCTTTCCATGCTACAGGAATATGTCTTCATCTGGTTTCCTAACTCATTCTTTTCACACATGTAGGCATAGTAATAGACTTGAGGAGTTTGCAGATACAAAACATTTTAACAGAGAGGTGACATAAAAATTCTTGTCACCAAACATGAGAAGCAGGCTGTTGCTGACGCTGGGTCAGCTGACCAGCATTTAAGTGAAGCCTAGCTGAACTAGAACTGAAGAATGGACGTGCTCTTGTGCTATACCTCCCGAATTTCTTTGGTTGCTAAATGTAAAGCAAGGCCCACAGAAACAACGTATTTAAAGAGGAATTTAAAAGACAACTAACACCTTAAATTTCATCAGTTGAAAGAAATAACCCAACATCCTTACCAGAACTTGCTGTCCACCTGCAGTCCAACAAGTAACCTTTGTTTAATTATAATTTTTTCCTCCACTGACTTGTCAAAAAACCTGCTCAAGAAGCCTAGGGTGGTTGTGAAATTTGAGCTAGCAGTTAGTTTATTTTCTTTACTGAAGGAAATGTAGCCAGACACTCATCAGTGGGAAAAGCAACTACATACTTGGTTTTGCTTTGGAACTTATTCTTGTAATTACAAACATAATCTAATGCAGTCTCATAATAGGCAAAAAGCATCTTCACAACAGATTCAAGTCTGTAACACACAATTATGCACACCTTTTTTTTTCCTGAATTTTTAAAATATACCTTTATTAATACGTACTTGGGATATAGACAACCTAACCTGTCTCTTTAGCTATTCTAAGTTAAATCTTAGACATAGCTCTCAGAAATAAAAATGACAGTCTAAATAGAAGGCATTTCATTTGCTTCCCTTGCATAAAATTAGACTTACCACTCAATCAAAAGAGAGTACCTCCCCTGGTATTCTGGCTTTGAATGATATTTCAGCTTAGTTTCTTTTAACCATAGTAATAATTACTTACCTGAAAAATAATTTTCCATATTGAAGTGCAGTGATTTTTTAAAATTTAGACCAACTTAAATATTTAGTAGGATCATGAGGACTTGAGGAACCATGCAGCTTGATATGTTGGCTGTGCAAAAATGCTATGTATCATCATATCAGAACAGATTTTTGTACCAGCAGTGAAACTTGGAACAGCTTTCTGTGGGCAACTCCTTTAGCTGAGTCAGGATGAAATCCTGTCGATAGCTTCCCACACTGTCTCACTTCACCACACCACAGCGCCTACATGTTTGTGGTTACGAAGAAGTATCACCTGTCTCTTGCTTAGATTAAATCTAAACATGTAATTTACTTTCATACCTAAAGTAATAGTTTTGATGCTACATTAGACATCAGGTTGCTCGTGCTGCCTCTCAGGTCTCTTGTGCTCTATTCCCAAAGGTTTGTTGTATTTCTTTTTTCTTTTCATCAATTAAATAATGACATAGAACTTTTCACATTTCAGTCATGCACAGTAATTCTGCTGAGTCACAGTTATCCAAAGCATTCAGAGTAAAGGACAGATCTCAACTGGACTAAGGTGAAAGCAGAGCCAAGTTTCACTCATGGAATGGTTTAACAGGGAGAAAGCTCCTGGTGTGCCCCTGCCTCAGAGCACAGGTTTGGACAAGATGTGTACCCTGACACAAGCCAGAAAATGCTGCCATTCAGGAAAAAAGTCTTATCCCTTCCTTTGCAATTGCTTTCTCTCAGGCAGAATTCCAGACTGTTTGAACACTTGTTCTTTTTACAATGCCAAGAAATAACAAACCTTAATTCCTTCTCCCAACCAAATTCTTATTTCTTATTATGCTTTTGTTTTAAGGGCTGAGCAGCTGACAAGAACACATAATGGAAAAATCTCAAAATCCCACATACTGTTATTTTTCCAAGAGGCCAGACAGGGTGGGTGTCAAGCAATTCTTTTTTCTTTCATTCCCACTTTTTTCAAATCTATTAGAGAACATCAGGAGTGCTTTTTTCTATACCCTCTCTCAAAACTGGAGAAGCATACTGCAAGTTCCCTTTAATCACAAAGAGCAAGCTGAAGTGAAAAAAGAAAAAAAAGAAAAAGAAAAAAAAATTTAAAGAAATAAAGAAGAAGGTTCTTATCAGCTGCAGTATGATGATATAACTAGGAACTGCCAAAAAAGAAAATTGCCTTCTTTGAGACTGCAGTTGGTAGCTTCTGACAGATTTAAAGAAATTGCACAGAGAATCACATGGGAAAATTTTATAAAAATATTCTTGCAGCGGAAAAAGTTTAAAAAAGAAAAGCCACTTTTGTCAGTGTTTTTTCTGCCACTATCACTCACTTCTTCAAAATCAATCCATAAAATATATATTAAGAATTATATGATCAATAATCAATTAATCTAACTAGTTACAAATAGATTTTTCAAGAACCATTGCCTGAAGTGTTTCTTATATTAATAAATCAGAACACAGATGACAGCAGTTTAAACAGTGTACATTGAGATTTATTAGAACAAGCACTAATAGCAGCAGTGTACAGAGTGATGGAGACAATGTACTGTATGCACTGAACAATAGTAATTATACAATTGCACTTCTTCAGAGATCTATTAGAAAATGCTTTTCAGTAAACAGTTTCCCAAATCTAGCATTGTTTGGATTTGCCTCTGAGGAAAAAAAAATACAAAAAATATGCTTTATCTTTTTTTTTTTTTTTTGGTAAGGCATTAGCAACATTCATTGGCAGGCTACACAAGTCATTTGTACATGCAGTATCCAATTACATTGCAACAGGTAAAAGAGCATCGTGTTTCCTCAAAAATTAGAATTGCGTGTACGTTTTGGACACAATATCCTGGAAAATCTGACTTTGCCTGAAGGAAACAGATGACATCTTTTGTAACATTTTAGAGCACAACAAAAACTATAGCATAGCCAAATTCACTTTTTATTTCCTACCAGAAGCTGTAGGACCACCTTCAGTTGGAGTTGGTATTATGGGTATCATGTATATCAAATACATCACTGGAATAGAGCCTTTATTATCATTTGTTGTTTACTATTCCCCCCACTACCACCTCCCTGAATCATGTGGCCAAAGGATGCTCAACTGTAATCAACGTTAACTACTGAATGAGTTTGGGTTTTATTGCATGAGAGGTAGTCAGTGTGAGGCCTCATCTGCTCTCTGGATTACTACAACAGTACCTTCAAAACCAACTTACAAGTGCAAAGACACACAATAAGTGTTGCAGCTGCATTATATGGAAACCTAAAACTGTTTTATTACTGCTCTTTTCTGGCTAGGTTTACTCTCAGAAGTAGCCAGAAAACTTACAATACCGAAAGAAAGCAATTTTATGTATGTGCTAAAGCCTGGACAGAGGGAGGCACTTTCTTACATTCATCCTTCTCCAGGCTAAGATGCAGAGCGTGCTCTTAGCCTGCTACCCCCTGCTCCATAAATCAGAAAGATTAGACTCCCTTTTTTGACTGGCATACAGTGTTAGCAATCCTCAGCTCTGGGCTGGCACCATCCTGGGGAAAGTATTGGGAAACAGGAGCAGGGATTGCAAATATTCTTACAATTAAGCTTGCCAGAATGGGACATAATATGATGAATTGTAATTGTTTTAATGCACTGTTCTTTATTCCAAATGTCATACTTAATTGAGCTTAGCAGAGACATGAAGTTAACTTGTTTTTAAAAACTACAAGCTCCAGAATAAGGTTCCAAAATGCAAAAGAGTCAAAGTCAGATATATTGCTCGGAGTGGTAAGCAGTCAAACCAGCTGCATTTCACACATTTTATCTTCCACAACATAGTGCACATGTTCAAAATTAGGCTTAAGGTCAACTAGTTGAATACCTAGGCTTGACTGCACATTAGCCTAGAGCTGAAATAGATTTGGGCAGCTAGATCATCCACTCACCTGGAAGGTCTCTGGGTTCAACAGGGAGTGCAGTACCAACAGCAGCTCAGCCTCTGTATAGTGCTCATTTGCTCAAGCATTAGGAATTAGAAATCAAGTGCTACAAAACCTGGGGTAACCAGGTAAGCCAGTACATTGTTTTCTTAGGAATGTCACTGTAAAGCGTTTTTATTTGAACTTAGGCATCTACATCTTTTAAACTGATTTAAAAGAGCACTGCTTGCAATGTTTATGCTAAGTACACATCAATGCCTGTGCAACGTCAGAGTCCAAGCAGATGGAGCAGGAAAAAAATCTGATGTGCGCTGCTGATCAACTCCTGCAGTGAAATAAAAGTTTATAGATTTGGAACACACAAATTACATCCTTTCTGTATTGCTCCTCAGCTGCTGATGTTTACAATCATAAGCAATAAAATTGCTTTTACAGGCATAATAAGCACATATTTGGAATCAGAATTAATAAGACTTGTGAATAGTCAAGAACAGATGAATCCATTTGCAGGAACTCAATCAAGAACAATTAACAATATTTTTTAAAATGTTAAATTACTGAATGTATTACAAAGGACCAAACTTATGCTTTTAAAAACTGCAATCCTATAAATAGCTTATATAATTTTCACTACAAATATCTGCAAATTAATGTTCTATTACTCGGAGTTATTTAGAAATTATGGTATTGATTTTTTTTCCCATCATCCTATTCTTTGTCATCTCACTATGGAAGTCCACAGCAAACTTTTGAGTGTGAAATTAGGAGCACTGCATGTCAGGTTTAACACTGAAGTAATCAAAAAACAATGCATTCTGCAACATTTGGGTAGCTAGGTACATAAATGCTTCACACTGTCTTTCTATCCCTTAAGTAAACTTTTCTATTGCTTTCAAACAATGGAAAAAAATTTATCTGGTGCATCTAAGCACTCAGACCCTTTCTCATTACAGTCTGTTATTTTCCTTTAAAACAGACACTATCCACTCAAAAGTAGTACTGGCTCTATATGTTATACTTCTAAAAAGCAACTTTTTGCGTTTAAATTCTTCCTTTAAACCACAGAGCAAGTTTCTGCTTGCCTTTGTACCTGACATAATAGCATAACCACAGCAGAAAGACTCTGAGGATCTCGTTTTACAAGTAAGCTACCCAAAGAGGTGTACAAGGAATGGACAGATATGGTTTGGGTTTTTTCACAATGAGCGCATGGATACCAGCAATCAGCAAAGAATGCTCCTTTAGCTGTTTAGGTTCTGACATTTTGGCCTGCTAAGGAATTGGCACAGGGCAGTCTACCACCTGAAAGGTTCTTAAAAGCAAAGAAGCTCAGTAAGGCAGTATAAAAATGACAACTAACCTAAACCTTACTCTTCTAATGGCATTCTCAGAATCTGAGCAAGGTAAAAATACTAACATTTACAACATTTCATACATGTGCGCATGGGATCTAATCACACACAAAAATGTGTGACATTATTCCCAATTTATATTAGCTTTGTGCAAAAGTGAGAGAAATACATAATTCTTTGCTGTTGAAATACTGAGAAATCATACATCACCAGTTAATTATGCAAAGAAAAGTAGATTGAGACCCAGAGAAGAGTCTTGCTACTAATTGCAAAACATAAATTATACGTAATATCCTAATACAAAACTATCATATTAATCTGTCTTGATACCACAGCAGTTTCATTTTATGATGGCTTTTCATGTGCTAAATAAAAGTATCCCTCGGACAATCTAGCAGTAACAGATAAAGAACAGGTAGTTTGCTATGCAATTCAGGGAAAGAAAAATATTTCAGACATCAGATGCTGGCAGCTTGATTTCTCACTTATTTTACAGTAAATAACATAGACACAAATCCTTTTACAAAGAGGAATCCCACTGGAAAAGCTCACTGGTATTTATTTTTGGCCTGAGGGTGAAATTTTAATGGTCCACCCTGAGAAGTGGACATTTAGCACAACATGAACACCACCCTTCATGTCTGCAGAATTCCAGACATGGTTTACTTTTTAAAACTCAAGTCTTCATGGGATTAATTCTTACTGTGGAAAAGATGTTTGAAAGTAAGTAGTCTAGAAATTATTTAAAAGGAACAAGAACAGTGTCTTTGCTAATTAGAGAGAAAGCTTACTAAGGTAGAAGTTGTCATTTTGCATTTTTGCCTGCATACCAAAATGCACTCATCAGCACTTATTTTAATGCTCAGACAGATCTTCTGTGAGACTCAGCAGAAAAGAAAATGTATTGCGATCTGAATTTGCTATACTGTATCTTAACTACTAAAAAATGTCAGTAGTACTTATTTCAAAAATTAAATAGACTTATTTTCCAACCTTAAATTGGAACGACAATTTTCATTGCTGACTTCAAGGTAGGAGATAAAGTAATTTTAATATATTTATTGAGATCCAGTCTCAAAATATTTTATAAAATATTAAGCAAAGTAAAGGATAACAGAAGATCTCACGTGTATTTCTTCTAAATAGTTAAAGAAGCTAACCTGAATTTTCCTTCCCCTGGAAAATACTGAGGATTAACCTTGTATTCACTATGTTAATATTACTATAATATTCCTTGTTTAGGTGACTTTAACAAAGAAAGGGAGAGCATTCAGCACAGGACTACTAGACACAAATCTGAGTTTGCAGTCCTGACTCAAGCACTGATTATTCTTGGTGGACATGACAAAGCAACCCTTGGGACACAAGCACAATCCTAAAACGAGATGTAGTTTCAGAACAAGAGGTTGCATGTGTGACTACACCAACCTGCATGAGAAGCAAGTAGCTCAATGAAGAACAGTTCTGGTTGAGTATTTGCCACTGGAGAGCACATCATTTTGATTCTCAGAGAATTTACCCTCTTCTGAATTTCTGAAGGACTTTCCTCACCTCTTCCCATCTGCATGCCTAATGTTCTGGGCCAGCAACATTATACACTAGCATAAGATATCCTCTTTCATTAATGCAGACACTAAAAATAGCAGTCAATATGAAAATACATTTTAGTGTTTCACATGAGATACCTGTATCACTGCTCCATGAGTACCAATAAGTAGCTTTACCATACTTCAATGAATTATTCACAGGTCAGAAAGAACATATTACACACTGCTGATTATATATTCAGACTATGTAACTGTCTTTCTTGTCCACATTACCAAGACACCTTCAGCCAAATGCTGGCTACAGTAATTTTTTACTTATAAAAGGAGTAAAAATTTCTCTTCACCTTCAGCATTAATTCTGAGCAAATGTCTCCAATCTTCCCTTTTTTCACACTGTCATGGATCAGTGGAAAGAAAAATGGTATTGAGATAACCATTCTGGAACAAATTCAGCAGTTCTGCTGACATTTTAATTCCTACAAGTTAGAAAGTTTTCTGTTTTGTTGCATCTCACATTGACAGAGCTTCTGTGACTAGTTTCACCATTCTGCATTGTTTTCTCTCCCTTGCCTTTCTTTTCTGAGATTTGACAAAGATTGCAAGGAAATTTAAAAAAAAAATTAAAAATTAGAGATGATGAGTTTATAATGCCACAAAATCTGGCAACGGAGGAGGCTGGTATATAAAACACATAATACACCAACATTATTTTTTGAACTTGCAAGAAACTGTATAAAAATCCTTTCATAAAGATAATTTTCAGTTTAATGCAAGAAATATATATAATTTATACTAAAGAAAATGAATAAAGGTTTTACATACCTAGTTTAAGACTAAATAATGTATTTGCTTTTGTAAGTGGATTCTTTACAATATGTAATACAAAAATAAGATAAATTGCTGTAAATGTGCAATTTCTCTGACCTTAAGCAGATTTGCAGCATTCTCCTGGGTGCCAGTCACTGTTGTAATGGAGCTTATGGACATACTCTCACCAGGAATAATCACACCTTTATTACACAGTCTAGATTCTTCCATGAAAAAAAAAAAGCAACCTTTCTTCATGAAAATATTGATTGCTATCCGAATTACCATAAAAGTAACCAGGAATGGTGAAGTAGAAAATTATACTACTTTTTATACTAAATATACCTTGAAATTATCAATATATGCACAGTCAAGATTTACACAGTTTTGATGACTGTTACTTAACGACAGATAGAAACAAAAAAAAAAAAAAACAAGGTCGTGTTTTTTAGCCCCAGTAGCTGTCAAGGTAAGTGGTTATGACATAGCAAATTTCCTTAGGTTTCTCATGGGTCTGTGTAAAACACAAGGTTACCACTGAGGCCATTCCAGTGTTTCTGATACACTTCTGTCAATATTAATCTTATTCCCCCAGGTGGGCAAAACTCCCTAGCTTAACCACTCCTAACATTTTAGTCTATGAATACAAACACACTTTCAGATGGATTTAATCTGAAAAACTCTCCTTTGCTTTAATTATGCTGCTCTATTATTACTAAGGCCATCTGAAAATGTCCATTCCTCAGATTACATCTGCAGCCAAGACATGAAAAATAGTTATTGTTTATAGCTTATTGTTAATATTGTTGCACCAGAGTAAGTCTAAAATCCTGTAAAACAAGGAGAGCACACAAACCTTCCCTATACTAATAGGCATTTACTAATGAGAGCAAGTTTTGCAAAACAGAGAAGAGACATATCCAGTCCTCTTGGTTATTTTGCAATTGCAAATGAACTTCTCCTTCCCTCCAGGGGATTTCTAAAAATTCTGACTTTTTGAGGAGAAGCTCAGTATAAGACTGCAATTGAGCTGGGCCCCACTGCTGAGAGGTGAGAATTCCACTTCCCTCCATGGGGAACAGAGGACATGGCCCAGATCCAAGGAGCTCGCAGGTGCCCATGGGGGCAGGACCAGCACTGGCTCCTTTGCCTGAAGGTTTGTGCAGTTTGTTTCCATAAAGCATTGGCAGTGCTTGGCAGGGAATGAAGGATAATATCTTTCAACCCTGTGCCAATTGCAGTACTTGACACATGCCTGGCATGTGCTACTCACATAAAACCCACAGGTGCTGTACGGGCTTGCTCAGAGTCAGAAGTTCAAAAGGAGAAAAAAGAAGGGTAACATTTGCATGATGAAAAGACTGTTATAGTGGGAATTGCACTTTTAAAGCCAAATAAAAACCAGTTTATTTCATGCAGCTTACGTCTGTCTAAAATTAGAGTGGGTGCCTAGATGACTTTTTAATCACAGTGATACTTCATGAAAATCAACTCAAATCATATTTTCCTTTGAGATAAAAAATTCTAATATGCCAAAACTCTGCCATCTTGATAATCTAAAATAAGAATGAAGCTATTTAAATCTTTGTAAGACAGTGCATTTGATGAAAATAGCTACTATTACCCTATCATATCCAAAGCACCAGAAAAAGGAAGAAATTAAGATACACTTTAAAAATATTAATAGAAAGTACAGCTCATTATTGTGAAATAAAGCATAAGTATTGTGTATTTTTATACAGAAGTGTTTTGAGAAAACACAGGAGAAAAGCATATGTCTTTGATGTGAAAGATCTTCTTAAATTGCATAAAAAGTTTTACATGTCAAATGTTTTACATTAATTTTCAACACTTACCAAGCATACAGCAATTAAACCTACTGAGTTGGATAGCATTTTTCATGCCCTCCAAAGGGAAATACTGCCTGGATAAATGGAGTGAGTTGGGCTGAAAACTGCTTGAAAGTCAGGCTTGAAGGGCACTCACTGGTCAATGGTTCATGCCCTGCTGGCAGCCCTGCAGGGGTCAGCTCTGTGACTGTGCCAACCAACACCTCACCAGTGACCTGCACCAGGACACAGGACTACTTGACAACTAATTCACAGGTGACATCTAATTAGGAGGGTGAGATGGCATGCCAAATGGCAAAGCTTCAACCAGAGGAACACTGCTCAACTTGAGGACTGGGCCAGGAAACACTTCCCGAGGTTCCATGGAAGTGAAAAGGTCTGTTCCCGGAGCAGAAAAATCCCACGTGCTGGCAAGTGATGTCTGAGCAGCAACCCTGCCAAAAAGCAGCAAGCATTTACAAAAGGTGCCAGGCTGCAAAACAGCCAGGGGTGCACTCTCTTTGCAGCATGGGATACTCAGTTCTGCGCTAGGAATGGGGAAAACTCTCCCCATCTAACTCAATGGTGTGAAATGTCACAGGTTGACTAAAAATTGTAATTTGGATAGAAGTCCTAGTACCTATCCACTTTAGAAACAGCACAAAATATGCCATTATGGCTGCCAAAGTTAGAGGAAAAAATGCAATAAAAGATTTTGCAGAGAATATTTTGCAGAATACAGAGAATTCTGCACTACAAGAAACTATGGTACATCTGCTTGAACTTTTTCATTTCTGGTATAGACTGCAAATATCTTATGCTGCATCATTTGTGTCTTTTCTACTTACTAATTAATTAATTTAACCTTCACTTGGTTTAGAAAGTGCCTTCAATAGAAAGATTTAGCATACCACAGATTTTCTATATTTAAAAAATGTTAGCATTAGTTTTCTTTCAATGAGTGTCAAATAAAGAATTGTAAAAATCTATTCAATGATAGAATTTTAGTGACCACCAAGTTTCAGTTTGTATTGCAAATAATGGCATTCACAGAGCACTGCCAGAATGCTGTAAAACTAAAGACCTTCTTTCTACATTTAATTAAAGATTTGAGAACATGCAGCTCTGTCCCTCAATTGTGCTTGCAGTCATACACAAATAATATTTCCTAGTATCATGGTGAACTGCACACAAAGA
Source organism: Catharus ustulatus (assembly GCF_009819885.2). Lineage (NCBI taxonomy): Eukaryota > Metazoa > Chordata > Aves > Passeriformes > Turdidae > Catharus > Catharus ustulatus. Next base: position 15,684,624 of record NC_046227.1, read on the forward strand.
CTGGAGCAAAAGATGGGCAAATTTTTAATAGGATTGGTTTTAAAGAAAACTACATGGAATAATTCATTGCTATTTTACACACAATGTGCCAATTTGATTCCTAGTGTATTATTAAAGCAAGTAGGATGACCTTAACCAAATATTATTTAAACAAACAACTTTGATATACTTCATTTTCTTATAATAATAACTGCAGAATAAAAATAAGAATAAATCAGACTAGGTCCAACTAGGAAAGAGAAATATAACATTATTTGAATAACTTAAAATTTATTCTTTGAATAATTTAAAATTTTCTTTGGAAGAAATCCCATTAATCTACACAGGTATTTTTATACCAAATTTTTATTTAAAAATTCATGACCATTCACAATTCATAAAAAGTCTACTTAATATTTTCTGTGGGTTTTCATAATTCTTTCTGTAAGAGAACCGTGTGAAGAAATTGGAACTGATTAGCAGCTAGTTGCTCTGCTAGTTACTTTCCTATACAATCAACAGGGAGAACTAAATTAATATTAAATAACCAAAGCAATCTCAGTTGTATAGGGACCTGACTCTGGAAAAAGAAGAAGCAGGCTAAGAGCTGGGGATGTGTGGTAATGCCCTGACAACTGTTCAAGCAGTTCTGCTGGCAGATCACATACCTATCTAATAAATTTATTTTTGACCTCAGGGCTGGAATCTTAAATAGAAAAATTGCATGTCACGTATGCAAAGGAATGCAGAGCCTGTGCATGAAATCTAACCTATCATCTGTGGTGGGATGTATAAAACATGCATAAATGGAAGACTAGATCATACCATATGGAATGTAGCTCTTATCAAATAAATTACTGTTTTTTCTTTCATTAAGATCTGCCCTCCTACTGTTTAATGTTTCAGAGATTTTCAAATAGAAAATGCCAAATCTTCTCCCACTTGTATTAACTGAGGTTTAGCAACACATAAGAGACTTTGTTTTTAATCATAAAATATAGAACCACTTTATGAAAAAATGTAAAGTGTATTTTGCACAAAAGCTGTTTTGGCAACACAACTAGAAGTTTTTTGCTGTAACACATGGGACCCTCTGCCATACTCCCAAACATAAATTTCGATAAGACAAGCGGATGGGGAAAAACAGAGTCAGGAAAATAAAGTGTGTGTGGCAGAAAACAGTTGCGTTTACAGTACCATCCAGCTTCTGGACAGAAGACAGAAACCTTTGCATGAAATCTCTCTGTGCTTTTAGCACTGTTGCAAAGCTTCAGGGGTTTCTAATTGTATAAAAAGCTATGGGAAAATGAGACTCACTGAGAGGTCTATGTCCAGCCAGTACTAAATGTGACGACTGCATCTCATTATCAGCCATTCAGAATATGAACTTTCTGACTAGCAACTCATATGCATTTACCAAAATTGAAATTCAACCAGCTAGCAGTTTCTTTTCAGTCTGATTATACAGTCAGCATCCCAAAGCTAAAGCATGTACAGTAGAACTCATACCTCTGAAATACAGTCAGATGTTTGGTTATCTTTTGATTTCAAATAATGCAGGTCTTTCAGTATTTATATTGTGATAAAATTCTAGAGCTTTAAAAATCTGCCCTTCACACAAGCCTAAGCATAGATATTTTAAAATTACTTAATGTACATCTTCATATTTTGTTAAGGCATGAACAATGGCATATGAATGGGAACAGCTTCCAGAAAAGCATCTTTTTGACAAAGGCCAGTCCAAGCACATCACACCAAAGGACTAACCTGAAGCCAGAAATGACAGTGTTGTGACCCAAGAGTTTTTAACAAAAATAGTTGAAACAAAATGGATTTTTTCCCTTTTTCTTTCTTTTTTTTTTTTTTAATTTAAATTGTATTACTCTTAATGTCTGTTTAAAGCACCGGTTGCAGTTTTGCGCTTACCACCTCTTCCGAGTGACTTTGGATAATTCATCTGCTTCTTTATTTCTGAATTTTCAGCGTATGAAACTTTAAAAGGTTTCTGCTTCCTTTTTTCTTTTTTTTTTCCTTTTTTTTTTTAGGTTTGATGGCTGCTGCAAAATTAGAAAGATCCAGAAGTGGTCAGGGACCTGGTCTAACGCACTTCCAAAAGTCCATTACAAAGATGAATATAAATGCATATGATATGGTTTTTCTGTAGACCCACAAACCACGCTTAGCTATAAGAAACTTATTGTGCATAGTTATTTTTTTTTTCTTCAGAGTGATATGTTTACTAGGTCTACATTCTCAGTTTACCAGAGTACAGGAATGTCTACTTTACTGAAGCCAGGATCCTTTCGCAGTTCCCAGTAGGTTTCATTGGTAACCCAGGCTTCTCTTTGATTAGCATCAATAACTTTTCTGAAGAAAGGGGGGAAAAAAAAAGAGACAAAAAAAAGTTTTGACCATAGATATTGCTCTTATGCAATACAAAATCAAATTCCACACTTTTCTGATCTAACCCAATATTAAATCAATATTTCATATTTCATATTTCTAAAGCACACAGGAATTTAAAAACAAAAATCAACCTCTACATTTATCAAAAGCAGAAGACCGAAAAACAACCAAGACTGAAAACCTGTTGTTTGATTTCTGTGAGTAGGTCTTAGAGCCACATAAAACCCCTTTGTCCACTACAGATCCTGATTATGTGAAGGGAGATATCCAATAGATAGAGCTTGCAGAATGTAAGCCTTTAACTATCTATTTTTTGTCTCTGCATTTTGCTTACATTATGCTACAACTGCATCAAGCCCATTCAATCTTTTCACTTTTGATTCCCAACGTTAGACATGAGGTTACTTGGCATGACTATTCCTTGTTTCAGAAGAATGCTTAATTAAAAAACAGCCAACAAGAAACACCATCATTCAAAAATAAATGAATCTTAAATATATACATCTGCATTTATACATAGATGTTATGCATAAATATTACATGTGTGATGTTGCTGTTCAGGTCACACGGTATTACTTGTTTATGCAATGACTTTAAAAAAAGCCCCTAGTTAAATCTTAGATCCTAATATTCTACTTCTAAGTCCACTTCAGGAATACTTGTATAGCTGAGGCTCATTATATGAAAATGATCACTCAATTATGAAGCTTAACTGTGTAAAAATTTTTTCAGAGAAGTATGTATCAGATGTCTTATTATCTTTCTTAAAACTGCAACTTTCCACACTTTCATCATTATCAATCTGTGTTGGTGGCAATTTTTGTAGTACTTCATCTAGTTACACGAGAGAAAGAAGAGACTTTACTACTCAAATGAATAGACTCACTTAAAAAATTTGGGTACATATTCAATGCCGTTTTCTTCCATGTACCGCCTCCGGGCTCTCTGGAGTTCCTCTATTCTTTGTTTCTCAGACGCTGCTGCTTCTATATTTCCTTCCTCCAGAAGCCTGTAGGAATAACAGCAGGCCCTGTAGCAATTATACAGTGTCTAATCCAAGGGATTTTCCATCACCAATCGTCACAAAAGACAAGCAGAAGCCAAGTGTGCTGTCGGTGTTGTACTTTCAGACCCAGCCTGAGATGCGACTCCCCAGCTAGTGCACCTGACCCACAGCCTAAGGCACACGCTTTGTTCAGCTACTTCTGCATATCACAAACACTGAAGGACTGTGAGCTGAGAATTTGGAGGGAATTAGTGTTGCTTCCATCCAGAGCAGAAGTGCATGGCACTTTAGAGCCTGTTTCTCATTTTGTCATGAGGAATCTGCCCCAAGGTTGCACTAAAGCTCTCTGGTATCAACAAGAAGTTTTCTAATTTCCCTCAGTTGGGTTAAGCAGAAATTTGAGTGCAATACTGTCTTGTCTGCTAGCAGAATCCTCCACAGCTTAATTCAGACTGCAGTGAGGATATAGACAAAATTCAAGACTCAGCCAAACTCAGCCTTGAGCCCACCAAATATTAAATGTATAAATAAGCATTCTTGCCTTTGATCTGGCCTGAATCGTGCATCTGTTGCAGGAAGAAGATCTTTCAGTAAGGGATCTAATTCATTGAGCTCAATAGCAAACCTTGTGAAGCCATAATAACGCTCATAATTGGTTGGCATGGAGCCTGAATATGTAAGACAAAGAAAAAAGCTTTTTAAGCTATTATTCTAAATATGCAAGAGATTCCTTTATTTATAAACTTTTAACAGAAAAATAATTAGTATGTTTTACTCTTACAATTAAAAAGCATCAAAAGTTATTCTCTAGGTGAAACAAAATTCACTAAATATCAATATCAACTGCTTATCCTGCAGAGATTTTAATTGCATGTTAATGGACTCAAAAGTTTTATGATCTTCCTTCCACTTTAAATAAAAACTAACATTTTCAAGATTTTAAAGTTAAAAACAATTTCCTGTTCCCCAGAAATGCCTGTCTAAAACCTAACCTTAACTGATCTTTAGAGTTCATTTTGGAACTTAGCACAGACTGATTGACCACTACAAGGAGTCAGAACAGACATTGCAGAGAGCAGGGTGCAAAGTAGGGTTCAAAATGCCACAAATACAAAGTAGGATTCTAAATTCTAAGAACAATACTTCCTGGATAATGCATATACAAAAGATACAGGTGCAAAGGATGACTAATTCAACCTCAAGCCTCTAAGCAAGCAGGAAGTTGAAATAAGATCCTGAAAGTCCCAGGTGTTCACCACCTCTTTAGGATAATAAAGCATTAAGACAATAAACTCAATTAACCCCTATTTGCTGAATCCAAAAAAGTTACCCTGCTCTCTGTAAGAAAGCTGACAGACCAGCCCAGAGGCTCATTTTTTTTCTTAATTTTATTCTTCTGTTACCCCAAGGTCCAGTACATCTGACCAGGAGTCAGACTGAGATGTAAAAGATCATGCCTTGTAAGAACATTTTCATTTACTATTATTACAAACTCATGTAAATTTTTGTTTGTCTAGACAGGGATTTTAATTTCTCTAGTATTATTCTGTGTATTTAAAACAAAGGCTAAAACAACTTCACATAGTTTAGGTTTACCCTACAACACCTTCCAAAGTTTTTTACCAGCTTCTTACCTGGCCTCCATATGCACTTGGCTGAAGGTGCAACCCCACAGTAGAGGCCTTCATGCCACTTCCCAAAAAGACGATGAACCACCTTCCCTTCTTGATCTATCACAACACCCTGGACCTCATTTACATTTGAATTCCAGTAGTTCACCTGCAAGTTTAACCAAGAGTTACTAGCTCACACTGCTTTTCCAACAACCCATTGTACCAATACACATAATGAATGTATCTTGGCACCTGGTGCTAGCTGTCCAAATTCTCTGTTGGAAAAGCTCATCTGGAATTAAGAATACCAAAATTGGAAAATCATACGGTCCTAATGTGAGCTGATTTATAGGAGAAACTCTGCATAATTTGCAATGTGGTTTTGACACAAAAGTATTTAAATTCTCTGCACATCTGGGAGCTGCATTGTCAGCACCATTCTGTAAACGACCCTTTGCCTGTCAGAGCCAGCTAACACTCCTCTTCCCACACGAGGAGGTATCGAATATTCCTGTACTTGTATGGGAATCCTTTCATGGGTGCTGAACACTACTGTATACGGCTGGGAAGACATTCAGCCAGCATTACATGTTGTTTTTTTATTGTTTCTCTTCTCTGTTTGGTTTCCTTAGAACATTTAGCTCTTATACCTTCATCCCAGAGCCAGCTGCCCATTTCAGATTATCCATCAAAATACAAATTTCAGATTTATGTTAACAACCCATTGCTAACACTGCAATGGTATCAATGTTTTTTGATGCAATGTGAAGACAAACTAATTTTTAGGGAAAATACTTGACAGTAACAAGTTATCTGTATAGACTTCTACTTTTATATATGGTCCTCTCCTGGATATTAAAATATTAGGGAAAAAAGCAGCAATGCATAATGTAAAGAGATAAAATACTGACCAACAAATTCTAGTAGAAAGAGAAGTAAAATTACATGGAAGTGTACAGTGAATTTGTGTTTTCATTGTGGTAATACAAAAAAAAAATAATCTCATTTTTAATCAAAAATCAGCAACAGTACAGCACACAGCTATACAGCAACAGAACACACTGATATCAAATGTTCAGTGGAATAGAATCATACTAATTGAAACAGCATTCTCATCTGACAATTTGCATTTTCTGAATACCGATAAAAGAAATCAAAGAATAAAATGTAGAATGTGGATTTCAGGAACAGTAAAGAAACAGTTTGATCTTAAGTAGTCTCAAATTACACAGTTATATAAAATATATATTAGTATCCATATGTTACCTTGACAAAAGTGAGTTTACAAATACAAACACTGCTTTTTGTGTTTCTTATAGTTATCTCTCCGTAGTGCTCTATCCATCTCCTTCCACTGAGAATATTATGTATGCAAGTAGTGACTTTGTTCCAGACATAGTAATCTCCATACCTAAGAACAGATTGAGAAGTAGTTGGTAACATCTATTCATCATGATCATTACTGAAAAAAAAGTAAAACATTGCTCCTTTATTGTAAAAACAAACCATATTGCCCCAAACACCTGCACAGATGACAAAGTCCTGTGTCTGGGTACATTACTAATCCTCCTTAGAGAAGCTCACCTAAATTCCAGTGTAAAGAACTACAGAAAGGTGCTATAAACCACAAATAAACACATTATGAACCACTGAAGACCTGCATGGCCTATTCACTGTCCTCAGAGCATGAAGTGCTTTGGTCACAATTCCTATAGGGGCAGGACAGTGACCCACAGATCAACATGAGGCTGAATTGAGACTCTAAGAAGAAAATGTAATTAAATCACAAACAGAACAAAATAAATATGAAAAGGAGATCAAGGAAAGGAAGTAGGAAGCCAGGAGCACACTGGCACATCATCCCTTTTCTCTTGTAACAACTATCCAGTCAGAGCATCTCTAAATCAAACAAGGCAATAAAACGAGAGAATCATATTGTGCAAAGCACATTCTCCTTCAGAGCTTAGGGGAAGGCATGAAGACAGAAGACTAAGCAGTTACAGAGTGCATTTACTTCAATTTCATGAGATGGATAAAGAGGTGAAGTGATGCTGTACTATTAGAGGCAGAAGGAAAGGCTGGTTGCAATGTACAGGAGCCAGAACACCACTGCAAAACCAGAGTACTTGTTAAAGTTTCCACTCCTTGCATATGCTTAGCATTTACAAGCTGTAACTAGTCTCACTGCTGGTGAAGCTACTGCTCTGCCAACATCTTCAAAGTATGAAGAGCATACTTTGGTTTACACACATTTTGAAAAAAGACCTTTCACTGTCTGGCTGTTCTGAGGGAACACTGAGTGGCATTGAGAGTCTTAGGACAGCACCAGCTGTTGCCAGTCCTGCACTGCAGCCTTGCTCTACACAGCTCATCACTGCTGTACATTTATATAAATCATGATTCTCTCTCCCAAAACATTTCTATCCCCCTCTCTCCATCACTTTTTAGAATGTATATTTTTCCTCCAAAGCCAAAAACACATCTTCAGGATCCAAAATGTTCCAGTAGCCCCACCTGAACACTAAGGAGAGATTAGAGCTGGGCACCAACTCTCACCAGTACAAACCACATGATGTCTGCTTACCCCAACCCATTCACAAGGCAGCACAGACTAGGGTGCACCAAAGACTGAAAACAAGAGGAGAGAGGACAGTGGCTTACTTTGGAAGAGTCACATTCAAGGTTCCAACAGGTAGAATTTCCATTGATTTCCCCCAGAATTTGTTTTTCCATCTGATATCTGAATATAATAGTGAAATGCTTAAAAAACTGAAATTACCAAGTCTCCCCCTTGCACTGATATGTGGCACCAGATCATCTGTGCTAGACTACCCAATTCAAATCAGGGCAGTAGATAGTATGAATTTGCCATGAAAATACTAAAGAAAAAAATACTAGAAAATTACATTAGGTCAGAAAAACTAAATGCAAGTTTAATTAAGAATCGTGTCTGTGCTGCACGATCATCAAATATCTTGTGCAAGTATTCAATGCAAATTAAAGGCATACACCAGTAGGTACAAGGAAAGAAAAAGAAATTTTTTCAACTGTAAAAAGAACTGCTTGTGTTTGTAAGAGATAGTAATTTTACAGGTAAAAACCTTTTAATCAGAAGAGCATAAACAGGCTGCACGTGACAGGGGAAGTTGTAACATGTTTGCTCACTCTTAATGAGAATTTGGGGCAAAATAAATCAGATCATCAGCTTATAATACGTCATTTCAAAATAGTAAGTACAGAAATTCTGAGTTAGTTCAAAATGCAAATCTCAGCTTTTAAAAGTTTTTACTTGACAATAAAAAAGGAGTTATGCTTTTGAATTAAAAAGTATACCTTGCCAAAACACAAAGTTTTTCGATTCACAGTGGCAGGCCGAAATGGGAGGATGGTGGCTAACCTGAAAAACAGTTTGGTTGGATTAAAACCATTTCATTTTCATTCCCAAGACAGTAAAATTGTTATTGCAATATAGAAGACCTTAAATAGCCCATGTTGCTATGAAAACAGATACAACTTAAGTGGCTGTGCTTAAAACAGTTCCTAGTGATTACTATAAAAATGCATTCTTTCTAGCATTTAATGAAGTCTTCTCATATTTGCAATATTTATTTGCTTTTAAGAAAGCAAACCATTCTAAGTAGAAAGAAAAAATGGGATTATTCTATAACATGAAGAACAAAAAATATAAATTTAAACAAGAGTGTCTATCTAGGAATGAGCTTTACCTGCTCTGAGAAAAATCGAAATCCTTTGTCTTCTCTAATACATTCATAAGTTTCACCGAGCACTGGGTTAAATGGCTTGCTTCCTGCCCTAAAGTACGTAGAGGCATAGCCTGATGCTGCAAAGGCAGCTATGAGAACCTGTAAAAAACAGACCAGAACATCAGAATGGACAGACATTCATGTGTGTGAGCCATCACTATGTGGTGCCACACAACTCACTCTGCTCAGAGTGACAACTGGATTAATGAAGCATGCCTGAGAGAGAAATCTGGCTGCATCCCAGTCAGACTCAGTATAAACTTTATTTCTTCTGTTGATATAATTTCTTTTTCTTCATGGCCTCATTCAGTCTTTCAACAGTCCCTTAAAATGACAATCTGCACATGACACCATTTTTCTGCCTTTGACCAGGCTTATCATTAGTGACCTAAAAAAGACCCAGCTCTTCCCATGAATAAATATTATGTAATAACTTCTAATTACAAGATCACATACCATTTGCCTATGGGAACTATTTTATTTAGTGCCAAACATAAAGAGCTCTCACTTAGGGTGTCCTTACCATATCTTCCACACATGTGCAGCTTTAACAGCCCCCTTGTCTGTACGTACAACCACAATTTAATAATCTCTAAGCCAGGTCTGACTGGGAGTAATAAGTTAAGTGACATGCCATGGCTATTTTGTTTACAGGTTCCATTTACAGAGTTTAGAAAAAAATCATATCATGCCGTCAGAAGCCCAAACAAAACTTCAGAAAAACGATACAGGGATAAAAATGAGTCAGCTGTTGGCAATATGCTACCAGTGGGGCAAATCTTAACCATGTTCCCCTCTCCTCCTGCTAGTGAGGACACAGCCCTCATGTGAGGTTTCTCGTGCTTTGTTTTCTTCCCACTGTGTAATGAAATGGGTGCTCCGTGGTCTATTCATTTTGTATCATTCAGAAACACAGCATCAACAAAATTAACATTGAACACTCTTTACAAAGGTTTTTCTTGAACAGTAAAAACCTTCATTCTTCTAAAACTGTTTTCAGATTAATTTCAACTTCCTTTTCAGTTTAACTGAATAGTTTACTAGTCTTATCATATAGAGAGCAATGTGAAAAAAGAGGTTTCCACTACTTTTGGATGCTTATTGAAGGTAGCAAAGTCCTGATTTTTCAGAGAACAGTGAACAAGCAGCAACATCTTCACAGCATTACTGCCACAAGATTTTGCTATTCAGCTCTTTTCCAAGTGGTCCCACCTCAGCTCAGGTGTGCAGTTCGCATTTTTAGGGGTGCTGTTAAAGTGTTGTTTGCATTCCCAAGCGCTGCAGTAGACACATGTGCAGCAGAGAAGGGGAGTGAATCCATATTCCCAAGGAAGCTTTCAGTTGCACCATGGCATTGCCTTTCTGAATTCTCCCTACTACTACTTCAATACTGACCTTTCAAACTTTTCAGCAAAGGCAATCAGTCTGCTTTGCTCATTCCAATCCTGCCCACTCCTTACAGCATCTCCCTCCTTTTGTGAGGGACAGAATCACAGAATATGCTGATCTCCTGAATCTTGTAAGAAAACAGAATGTGATGACAAAAAATTCAACTCCCTTTTTCGAGGTTCAATTTCTTCAGTGTTGGGGATTCCTGACTCTCCTATAAGCCTTGTGAACACGGCAGTTCAGGGACTTGAGTGTGCAATTGTGTAACAGCCAAAGGCAACCTCTCTTCTCCCAGTTATCCACAGTGCTGCCAGCCCATACCAGGGAACAGCAGACATGCTCAGCAACAACACTGCCAACTTTCCCTTACAGCCTTTCCCTGGGTCTTCTGAGGAAAAGGAGACAGATCACAGCACTCAGAGCTGAGCAAAGGCTGCTGGCTGTCAGTTAAAAAAACAAGACTTACAGGGGAGCTGAAGTCAGACTGCCCAGGCAAATTTTGTCCTGGTGTTTTGAAACTTCTCTCTTAGAAATTGCCTGAGAGAACATCTTTTTCACACTTATATTTATCATAAGGCAGCCATGGACTTGATTAACTCTTGAAGGTTGCTGGATTTGATCCCTGAAAGCCAGGAAAAGATGCTGCAGAGCTAGAAACTGCCAATGCCTACATCTACAGTCACAGAGCATGAGATCAATCTTAAATAAATGAGTTACAACTGGAGGAGGAGGACTTGGTTTGAGGTCAAGAAAATCCTGCAGCCTTGTTCAGATCGAACCTACTACCTATAACTGTTCACAGCCCTTTTCTGACCCAGCAGGGAGGTCTGTTGTCTGTCTCCAGGAGGAGAAAGAGAGGACCCTGCACAGATCCCACCCAACAGCTCCCTTTCTAACACAGACAGAAGGGCTACACTAAGTGATTACCATGCGCTCATAAGGATCATCTGTTTCAGCAGCCTTGTCCAAGAGCTCACTGTATTCCAGCTCTTCACAAAGATGTTGCAAGGTATTCAGAGGTTCATTTAGCTCAACTGGCATGGACACTTTGGAAAGATCTTTGCCAATGTTATTTCTCAAAATATTCCAGAGATTGATGTTACTGGTGTCAGGGCTGGGAGCTGGGAGACAAGTCCTCCGTCCATTTCTGAATGCTCCTCCTGTTAGCTCGCCATTAAGAACTGGGAAGGGAAAACACATTGTCATAAGAAAGCACCAGCCTAAGAAAAACAGAGTTCTCCTTTCAACCAAATCACTGCCAGAACAGGCAAGCCCAACTTCACTGCTTTCAGCTGAGTTGGTCTTGTATTGACATGCAGTAATTCTGGTACATGAACATAACCAATGTAATTTCCCAAAGTTTGAAACACAGTATACTTTGCCGAGAAATGTTGTCTGCAACACTGGTGTTGTCCTCAGATATATTGTCACTCACATCACTGATATAAGATTCATCATCAGAAGCCTAAAACATAAATAAAATATACATTAACTCAAATACATATAAAATACACTGACAAAACAGACAAAAATAGTGAAGTTTGAATCACAAATATTAAAAAAATATTCTCTATACAATTAGAAATATTAGCTAAATCAACTAGATGTTTCAATCAGTCCACTGTGCCATTAGTGCCATTTTTGCACTAAAAATGTCAAAACAAATGTTACGTCGTCCTCACGATTCTGAATTCCTTATTATCCAAATACAGACATGAGATCTGCAAAAGGTGGCTTCAAGTAAGATCAGGGTTGAAAAAAAATTTGATAACACAATGAGCTAGGGATGGGAGGTGAGAAGAGACAGTCAGATTTGTGCTTTTTATAAAGAACCAAACAATAAAATGTGACTTACATTTCAGTAAACAAATTATGTAAACATCAATCTATTATTTTGCAGAACAAGGATCTCATCAGTGTTAAGAATATTTTTTAAATTGTTTTATACTACTATTTTTTCCAGAAGTATTGATTTTTTCTCCATTTCTCTCATTACAGAGAATACATATATATATAGTAGAAGATTTTTTTAAAGAATATTTGAGAATCTAAATTTAATTGACTGCACAGTCAGCTCTAACTGTCTGTGCCATCCTTAGGTGGAACAGCCTAGAAAGGACATGTACTGAACATAGGTCACTGACACAACTAACTTCCAACTCAGTTTTACACTTCAGGGAACTCCTGCCTCTCTATGTGATCTCAGATTTGCTTATCCACACTTTTTACATTCTGATAACTTTTTATTCTAAGTAGATTACTAAAAAGAAAAAACTCCCTAGGGGTAGCACTACCTAACTGTGTCCAGCAGCAGAGCTGCCACATGCTGTCCCAGCCTACCTCATTTTCTGACGAGCTGGCAGACAGAAGCACTTCCTGTGCATCAAAGAACTCTGAAACAGATTCAGACATAGAGAGCCTGCTTTCATTAGAAACTTGCTGAGACAGTGGCAAACTGACATGAATTTGTTCACCTGTCTGAAAATAAAGCACAGAAAAGTAAAAGTATTATTTCTAATATTAAATAAATAAGCATAGAAGGGGTAAATCACCTGAGTAAGATTTCTATGCCAAACATAAGTGCAGAGAGCAAAGACAGCATTTTAGTAGAACTTTGTGTGTACGTAACAGATGAGACTGAGGATGACAAAATAAGTCTATTCTGAATAGTGACATACATGTCCTGCCCAGCATCTACTGCCAAGTCTTAGAGCAGCATGAAATTGCAGATCTAGGTCTCTGTGCAGAGAATTGATCTTGTGGACAATAGCTGTATTGTGTCTGACAAGTTCAGCCATGAATTTCAGATTAAATGACATCTGGTAATAGCAAATTAAATCACTGGGAGCTAGCTTTGATACAAGTAAAATTTAATTATAAAGTTTTATAAGGTCAGGGAGTTGTAAGTTACTTTGCAAATAAATGACCTTGTGAATGAGTTTAGAAACAATGTTTGAATATTTAGGAGGATAGCTATAATATGTATTTTTATTGGCTTTTATTCTATGTTTATATTCCAAATCTCATTTGCATTATGCCATTAACACTGACTCAATGCTACTAAAGGGAATTAACTCTCTAAGGTTTATTATAAAAAATGTAACAGCAAAGTCAAGGATTCAAAACTTTACTATGTTGATGTCAGTAGTGCAGTAAGCTAAAATAGTGACATATATCCTCCTCTTCCTGCTAGTGATGGGTGGAACACCAGATTTCAATGTTGCCCTGCAGGCTATCACATTAAGAAAAAGTAAGATGCTCTCCTTGTACCATTTTATGACAGGATCTTTTGCTGTGGAGGGAAAAATATCTCAGGCTTAACCCCTTAATTTATACAGCATGTTTGTCCTGGGAGATAATAGAGATGAAACTAGTGAAGCCCTTTTAAACATGGTTAACTCTTCAGATTGCAGCACAATCCCTGTTAATCTTATTCCAGAACTCCAGCACATGGTTTTGTTGACATCTTAATTCTGTAGAACTATTCTATACAGTTACCTCAAAATGCACAACAAAATAGCCAAAAAAGCATAAACAAGCCAAGAGGTCAAAACCCATTCCTTTTTCATTAGGATTTGTAAGATTGTAGATGAATTGTGATGCTTGATGAATTATAATGAAAACTCATTATAAACTCATTTTACTGTAATCTTTACCAGAAGTGATCAAAATTTTCAGGTTTGAATAAACTAGAGGGACTTGGAAAAATACACATGCCCCTACCTGAAAAAGACCCTCACACAGATATTATCTACATTATCTGTAAGATTATATTTATATATATATATCTGTAAAACAAGCAATATAAGTGAATGAGAGATTTGGAAACTTTGAAAAACTTCTTCAGGTAGGCAAAACTTCTACCAAGACAGCAATGAACAAATGAAAAAGAAACAGCTAACCAACAAAAAATACAGAATAGAAGAGAAGGTTGTTGCCCAGAACTTCACTGCACATTGCTGTCCTGTGGCACCACTTCACTTCTGTGTTCTGTTGCTAACCTCCAACATGCTGGATTCTTGGAAAAATTATTTAGACATTTTCAAAAAGCTAATAAACGAAAACAGTTTTACCTTTCTTGCTTGTTGGAAGACATAATTAGGAGACAAGACTATGTTAATTGAAATGGCATATACATAGAAAAAAAATAATGGAAATGACAAATCAAAAACATTTTTGTGAAATGCAAGCAGAATGGTTGCCAAAGTGATCATACTAATTGTAATATATTATAGTCCACAAATTCAGATTTGTCATGAGGGAGGCTCACTGTTATTCATACAAATGTTCATTAATCTATTGACTAAGGAAAGAAAAACAAGAAAAAGTAGATATTGCAAAAGTATTAGTGCAGTGCTTGCTTCATGAACTGAACCTTTTGATTTTAACAGCACCACTCAAGATTCTAAATGTGAGGTCCTTCAGACGTTTGCAAAATCAGGTCATTAAATAATTAATTGTTTTGTTGATTTGGCAAGACACTAAGATACAAAATTGGTTAGCTGCTATGTGATACATTCAAATACAGTAAAACCTCACTAATTCCCACAGCCAACAATTAATATTCCAAAACTCTGTTTCTCTAAAGAGATCAAGCTGAGCTCTTTCATGCCTGATATATAGAAAACAAAAGAGTGAAGTTTTTTTGTAGGTAAGGAAATATAACCTGACTTTTTCTATGAATGAACATTCACCTATCTGAAAAATTCAATAATTTTTCAGGTATGTTTCAGCTATTTAGTGAGAATTAGCAAGGTTTGTTTGTACTCTAAATCATTAAAGGCCAAAGTCTTACCTCATCAGGACTAGGGATAATATTTACACTGACAACCTGATCACAAATTACAGATTCTGAATGTATTCTGTTCAAGCGACTCCTTAGTTCAGCATTCTGGTTGAGAGCCTTAAAATAAAAATTGCACATTTCATTTAAAATTAAAATGTAAACACTAAAAAAAAAGGGGAAATAAAAAGAAAAGGAAGGAAAAAGGGGGAAAAAACAAAAGAAGGAAAAAATGCTTTTTTCCAGCAGTTTTCTAAAAAAATCACTGAACCTCCTTTCTTACGTTTATCGGAGATACCTATTTTGAGATTCTCTCTAACATGATTTCATCTTTGGTTACTTTGCCTTCACTGTTTTCCAGGAGACAGGGGGGACAGAATGTAACACTGGCATTCTACCTCAGCTCTTCAGAGAGCTCTTTGGCAGGTGTACTGTGGGTTATGTACATCATGGAAATGGGGAGTGAATGCAGCAACAAGGAGTGAAACTGCAGAACAATACCTGGGAACTACCCACCAAATGCCCAAAGAGGCAATTCTTGGTTTACAACTAACTATACAGCCTTTTCCCAGCCGAGGTTATCGGCACCCAGGGGCTGCAGGCAAAAATTGCTTCATTTCCAGTGAAACAAACATAATTGCTGGTATCATTGTCTACCCACCCAGATCCATTTTATAGATCTGCCTTTGTACTTATTTCGAACAACTGATCCACTGCAGTATCACAAACAGCAACAGAATTCAACTGGTGTCTGCTATCTGCTGGTTTTTCTCCTATTTTAAAATTCAATGCAGATCATAAATTTGGGTGCATATATATGTATTGTCTGTTATTTGGAAAGACTAACGTGCAAGATTCTGAAATCCAGAAGTATAATATGCTACATACCTAGAACATGACTGACTTAACCTTAATATATCTCCAGCACAGAGGATTACAGAAAAGAAGAACAGAGAGATATTTTGTTTCAGTAGAGAAGGATTGTTATAATGGAGTAAGAACCTTCTTCTGTCTCCCCCTAGTGCAGAATGAGGAACAGATTGCATGAGTGTACTGAAACAAAGAAAGACCAAAGGAAAATAGGTAAGCTTAAACTGTCACTAAACAGTTTAAATTACCCAATTTTGCTTTGCTCTGAAATGGTGTGGGCACGTTCATAGTTGCCATCCCTCAGAGGGAAGGTAATGATTAACAGCAGCCTGGCAGCAGCTTCTTCAACAGCTCAAACCTGGACAAACCCAGTCAGTCAATTTTCCACTTACTCCCCACTGAGACAGTGAACTAATGTGTGACAACGGCTTTTAAACTATCGTTGGAGGCCAGGACCAAGAAGAAAACATGATTCCCTATGTCATGCAAGTTGCTAGTAAATATCCACAGGTCTTAGATAAATTTGTGTCAATAACCACAAATGGTTACCCTTATCTCTTGCCTCTAATCCTTTTTTATCACAATGCACAGAAATCAATCTGTGTAACATGATATGCATCTGTATCTATGGAAAGGTTTGTCTTTAAACTTCTGCTCACATGTCTTGCAGATGTAGTCCTCCACACCAATCCAGCAAATGCTTTTATGCTGCCTTGACAATGAATTTTAAAAACAGAGTTATTTTGCAACCTGAGGACTTATTGTTACTAATTTTTTGAAATTATTACATAATTTCTTAATCCCTGCTAAAGTAATTTTTTTTTTTCCTTTAGCTTAAGTGGGAGAGATGCTGGAAATTTAAGAGGTGTGTGTCTGGAAATCCTATTTACCCCTGACTATATATTACAACCCAGGATTGCTTTTGCATTTAGAGACACGGACATATAAAACAAATCTGACAATATATGGTCAAAATTTAAAACTTCATGACAAAATCAAGAATATTTCCTTGGCTGTGCTGGAACAGCTCCAAGAAAGACATCTAGTATTTGTATAAAAACATTTGATCCTTTTTCTTTACTTTGGAAAATCGTATCAGATACACGCTTACACAATTATGTCCTTCACCTCCACATGCACTGAGGTCAGATTTGCATCATAAGAGAACAGGCCATAGTTCTGGTTGAAAACATGGCTTTGCCTTGACTCCTTTTACCACAGGAAATGGCCAAAATACAAAAGAAATAGTGCATTGGGAAAGATGGATGTGCTTGAAATCAAATCAAGAACATACCTGAGAGAGGGACTGTCTGAGGTGAGCTATTTGAGCATTGTGGCCTGTAAGATCCTGCTCTGAAACAATCTGCTTCAGCTTCTCCTTCTCTATAGCTATGCTGTTAAAGGCAGACTTCAAAAGAGAATGCACTAAGCAAAAAGAAAAAAAATAAAACAGGTGTTTTCTTGGCTGCAGAAATCACATTGACATCTATTACAATATTTCAGAAATAAAGACAGGGAGTGAGAGTTCCATTCCACAGTTATGGACATTTGAAACAAGGGCCTGAACTTCAAGTAATCCATGCCAAATTAAGTACAAACACTTACAGCTTGTGATCGTAATGTGCATACAGTACATTCACACATAGCTCATCTCAGCATATTCCTGGTGATGAACATAAGAAAAGGTGCATATTTGGAAAAAACTGTGTCCAATGTGGGTTATTTTCTTTCTGGTTTTTATATGTACTTTTCAATGTAACAGAAATATCAGTTCTGCAAGACTTAATACTGTACTAATAAAGAGGATTACTTGGTCCTTAAAAAGGTTTTGAATTTTTTAAGATGTCAGTCTCACGTTTTTCCATGCTTGTTATAGAACAGCAAACTGATAAGAAAACCTTTTTAAAATTGAATGTTTAAGTTTGTAGGACCATTTACTTTCTGGCAAAATTGCAATTCAAAAGTACGTTTCTGTAATAAGCTCTTTTTCCATTGATTCCACTGACACAGAAAACATTGCATAAAAATGAATTCACACCATTATAAGTAGCAGTTACATTTGCAATCGTCTTTGGGGAGAAGTAAAACATTTTGTTGAGGAAAAAAATAATATTTGCAAATTCAGTCACTTATCTACAGAACGCAGGATGCAGTTCAGAAGACTTGGAAAACAATTTCAGGTATCTATACATTTATGACATGCATGGAAAATATAAGAAGGATAATACATGTTGTCTTTATGTAAGCCACCTGAACAGCTAAAAACTCTTATACAGCACCACCTGAGGCAGATGAAAGCCCTGGCCATAACTAAGAGAGGGCAATAAAGAAACAGAACAGAGAAGCACACCACAGGAAAGGCTTGGCTTCTCCAGCTACCTTTTTGTGCCATCAAGCAGAATTCTTCTTGCAGCTTCATGTACTCAGTAGAGCACTCCAGAGGGTCTGCCACATGGCTTTGGGGAGCCTGGAACTCAATGTCTGCACAGAGGTTGGGGTTAGATGAATGCAATCGAACGGGGGACATCGTAGCACTGAACGGGACCTACAGTGACAAACAGAAAAGAAATGTTGTACAAGGTGTAGCCAAACTTTTGATTCTGTTGAAGCAAAACACAAATTTATTCTGAAAAGACTTGATTCACAATGTGAAGAACATGGCAAGAGTGAACGTGCTACTTCTTACTCTCCTAAATCTCAACACAGCTGATGCAGACTTCTCTTGAATTTTTTCATTGAAGTAGGAAAAAGAAGGCCTAAATACACAACTATCAGCTAATGATGGATTATTTAAACTCTAACTTTTACAAAAAATTTATGATTTCCTAATGCTTAGAAGATTACTGGAAAATTCAACCATGAGACCTGCTCCTTTATATTTGGACATTTGAGAGTAATTGTTGATGAGTCTGTTGTTGAAATGCCAACATTTGGAGTATGCAAGTTCCTCCACAGATCTAGATATAAGATATAATATTATCACATATAAAGTTTGTCAAAACTACTCATAAATCTTCAGTTGAAACTCATTGTACTGACAATTATGAAGAGGGGAGAAGCATATAGTCTTTCTATTTAACAAAACAAATAAACAAAACAACAACAAAATAAAATCAAAACTCCACCTGAGTTTCATTCAAAATACATGAGCCATAAATAAATGCAGAGAGATACATTTTAGTAAGATGGAGCAAAGAATTTAATTTATTATCTTTCCACTTCTCTTTCTCCTCTACTTTTCAGGTACAGTAACAAAAAATAGTACATGCAAGACTTTCAAAGTTATATATACTTGTATCATGTACTGAGCAGTTACCTATATGTTGCATATGCACTGTATGGCTACCACTGCTACACATGTGATGCATGTGAGAGAATGTTTTGTGTTTTACTTTACTGTTATCATTTACACTGATTTGAAAATGAGGCCAAGAACACAATTTTCAACTGTAAATGCAACAGAAGGGCATGCAGAACTCCATTTTGTTACTTAGATATTAAGCACTGTTTAATGTATCAAGCAGTGTTTAGCACATCAAATCTAATTAATTTAATTAGATTGATCAAACGCGTAAATCAAGAATTTTCACACTGCAGCCCAATGTAATTATTCAAATATGAAAAATGGGGCCAAAATATAAAATGTCTCTTCCAAGGCATGATAAAGAACAGCAGATAACATAAAAAGTCATATTACTAAGAATTTTTATCAACAGATGAGTTCTATACTGTCATCAGTGGTTGAACTTTTTATTTTATTAGATCAGGGAACACTTTTATCAATTCCTTCCTGTAAAAGCTTACATCAATACACATTTATGTTTAGGTTCTGATTCTCCAATGAAACACTCAAAATCCTGTTGGATTTATTAATCATTCCACTCATGAGTGTACCCTGTGAAACACATTTTCCACTCTGTTCTTCCTCAATTTCCAGATACATACGGTACATTAAATAACAACTCTATGGCACCTATCTAATATAAGCTTTATTCCTGCTCTCATGTATTTTGATTTCCAGTTATATCAACAAAGTATGTATTTTTTTACTCATTTTAGCCTCATGTCAAGAAGAATTACCTAACAGAAGATGGGGAATAAATTCCTCCTATTCATACTGGATACTTAACCCTTTATCTTCTTCACAAGTACTAGATTGCCTGTCTCAAGAGCCCACGAACATCAGGTTAAAGGACTACTGTGATGAAACGTAGGTTAATTTCAAATTTCTTTTCCAAAACCTTTCCCCTTCTTAAGTGGGAGAGCATGCTTCCAGAACTTTCTGATTGGAGCATCACAAAGCTTCAGCTGGTCCAGGCGGCTGCAGGATTGTGGATACCTCCAGAGTAGGTATGCACACAGCACCTGTGTGTTTGGAGAACACACCCAACCCTCCAGACCATCCAGAAGGCAGGAAAGAAGCTGAGATCAGCTACAATGGCAGAGCTTGAGGGAGAGTCCCCCCAGCCCCATGTGCCTGTGGTGATGGGGAAGGCTCCCCAGCCCCACATGGACTGGCAGAGCTGTAGGCAGGCTGCCCACATATGCAGGGGGGCCCTTTAGTCACTCTCTGATGAATCAAGCCAAAGAGATCTGCTTTAGATCCATCATTTTTGCCTCAAACCCCAGCTGGCCAGGCTAAAAAGAAATGTTTCTGCAATGAGGTTTATTGAAAAAATACTATTTTCGATTATGCCCTAGAAACAGCATTTACATGTTCTACAAATATGTCACACTACTTGCAAGAAATACACATTCACATGACAGAGACAAGTAGCCTTGCTGAGTGCTTTAAATACAAGAACCAAAAATACTGAACTGTTGATTGACATGAACTCTCCTCATATGAATTTTTTAGAAAAGTTTCCAAGCTACTTTCCATAACAGATGAAAAAAACCCACATTAAACAGCCATTTTCATTCTCCTGAATAGGTAAAAGTCCAGGAAACACTGCCTATATACTTCTCTTCCCCTTTTTTCCTTTCACTGAAGTGCTTTCTCTCTGTATTAATGGTGACTTCATAGTCACTTGACTTCACAAACTTCTCTGTTTGGTCATTTTTTATTGTTGTTGTTCTGAATGTTTTTGAAAAATATTTAGCTTCTTGACCCATCACTCTAGTTTTCTCCATACAGACACTTCCAGACATAGCCTCAGATGAACCTCGTCCCAACTTCCTGCCCTGCACCAGAGGCATTATACCCATTCATCCATCATCTTCAGAATTACATGTCCATGTAGGAACAGACTGTTCCTGGCCAAGTGGGCTGTAAGGAAAATCTCTATCTGCTGTGCATTTAGCTGATATAATTCTGTGTCCCTCAGTCTATGCACACAGCTCCTCTGTCTGGGAGAAACAACCATTTTGTGCATCAGCCGGGAAGAACAGGCCATGGCCACGAGCACTGCGACAGCCACAGAGTCGTTTTGGTGCCTCTAGCTTTCCTTCCTCCTGCATTTTCCCCAGCTCCTCCCAGACCTCCCTCAACAGCTCCTCACTTCAGCTGCAGGTAACAACTCAGCAATTCCCTGTTCTTAGTGCCTTCCAACCCAAGTCCAGCTGCATTTGTCCACTGAAGCACTCCCTGGGTAAGGATACAACCCCTGCCAAAGCTGTTGAACTGCTGCTGAGCCTTCTGGTTAGAGCCCCCCACAGCATTGCTCGGCCCTGTAGACTGGGAATCAGGCAGATTTCTGTGCCTGGCAGGCAGACCAACACAGTCAAAACAGCAATCAGTTACAGAACACACATTCAGCATCAATTGATTGCAGAGGAATAAATTTAGATGAGTTAATTTCAAAGCTGGAGAAACACTGATATGTCTCATACTTTTTACAAGAGCATAGCAATAACTGAGTTTGTGGTTCAGGTAGCAGAAGCTCAAGACAATCGGGCTTAAGCAGAAGCAATGTCAGATCTAGGGGATTTGAACTTTGGCCTGGAACAGCAGACCCTGGAATACTTCAGCCTGAAGACATTCACTGCTTGGGCTAGATAAGGAGTTTGCATTTAAAGCTCACTTCAGTCTTTGGCTGCACAGTCTTCCCTATCTAGGTGTTGTACTTATCTCGTGATGGATTGGTACAAATGTCTATATTGGGCCTTCTTAATGAGTACTTTCTTGATACAGCAGCAGCTGAAAATATCCTTTTGTTGGTAATTCAGTTTCACAAACACGACTTCCCACAACTAATTCCCAGCCTGGATGTTGATTTCATAGCTCCATATTTTCTGGCAAAGGCATAGAGAATCAGCAAAACTATAGACACTGAGGTAGTAATATGACTTTTTGGGATTATGGAATGTAAACAGAAAGTGCCTCAAACGAAAAGGCTAACCTTACACTACTTACAAAAATATCAGAAAGTTTTATAATTCCATGTTTATTTGTAACAAATCTCCTTAGTTCTGTTGTCTTGCTATAACTGTCACAACATCTTTTGACAGAATTTGATTTTTTTTTCTGTTTTGTATTGAATGTCAAAGACTGATTGAGTGCAGGGCCTGAGTGTGTCACTTGCACTTACATAAAGGAGGAGGGACATGTACCATGTGAACAAGCTCAGACCCACATTCATGGAATACATTTCTGTCGGTCCTGGCCACTTCTATGAAACTCAGCTGAAATGGGGTAGCATGGACACCTCCAAAAAGTGCAAGAAACATTTTCATAAGCTCATTACACAACCAAGTTACACAGCTTCCCATCCTTAGAGCTATCCCTTGATTTTTAAATCCACTCACTGTTGTAGCCACTGCAGCTGCCAGTCTCTGCCGGCGTCGTGTTGTGCTCAACTGGCCCTTCGGTGCCGGCCCTTCCTGACAGTGAATGCAAGAAAAGAAGGAAGTAGAAAAAGAGAAGGGAAGGGGTGATGGGACACAGGAAGATGAGAGGTGATCAGAAAAGGGAGAGGGAGAGTCTTTAAGTGGGTTTCCATTTTGTTAACTCTTATGGCCTACACATGTTGAGGACATATCATGTGTTTTCAGCTGTGCATGCCAGAGACATAAAAAGCTGGATATTTCACTAAAATTATCTCCAGATGAATTGGACTGCAGTGCACTCACTAAGGTTACAAAAAAAAATCTATTAGTATTGCCATTCAGAGTAATAAGGCAAAAATGGAATAAGAGAACAGAAAGGATGCCACAGTATGCCAGAAAAAAAAACAAAAAAAAAACAAAAAAAACCCCAAAAAAACAAAAACCAAAAATCCAAACTCTTTCTGGGGTCACTTGACCATCTAGAAGATGAATTCTGAAAGAGATCGTTTTGCAATAGTTGCAGTGCATAAACTGAAGCGCATCACTGAAGATACATGTGTCTCAATGGTAAAACTTTTCAGTGTGTATGTTACCTAGTGAGTTTTCTTATGTAAAAACTCCTGTACATAGCTCCAGCATTTCCACATCTATCCTTGAGCCTACTGAATAATTTTATCCACACATCACTTTTTTGAGTTCCACCTGCTTTTTCCACACCTTATTGAAGGCTTGGCTTTCAAACCAAGGCTAAAACTCAGATAAAGCAACACAAATAAAAACGAACTATTTCAATAACTGCTTCCTTTTCTGCATGTCTAACTTGTGGCCTCCTCGTGCTTAATTTTACCTTTATTTTATTTGTAAGAAAATTTTTCATGGTATATTAAAGTCAAGCAAGTAACTGTCTAATGCAGAGGAGCTCCACATCTGTTGTAAAGTCATTCTACTTAATCTTTAATCAAAATGTCATTATTTTGTAGCCACTTTAAGATTTTGGAAGACTAGGAAATACATTTTTCTACTTTTAGAAAAAAGTTCTCAATTCCTTTACATTTTTCTTCTCCTGTATCTTCATCTATAGCCATTTCATTATCTATATATCTATTTATTTTTACTTTATCTGCAAGCAGCCTGATCATCATACAAATAACAATGTGTAGATTGGATACATGGACACCACGCTGAAGAAAAGGATTTGTATTTCAATTATTAGCTGAACTGTCTTGCTTCTGTAACATTCCCAGTAGGGTTGCTACAGTGAAGAATGGTCAAACACTTCACCCTCTGGCTGATATTAGTGGCAATGCCACTGACAGTTGGAAGGGTTGTCTAATGATCACAGTAAAAGGCTTGTGGTGCAATATTTTATATAGTTCTCACATTAAAATGGCATGTGCATAACCTCTGAAATACTGAGAACAAATGCTGTTAAAGCAGAGAACAGATCATATGCATAATGTAAAGCTCTTTGTGCTCTACAGAAATATGTCTATCCTGTGAATAAAGTAAGCAAGAACATCCTTATTTAAATAATAGGGACAAACTTATATACAGAGATATGCACAAATTTATATATATATATATAAGATTATGAATGCAGGTATGCATTATTAAAATAGATAATGAGAAACAAATAATGAGCTTTGCAGAGCGTCACACTCCTCAACACGATAAAAAGTGAGGTCATAATCTGAGTTACCATAAAAAGAAATACTTACTTAAGGGAAAAAATAATAACTAGTCTGGGTCTGGTTTCAATTCTGAGCTAAAAGCCACAGTAAAGCAAGATGATTTTTCACATTACTCCACAAAACATAGCTCTCTATTAAACTATTCCCCCTGCGAAGTCTTGGAATTTTACAACTTTGAGCTTTTGTTGGAAACCAAAATATCACTGGTTCTTTATTGTTTTGCAGTAATTTTTTTTTATTCCTTTGAAGCTGTCATGAGACTGATAACTTATCATTTTACCCAAAGGGAAATAAGTTAAAATTTTAAAAAAACCCAAAACCAACAAAACAAAAAAAAAAACCCCAAAAATATAACTCACATCTCAGTTTTTGTCCAAAAGAATAATTTGTAAAATTAACTAATTACAGGTCAACTAACCTGTTGTTGCAGGTCATTTTCATACAATTTTAAATAGGCTTTTTAAAAACAAAATTAACTTCCTTTATAAATGTAATCTTTCTTAAGAAAAACAATTAAAGCATTACTCTTGAGTAAAGGCGAGTAAATTCAGCTGTTAATTCTAAACTACTTAGCAGTAGCAAGCACCCAAAGCTGCAAATGTACGGACACATGCTATGCTCAGTTTTACTTCAGGGAGAAACCCCACTCTACTTACAGGGATTATTAGCTGAGTCAGCAAAGTCAACTGCACACAAAACTGGCACATTTAAGTGGTAAGTATAAATGTCTAGGCAGCAAATCAAGCAGCTGTACTTACAAGAAAAATATGTTTTAAATACATTACACACCTAGCGCTCATACTGCAAGAATGTGTCAGCGGGAATCCAGCGAAAGCTCTCTCATCAACAAACGAATGGTAACAAGTACAACACAAAACCTGGACGGGAGAATTCCCTCCTTGCCTCACACACAGAGGATACTGAGCCAGCAGAACTCACACCCTCTTTCCCCATCACTCACAAAGCACACACCTTTATATAAAACTCCCTAATTTTATGCTCCCCAGAGGGATGCTCTCAACATTCTACTATCAGAACGTCTTTGATGTAGTTAAAAACTGCTCATTCTGAAAAAATAGGTGCTAGTACTCCAAATGGAATTAACAGTGAAACTAGCTTAAAGTTAGTTTGTTAATACTAGCATTATCCCCTAAAACTAACGAGATGTATGGAGGTATGAGGAGCATAACAGTACAACAGAAAACTTATTAGTACCAAATGTCAACCATTCAATAGCAAATTATGTGTAAGCACCACGAAACAATGATCACAAATCAGACAAAATGATTTTCAGCAGGGGATATCCTAATAAGCAGCTCAGAAAGGCTTGAAGCACTCTTGAAAAAATGAACAATAAGGAAGGCCAATGAAGTAGAAGGAATGTCTAACAGAAGAACAAAATGGGAATTAGCTTAAAGGGCATGTAGGTATCAGAGGAAATCCACATTTTATTGACAACCTAAGCAAATTAGGACTAACACAGTGAGTTAGTAGGGCTACCTTCCTACAGACCACAGCTCTAGCACTCAGGAGACAGGACAGCCCTTGGAAGAATAAACTGAGTCTATCAATCAAACCAGGCAAGATAATGGAGGAGCCATCAAGACATTCTTTGTCTTCCATACGATTTAGAACAATTTTATTGTTTCTGTTTCACTGCAAATTAATTTATAGATCAGTCAACAATAACTTAATACTTTGCTGTAACAAAATAAACTTTATATTTGCAGCATTAAGTTTGCCAGGAATTAATGCTGACCCAAGCTAGGCAGAGATTATTATCAACCCAGAAGTGACAGACCCATGTAAGCAGTGCCATGCACACAAATTCTCTCAGGAGAACCTGCAAACCAATCCTATTTGAAATTTTCAGGAGCTGAGGCACACTCCTGCCAAACCATAAACAGCAGTGTGAGTCAGGTGCCTGTGATGGAAGCCCAGGCCAGTGTTAATTCAGCAAAGCGTAGGTAACACAGGAGCAGCTCATTATTCACTATGACCAACCATAAATCATCACACATTGACTGCTTTCATCATTTTTAAGGCTAGGACTTCTCTGAGGTTACTGTGGCATGGAAGAACATACAGTGGTAACTGACTCTTCATAGGCACCAAGTACTTGCATGCATTTTCCTGATATTTTAATTTCCCTATGTTATTTTGCACCAAGAAAAAACTGTGCTCTTTCCATTACAGATAATAGGAAATGACATCGACCACAAAAATTCCTTTGTTAATAAACCTTTTTAATCTCAACAGATTCTTCATTGATCTACCTATTGTGATTATCAAAGCTTCGAAAAATCTACTTCAAGGGTTGCCATGAGAAAGCTGATGCAACTATCACTTCTGCCTTCCTTAAGATTATTGATCTTAAATGAAAACTCCTTAATGCACCTATTGGGGGTATAATAAAAGCTTTCAAAGTTTGTACTAATTTCAAGACATTTGAATGGATTAAAAGTTGCTGA
Organism: Catharus ustulatus; assembly: GCF_009819885.2. Lineage (NCBI taxonomy): Eukaryota > Metazoa > Chordata > Aves > Passeriformes > Turdidae > Catharus > Catharus ustulatus. Next base: position 15,711,364 of record NC_046227.1, read on the forward strand.
CATTTATTTACTCAGTAGCAGACAGCAGGGTGATGACTGTTAGCTCCAGAAGCCAGTTGAATAGTCTACATTATCAACTGCTTAGTAATAAAAAATATCAGCTTTTGGATCAAACCACAGAATACACAACTGCTTCCAACAAAACACAAGGCAGCAATGCATGCACATTGTGCTCATTTCTGTGCTTTTACCTTTCAGTTCTAGGGAACGATGGAGTAAATTCTTGCTTCACATAATTTATTTTTTGGTTATTTGATTTTTCCCATATTAGCCTTTTCCATAACAGAAGGCTTGTAAAAAATACTTATAATTGGCACTATTCCAAGTAAAGACAATTAGTGTGTTTAGCATTTCATTCTGCTTTTAACTTTATGTCACTTGTTCAACTACCCTTCTTTGCAACTTTGATATGGAATAGCAGCGTCCCCATACGGTGTATATTGAGTTTTGAATACCTTAATTGACTAATATTCAGATCCCACTCCTTTCCCTAGATGGCAATGTTTTCATATGAATGAAAACTAAATCAGTACTTTTCTCACTATCTTCTCTAGGTTTTGAACAACAAACTGGGATTTAATTTACTTCATCATAAACATGAAAGACAGCACATTGACTTCCTACTTTCAGCTAATATATTGTTTCATGCTTAGAATTTAATCGAAAAGTACAGTGAAAAGTAAAACATAGTGCATTCAGTACCTGAAGTTGAATTTTTGCATCTTTGCTGACACTTTTTGTTCTCCATCGTCTCGTGACCCGCTTGTCTTTCTTTGAAATATCTACACAGTTAGCCTACATTACACAAATAGTTAAAAGCAACAAAGTGCTATTAAGTTGACACAAGCAACACAGACAATACATCAAGTTAGTCAAGAATTGTAGCATTAGATAGGTACAAATTAGAAAGTGAGGAGAAGAAGGTTGCAGCTGGGGCCCAAAACTGGAGCAGTGATCAGCTGTAGTTATCCATACACTTTTATAAGCACGTGGTAGAGTTAGATCCTTTAGCAAAACTACTGGCATCCTTTCTTTTTATGGCTGTGTAATATTTAGGACATGATCTTGAAATCCTCATGGATTTCTGTTGTGGTACTACTCAGGTATTTGTACAGACGAGTAGATTCAGTGAAAACGGAAGGAAATATTCATGATTTAGGATCTGCCGTTGCTTTCTGGTAAGGGGAAAACTCACCCTGAACTGGGACACAGTCCAAAACTTGGGACCTTTGTACTATGACCCCTTTTCTAGAGCATGCAACTTCATCTTTGAGGGTCTTTGGGTTTCCAGTCCTTAAAATACTTAAAATGTTATCTTACTCAACACAACAAAAACGCCTTAAATATTACTTAAATTTATACACGTGTTCCATCGTAACAGTTCTCAGTTTTATTTTGCAAATTACTTAATAATTTGATTTATCCTATTTAACTCAAATACTGAACGTATCTGAATTACTGGCTTACACATGAAACAGAAACAGTACTAACCAAGATTAAAATAAGTATGTAAGATAAGCATTTCATCCAAGAAACACTATTATTTCAGAAAAACATTCTGAGTTAACAAACAACAGCTCTATATTTCCCTTAACAGAAAGAACAAATATTTAATTGTAATGATTTATGTTCAAGCATATTTACCTGCATGTCTGTGAAATTTGGTGCTGACTGAGTTCTCTGTAGTATTTCTAAATTTTGAAGAAGTTTACTGAGTTCCACAAGGTTAGACTGGCAATGAGCAAGATCTAATAGATATGAAATAAAAATACATTAGGTGCTTCAGTTCACACTTTCTATTGCCGTGGTGTCCATTGTTAGCACTTAATTGCATTATACAAGTTAAGTGTCCAAACCCCTTGTACTAAGGCATCCAAGTAAAAATTTTATTTTCAGAGATGTTGGATACTCATTATTTCCTTAGGAATTCAGCAACAACTCTGGACCTCAAGAAGCGATCGTATTTGAACAATGACATCCATTAAAATAACACAGATTACCCTGATAAATTTTAAAAGCATTCCAAAACACATAGAGAACAAAGTTCCCAACACCAGGTAAATGTTTCTAATTACCTTAAGAGCTACTACATGTTCATGCAAAGGTGTAACTTAACCCCTTTATTGACCTCTTTCTTATATCAACAAGAGGTTTTGCTGAAAGAACAAGGCATGAAAAGACAAAGTCTAACCTTCTGCACATCTGTCCATCTCTTCAGAGTCCTGCAACCAGGCTGCTACTTTACTCTGACCAGTAGTGCAGGTGACAGGAAGGCTGTTACTGCAAGGTATAGGAGGCTGCCAAGGGAAGTTATTTTGCTGCACCTAAAGCATAACAAAATGCTTTAATTTACTGTGGCTGTGTTGCCTCATCAGTGCAATGACTATACTACTTCAGAATAGAAACCAAATTATGCACTGTGTTTTCAATGAAATCTGTGATTTGTCTCCATAGTTCCCAAAGGCAGATTTTTCATAACAGCAAGTTGGAGAATCAAGTCAAGAACCTCACAAGTGGACTGTGCTAGGTACCAGTTAGGAAAGCTGTTGTTTAAGAGGAAGAACATAACCAGCAAAGAGACAGATTTATACTTGAAACAAAGGCTAGTGCAAATTGTAGGGGTGTGAATATTTTGCAACCCATTTTAATGAAGTAAGGCTAAGTCAGACAGTATTTCAGCTGGATTCAGCTGCACACCCTCACAGCTTCTCACTGGCCATTGATTCCCAGAGTGGAAGCTCCTGTCTTACTGGCACTACAAGAAGAGCCCATGGAAACTGCCCATGGGTAAGCCATGGGTTCTCAACCAAAGAACACTGCACACCTTTCCATCGGACACGTTGGCAGCTGGTGAAGACTCTGTGGTAGAGGCTGAGGGGAATATGTGGAAGCTGGCATCCCTGGGAGATCTCACAATCTCGTTCTGACGGTACAAGCGGTGGTGCCGTAACTTTGAAACCCATGCATCAAATGAATCCTGTGATTTCACCTGGAGAAAAATTCACTATCAAGAAAGCATGCAAGATAATACTTATCTGAACAATCTTTTACAATTTTATTTGTTTCTACTGAGGATGAAAAAACAGCATGTGTTTTTACTTTTTACCTTTAGGTGATAGATGTGTTCTTCAGTGTCAAGATCTATTCTACGAGCCTTTTTTTTAATAGACATGACTGATAAACCAACATCAATGCTTCCATGGACCTTTCCTTTCTGTATCTAAAATCAAAAATTCAAGGTACAAATTCAGAAGTATCATGCACTTTTTCTATATATTTAACAGAAAATTATCTGGAACTGAAATGATTTCCCGTTTTATAAATATTTTAGCATAAAGCCTTATCAAAAACTAAAGCTGCACTCAGACTAACCACTTATTATATTTATAGTCAAAGAAAAGTGTATCTCACAAGAAATGTTGGAACAAAGTTGACTCCAAAGTTTGGGTGTGCTAAGTAAATCACACCAGTGCACAGGTACAGGTAAGTGAACAGAAGAGAAAATTAAGACAGTACTTGATACCCTACCCCTACAACTTTGTAGTTAATGATGTCAGATCTAACTAATTTACTGCTACTTTTTAGACCTCTAGAGTACATTGTTATCAATTCTTTGCCACATCCATATATCTCAAAATAATCAGTTCTGGCTGACATAAAAATTGGGAAAGAAAAATACATGGTCAGGTTTATCTCTCAAGCAGCTTGATTCAAGAAACTACTTTAAGTAATTTTACTGATATTTCCATAGAAGTAAAAAAGGTAGACTTCTTGAAGACACAACCAAAATCTTACATGATTTATCTTTAAATCCATCAAAAACTTTAATGAATATACTTTCATAAATTGCGTAGAGTGAGTAAGAGCAGGCTGAACTTCATTAGAAGTTTTAAAGTCTTCAACAATACTTACATCAATTGGTGACTTTGAATATTTCAACATTCCATTATCCAGGACAAAAAACCTCTGAAATGATAAGAAAAAATCCAACAACATTCTTTCTTAATGAGCTGATGCAATTTAAACCGTGCACAAAAATCTGTCTGGAAAAGCATTACCCTGTAGCAATTAAGGGAGTTGGAAGGAGAGGATAAATACAGTATTAAATAATTTTCTTGCTTGTTTTTCGACAACAATTATCTTCTAAACAAAAGAACCTAGATTATCTTTTCAATGTTATGTCCTAGGTTTACCTTAACAAGCTTTGATAATGAAGGGTATTTTTTTTCCATTTTCCAGGCAATGTAATAAACTGTGAGAAAGACTCTTTAGGACAAGGGAATTATATGTTTCTTCGTTTTGTTCCTGTTTTTCTTCCCACAAAAGCTGGTCACGTTTCAAATCAACAACCTACCTTCCCTTTCCAGAAACTGAGCAGCTTTTCCTAGTGCAAGATCTACATCTCAAGGGGAAGACCACCTGAGAGACCCTGGTCTGCCATCCAAAACTTTATCCTTTATGGCAGTGAAGTACAGATGAGATTGTAACTCATGCTAAAGACACCTTTTCTGGTGTTCATCTAGCTAACACACGTGTTAGCACCAGAGCAAATTTTGCAGCGTTCCCACCAACACCCCCAGGTCATGAGAGGGCTGATGTTTTAGGTATTACAGGGTGAGCTGAAGCATCTTCACTGGCATGGTTACCAGGACTGGCCTAACTTGATGATGTTTGTGCTATTGCTACACCTTTATTTTGCTGAGCAGTTCTGACTTAGAGCAGAGAGCAGAATCCCCTATTCACATCGTATTTATCCCTCAATTAAAGCTGCCCTAGCTTGTCTGTACCAGGTCACTCAAGCTGATTTGCAGTCAAGTTAATGCAGGCTTTGGCACACAGCATAGAGATAAAGCCTAGCAGGAAACTGGACTTGAAATTACATTCGCTGACTTGTGTTTATCATCACTAACTTTAAAAACATGCAAAATAATAGCAAACAATTCCTCTTTTTAGAGTGTAACCAAAAGTATTAATCTATGTTAAAAACCTAGAACACAGCAAAATACTCTGCTTGATACTCAAAGCTGTCGTGACATGGGAAGGAAGGACAATGGTTTCCCTAGGTAAACCTGCTAAATTATCACTATGAGCAGGGGCAGTAGTTAGCAGAAAATCTCCCCCCCCGAGATGGTTCTAGAAATTATGTTAGTCACACAACAGATGGTACCAATATCTCACACAGGGCAGGAAAATAGCATTTTTCTCAGCATTCCTGAAGATAAAACATCTTAAATAAGATGTCAAAACAATAGGGACAATTTGGGGGTTTTTTTTACATAGGTATGGTCACCAAAAAACCTCACAAGAACATGATATTCATGTCATGATGCTCTGTCTCTGTAAGTTGCATATACAAAATAAAATTATCTTTCATCATTTCATTCCAGAGCACACTACACGTATGGGCACTGCACAAAGCACACTGCACTGCACACTGGTATGCTACTAAAGAACATTCAGGACTGTCAGAACATGACATGGAATGCTAATAGACAAAAGACACTATATATGGCTTTGCTGACAAAACACTACAACAGCACGTGCGGCAAGTACTGTCTCTGAAGTTCCACACTGGACTCTCAGCACAAAGTATTGTTATGGAAACTCCAAGATATCCAGGCCAACATTGAAAAAAACCAACAAACTTATTAACAAGTCCAAAAGTTTCTAAACCTAAGTTCAGCATAGTTCCCAAGGTGAAATATAAAGCAGAATAGAGAGGGATGCTAAAATGTGAAGTTCTGAGTCACATTTAAAATTACCTACACAGGTAACTGCTCTAAATTCATCTATATCATCAGTAGTGATTGCCTTTATGGAACTGTGAAAGTCCTCTTGCTCTCCTATAAATTAATTCCTTACCAAAACAGACACTTGGCCAAATAGCAACATATTAACATAAAGTATTTTAAAAGCATGGGAGCAGTTGTTTATTCCATGATTTTTTATATAACTCATTAATTGATTTTTTTGAAGAGTCAGATTGATTTGTTGGGGGTGGGGGATTGGTGTGTTTTTTCATGTTTCAGCTATGTCAGTTTGAAATCCATTAATCTGCCTAGACTAAATTCAGGTAGTGCCTAAGTGCCTATGAACTCTAGTTACATAAAAGAAAGTCAAAACATCTAATGTAGATAAGCATGCAGGGAAAGAAAAGGGTGGTGGGCTTATGTATAACTTAATACGACATCCAGAAAGAAGAGAGAAATTAGGAAAAAAGATGTAATTTATTTCAATATGGATTGTATTTGGACTCAGACTTAAGTCCCACATTGTTTAGCAAGAAAAAAAACAAAGTTAGTGCCTGCCCAAAAAAACAAAATTTATTCTACTATACTTTTGTACCCCTGGGCACAAAAATAGGAGTGAGCATCAATACCACACATCTTGTTGCTAAAAAAGGGGGTGGGAGATGCAGTTATTGTTGTATGAAGTAGAATTTATGAACACCAGGTGTAAGGCTAACAAAAGGCAGAATCATGTATGGAGATTTGTGTCCAAATCACCTAAACAGAATCAGGAGATTTGGGGTTGAGTTTTGGGGTGTTTAGGGTTTTTTCTAAGTAGATATTAGAAATATATCTATATTTTCCATAATATATCTCTATAAATAGTTCCACTGCATGCCCACAATGAAGATTCCAAACAAGAAGACAAACAACATTTGAGAACAAAGCTGAACAAATCTACTCTCAGCAGACCTGAAGGGGAATCTTTCCTGTATGAACACCCTGGATATACGCAAAAGTCCTTCAGCTCTCCTCTGCTGTGTAACTTAAATGCAAACCCAACGTAACCTTAGAGTACACAGCTACACTTTGTTACAAATACTGGAAAGAACAAAAGGGGTATGGATAAAACCTCTTAAAACACAAGGCATCTGCAACATTATTCACAAATTCCATCTGGATTTATAATACAACCTTAGGCAGCAGGGACTGTGATTTGAGAGCCATGAAGTGTGTCTGCAAATTAATTCTACACACAGGTGGAAGGAAAAGTCATACAGCAAAATTGTGGGCATTTATTTGACATCCTAATTTCATCTAGACAAAAAAAATCCCAACTCATGAAATAAGGTAATAACATTCTGACTGGTTTATGAGACATTTACCTTGTGCCAACCTTTTAATGGCCATTTTCTCTTCTTCAGCATGAAACCTTCATGTTTGTCTGGCTTCTGGACATTGGTCTGGCCTATTTTCAGACCCTCTATGATTTCCCAGCTGTCAGGTTCCTGGCAAAAAAGCATGAAGACACATTGATTAATTAATTTTACACACTCGTGGTAAAAAATTGCACTTTAAGAGTGGCACAAATTCTTCAATGCAAGACAAAGAGGAGGAGCCAGGCTTTTAAATCAACCTATTTAGGTACGAAACTACATGGTCACTGTAATATGTCCATCTGTATCTCATTTGAAACTACTAAATACTAACATTTTGGGATGTCTAACCTTTACCAGGAGAGGTGCATTTTCAGAGTGCCATTTGTGATATTTCTTGATTATAAATAAATTTAAATTTTCTTATCCTTTAAGTACAAGCTACATTTGTACTGGATGCCCCAGTTTTTCTTCCAAATCAGAAAAACCAGCAGAAGATGTTGCTTTATTGTTGCTTTTGAGTGTAGCTAGTGAAAATCTTCAAAGGCATTTTATGACAGGGTTTTACTTGCTAATTGAGCCTTCAGAAATCTGCAAAAGGATTTTTTTTTTCTGCATTCATTTTCACTGCATTATGAGAAATTTATAGGAAAGCTAACTAATTTTCTCTCTAGAGAAAAACACAGAAGAGTATCATTTGAGATACGATCAGTGGTATGCCTTTCATGGAGCCAATTAAAGCATATTTCTGGTACATACCACTTCTTTTGCCTGCTGACTGGTGCAGCTCAAGCCAGATTTACAATGCAACACAGTGAACAGGTAAAGAACAATATTTTTAAAGAGAAAAAGATGGAGTCATACTTCCTCTTAGAGTGTATTTCTATCCTCCTGATACTACTGTGATTACAAAAATTCTGCATCAGTTTAAAAATCTCTTGCTGCCAGATTTCTCAGACTATGTTTTACTAATTATACCTTACAAAGCTGTAAACCTGCATTTTCTCAGCTGATCTGTCATAACTCCTAGCAATTTTATGACAAGTTAACAAGAGAGGAAGGAGGTCATACAGCATCAAACACTTAGAGGGAAAAAAAACCCGTTGTCTTATCTCCACATTTCCAACAAAACTGTTCGGAGCCAAGTGCTGCCAATCTTTCATAACACCTCCAAATAAATTACACAGCCCTGATGACATCAATATTACTATTATGAAACTATAGTTGCAAAAGTAACAGCAAATTAAAAAACTATAGTTTTCAATAAGGTCTTTGTATTTTGAGGTGAAAAATGCTGTCCCAAATAATAAATACTGCAGTAAATTTTAATAGAAATCTTTATTCAGCTTAGTTTCCCCTGAATAACCATAAACAAACCATCCCATTGTCTGTAAATCCCCTACTTGAAATGCACCTTTTTTTACTTCCCCATGTTTTGCTTCAATGTTCTATTTCCATTCTATAGAGGGAAGCACATGTGTATTATTTTTTCCCTACAAGGAAGCACTTGGCACTTGAGGGGGACAAATTAAACTCTAAGTCCCCTAGGGTGAGCAGAGAGTCTCTGCATCTCTGCCAACTGATTCTTCACCATATTGATTTCTCCTTTAGATGATCAGCTGCAGGCATAAGTCTTTTATCTACTAGATAACATCAGTATTGATTAATTCTCAACTAGAAACCACACAATCTCATATAGCTATTCATTTAGACAAAAGGCCAGATACAGAGGGATAAAATGAGCAATTATTCAGTGCAGTGTGGATACTTGTCTCCTGCAGCACCAGTGCTACAAGTTGCTCTTAAAACTCTCCTAACAATCCTAACTGTGCCTCATCCCACAGTTTTGGTATGTTGAGATATGCCCACTTCAAGGGCCATTATGAAGGAGAGAAAAAAATGGGGAAAAAACAGAATGAAAGTGATACACTTGAAGACTCCTCATCCAAGTTCTCAAGTACAGCAGTAGCATTTTAGGACTTCAGTGATTCCATAGGTGCTCCAAGAGAAGCAGCCCTGTGCAAGGCAGCACAACTGAGGGAAGACAATCACAGCTTTCAGTCCCTGGCTCTGCACATGCCCCCTGTATGGGGATTAAGGGAGCCACTGCCAACTGCTTTCTCAACTTTTAACTCCAAAATATATATTTACCGAATAAAAAAAGAGTAATTTCATTTTACCTGGATGAACACTATATTTCCTTTCGAAATTGTTTTACCAGGTCTCTTTCAGAACTTAGATATTTAATTTCAGATTTTTCTTTTTCACCAAATATTCCATCACACTTTTTCTGTAGCAATCTTGCTTTTGCATATGAAGTATCTTAAAATGAAGCTTTCTTTATGTGGAATTGGACTTGTTTGGAATCACTTATTCCAAAACTGAGTAATTTACCCAGAAAGAAGTTGACTTCAAAACACCACACACAAAACTTCATCTATACGGGTGTGATGTCACCCCTGCACTTTCATCCTTTTCTCTGGTTCAGGAAAGAAAGTTTCAGCAAGAGCTTTTAAATTTCAAAGTACACACAAGGGATGTTATTAGGACATATTTTTTTAAACTAATATTTATTGTCAGCAACTTTAGATTTGGATATGATTTGCTCTACTCTTAATAGGAGGGCTGAACTGGAAAATTTCTCAGAGTCATGGAATCATATTATATCCTGAGCTGGAGGGGTCCCACAAGGATCATCAAATTCCCTTCTAGCTCCATATTCTGGGAAAGTAAGATTTGTTCCTGGGGCCATCCATGTGGGGGGAAAAAAAAAAAGAAAAAAGAAAAAAAAAGGACAACAAACCAAACCAATCTTTAATTTTGTTAATACAACATTTTCTAAAGATTACTGGCTCTTCTTACACCTCAGTTATAGAACAATAAGCTCCAGGGCAGACTCACAACATACTCATGGTAGACTCATACAAAACACTGTCCCTGAAGTGCTAGTCAAACTACTTTGGAACTCCAGAGGAAAACTCGCTGCCCAGACTCCATCCCAGGCTTTTGCTTACCTTGGATAGAGAGAGATGATCACTTTCAAGGAACTGCTTGCTCAAAGAAGGGTCTGTGCTTCCTGAAGAAGCCTTTCTCTCCAAAATATGAACACTCTAAAAAAGTAATTAAAGACAACATCATGTCTCAAAACATACAAAACACCACCCATCCATGGCTTAAATGAACAAATGATTTGCCTTCAGAAGCAATATACTTCTCTTTATTACTGGGTTTTTAATTAATTACTCTGTTTAACCTAGAAATGATGGTGAACTAAAAAAAAGCCAGGAAAGACAAGTGATGCAGTTCTTACCTCTACAGAGATTCAAAGTGCTCCTGACCAGTCCTGTTATGTTTTCTGTTAATATGGGAGACACTGAGTGCATGTGCTATGCAGCCAGCACTGCCCTACATTCACTTCACAGAAGATATTACTGCCTCTAAAATATTCATTATCACACCTTAACATTTTGTTACTGGCTTCTCAGCTGAGATAAAGTAACACACGACAGAGGTGCTTTTAAATAGATTACAGGTATTAACAAGTCAGTTACTGTGTCTCAGCTGATGGGCTTGCTGGTGAACATCCATGGAACACCTTGATCTTAAACCATTACACTTGGTTTTGCATAAGACAATACTAAAAAATTTTGCATCTTCAAAATATTGAAATAAAAATGAAATACGTAGTGTCACAACTAGCCCTGAAAAAAACCACTACTCTTAAAAGATATCTAAACATGTCTTTCCATTTTCCAGAAATGTTTCACTCCTATTTCATAAAAGGAAAACATTTTTGATACAAGAGAAAATTACCACAATCCTCATGCATGGATCTGCATCTCATCGTGTGGTGAAATTTTGCTACATCTCATAACTACTATTTGGTAAGAATTCTACCTCAACATGTCTTTAGTACCTCTTTGGCTTAAAATAAAACTACTTCATTTCCAGGATGCGCAGCACAATGACAAACTTGCAATTACCCTCTGAGAAGGATATGTTTTTCTCAACTGAAAACGGCAATTAAGCTTTGTTCACAATTAACCTTCTTTACATTGACTGAAGAAGAGATTACCCAGGTACCAGCAGCAGCAGAAACAATCAGGGAATATAAAAGCACATACAAATGGTACTGTAAATATTGTTGTTTATATAAATTATTAAGTACATAAAGGACCATGACCAAACTAAATGAAAATAAACATAGTTTCTCATTTAAATACATATATATAACACAGACCACATCTTGCTGCAGAGCAAGATACAGACCTTCATTGTTCTCTTTCAAGCTGTAGCTGTGAATGAGAACAGGAAAATATGGGGAGTGTCTCTGCTTTCAGTGGAGATTAATAAGCATCCCTGTCAGCATGCAACAATAATTAGCATTTATTTTCAGTTACTTTTAATTAAATTTTACAGTGAAGAATGTGGAAAAGCAGCAGTATTATGTTACCCCAGAGCCAACCAGCAAAAAGCTATGTCATTTAGGCTTTAAAATATTCTGCTTTGTCTAAGGAAGTTCAATCTACTTATTTAGTCCAGTGTATTTTACTAGTCAGATGAAGAAAAAAATGTGTATGTATGTAGCACAAATACAAATACATATCAAATAATTTAATAACCTAATTTGAGCTGAGAACCACAAAACTCCTAATGATAATGGTAAGCTTTCTCACTGACTAAAGGAAGTGCTACTTAAGCACACAGGATGACATCTTAACAATATACAAAAGAAACTAAATTTGTTCCTCCAAGGAAGATTAAAATGTCTCTTGATTAGCATAATCAGGATGATTCCCCACTTTCTTGTCAGTTTTGTCTGGCAGGCAGGAATCCATCCATCCTGAGATGGAGCAAGCCCCAACACAGATGTTCTGAAGGTCTCATGTGTAGCAGCTGGTGCAGTTTGTTGTTACATAACTGCAATTTCATTTTGTACCATATTTAGGGAGGAGTAGCCCAACAGCCCTTAGCTTGCCAGATTTCCAGTGACATTTGCAATTACATGATTTTCAGTCAGGAAGGTTTTGTGCCTTCTTTTTTTTAATTAGCCTTCAGTCATTACAGTTCCACTTCAGTTGAGAAATACATTATTAGCCCGCAGCACTTTAATGGATGTTGACTTATTCAACTATTTCTTTGAAAATTAGAAAATGAACACCTCTTAAATAAAATTGCTTTCTTTACATTCCTTACTTCCAGGAGTGTTGTCTTATTGTCTATATACCACATGTTTGCTTTTCAATTTTCTTTCCCCATGATCACAATAACACTGACACAAGATCATTTCTTTAGATTTGTGACATGTCTCTAGGATAACATTAAGAGACCTTACTTGATGCAAAATGTTTTCCATTAATGCACGTTATTTTTCTGCAAAATTACAGCTAGAAATCACACAATTGCTTGACATTTTGAAAAGCAGTTAATTTTACAGTGCAAGAGTTCAGTTGTTTAGAATCAAAGAAATAAAAATTATTTCAATCTTGACATTATTGTCAAGGGGTTTTTTGTATTTTAACATAAAAAACAGAGTTGGTAAAGAAGCAGTAAAAAAAGCTGAAAAGAAGGAATAAAGAGGCAGGTCAACACTGTTTCTGGGGTTTATTTATAATCAAACAAAAAAAATTAATAATAATCCATCAAACTAGGCACATCAATCAACATAGTATTCTTATTCCTCTTATCCCAAAAATACAGACGGCAAAATCAACCTTGGCATTGCTGCAATCCTGACTCCACTCATATTTCAGGATAGCCACACTACAGCTGGTTTCTCTTGGAGGAAAACACCAGCACTAGCAAATTCTGTATGCTCTTGAAAACTAATTCTAATAATTACAAGTTTAACTCAAATTACTACGTAATTACATTGCAAAATCTTAATTCTAACTACAATCCTTCCTTCATCTTTATGATTATCCATGTGTACATTACATGTGTCACACATTTTTCCTCAAAATACCCCTAGCAAACCAATATATGGGGAACACAAAGGCTTGTTCCACCCTGGTTTTTTTCCTTTTTTCCCCAAAGACATGAAGGAGAAGGAAATTGATGGAGAAAATAAAATAGCACTATGATGTTGCATCATGTTCTCATCTTCTATTAAAGGAAAGAATGGAAAACATATTTTACAATATCCTTCCATGTATTTGCGAGCCTCTTTTCTCACTTTGGAGTTCGATGACTCATAGAGTTTGTTGTCCTAGTTTTGGCTGGGACAGAGTTCATTTTCTTCTGAGTAGCTGGTGTAGTGCAGCATTTTGGATTTAGTTTGAGAACAGAGTTAAAGGCACAGCCATGTTTTGGCTGTTGTCTGAGTAATTCTTACCTAAATCAAGGACTTTGCACCTTCCCATACTCTGCCAGTGAGGAGGTGCACGAGGAGTTGGCAGGGGCATGGCCAGACAGGTGACCTCGACTGATCCAAGGGATATTCCATCCGTGTTTTAGGTCATTAATCCATATCACAGAACTCCAAGGACAGTGGATAAACTGCAGGAGCTGTTGAGAGGCCAATCACTGCTGGGGTGGGCTACTGCACTGAGCAGTACATGCCTTTCTGGGGTTTCATTTCTTTCTCTCTCGTTCTTTCTTTCCATTACAGCCCTTATTATATTTTATTTCAATTATAAAACTGCTATTATCTCAACTCTCAGGTTTTGCCTTTTCTTTCCTCTGATTCTCCTTGCCATTCCACTAGCAGGGTTGGTCTCCCTCAGACCAGAGGCTGAAGAACCTAACCTTTCTTTACTGAATCTGACTTAAAACAAAAGATATTTAACTGTTTTCACAGGAAAGGCAAGGGGAAAAAAAAGAGATTTTGAGTTAGTAGAAACAGAATATCCAATGAAAGACAAGTCTGACACTCATGCCCATCTGAAACACAGCAGAAGTAGTAGGCTAGACACAGATTTGACTGCATACACAGCAATTTTTACTAGCTTCTAAACAAGCTGTGACACATGCCAAGTTAATCTGCAATATTATTTGCAAAAGTTGTATTATTTTCAAGGTTATGACCTTGATACTTGTTATTATTCTTAGGCTGCTTCTCAGCCAGCTCTGGCTTCTCTCCTCTTAATGTTGGAAGGATTCTTGAATATAATTGTGAGAGAAGAATGAGTGCAAAGCAAAAAAACATATCTCATAAATGTATTTCTCCTATCTTCTAGCACTTTTTAAAATTTTTTATAAAGCTATCATGGTCTTATTCTTATCCTCAGTCTTTTCTATTGGCACTGCTCCATAGTTGTTTTCAGTAATCTCAGCATCAACCAGCTGACAAAGGAACTTAGCAATACTTTGTGTATAGCACACACAGGTAATATTTTTTTTTCTTCTTGTAACACATATTCATCTTGTACAGAAATATACTTAAGAGCAGCGTTTTCTCTTTGTAACCTTTCTACTGAAAGACAAGTATATATAAGATGCAGCTTTGTAGCATATGAATGATATCCAGGCATATATGCCTACTTCTTTCCTGGGACATGCAAAGTAAACCCTTCTTGTGTAACAGAAATGTCAAGGATTTGTTAGCTCAGGAGCTCTCTGTAAGGTACTTTTTGATAAATTCTGAAGACAAATAAGCTCTTGCTCTCATGAAGAGCTTCTTGGAGGGAATCATTAGCACAACTGGATAAAGCAGAAAAGAGCTATCTATCATTGTAACAACAACCTTCCTTTTGCCAGAACGGTTTGGAGCAAGCAGCAAATCACAGCCTGGGTGTTAATGACAATCTTCTCTCTCTGCACTTATCTTAACATAGCACAAACAGATAAATTTACAGTGCCTAACAGAGAGAATTCAAATTTTAGCTGATGATACAAAGTTTTTTTTATGATTATTGAATAATCACAATTAAAAGGTTTGATATTTTGTTAAATAGTCTCAGGCTACCAGTTCATTTTAATGATGCTGATAGGGTTTAAAAGAAAACAGGGAGGAAAATAGAATCACATATACATACACATATACATATGCATATGCATATACAAGAAAATAACTCCTTGATGTGTTAGCTTTTTTTATGAATGAAAACATTCTAGACATGAAAGGAAGTCAATGTTAACACAAACAATAAATAAAAAGGCTGGACCTCACTTTAAGAAGCACATAGGTTCAGAAGAAGAAAGACCTTTCTTCCTGTGACTCTTTCACTTCTTTCTCTAAGCTACTTACTCAGCCTTTCTCAATGGCCTTTAAACTTCAATTTACACAGTATAAAAATACAGGAGATAGGAAAAAGAGAGGTTGAAAAATTTGTAATCTGATTTTTTTTTAACATGAAATATTATTTTGCTACTGGAAAAAATAAATTTTTATGTAATCACTTCATTTTTAATTCCAGGGTAAAGCACTTAATAAAAACAGGAAGAGAATATCAAAACAGCAAATAGCATTACCAAGGCACGCGGTTATTCTAATATATCTGTATATTTTGCATATGGATAATCCCAATCACACATGACTGTCCGGAAAAATGAAGCCTCTATTTCATACCTGCCATCACCCTCCCTCTTCACCCTTGTGCCTTTCCCCTCCACTGAGGAAATGAAAATACAATCATGTGTCTCTTTCTTCTCCCCCATTTGTTTCCCAGAAAGCCTCAATGATACCTCAGAAGAATCGCACTTTTTCCTTCCAAATGTGTGTATGTGTGTTGCACTTCAAGTTTTTCTGAAGGAAAGTGAGACATGTTTATGTAGGACATGTGTGCATGAGGGGGGAAAAAAAAGGATGAGGAATGCAAGTGACCATGTTCTGAAAATACCACCTTAAATTATCTGTCATAATTTCCATGGGTAACTAAGTTTTTATGAGAGCAATTTCCCTGGTTTTATAGTAGGAGATAGCTACAGGCACTATTTTTAACCAAACTGATATATTTTTTAAAAATGAATCTTTCTTCATAGCCCACATCTGAATTTCAACATTTTCCACACAACCTGTAAAGCACTCCTAGAGGCAGGGTAACTCAGACAGCAATGTTTATGAAGCTCAGAGAACGTGTACACAGCCCCCTGGGACAGCCTGGTATGAATACTATCACTGCCTCTCCTTGACTGCTCCAGACCATTTTATTTCTTCAAAGCCTTAGGGCCAAGTCTTTTTGGGAAGAGACCGCATCTGCATCTATTAATCTCCTGGTCTGTGCTCTGGATCTTGTCTCTAAAGCCCTCCAGATTTACCAAGGGCAGGAGCAGCCCTGATCCAAGTATCTCCAACAGGGACAGCAGACTCCCATCCTGTGCACAGGGACAGATGTACAGATGTACTGCTTCTGTTTGCTGTCTAACTCTCAGGTAAATTCTAGGCAGAAGGACAGGCACAACATGAAGGACATCTGCTGTGTGCCTGCAGGCCAGCTTCACACACACACAGAGCCAGCCTGATGCAGCTAGGGGCACTGGGATCCTGGGCATGTGCTGCTGCCAGTGCTGCCAGTAGGATTCCCACAAGGATTCCCAGCACTGCAGAATGTCTCATACTTTCAATGCACACATCAGCATCACTGCTTGGGGTCTGCCTCACCCCTGGGATCAACCTGCACCCATTCCCTCCAAGTCTCCCTTGCAGGGGTTCCTATCCCATCCCAGACAGACCTGCATGTAGTCCAGAGAAATTCACTTTGGAAGTTTAGCCATCTGATTGTGTCTAGAGTAGACGTTCACTCAGCAATCTTATCATTTAAATTATAAAAATCTGAGATTTATTATTTCATTTTTAACAAGTGTTATCGCACTGAACCTAACATAACATTCACAAGACTATTCCACAGCTTGAAAAGTTACATTACTTCAGACATTTTGTCACCCACTACCTTCCAAACCTAAGGAACATTTTCACCTTCTATCAAAGGCATTAGAGAAAAAAATGTTGTGGAGTAGCAGCAACTAATCAATTTAAAGAATAATTGCATGTTTTTGTTAACAAATTTGCCATTTCATTCTTTGGCTCCCTCAGAACATTTGCTTGCTCCAGTGAGTTGTTGCTTTTAAAGTACTCAACACTTCCTGCTCTAATCCTGCTTCAATAGTTTTATGTGAAGAGAGTTAATTAGGAAAAGCAAGCAAAAGAGAATTACATCACTGTAACAACAGCACTTGGCATTTAGTAGCCTCTTTAGTTTGAAACTCTTGGGGAGATTAATAATTATTATTCAAATAATTCTACCAAACTACTGCAAAGTAAAAAGGCTTCTAAAAGTCTATGCTTTGCTACAGAGGAAAGCTAAGAGTATGGTTGCATATTCTCAGGTCTGTACTATGTCTACCAGACAACTGTCCATCTTTCTTTTGAAGTCACAGAGAGACAGGAAGAAGTGAATTTACAGGTAACCAACAAGAATATTTTTCCCAGATGTCACATCAGGCTGAGTAAGCATGTAGGTTGCTACCCACTTTCAGAATAAGAAGGTAAATGAACATGCTCAGACATCTCTTCCCCATGGAATACATTGGGTTGTATCACACCACAGCCTTGTATGAGCAGCACTATCTAATCATCTACAAAATGCTGATACTGACCTCGGGCAATACCACTTTCAGGAGACTACTTTGATAATTAAAATGCAATGGTTGCAAAAAGCTAAACAGGCAGTTTAAAAAAAAAAAAAAAAAAAGCTAAACCATTCCAGTGGCCAGTGCAGACCTTTAGGCAAGACCAGAGCCTTGGAATCACACTCTGCTTTTAAATGTCATGGCCAGGTAAATATCTTCAGCCCAAATTCAGTCCTCTGTGAATCCCTTGTGTACACCCCTTCTATTAGTCAACACTGTTTGTACAGAAGGTAACAAAAACCCAACCCAAAACAAACAAAAAGCCATATTAAAACCTGAAAAGCAGATCGCTGTTCTGGAAAAATCTTTTTTCCTCTTCCTTCAAAGCCCCCACCTTTCACTCTTTACATAAGGCTAAAAGACAACAGTTGTTTGAAATGTGAAAGCTCTCTTGGTAGAAAGGTGACCACACAAGGCTAAATGCAATAGGACCAAAAGCTTTTCTTCTTTTGAGATTGCTGTGCAGAAAAGAACCAAGGATTAGTTGAAGAAGCAAACTGATAAAGAAAAACACAAAAAGAACTGCAGAACAGCAGAAAGAAAATTAAGACATTAGAAGAGAACTCTTCACACTTAAAATAGAAAGCACTACTATATCCATTTTTATGTCATATTAACTAGTCTTTAGGTGGTAGTCAGAAAAGACAAAATCTCCCCTTTGTTCACAGTTTCAATATTATTGCTCTCATTCTGTATCACTCCCTCAGTTTAGTAGCCTGAGGTCAGTCTCCAATGTGCCAAACTACACATTATTAACCCTATGATGCATTTACTTCTTTCTTCTCAGCGCAATATTACTACCCCCACATTGCAAAGAATATGTAATGTATGTCTAAAGAGTATATAATGTACGTCTTATGAGCTGCATATTTAGTCAATAAATAAAACACAGAATATTCAATAAGAACCTACACCCATAAAACTGGATATACAACATATGATTCTATCATATTCGGGTGTACTTTAAAGAGTTGATAGTTTTCCTCCATTTTGCTGTGCAGCAGTATATAGCCAGCCTTTTCAGAGTTTCCTAAGGGATGAAACAAGAATCTACCTTGTCAGTATGGGCCACAAAAAAGGCAATCAGAATTGCACTTTTTAAGCTACCTTTTGTATGAAGTCTCTTATTGTCATTGGAAGCGACAGGAGGTTTCATGCTCTGGCAACAGTTTCATAGTAGGAAAACCTGTTGCTGCTCCCTTCTGAAGTATTCCTTATTGAGGATATCACAACTGCCTTGTCACCTTGCCCAATTCATGCATTAAACAAAACAGGTGGTTTCTGGGCCTTCTACTGTCTAACCATCCAAATTAAACATGGTTTTAACGAAAATGAATGACAAAAATCTGCAATCCGTTTTTTAGTTATTGCTGGTTTCATTAGTCTATTCATTTATCTATTACTTTGTCATGGAGCCTGCAAATTGACAATGTCAAAGCTTTTGCTGACTGCTAATTCTCTTAGGTGATGTATTTTGTACAAATAAAAAAGCTACATTAAAATGCCAGTATTATATACAGCATGACATTTTCCACTCGTCCTGAAATGATTTATCATAGTCATGTTCACACTCATTCAGCCTCCTGCACCATAATTTATTGGGAAACTGTTCCATAATTGCTGGTATGACTTTGACAAGAATTATATGATGAGAAGGTTTCAATCATTAACCATCTAGAAATATCCAGTGTTATCCTCACATATGACAATAAAAGCTACATTGGCACTTCATCCAGTCACATCACTTTCCATATTCATTTATCTTACTATTTTGGAAGGGTGCTTTTCCACTAGCTAAAGTGGAAAAGAGGAGTCCAAGGAGGCAACAAGAGAGAATTTTTAAGTCTTTTCAAAATAAAATCCAACAGCTCCTAAACCAAAATTCCTTACCCGCAGCTATCATTTTGTTTGGGCAAAAGCCTATGAAAACCAAAACGTAAAAACAATACCACAAGCAAGGAAAGAAATTAAAAATACAGTTGTTTCAGTGCATGAAATGGATGTTTTGCTGTCTCTACAAGCACAGAGAAGGTGTGCATGCTCCTTTCCCTGGGTACAGCACCACTGTGGCTCACGTCACGTTGCATGCTGCACCGCTGCTCCTTTCTGCGGGAGAAATTGCTCACCCTTCACTGTCCTGCCTTAACACTGAAAGAACTTAGGCCAAAAAAAACCAAGTAGCCCTTGCAATCCACATTTCCATACCTAAGTACATGGTTTGGCATCATCACACTTTATGGGATCCTCTGGATGCATCACACCATCAACCTTTATGGCATTATTTTAAAATCAGGCTTCACATTTCTGTGATCAAATATGGACTAAAAGTTAAGCATCCATTCCATTATGATGGCAGGTGCACCTTGCTCTGTATTGTTGCTATGGTTACAGATTTGGTAGCCATTAGATTTACGGTAAAATGTATTCCCAAGAGGTTTTTAGTATTGTTTTTTGGTTTTTTTATTCCTAGTTGCATGGTTGTTTCAAACTATGGAATTACAAAAAAAACTTAGAGAATATGCTCTCATCTGAGACCAGCAGCTCCTGTGAGTCTTGCTTTTACCTTCTTTGGGATTAAACGTGGGAGATAACATACACCAATGTTTTAAACAAATTATATCAAAATTCATGCTCCAGATGGAACTAATAAAAATTTAAAGGTTATATCCTAACCAAGACTTATTTAACTAAATGCAGTTATCCAAAATTCTGTACACTGCAAAAAAGAAAATATTTATCAGCTGTGAGAAAATTTTTTTGGATTTACTTAAGCAATGGAAATTACCAAAAAATTCCATGCACCTTTCCTGCCTGTTATTGAGCATACATTGGAATTTTTCTCCTGATTTAACATTTTAAAAGTACCTTGTGGTGAGGTTATTTACATTCAAAGGTGTAAATTTTACAGTTTTTTAAAAAATTCTTGGGTTTCAAAATTTTCTTAAGAGGTAAGGTAAGAAATTTCCTCAGCAGTAGCTGAGAAAATAGTAACAGAGCTGCCATAGAAGTAGCTGGGAAAATATTCCTAAGCCAACGATTTTTATTTAATTTTTTATTATTATTTGCCTCTTTTTCATGGATCAGAGTTTTAAAATATGTTCCTGTTCAAACCAATTTTTGTGTATCAACCTTTGCATTTGTAAAATACAAGTGTAAGAATTTATCAGAAATCTAGTAAATCATGCTGATATTTTCTGAAGTGCCCCCACTGATATTGTGGCCACACTGTACACCCAGCCCTCAAAAAAACCCCACGGGAAAGCTCAAGTTGTTTTGAGGGGAATTAATACAGTCGTAATCTCAAGGAGATCCTAGAGAATTGCATCCACATAAACAAGAGTCTCTTAAAAATAGAAGTCTAACATAACTGGATTAGTACTCTATGAGGTAGTGCAATCAGTGCTAATTTGTAGTGAAACAAATAATATTTAAAACATTAGGTGTTTACAGAAAGGATGAACAATATGATATTTAAACTGAATTACCGTTTCTAAAATGATAATGCATCTCTGTTGTTGGATTTACAAAAGGGATATTCACAGATGACAAAACGACTTTAAGCAACCATAGGACCATGCTGTCAAAGAAACCACTTCCCAAAAGACTTCAGAGCATGTTTCCTACTTGTCCATGAGATTATAAACTTCCTGTTCCAGTGTTGTACATAGGGCTCATGTTGCTTCTAAATCTTTTTCAAGCCACTTAACAAAATGGAAAAAGTAAATTCAAAAAATCAACAATTTTTGGCTACAGTGCTATCATTCAATGCTATAAGCAAGCAAATCTAGAGCTAACAAGAACTAAGAGCTACATTACAAGAATGAATGTATCATCCCAGCAGATGGTAGAAACAATGAGAGTATTTCCTTACCTGCCTCCTGTCTCTCTGAGACGATGACGAAGAGGAGGCACTTCTATGTGATGGAGTGGATATTTTGTGAGCTGGAGATATACTCTTCTCCTCTGAACTCATCTTTGCAGCAAACTTGTATTAATGATCTTGTGCTCTTATCACTCATGGACAAAAAGGCAGGGGAGAGTCTTCTGCATCCTTCTGATTCACGGTTTATGGATGGCCAAAGAGGAAGTCGGTCTTGGCCAAACTGCACCTTAATAAAGAACAATGTGAGAGAATGAACATACCCTCACTCCAAAGCTCTGCAGCAAAGAAATTGATTGACTATTTAATCCAACACATCTCCCAGTCTTTTGTTCCCTTTCCCAACAACTACCCAGCACAAATGCATTGTTCTGCCTTCTCACCGAAGATGAACGGTATTATTCTAAAAAGGCTTAAGTAATTTACAGTAATTCTCAGGCACAATTTACAAACCCTTAATAACGGGGCATTATCCTGCATAATGTCATGACATTATCAAGTAACTCCTCAGGACTTCCCTTAGAGCACAAATACCAATGAACACCTCATTATAATCAGAACCCGTAAGAATCCTGCAGTTAGATTAAGAACTCTGCAAGTATTTTAAAAAGCAGGTCCCTCTCTCAAAGCTGGTGCCCTCACCTGCAGGATCAAAGGCTCTACTAAGGCAGAGGAGTGTGGGGCTGGGGGTTCATTTGGCTGCTGGCCAGGACTCACCCAGCCCTGTGCAGGGGGCGTTCCCTTCACTGTTTACTCAGACACTGATGGGTACATCATGATTTACATATAGCAGAAAATTTCTCTCACTTCTCTCCACCCAAACCTCTAATTTCCGCCCACAAACAGAAAAGCAGACACTTAGAACATCACAGAGGATATTTGTGTCAATAAATAGTCAAATACTATCTGTCAAACCCTATCAAAATGCTGCAAGTACATCATGGTAGCTCAGGAATGGAGCTATACTTCCCCACATTTACGAGATCACCATGATCTTGCTTCAGCTGACTGATACAGTGCCTGATCTTCCATTAACCTTGGATAAAATTGTTCCCTGAATGAGATGTTAGCTTCAGGCAGATGACATATCTTCTCCACTGCCCTCCTAATTTTGAAATAGTGCCCTTCCACATTCACTGTGCTGACAGCACACCAAGGGTCAGCACAGCACAGCTAGCTGCAGATGGGTGTGAGAAAAGTGCTGTCCTGCACCATGTTAAATCAGATCAGGACAAAAATACATTAACACACAGACATGACTGCACACTCAAGAAATGATGCCATATTAAAGAGAGAGCTCTAGTTTCTCCAGACAAAAGAGATATCCATGCAAGAATACCATCCTGAGCCCAGATACCCACACAGAGGCAGCTAAATAATTATTTACCTTATACCACCAGCTTCTGAATACTGTACCCTAAGAAACACACTCCTGCTGGAGCTGAGATCTGTGATGACTCCAAGCAGACACTTTTTCTGCTTGCTGTGCTAAGGGAGAGTGGAATGACTTCAGTTGATTAGTCACCAGTAATTCTGCAATTATGAGTATCATCTGTATCTTATGAATGAGCTTCAATCTCCATCAAGGAGTCTGCAAAGAATTACAAATCCCACATATTATCCAGAGTCCACACAGCATCTCAGTGACATGAGTGGGAGGGTGTGTCTGTTCCAACAGCACAATCTGCCACATTCCCTGAACATCTTGGCAAAATCTGTATTCTTTTCAGGATGACAAGTTCCTGCTAGAAGAAGCCCAAGATGGGTCATGCAGGAGCTGCCAAAGCCAGCTAGCTACAAGACAAGAGGTTGCAGGAAGAAAGAAACAAGCTGCACAGCACATCTGTTCCAGAAGTTCAGAGAGAAAACCTAATGAAGATGAACCCAAAGAAAGGTTTTTCCTTCTATCCTACCATACCAGGGGACTGCTGATCTAGTTTAACAGCTTTTTCATATCCTACAAATGCATCAGGGAAATTTTAGTCAAAGAGGGATACCAACAGGGATATCTCAAGGTCTATGCAATTTTCATTTAAATCAAAATTCAAATTACAAAAATCAGAACAAAAATATAATCCTAGTTCACAGAGCTGTGAAGAACACTAGAGTTATTTAATAGGAAATCTGCAGTCACTTTCAGCTATGAGGTCACAGATTTTTTTTTTAGCAGAGTAGCCTTTGGCCAAATGAAAATCAAACCCTTTTTAAAACATCTGATCTTCACTCAGTTGACTCAAGTGGAAAAATTTATATTTAGTAATAGCACAGAAGGACATTGGTCTGGCCCTTCAGGCGTGCTCTGAAGGCTCTCAGGAAGCAGGAGATGCTTTTGTAAGAACCACAATGCTAACAAGCACTACACAAGGAAGACAGTTCTGTAAATAGCTGCCAAGTCTGGGATTCTGTCAAGTATGGACTCTTTCTTTTGAAAGGTATCAAATACAAGTAGTGGCTTACATCTGAGCCAAGCTCCACAATGTTTCTGTTGCACTCTCCAAGCACTAAGAACTGAACCTAACCAGCAACTTGTTCAAATCGCACTGACTTGTGACTTCAACAAAAAAAACACCAAAAAACACTAAACCACCCCCAATCACATTAAAGAAGAAAACATTTCTTCCTGCCCTATTTCACAGCAAAAATAGCTTCAACCACTATTACTTGTGCATAGAAATTTCTGATTAAGAAACAGTGCAGTTCAGGGTTAAAAGTTAAAAAAAGACAACTGGAGTATTTGCAAAAACATGTCTTGTAAGCACAGGAAAAGAAATAATAGTATGCAAATTAGCAAGAGTTAGCACAGGGCTCTTTCTTATTGTTCTTGAACATTGAATTTGGATCCTTTCTATATTGCTAAGAGTCTATCTTCCAATTTTGGCTTAAAATTTGAGCAATAGATCTTTTTTGCAGCATGTTAGGAGGAATAAATCTAGTGGAACTGACATAAAGAGACACCAGTCTCTCTGTAACTATGATTGAAGTAAACAATTAGAAATCTAATTTTTGGCCAACAAATTGAATTTACCAAAATGAAAACGATGCTTTCGAAACATTTTTCACAGCTTTTTCCATCAGTCACTGGCAATTTTGCTATTGATTTCACTGGGAACAGAAGTAAGTCATATGCCATGGTAGTATGTTTCTAGAGAATAACAGAAAATCTAAAAACACATTCAAAAACTATGATGATGGGTTTGGGGTGAGTGGGGATGACCTCCTGGTAATTATGCATTTGTTCTGAAACTGTTTCTTAACAATTATAAGCATAAATTTTATTATCCCTTTACTTCACAGCAAATATATCTTCTACCTGGAAGTATTTTAATCCATTTCATCGAAAATCAATCAGAAAAAAAATAATGACATAAGCAAGGGTAACAGCATTGGCTGTTAGTTATTAATTGCTGCATTTCCAAGCAATATCAGCTTGTAGTCTGCATTTCGCACACACCAATTTAATCCCCCAAGAACTGCTCAAAGCCACCTGTCAGTTCAGGACCATAAGTGGATTCAGCCCAGCTAATGTGACAGGGCACTGGCCTGCTTTAAAGTTGTTTTGCCATGAGTTCCCAAGGCAGGGGGTTCATTCATTGCTTCTGGCACACAAGATGAGACAGACAGCCTACGATGCAAAAAGCAGACACTGCAGAGAGATTTTGGCCATTCAGAAGTACCAGAAGCCTGGCTGGGAGTTTTGTCCTTTTGTCATTTTGTTGGAATCTCAATTATTTTGGATTTAAAACATGACAATTACCTACTGGTTCTGCAATACATTGTCGTTTAAGTTATTTACTTATTTTTTATGTAAAGTGATGTACAGAGAAAAGCAATATGCCCAAAGTCATGGAGAGAGCAAGTCTCATGAGCAAAACATGCAGTGACACCTTCTCAACTCTGATGCATAAGGAAAAATATCCTGTGCCATGATTTTAACAGCCTTCAGATGGGACAAACACCTATACCTAATTCTTTTGATAAAGGAATGCCAAATTACGAAGCAAAAATGACAAAAAGAAATTATTTACAATACTAAAAATTCTTTATTGTACAGTTAAGAAATAATTTATACTTTCTTAAATAGCTGGAATTGAATACCTCTTCTATCACTAAGAGTTATTCCACCATCTTCTTGCAATTCATCCCTACTATATTTATTTTTGAAGCTAGAATTGAAGTCAAGGTATGGTTTTCTCAATGTTTTTGTGATGGATCTCAATTGTTACAACTTGTCTGGGCCTGGGAGGCAAAAAGCTACAGATTCTCCATTCTTCATCCTTTCTCTACTTCAACTCAGATTTGAATATTTTTTTTCCTATATTATTATAGTTGTTTTTATCTCATTTATTCTTAGCCCATTAGTGGTGTGGTTTCCCCCCCCACCCTCTGGTGTCTTAAAACAAGCATTAAACAGATCTCAAAAAAATTTCATTCTTCGTTTCTTTTCTGTCCTCAAAGGGTTACTGTCTTTTTCTGTCTAAATAAACAAAGGAAAATGACACTTTATTTTTCATATCAGAAACCACTAATTTTTACTAGAGATATTTTGCTGACCCAGAAGTCCTGCCGTCTATCATATGAAACAAAATTATTTCAAATGCATTAAAATAAATGACCAATCCACTACTGAGTTGTGGAGTGTGATTGTTTTTACATTACTATTATACTAAATAGCTTGAAAGACAAGGAAGAGTTGGAAACTATTTAGCAATTTCTCATCACCTTTTATCTCGGGTTGCAATACTTGATTTACATTTTTTAAAGGCATTTCCTGG
The DNA here is from genome assembly GCF_009819885.2 of Catharus ustulatus. Lineage (NCBI taxonomy): Eukaryota > Metazoa > Chordata > Aves > Passeriformes > Turdidae > Catharus > Catharus ustulatus. The sequence continues at coordinate 15,737,690 of NC_046227.1, forward strand.
AATTTTGTATATTGAACTGCTCTGTAATGCCAAAATACTGAAGGAGACACTGAATCTCCATATAAAAATTCATTGCTCTTCATTTTCTTCTATGAATGAACCACATTGTGTCTGAGGTTGCACAGATTGTTATTATTTGAAATTTCATTTTAAAATTGAGTATCTTTTAGCTACTTGCTAAAATTAAAAAAAAAAGAAAGGAAGAAAGAAAGAAAAAGGAGATGAGTAATGAAATGGAAAAAAGCTATTTTTACTGGGGAGAAAAAAAAATTTTAATCACATGAGACATTGCAGCAGGGAGTAAACTGGGCAAAAACCTGGAAACACAAACTGTATAAACTACACAAAATAATTGGGTGACACAGAGCAGAGAAGCAGCATATGGAATTGAATACAAGCAAATTAAAGGCAGGACTATTTAGCTATCATGCTTTACAAGCCATTGATGGATGGCAAGTCCACTGACACCAAATAGGAAATCTCTGTCCTGTCTCATAATCTAAAAATGTTCTAACAAGCCTGGGCAACTGCACCAACTGCAGTGGGGTTTGTGAAAAACCTATTAGCAGAAATGATGAAAAAGTACAGTTATGTAAATTGTATAGATCCAGAGTTATGAATAAATTTATGTCATATAAAAGATAAAGTTTTCAATCAGTGACTCAAAATGAAGTCGGGACTCAAATAACAGACTTCTGTGATTAATGTTATGTTGCTTCTCACTCTGATTGAGTCTTTTCTGCAAGAGTGCCCAGAATACCTCAGTGTTTAATATCTCTTGTGGTATTGGAGTCATTTGAGAAGACAATTTAAAGCACAGAGATGAATCTTTAGACACAAATGAAACAAAAGTGTGCAACTGTCACTGGCATTCATTAAAGGAAAACATTCAAACTGACTGGGAGCTGCTTTTCACTTGGGAAGGAAGAGGTTTGCTGTGGTGCATCTGATACCTGAGCACTCACTGAAGGCCAACCTTTGTTCTCATACAATGGGCAACATGCAGCTGCCTCTGTCCCTCTTCACTGCTGACCTTCCATGCAGGGAAATCACAGCCACGCTTTTGTTACAGTACCTGAATGTTGCAAAGAAAAATACAATGGAAATAAAACTTCTCAATGCAGTAGCAACAATGTGGTGATTTAATAGACCACTAGTGGGAAGTGAGAAGTTTGTTGGTTTTCTTTTTCAATGACAATCCACTTACAGACACTATTTGAGAATCAGCCACATCACTTTAGCAAAGTATTAACTTCTCAAGAAAAGGTTTTCATCAATTCATTTTAAGTTTTATTTGCAGACCTCTGAGCAGTGAATTTTAAATCACTGATTAAAAGATAGCAAAACAACACTTGATCTAAGGGAGCCACTCATGATTTATTTTGAAGTCCAATATTTATAAGTAGGAATAAATCAGGTACTACAGTAAAAATGGGAAATCCTGATAGCACAAAATTATTTTTAAGGTAGAAGATATTAGAATTCATATGACTGTATTACCATTGCTCTTTTCAGGTATTCTTAAGAAATGTGTACTGAAGGTTTGGATAATAAATGTACATGTCTATTCTCAGGCACTCATAACAACTTTGGCATATGCAAAGTCTCAATCTGATATTACATACAGCAATGCATACAGTGCCTACATAGTGCCATAAATCATTCTCTACCCCATATTCAAGAGGCTTCAGATCCTGCCTGTAGCTAGGAAATAAGGCACATGCAGCACTACCCCTGGAAATGAGCTCTGATACAAACCAGACTGCTGCACTTAGCACAGTTTGCAGTTTCCAAGATCATTGAATCATTCAGGTCGGAAAATATCTTTAACATCATGTCCTTTAACCCCATGCAATGCTACATGCTTGGAAATAAGAGTCTGGAAAGCCCAGCGGAAAAGGACCTGGGGGTGCTGGTCAAGAGGCAGCAGAACATGAGCCAGTGCGTGCCCAGGTGGCCAAGAAGGCCAAAGGCATCCTGGGCTGGATCAGCGGTAGAGTGGCCAGCAGGACCAGGGCACAGATTGTCCCCCTGTTCTCAGCACTGCTAAGGCCACACCTCGAATCCTGCGCCCAGTTCTGGGTCTCTGAACAAAAGGACATTGAGGCTGTGCAGGGCAGCAGTGGGGTCACCATCCCTGAAGGTGTTCAGAAGACATGTGGCTGCAGTACTTGGCGACACGGTTTAGTGGTGACATGGCAGTATTGACTTGTGCTTTCGTTCTATGATCTTACAGGGCTTTTCCAAATGTAACGATTCTGTGTCCTGGAAATGACAAATTGTGGAGACCAAATGGTCAGCAGCAGTGCTGGTGATCTGCCTGAGTGGTGATCAGCAGCCTCTGCTGCAGGGTGATCAAGGCACACCTCAGCCTTTCTGCTCCTGTTTGCTTACAAGGCTTCCTGTGAGGTCACATGCAGGCACTCATCTCCTTCACCTCGTTGATTACTCTGTTTGCTAATTTAGCTAAATACATAACGAGACATACACAGTAGCAATGCAACCACTAAACTCAGCTGATAAAAACCCCAAGGGTTTTCATGTCTTATTTCATATAGCGACAGGCAAGAGCAGCATTTACCTATTTTTACACATGCAGTTTCCTGCAAACTCTTTCAAGATTAAATAGTTAATTGGCTAAAACAATGTTTATGCCAGTAAGAACAAAGCCAAAGTGTCACTATTATTAATTAGGATACCACTTCTCCTTGACTGATTGATATTCAGTAATACAGTGAAAGTAATGAATAAAAAATGTTTTTCATAGATGTCATGTTTTACTGCCTTATATTTCACAACCTCCCATGACAAGCATTTGTTGGAAGAATTATCAAGGAAATTAAAATAAATTAACATGATGTTTCCCAAAAGAGCAACCAAGTTTATTAAATGCAGTGGTTTTTAAAGTCCTTAGGCTTTGTTTTGGTGCTCAGGTTAAGGGGTGGTTTTGGAGTGTTTTGGTTCATTTGTTTTTTGAGGGGGACAGCGGGCAGGTGAGAAAATCTTGTAGGTTTTTAGCTTTTAAGGTCTAGTTCTGTATGTAATCATACATCATACAGAGCATATTCCACAGGAGTCTGCTACACCAGCAAACATCCAGAAACTCTTATTTCATGTCATCCTTAACAGAATGTTTTGTGTCCCAACACTTGGTATGATTTCTTTAACTCTGAGTTACAATTTTTTTTCCCTGAGTGGCTAGTCCAAGCATGTCTCAATAATATAAAGACTCAAAATAATATTAAGAAAATTACTTGCATAGACATGCATCTCTGTAAAATACACTTCATCAAATAGATGGATGAGATCAAAAAACAGATAATCAGATTCAGCCAAGAAGAGGACAGCACATCTGTCTCTTCTATTTTCTGCTTGCCTACACGATTAAGCAGGGTTTCCTGCCCTTCCAGAGGCCCTCAAGCATTCGTGGCAATTAGTGGAGCCCCAGTGTTCAAACCTCCAGTTCAGATGACAATTTCAAAACAAACCTTCAACCCATTTGCAGCCTCTGAGGACTGCCTCAACAGCTGATGTGATCCCAGGATTTCCATTAGGAACCCTTTGCTGCTCTGTGTTCCTCAGGCTATCACAGTAACAGAGCACTATTGATCTGTTCAGCACGGAAATGTTCTGCATGGCACAGTCAGCATTATCAGCCTCTGGCTCGTGCATTTGTAACAGGCTGCTGAGAGCAGAGGGTTCAGTGCTACACAGATTCACAAGCATACAAACACTAATGTGCAATTGCAATATATGCCAGTAAAACATTAAACAGGAAAAACTAGCTGGTGGACGTTATCATCCTTTCTAGACTAACCTAAACCTAGGACATATTAAAAAAAAAAAAAAAAAATGCAGTACATGCTATGATATCCATTTTCTTAAATCGAAAATATTAATGGGGAATTTCTCGTTTCCATACAGAATTTTTCAGATAATTACATTTTTCAATTAAAAAAAAAAAAAAAAAGAAAAAAAAAAAAGCCAAAAATTTTAATCAAAACTCAGGAAATGCCTTAAAGAATAAAACGTTTTTATATCACCCTGCTTTTTTTCCATTGGAGAAACCCTCACAATTTTCAGCAAGCTCTTAAAAAATAAAAATCAGAAACCCTTTATATCCTTATTTCACTTATTATTTTTTTTCTTTACCACTCAGCAACTCGGACAAGAGAAAAATAGATTAGAACCCTCAACACTTCAGTAGCTTTTTAATAAAATCTCAACCCTACAGCAATCTAAAGCAAAGAAACGACATAATTTCTCTTTCAAAAGAGCTATAAAATATTTTCACCAAAATTGTACTAATCCTTCAGAGCACAAGAGCCTAAAAGTTTCTTATGACCCTTGAAATCCATGTTGTTTGGCTGCATTGTATTGTCCTTCATTTAAGTTCTCTTATTTCTCTGCATGCTTTATTTCCACTACCACAATTTTTGCTATATGTTTCAAAACTACCAAATAAAATTTTAGTTCGCAGTAAATTAAGAGCTGCATATTTTACTGATTTTGAACTTTATCATCAAATGCTTGTAGGAAGGATGTAAAAAAACCCCAGTGCTGTCTCAGTATAAACACAATGTATTTATGGGAATGAATAAAAGGCTAGAATTGATGGACTTTGATCAGGTCATGAAGAACAGAGGGAGGAGACACAAACCCAGCAGATTAGTCAGAGCTCCACCAACCAAGGTTTTTGAGGTGTTACATGGAAGGTCACATCCAGGATCAAAAATCAGAATGCAATTTTATTCCTAGAAGTAATTAGCTTGACAAATAATCAGGAGATCACAGCTGCACAGGATGATATATTTAATGGCTTATAGGTAGTCTGGGAAATATTGAGAAGGAATAGGGAGGCTGCATTGCCTCTGTGACTGCTGCTAAATCACTGTGTCCAGTTCTGCTGTCAGCATTTCAAAGACATTCACAAATGGGTTCAAGAGAGAATCATAAGCATGACCACAAGATTGAAAAACATCACTACTAATAAAAGATTTATTGAGGTCAATCTATTTAGTCTGTCAAATAGAAGATTGAAGTGTCACTGGATGACAATCTATAGCCCACTTTGTGGGGGGAAGGAATTTATTGTTAGAATTCCTCTCCAAGGTATAACGAAATCTAAGCAGGAAAAAAGGGAGATAAATATATGCAGGTTAGAAAGAAAGCACAGATTTATAATGGTGAAGATAATTAATATTGATAAAATACACCGAGGATTACAATGGGTATTTGTGTAGATGTATGAGAAGACATTTTCAGATTCAGACTGGAATTTTCAAGGTCTTGGCTTTTTTTTTTTTTTTTTTTTTTAATACGTTCCAAAGCTCAGTCATCACTGCTGATTGGGAAGAAGAAATTCATTCTGGGCAGCCTAATGACCCATTCCATGGCAAGAGTTCAGGTTAGAATGTAATGCAGCCTCTCCCTTTCCACAACTGAAACCAATCAACTAAGAAAAAACGAAGCAACAAAAAGAGAGACAAAATAAAAGAAATAATTTTTTTTTCTTAATTCTACCTCTGCTGCAGCCCAATTATCTTCGCACTTAAGGTTTTCCAATTTTATCTTCATCTGTCACTAGGCATTTATTAAGTCTGATCTTTTGTATGGAAAAATGTTAAATGTCCCTCAAGCGTAGAGAAAGATAGATTCTGATCATTGTTAAAATTTGTTTTTCCTACTGACACATATGTTTAAAACCTAACTTTCCATGTAAGAGCAGGAGCACACCATAAAGCAATTCTTTTTATCTCCTTACTACACAAATTTCTCTGCACCTCAGAGATCTTTGCATTAGAAAGACAGAAAAGAAAAATGGACAATTATTTCTCATGGCAACAAAAAATACCAAAAATGTCTTGAGCACTTGACAATCACATTAGGAATCACAGACATGGCTGAAAAGAGCCTGAGATGGAGTTCCTGCAAAATCTAAGACATGTTGACTGAAATGAAACTGAACATAAAAAAGCAGTTGCTCAAAAGTAGTTTCCTGACAGAGGGAACCAGTGACAAAAAAATCCCCACAACACCAAAAAAAATCCCTTTTGTGCTAATGCCCAGCTGGTGATCTCTTGACTCTCTTGCATGAGGGAAACACATATTTCCTTTCCTCATACTAGGTCCAGCACACATCAATTGCTACATATGCTTGATTCTTCCTACCTTTGGAATAGTAATGAATCAACATTCAGCTTCACTGACCAAAACCATAGTGTACTCAAAAGTAACATTTGTTTGTCATACAAGAAACTCTCTACTTCTAACACTGCTAATAATTTCAGCTGAAATTACACCACACTGAAGTGCCTTTGCCTGTGCACAAAGCATGATCTAATATGAGGACTGCAATGCCCTAAGGCACCTAGCACAGAAGGAAATATCTGAGTAGTTCTAGAATATTCTCATCATTGAAAAGCTGCATATTTTCCATCAGTCACTGATTTCCCAAACATATTAAAGACAGAAAATGACTGCTAATATGTATTGATTTTTATACATACACAAATTATAAAACCAGAATAGAATACTGGAGTGATAACCATAAAAAGACCAAAAGAATTTTCCAGCTTAGCTCCTGTTTGAAATAAACCATTTAACATAGCAAATCATCTAGCTCCAATGCAAAAGCTTTCAGTGCTGCAAACTGACCACAAATCCAAAAAAGTTCTTGCAAAAATTAATTTTCCTGCCTTGTTAAGAATGTGCAAATTATTTCTCCTTTATATATGTCTAAATTCAAGTCTTAGCCAAGAGCCTTTGTTAAACTTTTGCCTACTAAGCAGGAGAGCTCTCTACAAATGCAAAATTTGCTAGAGCACAAATACAGTGCTTTTACAACACTTTAGTCACCTAATTTCAGTTTTCTCAGGTTTCTAAAAGATATTTAATAAGCCTGATGACTTTTAGAGAAGAATTGGCACAACTGAAAAATTGACAAACGTTTTCTAGTCAGATGTGCAGAAAACTTTGTATTTAGTAAATTGAGAGGAGGGCTGAAAGCTTGCTTGAGACCAATGGTACCTCCCTGTAGTTCCCAGAGCAGTTCTTGTTTATACAATCTAGACATCAACATGATGATTAATCATATTGGACACGGTAGAAAACATGGTGTGCTTCAACAGGATATTGGACAAAAAGTACAAAAATCTTTGGCCACAATTAACAGTTACACATCCATAAATTAGCAAACATGCCAACTGGCAGCCAGCCATCCTTCCCTCCTGACACCAAACACTACTATTTCTCTTAGAGCATTACTCTACTTACACTTCCCCATAATTTGGGGCAGGACACACACATTTTGGTGCCTTTATAGAAAGCATCAGGGTTAGTAATGCCCAGCTGAAAACCCTGTTTCACCTGTCTGAAAATAACTTGCTTTTCAAACTTCAGTAAGTGATGATCATTATTGCATGACCTGCAGGATTAGCATCACTTGCAAGATATGGAGTTAGTGTTCCTCTACCTGACACACAACAAATCACAATATGTACAACAGCAGCCAAGAATAACACTGAGACACTCAGATGGAGCTACTCCAGAGATTCAGAGATGGCACTCTGAAACGGGGTGCGTAAAGCTCAGTCCATCAACTGAGAAACAGGCTAATTTTACACAGGCTAGAGGACTACACTGTGCTAATGATCAACCTTCACACCTGCCAGCCTTGATAGGTGCTTGTGAGATATTAGGTGCTGAAGAACCTTTCCATCTCCCAAGTGCCATATAAATAATCTGTGATAACCAGCACAAAAGATTGGTAGGGATAACAGAGCAGTAGAAACACAAATCCTTCGCATGCTGTTATATATTATGAACATCTTTTTACTACAAATTCATTTCCCCCCCTCTGTTATTTTGCATCACCCCAGATTCTCACAACTACTGTGTGCTGCAAACCCATCCCCATCAAAGATCAACATCTCTGCCCCCACTCCAGTATTTTTCATTCTTCCTCTCCCTCTTCCTGCACTCATGAGGCACAGACTACCTCCCTACCGACCCAGTTACTCCTTTATACTTCATGACCGTGTCAGGTCCCCTTTCCTCTTTCTTTGTTCATGTCCTCTCATAAATTGCACACAATCGTGATCTTTTGAATTTATCTTTCCATTTCTAAACCAAGCTCTATAGATGTCCCACTTTTTTATGTCAGAGAGTATAGTCTAGAAGCTCAGCTCACAGCAAAAATTTCTTTAGAAAATATTTTAAACCTATTCTGTATTTGAAGAAACCTGCTTTTCATGGGAGAGACCATGACTGCAGATTCTAGTCATAAAAAAAAAAGAATAAACAAAGAGAACCTAAAATTAGCATCTAAAGACCAAATGGCTGCACCCTGCCACTTTGCAATAAACTGGTCTTTCTCTCTCTAGGGCATTTAAAACACCACTCACATACAATATGTTGTACTCAGCTCCAAATGTTTGAAACTTTGATTTATCGGTTCATTAACCCAGTATAAGAACTTTTCAAATCATGTCATATTTACCAGACACATATTTTTCATTCTACCTACATTGGTATGAATGAAAAATTTTTTTAAGTCTTCTGATTATAGAGGGTGAATTTAAAACATTTTTTAAATGTTACCACACATGAAATAGTGAATTGTTCTTCTATCTGTGAATGTCAGAATTTAATATTTTACACTTATAGTAGTGAATATCATTAGAAAGGTGCCCTTTGAAGAGCTTCTCCGAGTATCAGTGAGGTAGGTTAAGTGCAAAATCTGCAGCAAGCTCTCACACACGTCACAGAACCTAGAGGGCGAAAAACCAACATTTATTTTAAGGTGAGAGAGAAAGCAAATGAATAGTACTGGGCAAAATAAAAATAATTGCTTCCCTCGCTTCCTGAGCAAGCACAAGTGGCCAGAGTTGGTCAGCTGCAAGCCAGAAGGGAGGCTCAGTGGTGAAAGCAGGACTCAGCACTTTGCTGGTTGATGTGCATTAACGTCACCGCCAGCAGCAAACGCTGCAGCTGCAGGAACAGCCAAGAGGCAAACCCAGCACCTGGCCAAAGGCAGTGACTCAGCTGCACTCAGGGCATAGCAAGAGAGGGATGTAAAGTCTGGTAGTCGACAGAACTGCTACTCTGGTGCAGAAAACTGATGGTGTTAACAGGACTGATGAAAGAGGGCTCATCTGCAGGCCAGAGCATTGCCACGCTGGACAGGCTGGAGCACAAGTACCGCTGATGGCTTCCCATGAACAGTGACCTTGCTTAATTCATAAAGGTTTCTCTAATACATTCAGTTAAAAGTAAGATCAATCATGGATGAATTTAGACTTAAGGTCTGTATAAATTAAAAATAACCAGAAACCTCAGGTCATCTAAAATAACATCTTGTCCTCTGATGCTCATGAACATCAATGACAGAACAGAAAGTCTTGGCTGTTCCACTGTTCGGTGCTTCCTGTTTTAGAAGGCAGCTGATGTTCATATGAATGGGGAGGTCTAAAATGTCACAAATAAATCAATGGACTCCATGGGGTTTTTACTGACTCAGAAAATGTAATCTTTCCAGCAGGTGAGCTAACATGAGATTGGCCAAGAGTAACTAAACTACAATGCAGGTGACCTAAATCTATTGCCTTTTCAGCTCATGGAAAGAGGAACAGTGCAGGAATAAGTCTGAAGGGAAAAAAAAAAAAAAAAAAAAAAAAAAAAGAAGCTGCAACTGGTTTTGCCTTCTGGTACCGCAGTTATTCAAAGTATGCTTTTCTGGGACTGTTGCAATGGAAGTATTATCATCTCCTAATCAACAAAATGGTAATAGCAGTGGATAGTTAGTTATATATTATAAATTATAGAAATTGTGACTTGCAATATGGATTATGGATAATTTTTCATAAAGTAATTTTTATGTACACACTTCTTACAGAAGAAAAAACAAAAGCCTAAAAACACAAAAATACTTTGCAATTCTTGGAATGCGTCATCAAAGCCAAAAGTTGAAATTAAATATTTATTTATTTTTTTGTCTTGTTTGTCTTCTCCTCTGTATGGGAACTATCCAGAAGACCACACAAGAAAATCAACATTTCAGTGAAAATGGTTTCCTCAAACAACCACACTGCCCTGAACAGAGGGGGCTTCCCCTCTCCTCAGGTTCTGGCTGACACCATCAGTCCCAGATATGGCAGAAGTGTTGGGATTGTTTCACCTCTATGTGTAAATTTCCAGATATTCTTCTGCTACATATAGCCCATAGAACAATTTTGTATCAATCTGTTAATTACTGCATCATTTTATCATATCTGAAATAGAAATCATAACAGCAAAATGATTCCTGTGTACTTTTAACTCAATTAAATTTAACCAAAGCACAATTGTTTTCCACCTAGGAAAGCAGAGACTCAGAGTCCACTGCACTCAGAGTTTCCAAATCCCAGAGGGACTGGAGGATTAAGTACCAGTCTCAGATGCCAGCAGGGACTGTCACATCCTCACTTGCTTACGGTATCCCTGCCTCACATGGCCATGCTGCACCTCTATTTTCTGCACACTATCATGGAAGTTATAAGGAGGTATGAAATATTCATCCCCTGAACAGACCAGTAATACTAAATCCTAATTCTGTCCAATCTAAATTCAGTAAGCAAATAACTATAAATCAGACTTCAGCACTTAGAACAGTGAGCAACTGCAAACAAACTGTAACTGCAAATGCAATGAAGTCAGTATGACTCTGCAGTATTTCAATTTTCCTTAGCAATTCCTGACATTTGGGGCAGCCTGCGCAAGAGGAGGATGGTTGCTTCTTTTGAGATGGGTTTGTACTGAAAAGATACACTGAGAAGTATTTCAGAGGTATACAATTTTTAAGTAGGGGATAAAGCACCAAAGAAAATAATTGAATTAGCATGCACCAGCTGTCTCAGACCATTGAGATTAAATGTTTGCTGTGCTGTACACATAGGATAGTTTGTACAACAACATCCAGAGACATGGCTGTGTAAGCGCCAAGCGCTCCCAGCACAGAGTCAGGCAGGTTGCAGCATTCTGTCTTAAAAAACAACCAAAAAAAATCTGATAGAATGTGATTGTAACAGTACTCAAGTTCACAGCAGTCCATCAGAAGCTTTTACAATCTGAAGGTATTAATGGGACTGTGTAAGGCAGTGGCTTCCTAGAAACAATGTGAAGCATTTTGAGTTTGTGTTAACAGAGAAATGGAAAAAAAAACCCAAAACAAGCAAACCAAACCGAATCACATAACTTTCTATTATTGTACAGCAACTGCTGAAAATATGTCAATAAAATAATGTCTTCCTGCTTGCCCAGTACTCACACAAACCTGGTTTCAAAATGACGTAAGTCACCAGTATTTGTGCTTCCACTGCTGCAATAAAATCCCACTAGCAAGCTCACATAGAGGCTCTGCACTGCACATATCTCACTTTTCCTCTGGTACCTCTGCCTCAATCTTCCCCTAAAGTTTCACAGCTGATAGTACAGGAGCGTTGCACCCCACATTCATCCCTTTCTTTCTGGAATACTGCCTGGTACAGCTGCTCCATTTATTCTCCACTACCTATCTAGTTTGCACTGAAAAGCTACACACACAACAACTAAACCAACATAGATACAGGTGTTGTGCTACTATTACAGTAGCTATTACTAATAATTCAGTAGTTACATTAATATATATCACAGGCCTCAGTGGGGAAAAAAAATCTCTTAAGTATGATTAATTAAAGATGAAAAATCTGTGCAGCTAGTACATTCCAAAATAAAACTGATCAATAACTCCAAACATCTCTGAGATTATTTATCCTTGACTGGAAAGGCCTTTGTAGGAACCTTCTACCTCAAAAATGGTATCTGCAAATTGAGAGTTCCACTTTGAAGAAGCAGGGAGACGACTTGTGGAATATTAAATATATATGGATTCCCTCACATCTGCACATTTTCTAGAACAACAGTATCAAATTTCCGATGGGAATTTCCCTGACATAATACATTCCAAAGAGTAGAGATGATAGTGATAATTGACTGTTCATAAAGTCTGCCTGCTGCAGCACAGAGATGTAAAAACATAATGTACAACAGTTCTCCACAAGGCAGTGCTGAAGTGAACAGGATTTTGTTAGTGTTTGGTAAATTATAGCTGGATACGACCTTGCTGTGGCCTATTTAGGTCTTTTTAGCACTATTTTTGCCTGCTTTTTAAATGTTGTTCTTTACACAAGCAAACCATTAACAGATTGTGTTTGTCAATGTGATCTGCAAAAAACTTGTTTATTCTCACACTCCACAATAAAATGCTGCCCTATTTAAAATGCTGTTTGTGGCACAAGGTGTTAAGTCGAGTTCTGCCTCCAGAGAACAGCACAGCAGGAGCTAACTCCCAAGCCTATATTTATAGAGGATAAGCCTGCTTTTCCAGACCATCTTTTCATGCAGAGGTTTAAATAAAAATCCTGCTTCATTATTTATAACGATGATTTCTAACTTGTCATAATGAATCTAAAACAGAAGTCATAGAAAACTAAAGAGCTTTTATATTAATTAACAAAGTAATCATATGTTGTTGGTTTTTGCTTAAACAAGATATTTCAGTCTGCAGCGGTTACCTGTGATAGCCAAGTGCCAACACCAGAATATTTGCCATGCACTGTGTTAACCCACATGCCAAAAACCCCAAAGGCTAAGGATGTCACAGGGACCACAGCAATATTCCTTTTACCTGCTAATGGTGTCACCTTCTTTAATCACACCCATTAGACAAAGAGAACTTAAAAGTACAAAGAATTGGCAAAGCAAGAGCATCTGCATGGTAATGAACTGCTGCAGGAAAAGGAATCTGAGGTAGGTTTTCAGTGGTCATCAACATTTTGGGAGAGAAAGCTTTCCAACATATACAGAAATTTGAATCCAACATTATGAAGGATGGTAAACACTTGAGGAAAGGCAATTTATGATCAAAACCAGAAATACCCATAGGATCAACATTGTGTTGAGCACTCCTCTAGTTTTAGTACAGCAAAATTGAATGTAGTGCCGACAGGACAGATCATGTTCTTGAGATGCTACTTCTATCACAATCATCTCCTTCCTACATTGAGCGGGAAACAGCAAAAACAAAGCAGCAGCAAATAAAAATAAAAGCTCCTAGATAGAATGCTTGATGGTTCTTTTTTTTTGGTCCTTCTAAGATGAGGTAATGATGTCTTCAGCTGGAAGGAAGACAAAAATCCAATAAAAGGATTATCCAGTAACTTTAATGTAAGATTAGGACTGCAATATTCACAATTGCAGCACAATATAGCACAGAAGACAGTAAGAGAAGGATGTGTTATAAACTATTTACACATTTTGTTTGCAATTTGATTCAGATAAATAAAATTATTAATCAGCCTGTCCTCTAAATGGGGAAGATGCATAAGAAAGCACGTAAGTGAGAGAAACATCAAGTAAAATATTCCCAGTTTTCATTTTTCTGTGTGTATATAGCAATTATTCAGCGATCTCCCTTGACTTTAAAACATTAAGCAGAAGCAAGTACCCAGTATATATGTGGAAGTCTAATATTGTTTCATTTTATCAAAATATCTGCAATTTTTTCTCAAGTCCTTCAGGAAACTACATACATTTGTGCATCGCAAATATCTTTCTTTCTCCTCTTCCATCTCCTGTTGCTGTGAGAGCTTCACCAAACTGGGACTCCAGTAAGTCACTTTTCAAAGAAAAAAATCACTGATTTTAAATGGCTTGTGACTGCTGGCAAGGTCAGTAACAGGGAATGTAGAATGTAGCTCTACCTTGCACAAAAAGGATGATGACACTGATGTTGATGAGCTGCTCTGTAAAACCTCACAACAGGAGGAGCAATAAGGCCAAGCATATAAGCAATAAGGACAAGCAATAAAGCCTTTTTTCTGTGACTTTTACATCAAAGAAACCTTAAGGGCTTCACATTTGTATGGTCTGAGCATCTGAGCAAAAGGGCTGTCACTTCATTTCTGCTGCCTTCTTCTTCTTCTTCTTCTCCTACCATGACTTTTACAGATTTGTGTGGCAACCATCACCTCACTATCCCAAGGGAAGTAAACTAAAATCAACTATCCAAAGAATCTAGTTCAAAAAAGCCTATCATATATTGTACTTCATTAAGTGAACCACTTGGTTATATGAGGACAACTAGTTTAAGAATAGTTTATTAAAGCATTAATTCCATTACCATATTAACAGTAGCTTTCATTAATTGGAGATAAATTTTGCAAGGGTTTTCTTTATTTCTTCATTCACTAGACAAATAAAAGTATATTAAATGGAGATGCTACAGAATTTCATATCCAGGTTTCCAGCATTTCCTTATTTTATTCTGTTGTGAGTGTCATTCTCATTTCAAATCTTGGGTTTCTTTATAGATTGATTCTTTGCTCCTTGTCTAATCAGAAATTACTCATCACCTAAATTATGATGAACAATTCCAATAATGGTACATTCAACCAAATGGAATAGAGCCAAAGACTTGGGATACCAAGTTTCTTGAAGAATCTTCCAAATATAAACATATTATCTCTTCCAGAGAGACAGAAGTTATTACTGTTGCCTTTAAAACCTCTAATCGTGACTCTACTGCATAAAATAAGGGGTAAAAACCAAACTGCAGACACTGAAGGTTCTAGGTTCACACCATCAGCTAAAATACTCCTACTTTTCGTTACACAACATTGGAATAAGATTTCTACTTACAAATCAAAAGGAAAATGTCACCTCAACTAATGTTATGTGAAAGTCTGCCACAAAAAGAAGCTCCAGTATAGGATCAGTTACTGTACCTCTACAATTTTGAAGCTGAAAATAATGCAAGACAAAAAGAACTGTCATAAAAGCTCCGATTCCTCATGCTGTCCTGAATGCAATACACGATAAATAACAATATTTGCAAATTATTCTTTACTATGAAGAAGCTATAAATAGATTTTTCTAAGTAATCCACAACTGTCAGCTCAGTTCTCTCCTTGATCTAACTGCTATGTACATTGTACAGCACATCTCTATTTAGCCATCACACGGACCTGCTTGAACATCCTGATGAGAGAAGTGGTGAAATGCCTGTCACTGACCATCAGGGAGACTAATTCCCCTTTTTTCGCTTGGAAATTATAAAGTGCAAGGACCACTTCCAGTAGAATAGGTTTAGTGAAACTGGGGAGCTCAAAAGAAAGAGAAGAACAGAGGAATTTGTCATCAGGTCCATACTCATCCTCTTCATACAGTTCACTGCAACTGAGTAATTAACTCACAGCTCCCCTAAAAAGAAAAAGCCACCACCAAACCCTCACCCCAAGATACTAACTACTGCTCCAAGAGAAACAAAAATTGCAATTACATTTCTCTCTGTCGATTACTAAGCATGGGAACACATTAAGATGTAAAACCAAAGTGACATTCTACATCTAAAAACCAGGACAGGAACAACATCTACATTTTGCGGTAGTGTCCCTACAGGTCTGTATCTAGTTAATGGTATGTTAATCCTGTAGGAAGGTTGAACTAGCTGTCTTTGAGCCATTTTTCAGTATAATAAGGGTAGTGACTTGTGAATCTGCAAATATCCAAACAGCCCTTATCTAGCATTTGGAAAAATGATACAATATCATGCCAGGAAAAAACATTTTAAAAGCACTTATAATATTTTTTTAATTATGCTTGGAAAGAAAAGATAAATAAGAGGCAGAAATTAGAGGAATGTGGGATGTTTTTCAAAACTTCCTATCTTTGTTTGGTTTAGCATGTTTCCATATCAGCATAAACCCAGAAGTCATAATTTCATTTCCAAAAGGAATCTTAGTAATTTCCTATCTAGAAAAGCAGGCACACCCATGCCAAATCCAAGAGCAGCAATTCAAACCTTGGGAACAGTCAGAGCCCCCTGGGTCACACATGAACCTCGAACTGGCAGCACCCAAATCCCACTCTTCACTAACTGTTAGTGGTCTGCCATACCAAAAAAGGCGCAGGTGTGACTCATGCAATCAGTAAAATCTTCCCCAACACCAAAGCCACTGTGACTGCTGCCACTCTGCTTTGCCTCAAAGCCCCTGGAAAGAAGCCAGGACTCAAGAACACCACACTTGCATTGTCCTCCCTCCCGAAGACCGTTAAGATAGAAGCGCGTTTATGACTCACTGCCTGTGCTCCACTCTGCAGATACCAGGGATGTTCTGCAATGTCCTAAAATCTACAGGCACACAGAAAAATTAGGAGTTTTAGTCACAGTGAAACTAACTATTCTAATTTGAAATATTTATCCTGGAATGCTTTAGACTTTGACTATTTGCCCATCTGTTGGGCTGAAAAGCCACAAAAGCCTATTACAGAAATACTTTAGCTCTAATATACAGATTTTAATTCTGCAATATGAAAAAATGCATTGTGATTGAGATGATTTAAACTATAATTTAAATGATGATTTAAATTATTTAAAACTGAGGTGTTGACAAAACTTCAGGAAAAGGGAAAAACAACACCAGTATTGGGACACACTGTCCTTCTGAAATACAAATGAAAGTTGCAATATGCAGGGAGCTACAGAAACAAGGCTGCTCTCCAGGAATAAACCAGCACCACCAGAAATGTCAGCACTACAAGCATCACCAGACAATTAATATATAATATTGTTTCTACACATGACAACTCTCATCACAGAAGTTCAGATTAATTATCTAAGTAGCATATTTCAGACAAAGAAGCAGAGATGAATCCTAGATCCCTACAAGACAACTCGAGTATATCTTGGTGTACAAGCTCAATTGGAAAACAGCAACTAAAAAAAATAAGTCTATATATTAGTACAGCCAGTTCAAGGATATCACACCTGTATGTATTTGTTACCAGCGATGCTCATTGAAATCAACACTCATTTAATGGGTCTCCAAAAGATAAAGGGAAAAGACACAAATCCTCACCATGATCTATCACACAAAAGAAACAGAGTGGCTCCTAAGGAACATATCACATATAAAGCAAACCCACCAAGGGGAAAATAGTGCTGTGAAGTACTTATCCATTGGAAGAATCTGACACACTTATGAAGATTGAAGCTGCTGCAAAACTGCTGCAAAGCCACAGATGCTGCTTGCATTGCCCTTCTTGAACCAGAAAAGCCACTATTAGAGCCAGGACAAATAGAGCACATAATGACCAAATACATCATCTTTACATCTGCAATGCTACAAACCAGGTCTTTGAACTCACGTGGGAGACAAGGCTACAGCAGCTCCAGGCTAAAGCAAAATACAAATTAAAGAGCTTAAAGAGCACCTTCACACTTGCCACACAAAAATCATTAAAGGAAAAACCTTCAGAATTATGAGCCAATTGCCGTATTGTTACTTCTTCAGGAAAGCATTTTAATCATAATTATTCAAGTACCAGAACAGAAAACTGAGTATTCTAAATATCATAAAAAATTATTTTCTCTTAGTACAGATAATCAAATTACTGTTTCTCAAAAGCTCTTCCACATGCTCATATTCACTGATCAACTGTATCACATTATTCAGTCATTGTTGTTCAGAAATCAGAAAGAAAGAAGAAAGGTATGTGATATGTGAGTATGAGCTCCTTGCTGGGGCAGATGTTTCCAAATCACTGGGGTACCTCAGGACAATGGTGATAAGCTTGATTTTTGGTAGCATACTTTTACCTCTGGTGTTTTTATACAATAGGATTTATTATACTGGGCATACTTCTAACTTCTGGCCACAGCAGGCATTTGTACAGAGCTCCAGGAATTATTGCCCACTGCAGAATTGCATGGGATGTGATTCAATAACAGAGGTGCAACTAGCAATCCACAAAATTCAGACTCATTACCCAGTGTGCAACCAATAATGACACACTTGAGAGAGACAGAGCTGGCAAGCCTGGGTGCTCAGGGGCAATCCACAAATCAAGCACACCAACTATCAAAACTTTTATGCAATTTATACATTTTAACAAACAAAGGAATTAGCATTTATTGGCTACAAGTTGCAGAGCTCTCTTGTCGATCAGTATTCTATCTTGTATTGGTTAAGGATTTTCTCACTTCTTATGCTAAGCAGTCCACACACTCACTCTTACTCACTTCTTTTGAGCCAGTGGTTTTTTTGGGTCGGTGATCTGTGAGTCATGGTCCTGCTCTCCCCCTGCTGGAAACACCTCTTACACAGCCAGAGCTGATTCAGCACACTTGCTGAGTTTGTTTTATTAGTTTCTCCCTTATCTTGAGAGTTCTGCCAAATGTCCTTGGGGCTTGTGAATTCTGCATTCTTTGTGTCCACTGCCCTTCTTCCCAAGCTTTGGTAACCCACTGTGATCACTGATGCATGTCAAGCCTTAGACCTTAACAAGGCAATTCTATCAACAAGTAATTTGTCTTTCTAACACCTAGACATCACTTAGAGCTTGTTGGCTGCTCTCTGTTTCACGCATCAAATCTCCCTTCCTGACATTTAGGCTTGAAAGTATACAAAGATGAACATCAAAGAACATCCTTTCTTAAGAAAATGTTACATATTCCACATTTGCAATAGTTTCTGCTGCTTCTGTCTTATGTTTCTAAATTGAATTGGTGTAAGTAGAGAGCAGAATTATTGCAGATGATACTGTGCAGATCAATTAGATGGTTGCAGGAACTGTAAGTGGAGATTTTTTCTATTGTCTCATGTGGCACACCAAGTTAAACATCCATGATCTGTTCCCAGTTTTAAAAATTCCCTAATGCCTACAAAGATGCAGTTCTGTTCTGAGTGTTGCCTGAAAAAAATGTTACTTGATTAATTTCAAATATAAAAACTCATTATGTAGTGGTTAGAAAAGTTTTAAGTGCCAGTCCTGGAAGCGTACCTTGAACTGCACTGCACACAAAAGCTCTGCAGCCAGTGCTGAGCTAGCACCTCAGTTATGGCATGCATCCTAGTAAATATTCCATCCCAATTTGTTCTGTATCTGCCACAGCAGCAAACTCTTCAGAAAAAACAGGAATTTATCAGAGAAGTCGGAAGAGATGACTCATTAGCAGTGACCATGCACCACCAGAGTTGAATACGATGGGAGAGGCTGACTGTAATCTGACTTGAGCACCACAGTGACTCACCCAGCCACTTGACTTGCATATGACAAGGCACTCCAGCACAGGAACACACACAAATAAATAAATTAAAAAGCCCATAGAGTCCCTTTCCAATCACATTAATAGCAGACATACAGAAAATGCATCTGGAATTCTATTTTAAGCTAATAAAAATAATAATACATTGAGATCTCCTGGAAAATATGGGGTCAAGAAAAATGGAAAGTAAGAGCACAGAGGCTGCATGTAGAGGAGGTCATGGAAGAGGAAAAATAAAAAGTTCTACAATTACAGAATCATCATTTTATTTTTCAGAAGGAGACTATTATAAATGTATTGTTTAAACACCAGAAATTCTAGGTATAGGACTTAGAATTTACTGAACAACCCATAAAATATACAAAGTAACCAGTTTTTGTATTAAAGAGGAAATAAACCCTTTTCTTATTTATATTTATATTTTCAGTAGAGAGACAAAAATTATAAATCTTTATGTCCATATACCATAAAAGAGATTTTGATTCCAAGGTGGAGAGAGAAAAAAAACAATTTGGTAAGATTTATTCGAGTCCCTCAATATTAGGGAAAATACCCTAGGTCTCTCTGCTTATTATTTATAACATTTATACAAAGATGTGAAGAATTTTATCTGCAACTACACTTCAAAACTGTACTGTTCTTCATTCATATAAATAAATAAAAATCTCTATTTAAACAAACAGAGAAGCTTTACCCTGAGGACAAGTGTACCCAAACATAATATTTTCATTTTATTTAGTTTTACCTTAGACATAAGAGTACAGTAATTTCACGACTATAAGGCACACCCTTTTGACTAAAATGTTGAATCAAAACCCAGAAGTGCACCTTATAGTCGTGAAATTACTGGGGTTTTGGGGGGTTTTTTTAACCTCCTAAATCTGCATTTAGCCTTGATTTAGACTTGAAATTCAAATAAGCAACAATTCTCAATGGCAGACTCAAAGCTCTTACAAGAAACCTGCTCCAATTCCTTGAGTGGGATGTGTATTTTATGTGCCTAGCCACTGCAATTGCTTCAAGCTTTATAAACAAGCTTTACAGGGCAAAAAAGGAACTCTAACCAAGTGCAGGTTCTCTAATAGAAAAAGACAGGTCCTTTTAAGAGGGATGTTGTGAAAACTTTATTTCGAGACACAGGACAGGGAAACCTGTACAGGTACTTTTATGGGGAGGGTTTATAATTTTCTGTCACTGTGGTAACTGGCATTTGTATAAGAAGCTGATGGGGTAGTCAGAACTTCATCTTTCCTTCAGACCATCACACCATAACATGGGATGTTGGTGAGATTGTAATATAAAAAGGACATGAACAGGAGTGGATGCCATGAAAGTAGAAAATAAATTCATGCCAGCTTTAGAGGGGAGACATGAGCTTTGCTGTAGCTGGCATTACTTCAGAGCTCTGTAACATACAAGCCTCTGCACTCTGATTTCTAAACCCAATTCCACACGCACAAATCCTTTGTCATTGTGACTGCTCACAGCAGCAGCTACATTAGAAGCGTCTGATAGAGGAGAGTACTACAGTGACCAGCAAAAACAAGGTTTTAATATATTAGAGCACACCTCAATGTAACAGATTTTGTTGATTCCATCAAACCACACCACCAGGGAGGAAAAAATAAAAGCTTTAAAGATCACATCATCCATAATGAAATTGCATAGCAGAAAAGTTGTTAAATTAGAACACAAACACTCCTGGACAAGGAATATCTTTCTGTAAAAATTGAAGAAGCTAGCACCTAAGGGCAGAATAAACTGACTCTTAAGGAGACCTCAGGTAGATAAAATTCAAACACATACAGGCCTCACACTGAAAGAAAATATTTCATAGAATTATAGAATGGCTTGGGATGGAAGGGACCCTAAAAATCACCAAGTTTCAATATTCCTTATTTCCTGTTTAGTTTGTTGTGTTATTCTCTTGTCACAGCTTAGCTTTTATTTTGAAAGACTTCCATATACTTCTTTACTGGCTAAAAAAAAAAATAGCCAAGTTCTAAACCTATGAATTGCTCCAAATTTACTATAAAGCTCAAATGCTCTGAGCAGATGGAACAAATATTTCATACAGTGCATGAGCTATCCAAAAACTCACAGGCTATATGTGTATAAAACAAGGAAAATTAGGTGGGTTAACAGCAGGAAAGCAGCTACAGCATCTCTGTGTGATGTAGAGACGTGACTGTGAGCCCTTTGTCTGGACGGGTGCCAGGGCCTCCCCACAGTTATCCTAGCTGTAAATAGGTAGCTCTTCATTCAAGCTGAGAAGAAAAAAGGCAGACAGATGTGATACCAGCCATATTGCTCCCTTGTGAGCTGTTGGCTGCAAAATGCAAGTGGGCCTTAACCACACAAGATCGATACGCAACCTGCATCCAGAAGAGATCTTTGGTAGGTTTTGTTGTAGGGAAACATACCCAAGTATCAAAGCATCAATAAGTCTGTTGGTTTCTATATAATTATCAAAAACAAATAGCACCACCACCAAAACCTGAAATACAGATTTTTCAGCAAAATAGATTTAACAAATCTCATCAGTTAATACACTTTTAATCTAAGAGCTGTTACATGCTTTAAAAAAAAGATATTTCCCATTTTTACTCATTTTTACTAGTCCTCCAGCATTGCCCATGTTTTCTCCCTAATTCCTTTTCTAAATGATTTTATTCTGTTTGACTGCTTCTTCTACATTGATAATCTTTTTTGTCAGATTTTTTACACTGCTTTGTTCCTATATCCAAGATGCAGAGCATCCCCACCTCTCTTTCCCACAGGATTCCTTCCTTTGTTCATGTAGCCCCCTTTTTTTCCCCCCTCTGCTCCTCTGTTTACTCTGTGCCTTTGCTTATTTTCTACCACTTCAGCACCAGAGAGTCCAAGCAAAGATGAAAAACAAGTAGGAAGCAAAACCATTCCTTTGCTAGTCCACTGTTTTGTGCATGGAAGCGTGCCATTTCTGGGAGAACAGTCCAACTGGCACCACAGCCATCCCTGTGGCACTGGACAAGGATGTTATGTTGCTCAGGCAACCATTCCTAATTGTCTTTTGGGATGCTGAGCAAACAAGATGGATTTTTTTGGTCTGTCTGAAGGTCACAGTAGAGTGGTGGCACTGAGCACAGGTTACTGCCACAGCTAGTGAGGCACTGATAAAAACACATCAGGCAACCCCCCACGCAAAAACACATCAGTCACAGAGAAAACCCCAGCTATTCTGCAGCCTCAGTCATGTAAAATAATGTGTACAACAGTTGTCATATAAGACTACAACAACTACTATGCCAGAGACAATGTTATTCTAGACTCATGCTGAAAGCAAATCTGAATGTTTCTCCTGGCTTGAAAAATTAAACATAAAAAAGGCACTATTTATATATAACAGTATCCTACAAGAAACAGATTGTCAACAACAGTTTGGCAGGGCACCATGAACATCTTTTAGAAACAGGGAAGAAAATCTTCAGAAAGTAAATGTCTGCTGAAACAAATGAAGACAGAAGCTTTAAGAGCAAGAGAGACTGCCTCAAAGTTCCTCCAGAGGGTTCATCTCAGTGTATGCATATTTTGCATCTTAAAAGAAACACACCATATGCTGGGATGACTTTTCTTAACTAGAAAAGTCTGCCTTATATTTTTGGAACAAGTAAGTTTTTCCCTGGGCATGTTTATTGACATGTTTCATAAACCTCAAATCCTTAACTGAAAAAAGAACCTATTTTGGCTGCATAAAAAGCAGATTCTTTTTTAGTTCAGAGACTGAGAGGAGGAAGGAAGGAGTAAAAAAACATTGAAATGTCAAGACACACCAAAACATGCATTTCATCAAAAAGGTATTGAGACAAAATTGCAGTTTTTCAAAATTTTCTCCGTTTTTCCTTTTATGAAAAATATATGTTAGACTTAACCCAAATTCAGTAATAAAGGCACAAAATGTTTCCATTTTTCAGAATAATAAACTGAAAAAACCAGTAAAATGCACCTCCTAGAGTCACCTAGAGTTACAAATCCTCTTCTGTACTGTCCCTCTACTTTCTGCAGGGCCCATAGGAGACATAGATCCACCTGAACATCTCTGGTTTTCCTTGGCCCTTTCCTTCCACACAGAAACTTACAGCCTATCCTCTAAGACTCCAGTAGCAGGATGGAAAATCACCCAATTTTTTCTTTTGATAGTGTTTGCTCTGTTCTCACTTTGGAGCCTGCCCTGTAACCCCGAGGTTTCTCCAGCCCCATTACTGGATGCAGTGTCTCTCCTCCCCGAGTTTCTCCAAGCCTACACACACTGTAGTGATGCGCGGAAAGCACTCTATAACTCACAGAAATAAGTTATAAGAGTAGGTATGTAGCATGCTGCAAAAAGCACATACACGTGCCAAATTTAAGGTCTAGGAAGAGACTGGCCCAACTCGGGGGGAAATAGGTGTTTTGAGCTCCCTGTGACACTTCCCAGTCCAAGAGCAGAGGGAAAGGGCTGGCAAGGGCAGGGTGTTGTGCTCCCTGCTCTGAGTTACTGCTATGGGCAGGACACCAGGCTCAGCAGACCCAATGCACCACATGCAGCCTGTGCTCATCTTTCATGTCTAGGGAAGGAAAAAAGAGGAAAACAATATTTTTCAAAGGATGCTGTCTTAACTTTCCCCCCCTAGATAATCCCAGTTCCCAAGGTCTGGGAATAGCTCCCACTATACAAAATAAGAGCTACAACTGTAGATATCTTGTACTTGTTTATCCACATATAGTTTGTTTAGCTAGATTTGCATGTACTAGTAATTATTTTTGGCACAATAACTTTCTTAACCTCCATTATTTCCACAGTGGGTGGCTCCTTTCACGTGTTTCACATTTTCAGACATATTCCCCTATCCAAGGAAAGCATTAGTTCAAGCAAGCAGATTTTACCACTGAGAACACTTGAACAAGACTATCTGAGAGGCCCACATCCCAGATAACTGACTGTCAGGATGCTCTGCATCTCAAAACACAGCCACTAGTACTTAGCTCACCAACAAGGTCAACAATGTCCTGCCATTATCACTCTGGGGCTTTCAACTTCCACAAAACACACTCAGAGGGATTTTCAATTTCATAACAGCACTTTAACATACACAATATAAATAGATATGACAAAACATTGTTATTTAAGCCTGGAGAAAGAGGCAAGGGCAGTCATATTTCTCTGTTACAAATTATTATGCACTCTGAAACATTAATGAAACAAATTACATTGGTGGACTGTATTCAGAAGATAAATAACAGGAAAATTTAGGACTTGTCCTTACAACTACTTCTATTGAAAGTGTGTTAATTTTCTGAAGAGCTGTGTGAGTAAATGATGAGTTACAACTTTACAGTAATCTGGCATTAAGAAAAAAGATAACTTGTGGGTTTTTTCCTATTTGCGTTCTGTTTTCAATTATGAACTTTTTGGAAGACAGTTCTCCTTGTACAGTATTTATGTGCATGCCTGGACATTTCCTGCACACACAGCTCCTCATCTATCTCAGGAGGCTCAAGGAGGACACTGCTTGCACCCTTCAAGCTGCAGAAACTCACAGGCTCTTGCTGCACTTGTGCATCCATGATGATTGCCAACAAAACAGCATTTTTTAAGGACTTAGTACTGTTCATAAAAGCAGGAATACAGGATGATGCCCAAAATAAACAAATGCATACTGTAAGCTATCAAATTATTTTTAAAGCCCTTTTGTTCTCATATCAGACAGACATTTAATAAAATACACTAGCACCAAAACAAATAGCATTCTCTAGATATTCTGTACATACATAGAGCCAAGAGAAACAGCATTTGCAGTCTCTTTTACTTAGACTAAAGGATGACCTAAATTAACACTGAGTTAAAGATAACAAAAAGACCTCCAGCAGTAAGCAGCTGAATAGAAATCTGATTGTTTCAATTACTGTCGTCATGATTTCTCAGAAGGAAGCAGCTCAACCTTCACCTGCAATTCTGTAGGACTGATTCTCAGCCTGAAGAGGGGCATTTATTATGCTGGATGTATACTCATGCTCAAGACAGGATACTAAAAATTTTCTTTCGTGACGACATCCGACTTCATGCACGTAACAAAAATCCCTCAGTTGCCAGGATTCCATCCACACCTCCAACTCTGCTGCTAACAGCCACCGTAAGACTTTATCTGTCATCTTGGCTGAGCTGAGAAGATGTGCTGGCTGACACAAACTCCAGTCAAACAGAGTTCATTAAGTATTCCTCCTCCCTCTGCTCATTGACTTTCACAAACCAGGGAGCACTGTTCCCACTCACAGTTTCTTATTTCCATGTAAGATGCTGACAAATTTGGATTTTCCAGAACAGGGTCAATAAAATATGGGCAGAATTCTAGTGATGAACTTGCATTAATAAAACCAGTGACCAAACTACAAATGTCCTCTCTTTTCAGGAATCACACATTTATGAAACAGAAGATTTAGGCACCACTACCAAAGCAGAAAAAGGAATAGAAGGATTCATTTCATATTTTGCTGGCAATAAAAACCTATTTATAGAATCACAGGATGGTTTGTACGGAAAGGGACCTTAAAGATCATCTAGTTCCTACCTTCTGCCATGGGCTGGGACACCTTCCACTAGACCTGACAGAGCTACTCAGAGCCCCATCCAAACTGGCCTTGAGTGCTCCAGGGATGGGGCATCCACAGCTCCTCTGGGCAACTTGTGCCAGTAGCTCCCCACCCTCATAGTGAAGGATTTATAACCTTATGTCCACCCTTAACCTGGCCTTTATCAGTTTAAAGCCATCACTCCTTGTCCTGCCAACCCCTCCTTGTAAAAGGCTCCCTTTAGGTAATGACAGGTGCGGTGAAGTCTCCCTGGAGCCTTCTCTTCTCCAGGCTGGACAAACCCAGCTCTCTCAGCCTGTATTCACAGGAGCTGCGCTCCAGCCCTCACAATTTGTGTCACAGGCTCCAACTCAAGTCCTCAGATTCTTCTGAACTTCTAATGCCATATAAGTCATGGTTTGAAGTTCAGCCTCTCCTTTTTAAGCTTCCTGTTGCCTATTGATTTCTTAGTTACTGAAAAATCTCCTAACCTTATCTAGCAGCAACATCCAGGCATAAGAATACTCCTGAAAGCAATACTTTATGCAAGATTAATGCCAAAAGTATAAACAATAAAATGCTACTATATTTAAAAACCATAAAAAATACCATAAAGATAAAAATAGAGATTAAATTTCTCCCTCTGCTCCTTGATACCACTCCCAAATTATAATCTCAGGTAAGTGTAACTCAATATTTGTAAATTCACTAGAACAAAAAAAAAAATTGATTCTGAGTCATCTATCATTTAGACAGTGAAAATATATTGTGATATACATAAATGTTCTCCCAAAAAGATTTTTATCATCAGTCATAATACTTTCATTATCATAAATATATCCTGAGAAAGTTATAACAGAAAACTGAATTAGAGCATCTAAGTTCTATTCAAAAGTGAGACTTGGTGTTTTCCCATTCAAACTTTTCATTAATGTGTACATTGCCACAGAATGAACAGATACAGTGAACTTTAGGACGATGTCATACCTTAACATAGTACAGTATTTTGTTACCCTTGACATTTGTTCTATCTCAATGCAGACTTTCAATTTCTGTTGCAGTTTCTTTTTCTTCCTTGAGAGGAGAAATCACTCCAGCTATAAGGACAACAGTAATTTTCTTAAGTAACTCAGTTAACTTTTTCAACATTCTTCAGTCTTTCACAATGGTTGGTAAGTCAGCACTTAGCCAAATATGTGTCAGTAACCTCAGCCAAGATGCCCATAGCCATTTACACAGAAGAGAAACTCCCCTGCTGTATGCAGTACCTGTTCCAAAATTAAACAGCACCAGAAAATAGCAGTAAAATAATTCTTGAAAAACTACCAAGCAAATACTAAGGAAGTAAAAAGGACTTGTAAGGTTAATTGCATTACTGCTATGTAGTAACACCTGACAAATAAGTTTTGGGACAGCTTCCCAACTATAAAAATTCTAAAAGGCAGCTTAAAAATGAGAGGGTAAAAGTACTGTAGATATTAAGACAGAAATGGCAGTGTTCTGGAAAGAAAATTTCAAATTCATCTTTATTTTTTTTTATTTTTAACAAGCATCCTGAAACAGGGAAGTTGCATCTATTTTAAAAAGCAGGACTCTGCCCATGCATTTGGAAAACTTAAGAAAGTTATCTTCCTTTTCTTTTTCACTCTCTACAGATCCAGGGCAGTGGTTCTCCACTTCCCCATCACTCCAGTCAGACCCTCACAAGACAATGGCTATGAAGAGTAGAAGTCTATAGTAGAAGTTTGAAATCTACAGTCCATTCCCTTCAAATATTTATGCTTTAACCTTTGAAATTATTTGTAAAATGCCTATTCTGTCTTATAATATTTCCATTTATAAAAATTAAATGGGAGACCAGACCCTTCCAAGCACCAGTACTTAAGCACTGATAAATGTCAGTGAGTACAAAGATAACACGAGCTAGCACCTTTCCAAGTAAAAATAAAATCTAACCCATGATAGGGATCGTTTTCAGTTTCCTACAAAGTTTAATTTCCTCAAATAAAACATTCACCCTCTTAGTTGAACAAAGGCTTTTAAAAGGCACCAGGGTTGCATCATTATTTGATTATTTAACTCATAAGTACAAGCAATGGCTGGAAATGGGAATGACAAGCACTAAGTACACACTATACAAAACATAAAGAAAAATTAAAACCAGTTGTCTGGAAAGCACACAGAAGTCTGAGAAGACTGGAAGCTTCACACTTCCTCATTTATCTTTTAATGGAAAAAATTGACATTAGCTGAAAAAGTATTGATTTTCTGTGCTGTTACCTGTGGGTAACTAAAGATTTTAAATCCATTTTTGCAGCATACCAAGATTGCTTAAAAAGAAAAATTTCAGAGAGGTCTGTCTGAATTACTTTCTGGGTCCCACAACACATACAGACATTTATTTCTGTTCAGACTTGTCCTTCTAAATGAGAAACCTGCATTTGGAAGTTGCACCATTACATTTAAATCTGTTCCAGCGTGGCTGAGATGTATAACCCACCTTGACAGAAACACCAATCTGAAGTGCCAAAATATTTCACTTGCTGCTACTAAGAAATGGCAGCTTGCACTGCTTCTAGGCATAAGAACTGGTAGGAAAATAACCAATTTTCCTTGGTATGCTTGCACTGTGACTATCCAGGCCTTTTGTTCTCAAAGGTTTTTTTCCTTTCACAACCCCAGGCCTGAGCACTACCCTGCAAAGGACCTCCTGAGATCCTAAGGACCTGAGGAGAAGCTCACAGCTGGAGGGAACAGGCATGGAGCATCACCAGCCTGGCCAAGGGGACGTGCCTGTGTGACCAGGAGGAGCAGGGAGCCTGGGCACAGGTCTGGAGTTCCAAGAGCAGTGAATTAACAGGTGGGGCATGACCTGTGGAGGACAGACAGGATAAAGAGGGCAAGAGCTGTGGAAGATGTCTCAGTGCTGGAAAGCCAGAAGTGATGAGCACACTCCTGGTGCATTTAGCTGCAGCAATTATGTCAAGATGGACACGACTGGCACCAACACCAGTCTTTTATTAAAAACTTCTTGTACCTTCTCTCAATGAACTCAGGCAGCTCCACACAGCTCTGACTCTCCCTCTGCAAGTTTCCTTGTTCCTTGTGCATCACTGGCTAGCCCCAAGCTGTCCCTTACCCAGCCACCTTGCCCTGTCTGTCCCCCACACAGAATCTTCTAACCCTGTCTGTCCCTTGCACGACTGCACCTCCCTTCCTCCTCACAGCACAGCCAGCAGGCTCCATCCCAAGCTGCACCAGCTCTGGATCTCAAGCTCCAACTCCAACTGTACCCTGTGGCCAGCTAGCCCACTCTTCTATAACACCCAGACTCATTGGGCAGGCAAGGTTGTGTCCACTTCTCAGCAATCAGTACAACTGTAATTCATTGAGAAAGATTGCCTTCTGCACTATCCTTATAAACTATACTCCTAAATTTGACTTTAAAAAAATTAGTTTCAAAATAAGTTTGTACTCATTACATTTCTTTATAAGAAACTGAATTTCACCTACAAACAGATTTAGCCAGTGTTGGTGGTTTTCTCAGTGTTATATCACTCAGCTATGACACATTTTTCATGGCAAACTACCCAAGAATAAGCCAAGAAAGCAGAACTATGTGTTCCTCAAGATATCTGCAGCCTAAAGAGCAGTTTGTTTCTACTAGTTCTCAAAATGGGAATGCTGCCATAGATGTTGAAGTATAAAATCTCTGAAGCTGCCACTCTCCTCACAAGCACATTCAGTGTTTCTCAACACTGAGTGCAGTGCCCACAAACAAAATAAAACACAAAATAAAAACATAGTTAAAAAACTATGTTAATTACCTTTGAACTTATGCAATGGCATAAAAAAATAAAACTTCTTTGTTATGAGATACTACTCTTTTCCTAGAGAGAGCTATGGGCCTAATACACACCAATCACAGCCTCTATAGTTCTAGTTTACTGAACATAAAGCCCCTTCACCTGATGTTAGCCAGCATACTTCTGTTCCCTTTAGGGGAAATACACCATGTTTATCAAGTTAATGTTATTATCTACCTACAGTTCACACATTAGCATTATTCCTTACTCCAGCTTCGAAGTTATTTTTACTGATTTACTACAAAAAAACATGTGAAAATAATGAAAAAAATGTAGAAGATTCTAAAGTCAATGGATTTATACTTTAAATAAGAATTCTGTGTAACTTTAAAATAATGCAAATAGTCAATAATATATAGAATAGTAAAAAGATACAGCACAGGTTTATGACTGGTATTTGACAGCTTTATGCAAAATGATTGAGCTAATGTGCTCACAAAGTTAAAAAGAAAGCATAAAAATCCGAAAACACTGAATAAATCTTTAAAAATGCTGAAGAACATTGTGGGGGAAATCTAATAATGAATATATCAGAAGGAAATTACACCAGAAATACTGTAAGGTGGTAGGGAATTAGAGTATCTCCATGCCTTTGCAGCACAAGCTGGCAGCCAAGGGCCAGCACAGCTCTGGGCTGGACAGGCATCAGGAATCAGAGCTGGAGGCAACAATCCAGCCATCCATCCGTCCATCCATCCATCCACCCATCCATGCAGCCATCCATCCCTGCCCCGTGCACTGCCCTCCTACAGCGCGCTAACAGTTTGAGTAACATTCCAGCTGTCAGAAAGCGCTCACGTCAGAGAGGACAAGAGGGTTTTGGATCTATAAAGGTCACACAGCTGGGAGAAAAATGAGGCACTCAGGAAGGCACAAAACATCAGGAGAACTATGAGCAGTGCTCTGTTTCACAGCATCTGCAGAGCTGGTCCAGGCATCTCAGCTGGAAACCTAAAACCCAAGAGTATTAAGAAAAAAAATCACAGCTTTGGGAAAGGCCACATGATTACAGCAGGGCTGTCTCAGCCAAACCTACTCCTTGTAGATTCATGTTACATTCTTTTGGCCACAACACTATGAAAACACAAAGAAATTGATGAATAGGAATTCATTAACTTTAAAGGCGAAAAATCTGACACTCCCTCCTCAGAAAATTTGAATTTGTAGCAGGCAGATAGACACACTGGGCAGCTGTTATGGAACTATGAACCCAAGCTGCCATGTCATTGCTACATTTCAGAGCATCTGCAGATCCAACTACAACCTTTGCATCACCAGAAATGGAAATTAAAAAGCATATCATAAGTTACTTTTGGTGCTGTTTTTTTTCCTTAAACTCACAGATACTGCACAACCATGTGGAGCTACTGGAAAGCCCTGTTTGTTGGTCAGCTGGCTAATTCTAACCCTCATTTCTGACTTGGTTTGAGGCCTCCCCCAACAATACTCAATCCACATCAAAAGAAAGAACAACCATAATTGTATTAATTATAGACAGAAGCCACTCTTTTTATTAATTGTATGTTCTGTCACAAAACAGTATTTATGGTGACTGGGCAAGAGACAGAGTTTGCAGCTACTAAAGAAAATACCTTGTTTGGGTTTTTTAAAGATTATTTTGCATTGCAAATAATAATTTCATTGCATTGCCTGTCATTGAACTGCATACTGCAAACTGACCATGGGTTTTCTATGTAGCTACATTACCAATTATTAGGAGAACTGAGAAAAGCCTGTTTGGTGGAACAGCATATAATTTACATTTAGCTTTCCACAGTATATTTGCACACCCACACAATACAGGTCAGAGCTAAGGAGAGTTAGAGAACTCTTTTTTTTCCCTTCAGAGAATGCATTATTTTTGTCCATGATTATGCCACCCAAGAATATAATACCAGGCAGCAACTGTGACCTGCCTATACTTCCTAGAAGTTACATACGGAACAGACTTGTCAGGCACAAGTGAATGTGGAAAGACAACTTGTATTTTAACTGACAGGAGGGGGGGAAGGAGATGGATTTTAGCATTCTTCAACCATTACACAGAAAGAAAAAAATGTCAGGCTATAGACAGACTCATCCTCTGACTGCTCTACAGCTCTGTTTCATATCATTCCTATCCTTCTGTTTCTGGCAAGTATCTTAAGAAGTTTGCTCTCCAGAAACAGAATAAACTCCAGAAATACAGGCTTAAACAGAAAAGCGACACAATTCCTTACCAGAGGGATGTCTGCGTCACATTGGGGTCAGAGGGACTTCAAGATGACTCAACACCAACTGCTGCTGCTCCAGATCTCAGCAAGCTGTTACACGTTGAAGCCTGTTCATCTAAACTAAGCATCATTTCCAGCATTAGCCAGCACCTTCTCACCCAGCTGACCCACTCTACTCCGAAACAAACATTTGTCACTAAACTAACCATTCCAGCTTCCCATTTTCAAGATGAAAGCCCCTTTATTTAGTCCATTTCTTGCCATTTCTGTAGCTCTCCTTCAGTGATTCTGCCTTTCCATTTTCCCTAGATCTATCCTTACAGGTGACAACACAGCTAACTGGCTCCCTAAATAGCAGCTTATAAAGAAAATACTGCTCTCCACCATTTTCCAGGAAAATAAATTAAAGAAACTTTAATCCCCTGGCTAAAATCTCAAAAATTGTAATCTAAGAAGATGAGCCACAGTCTCTCTGGGTTACTTTCTCTCCCATTTTCCTATAACACTGCCATTCCTTTCCAAACAAGGTGGAATTTGATTTTCAAAGGCAGAAGGGAAGAAACAGTTAAAAGATCAAAAGGGTGCCAGGCATCCCTGAGAAGGTCAGTTATAAAAATCCTAGTAAAGTAGAAGTGAGAGCAAGGGTGTACTTGCAGTCCCACTGCAGGACAGACGCAGTAAAGGCAGAGGTGAAACAGAAAGAAAAAAATCATCAGCCTGGAACCATTCCTGTAGGATCTAAATAGAAACTTCCCTTAACCCAAATTCCATTTAACATCACATTATCCGTACTGGGTTTGTCACAGGGGAAGAGGTTGGGGTGGCAACAAGAATTGTGAGACACCACTGCTTCACATAACCTGAATAAAATAAAGTTGTGCTATATTAAGCAGGAGGAGTGTGGCATTTCTATGCCAGCTTGTCTATTCCATGATACACCAAGATGAAGATCCAGGTGACCCTGCCACAAGAGACCCTGACGAACAGAATGCTCACTCCAGCTGCTCAGTGTGTCCCAGTCCTGACCAGTGGCCTGGACCTCACACCAAGCTGTTCCCTTCCAAGTGGCAGAGGTACGTGCATGGCCATTGCAATGCTCTCCCACACCTGGGACTACTGCTTTAATTTCTTTCTCATTTATTTATTATTTAGCCCTCTCTCATTTAAACTGTGAGCATGAGTCATGAAAGTCCCACCAATTCCACTGTCCATATCTAAGGTCAATTAGCAGTCACCACCAAGGTTTCTGTAAATCTTTGGTCTCCCACCACAAACATTTTACAGCAAGCAGAAATTTAGGAACAGCTACAGAACAAAGTCCTTCTGTTGTTTTTCATTTTCCAGTATGGAACAGGTCAGTTGCTGCTGGGCAGATGCAGCCAAGGCTTCCTCTGTCTGAGCAGGCAGGTTTCTCTCACTCCATGGCACAGGTTTCATACACACTCCTCTTTGGGTAGCCTGAGCTTGTTAGATTTTCTGTTGAGAAGTGTTTCAGTTCATCGTCTGAAAAAGTGTATCACATTCCAAGATAAGGTTTCTTGAAATCGATCTTTAGATCATTCTGAGACAAATGTTACCTACTTTGGGTTCACTTGTTTTCATAACAAAGCAATCCCAGATCTATGCCCTATCATACACATGTAAAGGATCCAATGCGTCACTTTAACACCTCTGCATCCATCACAATCACAACTCACTCCTTGAACTGGGAACAATACAGGTTCTAGAAAAGCCTCATACCAACAGAACAGCATCTGCATTACAGAGTGGGACTACTTTTGATACCACATAGAGATCTGTTAATCCAGCCTTGTGAGTAGAGAATCCAAAAGCGTC
The DNA here is from genome assembly GCF_009819885.2 of Catharus ustulatus. Taxonomy (NCBI): domain Eukaryota; kingdom Metazoa; phylum Chordata; class Aves; order Passeriformes; family Turdidae; genus Catharus; species Catharus ustulatus. The sequence goes on from NC_046227.1 coordinate 15,771,316, forward strand.
TTTGCATGTCTGCAAGAAACATGTAAATCAGTAGGGACTAAGTATGATTTTTGTGATTTTCACAAATTTCAGGGGAACTGAAAAGTTCTGAATTTATGGGCTAGAAGTATTGCCATCTCTCAATTTCCATTGGGAAAAAAAGGGAAAATAATATTATTTTAACAGTTATGAATGCAAGCAGTCAGATCACACTGTGAAAGATCATAACTAAGACTGCTAATGCTGGGTAGATTCAACTTACCCACCTTATTCTCAGCATCTCAAAATAAGGGGGAAAAGATACATTGGAATGGGATGAGGGCCAAAATTTAAAAAATGTTAAATATTTGATTGAGGAACACAGAACCTTTTAAATATGCCAAGGGAATGGACTCTGTGAGAAATACAGATACCATCCTCCAGCAAAAAGAAGACAGCAAGAAAACCACTTTTCACAGAGAGAAATTGGGTATTGATAGAAAACCTAATATTCAAATCTATCATGATACCTGCTAATTAAAATTCTTGCAATTCTATATTAAACTCACAATCAACCAGAGACTTCTTTTCTTTACATCTCAAACTAATGCATCCATTATCTACTTTAAGAGAAGTGTTCTCAACTAGTATTAAAATATATTTACCTTTAAAGAACTGAAAAAAAGAAAAGGAAATTATTTAACTCAGTTTCAAAATTCTCTGCTACAATGAGGCATTTCTAAGAATCACTCTAAAGCTCTCCTAATTTAACCAAAATACAACTTCCAGATCCATCCTCTCACTCTTCTTCAATCTCCAACTTACACTTCCTACTCTTCCTTCAAAGCTTCTCTTTTTAAAGTTAGAGGTAACAAGTAATGACATACAATCTTTTTTGGTTTCTGAGTTGGTGATGGAGAGGCTTACACTGAAACCATTTCAGCAACCAGTCTGCAGATTTCTCAGAAAGACAAGCTTGGAAATTCACATCTCCCTACCTGCTGCTACCACCCATAACTGTAAATAGCCCTCAGCACAGACTGACACATTTCACTTGGGACCAGTGTTAAAACTACCTGGAAATTCCACAGGATGGATGGATAGATAGATAGATAGATAGATAGATAGATAGATAGATAGATAGATAGATAGATAGATAGATAGATAGATAGATAGATGTGTGTGTATATATATATATATGCACAGAAAAATAATAATTCTGAGTTTCTGAGCACCATCTATTTTTCATTGTTAATAGAAAATTAACAATTTTCTGGGTTTCACCTACAATGAAAAAACAAAATTACAGAATAATTTAGGTTGGAAGGACCTTTTAGGTATCACTTGGGCCAAATCCCATAAAAAAAAAAAAACTGCAACAAAACCAACCCTGCTTTTTCCTCATTTAACAATTGTCTCCAGTATTTCCGTACTGTTCACTTTTCCCCTCCCTTAATCTTAAGTCTATGCAGTCCAGAAGGTTCCCTAGAAGACACAAGTTTGAATGCCTGCACAGGGTAATTCTTGTGGTGTTCTTCCATTTTCCATATTTCACATTTAGCTGTTCTCCCTTTCACTGGTTTATCAGCTGTCATCACCAAAAGGTTCTTCCATCCTTTTTCATCTCTTTCAAAAGGAACAATCCCAAACGAGGACATTTACTAGAAAAACCATTTACTAAGACATATACAGCACAGGCATTTAAAAAACCCCAAACTTTTAACTGCCTCCATGTCTGTATTCTAACTTACAAGAAATAGCTGATAGTTTGTAGGTTTGTATTTACAGCTCAGAAAATCTTGGTGTGGAAACAGTGAAATTAATTACAAACATAATAACACCTCTCAGCATAAACTCTACTAACAGGGTCTAAGTAGTAACAGGATATGGGGTAATGATTTTAAGGTAAAAGAGGTAGATTCAGACTAGATACAAGGAATATGTTTCTATTATGATGGTGACAAAATACTGGTTGGACTGGCAGGCCTGTCATGGCTCCTTCCAACCCAAACTATTCTGTGACTCTATAATTACATACATCTTCCTTAATATTTCATAATCAGTCAGATCATTACCTGCCCCTCACTATACAGTTTTATTTTCACTAGATTTGTGGCAGCTGGAGTTTCCTTTATAAGACCAAAGCCATATTTTAAACTTGCCAGAAATCCAACATTCCTCAAATGGCCTAAACATATTTACTTTCATTCGTATATCATATCTGCTGCTGCTTCCTTCAACGCCTACAATGTTCATGTGGCAAATTCAACACACAAACACATACATACACCCCAAAAAAGTAAGCATTTACTTTACTATTCCACTGTGAAGGACTTTTTAAAATATCATTAAACTCAGCTTAAGAAAGAAGCACAAGCCTGAAGGAAATTCTTGGAGAAATTCCTTTTTGAAGTCTAATTGCCCAGAGTAACATTTCCATGAAAATTATCAACAGAAACCACTGCCTTTTCCTATGCCAGGACAGTCAAAAGCTTCAAAACTAGAAAACAACTGGAAAAAAAAAACTACTCCCAGAAATCTCAAGTAATTATTTGAATTGTTCAGTGTTTTAAAAATACATTAGAAAATAGAGGAGTAACGTGCAAGTGTTTGTTACCCTATAGAAGAGGCAGAGGGGCTAATTAAACCATTAGGACAGGCTCATTTTATACATACACACACATTAAAAATACAAACACACACATCAGCAGCGAAGCGCTGGCAGTTCCTTCCCATCTCCCACTGCAGTGACAGCAGCTTCTCCAGCGTGGCACAGGCACAGGAGGCTGACTAAAGTCCCTTAAGAAATACAGCCCTGCTGAGACAAAGCCCCATGGTAAAGAAGCATAAATTCTCAGGGAAAAACCCATGCTGGTATCACACATACTTGGAAAAACAGGAGCAAAATCATTCACCTCCATCACGTTAAGAAATCCATCGGTAGACTGAGGCTCAGCTGAAATGTACAGCACCCAGGGGTACACACACTCACAATCACACGCATGTGCCACAGGACTAAAGGGACAAGTGGTATGGACACTCTCTGCTCTGTCTCCAGAGCAGAAGGAGAAAGAAGTGGCAAAGGAGAGCAGTCTCATGTATCCCACCATTTGCAGTAGGGCAGGAGGCCAGGGACTGCCCTATTACACAAGTCACAGAGCTTTAACTTTCCATAGCTGTGTAATAATGCCCAAAGGGCTGCTCAGATGCACAGTAACTCTCAAACCTGTGAGTAAAGTTATGTTTTTGATGGTTCTATAAAAATACATTTGAGCATATAAATATACAGAGTACAGCCCTTCAACATTAGCGCTTGGGAAAAAACCCCCTACACGTTCCTACGAACGTTCACATCGCAGACATTTATGAATAAGCTCCCAGAATGGGCCAAGAGCAAAAAATTGCCAGCAATAAGCAAGGCTGCAGACAAGACCCCCAACAGCACAGCTCTAAGTGCTCTGGAGGATCTGGGAGTGCAATAGCAAATTAAAGGGAAGTGGAAGAAGCATGCTTGATGAACTACAGTACAACAAAGGGTACCTCTTTCAGCCTTCAGTAGCAAGGGGAAATGTTTAGGGAATCTTCAGTCACAAACCTGCCAATATTGTTTTCCAGATATACATCCTGCCATGTACTCAGAAAGAAAAGGTTGTTTAAATAGAAACCCTTTACAGTTTTCAAATAATCAGTATCATACACATCTCTGTTAATTTTTCTAAGGCGGACAGAAAAGATAAAGCAGTCTCCTTTTGCAGTTTTTAAACAATAAGAAAATAAAACAGTATTTATGACATATACATAAAAATGCTCCACTAAACGTACATGATCCATAACAACGACATCTGCTTAACCTCTAAAGGTCAAGGTCATGTCATTTACACCAAGATAAAAAAGCCTAATTATAGTATCTACAGCTGTATGGGCAAAGGCTGGTTATTAGAAAAGAACTATTATAAACCAAACACAATTACACTGTAGAGAAAACCATTAGATACTTGATGAGATTTTAATCTTTGAGCGGGTATCATTCTGCAAGTTAATCATCTAGAGAACAGAAAATCTGTTAGGAATGCAATTAAATGTACTAGTTCCATTAAAATTGAACTGATATAGTTAATTGTAGTCCTAAAATAGCAGTTTCCTCACACCTTCACTAAGCAATTTTTTCATGTACTGAGTAATAGTCTATTTAAGGAACACTTTTCACTGAAACTCTCAAACAAGATTTGTGAATACTTTTGTTCTCTCACGCTACCCCATACAAGTTGCACTGACGTTTGCTATTCGACCTTGGCTTCCTAATTTGCTCTGAGGAGTCCAGCAAGGTCTTTTGTTTCAGTTACTGTTAGCCCCCGGAACCTGCATTGCCGAAGCTTTCGGGAAGAAAATCACCAATGCCTCCTCCCAGCACACAACAGCAATTAGAAAATTACATGAAATGACGAGCCAATGGCAAAATTCACGTCATTTTAAGCATCAGCGCTTCTGGCAAACACATGATTTCCAAACATCAGTTTTAATGAATCCGTATATCTTCAAAGTACTTGGAAGAGGTTCTCAGCCTTGCTAGCAAATTGGGAATACAGGCCTTCCCTGCCTTTTTTTGAGAGAAACAGCGTGAAAACAAAAAGGTATCCTAAGAGTGCATCAACTTGGCAATAGCTAATCTGCAACTGAACCTCACAGACCACACAGTTTATTGGAGCGTTTTAAATTGCTCTGCAGGGAAGGGCGAAAAAATCACGACTTCGGGGAGCGCCGGGGAAGCCGGGGCTGACACCGGTGCATCTCTCTGCGCGGATGCCGTTACGTAACCCCGGCCCGGCCCCCGGTCCGGATGCTCCGGCTGCGCCCCGGGGCCTCAGAGCCACGGCCGGGCCCCAGCCCGAGCCCCGGCCCCGGCCCCAGCCCCAGCCCCGCCGCGCCCCGGCCGCGCCCGCCTCCCTCGGTGGCACCGGCACCAGCACCGGCCCCGCCGCGGCACCGGCCCCGCGCAGCGCCCGCCGAGCCGGGACTCCGGCACGGCCCCGTCCCGGCCCCGCACCCGCGCCCCCCGCGCCCCCCGCGCCCCGCTCAGCGCCCACCTCCTGGCCGGCATCCGCGGCGCATCCCCGCTGCGGCCCGGGAGGCTGCGCCCCGCCGCTCCCGCTCCCTCCCGCCGCAGCTCCCCGCCCGCCTGACGGAGAGAGGGAGGGAAGGGAGAGAGGGAGGGGGCGGGCAGCAGCAGCCGCAGCCCCGCCGCGCCGCCCCCCGCCCCCGCCCGCCGGCCAAGGTGCCCTCCCGGCCGTACCCACCTGCGGCGGCCGGCCCGCTCCTGCCCCGGGGCCGGGCACAGGTACAGGGCACAGGTGCCGGGGCCGGGCTCAGGAGGGGCTGGCGGCGCAGGGATGCTCAGCCGAGCGCGGCTGCGGCCCTCTGCGCAGAGCGGCGGGGCGGCGCCGGGCTGGGCAGGGTACCGGGGCTGGGCACGGTACCGGGGCTCGGCGCCGCACCTCTCTGCCCGCCCGCAGCCCCGGGTCCGGCTGCTGCCGGCGTGCCGGAGAAACAAGGCAGCGGCGGGGACCGCGTAACGGGCTTCGGTCATGACATCAGGTCTGGAATTAAACGCGAAAGCACGTGGGCGACAGCGGGGCTGTGCTGGAGCGAGAGGGAGCTCCGTGCCAGGGGCGGGAGGATGGTGTCAGACAAAGGGGTGCCGCCGAGGGACTGGGCTGTCAGTTCATCCTAAAGGCCTTTCTCCACCCAGGTTTGGTGACACAAGCACGACACCCAGCCTTGCACCGTCACCCTCCCGCAGTGGTCATAGCTGATCGATCTTTGTCAGCCGATAATGGGAGGTTGTAAAAAGCACATTACATGCGCCAGAAAGCTGCGGTAGAAATGATTCTCTGATTCAATTTGTATTAGTTTTTTGAAGGCTGTTTTGTTTCGGTAGATTGTTTTTTTGGGGAGGGGGATTTGGTTTTTTTTTTTCTTCCTTGTAGATCCCCCATCACAGCTTTTATAACACCTTTGATAGTTTAAACAGACTTGGAATGGGGAAGCTGGACTGTCTTGTGTAGAGAACCCATGGAGTAGAACAGGTCACCCTGCTGTGGAGCAGACACGGACCTCAGAGACCAGGCAGACGCATCTCCTGATCAGTGCCTCGCCTCTGGTCCTTCTGCTCACTGTTCCCAGGGCTGGCGGCCCTCCTGCCCTCCAGACATGGCTCTGAGGCCTCTCTTAGCAAACTGTACTCCTACTGTCTACATCCCCCACCTCAGCCCTGCTGTCTGGTTCACAGTAACAAGATTGGAAATAGATTTTGTCGTCCAAGAAAATCAATTGAAATCCCTGGAGAACTAGATGTCACCACCAGCAAATTTCAGTAAGAGAATGGAGGAAAAGGACAAATACCTCTGAAAAAAGCAGATTTACAGCATTCTATAAATTATTGAACTTACACCATTCATTAGGCAAATACAGGATGTATGATGCTGGTTTATGTTTTCCCTATTGCTCAAACTAGCAGTTCCTGATTTGGCAGTATCATTGTGCAACAAAGGATCATTTTGGGCACGTTGGTATACAAAAGCCATAGCCATTTTCCTATTATGACAGAGACCTCCATAGAAGGATCCTTTGACACAGCATTTTTTTGTGTAATTTCTCAGATAAACTTCTTGGGAAAAAAAGACGTCATTCTTTCAGCTGAACCTGCAAATCTCATTTTCAATGTGGTTGAATGAAGTTAGGAAATTCATTAAGTAACACCTTTTTTTTTCCTTTTTGGTGTTCCGTTTCCAAGAGCTGGAGCAGGAAAGACATTAAGCGGGACTTTGGTGGGTATCAGAGCAAGTTTTCATGTAAAATCCACAGAAAGATTAAGTACAAAGCCACATATATTATAGAACACATTAAAGATCAGATTATCAGAGTGCAATGCCTCTCCCCCAGTGAAGGTGCGAACAAGGCAATGTGCCAAAGTCAGTAGTATGGTTGTTATTTACCAGTAAACGGTGGGGGACAGGAGGGTGGGAAAGAGAAAAATAGGGAAAAGGAAGTGGGGGGAGCCAGGAGGGAAGAGAATGACAGAGAGACATCACTGTGGTAGAAAGATATCACCACCCCTGGATCCTGTTACTCCTCTTGTGGTCTTCGTTGGGGGAGGTGCCATGAAATGTAGAGTTCAATGGGTTAATTCATTCAGGTGTCCAGGGAAACATCCAAGCACCTCTCCTCCATGGGAAAGGATGCTTTACACTGTCTTTTGCAACACTGCATCTGTTGCAACATTGTGCTTTGAAGAAAAAGCATGAAGTAGAGCATCAAAGAGCATTTAAGAGTGTGTGATGAACAAATTAAGCAGAGGAGACCTTGTGAGGCAGGCTCATAGCAGGCAGAAGCTGTGAAAGGAGAAAGGCAGGCTCCAATGGATGGAAACTGGATGGGCCCCAGAGTAGGGGAGTGCCACAGCAATGAAGAGGAATCATATCCAGGAGTCAGAAAGCACAGGTGCCATTAGAACTGGAGTCCAGTAGCCAAATCAATATCCCCCTTTTTTGACAGACACTGACCACCCAACACAACATTATTTACTTTGCTCTTTGAGTCCTCCTTAGGGTTGAATTGCTTAGAATGCTTCTAGATGAGCACTGCTCCACCTAAATAGCCTAAAATTACTTGTGTGATAACAGTTTCCTGATGATACAAAATTACTCATGGTAGGCCAAATGAAAACTGACTCTGAGCACAGCTGTAGAAAGATCTGACAACAGTGAGCAATAGGGCAATGAGATGGTGGCTGAAAGTCTGTATCAATAACTAGAAATTAATGTAAACAGTAATGAAAATAACCCTAACTAAACTTACATAATAATGGGCTATAAATTAGCCTTTATTACTTGGAATCATTGTGAGCAGTTTTCTGCAACCATTGGTTTGCTACTCAGCAGTAGTCCAAAAGACAAACAGTGTTACAAGTTGCTTCAAAAGCAGCAGAAAACAAAGTAGGAAAGCTCATTACAACTCTACATAAATATCTTTGTGCTTGAATGCTGTGTACAGTTCCAGTTTCTTCAAATGATAATGTGAAACCAGAAAATGCATGTGTGCAGCTGAAAAAATATATGCAGAGGTATGGGAGGTATGCATCTGCATGAGGAGATAATTCTGGCAGAAGAGCAGACTGAGAAAGGATTGTCCTTTGATCTGTAAAATCCCCAATGATACATATGAGGCTGACAGGAAGTGAACATGTGCTGCTTTTTATCACAGACTTTGGGAAGACTCAGTAAAAGATGAGACACAGGATTTAAAACAACTGGGAAAAACTTTTTCATACAGTCTTATTAAATCAGAGGGCTTGCTTCTGAAACTGAAGGGACAGAGGTTTTTAAGCTGGAGTTACACAAATGAATGCAGTGGTAGGTACAAATGCCTTTGCAGTTCCTGCTGAAAAGGTCTCTGCCCACTGCCTGTCAAGAGTTGCCCAAGAAAGGACACTCTATCTGCCCTGTTGTCCCTGACATCAGTTTCTGAGCACTGCAGAATGAGCAGGACATCAGATTAAATGGACCTTTACACATTCAAATGGTTTTTTCTTCTCTTCCTGCACAGTTAGGTGTGAGAAACCAGAGCCAAGCAACATCCCTACATATGAAAGCATACTCCTGCTTTTCCCCATCTTCCCTGGTAGTGAAATCTGTCTCTTAGTTCTTGATCTTTCCACTTGGGTGTTCTTCCATTCCCCAGAAGAGAATTTGGAAAAACTCTTTATCTTCTTAACACTTTGCTCTTCAGTTTCTGTAGTGATAGTCCATATGCATTGTTCTATTCATTTCAGCACCCTTTTCTACCATCCTTTGTGCAGACAGGGGCACTACATAGCATGAGAAGCCTAACATAAGATATGCACAGAATATACCAAAAATATTTTCCATATATTATCACAAAAAATAAAATCCAAACTATTTTGGACATCCCAGAAGGAAAAAGGAAAATTATGTTTTCTCACTGAAGAAACTGGAAAGCAAAGCAGAAACACCCAGAGATGATTTAAAACTGAAGTTACAGATAAACATCTTAGATAATCACAATTTACAACAGTTCTATTGAGGCTATCCCTGTTAAATGAAAGCAACCAGAAAAGCAAACATGAAATGCAGTTTGTCTGAACTCCATGAATCTCTGAAGGCAAACATGGTAAATTAGCTGGAGTGGTTCAATCTCACATAAACTCTATATAGTTGATGGTATAGTTAACTATATCCACTCACAGATAAGGCAAACTTTATTTCATACTTGATTTCAGCAGTGGGTAGTAGTCCCATGCCTTTATTTTCAGCACAGTTCACAGACTCTTTACTATATAGACTGCAAAACCAAAGCAGTTTAAACACTTTGAGCTATACTTTTTAAGCAACAGAGAAAAAAATCTCTGGTTGGAAGTGATGTAATTACAATCCTCATAACTCTGCTGGCTATTACCAGCCCTCTACTTTGTATTCTAGACTCACTTCTTTCAAGCTCCAGTATTTAAAGGGGTTTTTTTTTCTAGAATAGAAATTTTCTAGAATTTTTTTTCTAGAATAGCTTTTAAAGGGTCACAGTGGTACAGTTTCCTCTGCACTCCCTGAGAACTACCTAAATAATTTATTTCTCCAAAGCAACAGAGATTACCCAGCTTCAAAGAGTTTCAGAGGGTCTCCAGGATAAAATTCCAAGAATGCTGTTATATATGGACATTGAGGCTATTATTGTATTCTTGGCCTTTAAACAGGCAAAGGGTAAAACTTACTGTGGTACCAGTTTATGGATAGCTCATGTCTAAAATTCCAGCCATCATTTTAAGTAGCTTACTTGGTATGTTACCATACAGAAGAAAGGCAGCACATTTTAATGTCCCCCCGCATTATTATAAGAAGTGAATTCAGAACATAAGTGAATTTTGTGGACTTCATTAAAATTTAAAAAATCAGTAAATGAAAACATGTAGCAGATGCATTCACATGTCATCGCCTTTGATTTTGTTTTGCTGATTAAACTTAACTTCACCAGTGCTATCCTTAGCTATAAGACACATTAGAAAGGGGATTTAGTGTGCCCAGCCTGAGGATAGCCAGCATTCCAATACTTAGCTTTCAGCCATCTTGCAATTTTATTTGTGAAGTTGCTTATAATTTCAAGTTTAGAAATACTTCCACCATATATTTGCATTTCCAATAGTTTTGATGTCCACATACTCTGCTCTGCTAACACTGCCCTGTTAAAATGCTATTTTAAAATGGCATCTGAGAAATTTACTCACTAGCACTTTCCAAAGGCAGAACTTGGTCAGAAGAGCTGGAAGAATTCCAGGGAAACTTCTGTATTCCCAAGCTTAGGATTTGTAAACACTTTCTCTAAATATAGACTAGGGTCTGATCAGCTGTTAACTCTTCAGTCTTAATAAAGTCCTGCAGATATTGTGTATTAGATACTGCATGTTTACATTGGATTTGGATATCCCACACTTTGTATCGGATGAATCTCCACCTTGCCAAGGTCTGAAGAGTTTCAGAAAAATTCCTAATAAAAGAATTAAGCTATGGGAGTAGGCAGATGTATAGTGTTAAAGTAGATTACATAAAAATCTTATATCAATATTTAATTTATCATTAATTCATTTTATTTTGGAGAAAATTCACTGTAACATCAGTTCTAGTCTGACATTCTGTGAAAAACTTGATCAGAACCTTTGATAAAGTTTTAAATTGATGTTTAACAAGTACAATTTAAGTTCAGGAAAGTGGTATGGTGAGAATATGATATGTTTTCCTGAACTGAAGTTGTCCACATAATCACATAGTGTATTCACCTTCAACAGCTTTCCCGTCACATATGATTGTTCCTTCTGTCTCTCACTTACTGCAGCAGTAATTCAAAGAGTGGAGGTGCCTGGCATTGCAGACATTAGATGATCTCTCCGTAGACATAGCAGAAAAAACATGACAGAGTGCCCTGGGTCAGAAAAAGGACCACGAACAGGAAGGATGAGGAAGGATGCAAAGAAAATCCAATTGCACTGTGCATTGCAAACCTGGGCTCTGCCTCCACATGAGCTTCTCTGGTAGAGGTTTGTGCCACCACAGAAAGATCGCAGGAGCCCCAGGATGAGGGGAACTGCAATCACTGACTCACAGATCTTATTCAGCATGCACAGCTCTTTTGAGAATGGCCTTTTCTCACTTCATGATCAGAAATCCCTTCATGTAGACACTCAGGCAAAACAAACAGTATCTTCCTGCAGTTACACAAAGAAGGCTCCTCTGCTGACCAAGTGGTTATGACTTAATAAATGGATAAAATTATTTCTACCGGACATAATTTAGTGTGATTTGTGAAATCTCTTATCTCTTTTTCAAAGGTACAAAAGTCTTGTTCAACACCAACAGAAACTACGGCTGATGAACACAGATGAAATCTAAGTCACTTACAGGTAAGCATGCTAAACTCTACTTGCCAACATTAAAGCACAGATACTGCAAAACCACACACCAAAACCCTCAGTTTTGGTAAATTCACTCCCCAGCATCAAAGGGAATTATGAGTGACACAGGTTTTTTCCAGCACAGGAACCTAATGCTCATTCTCACAGCAGACTGAGTTTTTACTTACCAATGAAAAGATCTAGAAAAGCAGCATGCCACTTATCAGCAGTGCTATGTAACAATTAAACAGGGAGTGACGATAACATATCCAATCAAAAGTGTATTTACACGAACTGTTACTTAGCCAAAGAACGGAACATGAATGTTTTCAGGACATACACTGAACTCTAAGGAGAGCAATAATGATTTCATTCCAAGTATCCTCTAAAAACCTTTACCCCAATACTAAAAATTACTCTGTGCAAATCGGTTGATAGCATGGTTCAGCAGTGACTAAAAGTGAGACACCTGAAAACCAAACTCTACAATGTCCTGAACCCTTAGAAATGAAAGTGGGAAAAAGATTTTTTTTCTAGCTGCAGCCCAATTCTGTTCAGTTGCAGACCTGACTGAACAACAAGCTGGCAAGGGAGTTCCACAGCCTAAAGCAGGACTGCATACACAGCATGATCTTCCATGCCCAGGGAGTGCACTATTCCCAGAGACATGTAGTAATAAAAACAAGATTAAAAACAACTAGAAAATGGCACTGTTTAACTTGTAACATCACTTCAAGTTGTAAAGGGTATCTTCCAACCCTCTGTGTGTGTTGAATGCTCTCTCAGGCAATTGTTAGGGCCATGCCAACATGATTCTTCCTTCCCATCTTGGATGGCCAAACACCACCATCAGTCATTTAATTTTTGAGTGTTTACCCTCCTGGGAATGTTCATATCTCCTAAAGACACAGGCATCCACCCCACTAAACTGGGGATCTTGGCACAGGAGACTCATCAAGAGGCCAATTTTGCCATACAAATGACAAGTTGGGGCTTTTTTCAGCTGCCCATATAGGGATTCTCAGCATTTCACCTGGTACTGTGCAGATCCACCACACCATACAGGTTTTGCAGCATGTGTCAGACCCTCTGTATGAGTGTGGTGTCTCTCCATGTTCACAGAACAAGATTGATGCTTTCTGAAAATATTTCACTCATTGCACACATTGACTGTACAGTTAAGGCTATAAAGGTGCTGCCTGACAGTTCTGGAGTTTTAGGATTTATGGCGACTCAAAATTATTTCCCCCGTCCAAGTACAGAAAATCCACAAATGTTACTTGACGTTTACCATGAAGGATGGGAAAAAAAAAAAAAAAAAAAACAACAACAAAACAAACCCATCAAAACCAACCAAATAAACAAACAGAAAACCCAACACACCAACCCAAAGTGGAACTTTTCTGGGGGAACAAAAGAGAAATGAGTAACCCTCCTTACAACCAACCTTCAGGTTAGAGTCAGAGACAGGATCCAATTCTCCAGGCTCAACCATAAGTCTGTTTTTTCACTCATCTGTCAGCTGCACCAAACTAAGCAGGAATTTTACAGCCTGGTTAACCACGTAGACTTTAATGAATTCTGTTCCTTGTGCTGAATGAAACAACTGCACTTGGGGAAAAGAGCTGCTGGTGAGCCATCAAGGACTGTTTTTTAACAGGTATACTGGCATGGAGGGAAGGAAAACGTTTCTCAGGCAACCTTTACTCTCCAACTTGCTCCCATTTGAGCATTTGAATCGTAATATTCTTTAACAAAAAAGGAAATACTTTTTTTAATACATGTTTTGTTACTTTGAAATTGAACTTCTGAACCAACTGATGAAGGAACCATATGGGAGATGCTGGGAAGCAGGAAGCACCCAAGGCCATGTTTCTCTTCTAGAGTGCATACAACTAGAATTTCTCAATTTTATCTGTATATCATATTTTAATAACCAGGGTATTTCCAATTCAACAAGTAGTATACAGGAATACACTGAAAAGTAATGGCATTTGAAAATTATCTGTGCACATACTTATTTGAACTATCTTCATTTACTCTCCATCAGTGCCAAAATCATCTTCATCCTGCTGAAAACTTGACTTGTCCACCTCATACTTGAATATATGCATTGAAAGCTTCTGAAAAGAAAAAAAGCAAAACAAACAAACCACCCCAACAAAACTAACAAAAACAAACCTACAGCCCTAGACTCTACAGTTTCCCCGCAGTTATAGCCAAAAGACCTCAGGATAAGAAAGCATAAATATAAGAAGTTTTGGTAGTCTGACAGTCAAATATTTCTTTCACTAAACAGCATAATGAATCATTTTGCCCCAAAGCAACAAAATGTTTAAGAATGTACTTTGAATTATTTTCTTGATTACAGCTATTTTCTTAAATCTAGATTAATACTGTCATGTCTCATAGTGTTGTTAAAGTTACTTCATTTTCTTTGAATTTGCTGCTGCACTTCACTTTTCAGTGCCATTTGGATCATGAGATGTCTTCTATTTTAACAGAATCTCAATTATCAATTAACCAGTCAAGTCAGAAAATGCTGGCTCCTTTATTTCCTCCATCATTGTAATTTCCATCTTATAGGAAGGATTCAGATAAAAACAAAAGCTATTTCTGTAATACAAGGTTATATACTATTACAAGAACAACCACCAGTTTACAGTTTTTAATGCCTACATAGTTTTCAATACTGCAGGTCTGCATATTCAGAAAGAAAAAGGATCATAGAGAGATCAACTAAGTAACAATTAACAAAAAAAAAAAAAACGTTGTCACTGAAAAAAGTTGTCACTGTCCACAGGAACCATGTCTAGTCACGTTTTCAGTCAGTCAGCTAGCTGAGGGTCATGTCATTACTTAGTTTCTGTAGAAAAAACACAAGTACAAAAATAGTATCAAAAAGCAACATACTTATTTTTATTTTAAAGTGCATATTATAAAATAGAATAATTACAACAGCATATAAATAAGGCTTTCAATATCTTAAGAAGAATAATATTAAAGTTTTAGGCATGCTTCTCTAAGTTTTAAAGAAATGCCTCTTTCCCTGAGTTGTGTGCAAAAGCCAGCATTTTTTCTGCAGTATACTATTGATACAAAATACAGCTATTTTTTTTCAATGTGTATCACAACTATGATACAATTACTTTTTAAAACATTCTTGCAGAGAAGTGACTCATTAAAATATATACATATTAACATCACGAAGGTTTAAGTTAAAAAAAAAAATCAATGCAAACGAAACCAGAGACACAGGACTGCTTCTGGACAAGAATAATGAAAGACAATAACAACCAATTATTTCATGACAAAATAGGTTTTTTTCCAACTTAGTCAGTTACTAAATAATAATTTAAAACACCCAAGTTTTTTCATCAAGGGAAAAATGTAATTAATCCATCTGCTGTGGGTTGAAGTCAATCAGCAGTGAGTATTAAAAGCCACAGAACTCAGCTCCAGGTAGCCGTGTCTGGCATTTCTAACACAATGCTAGTTAGAAACTCTGCTTTCTAAGGACTATTTTGAAAGTTTTATGAAAGACATTTTGGGTGAGTTTGGGTTTTTTGTTTTGCTTGCTTGTGGGTCTCTTGTTTAGTAGTTTGAGGGGGGTGGGGGGGACAGTTTCCAAGGGTGGGGATGCCACAATGCATTCTCCTGACAGATAGCAAATTCTTTCCTTCCTCTATTTTGGAATGACACAGTGTGCAGTAACTGGCATCAGACACCGCAGTGAGCTTTTAACAAAATACTCAAAGTAACACAAAGCCCTGAGTGGAGAGCACAAACTGGTCAAAGCAAGATTTTTAAGATAGGTCTGCTTTTAGCAACTGCTTGAAGGAGACACTGAGGTTGTCTTCTCAAGCCTAAACTGACTTAAAGCAAGATAGTTTGAAGTGATTATTTCAGCCATTAACACTTACTTAGCATAAAAGGGGATAACTTCACAGGCCAAAAAACTTAAAAGTGGTGAAGAGAACTCTACTGCTCTGTATTTGCATCTTTGCTCTGCTACTTTTAACTATTCACATAAACAACTGAATTTCATTGACTTGTAGGAGAACCAGAGCCTGTAAAATTCATTCGGTGGATTAGTTCAGAATATTAATAGATGTGTATTCAAATTCGCCTGATAAAGTTTGTTGCAAGGTAACAGAAAGTTCTTATGGTCAGAAGTTTGCATTGCAAAAGCATTATGAATAGCATACTGTTACCATAAAGCCTTTTTAAAGAAACAATTCTGTAAATTGTATTTTTAAAAAGACTATTTGCATAAGAAGGTGTTGGGGGAAAACTTCAAATCTGCTAAAACTAAATATTTTGCTTAATTATGCCATTGAATGACATTTATTTTCATACAGACTCTAGAATTCACAGGTCTTATAGTGAATTTTTATCAGAGAACCTTGTATAGAAATCCAGTCACCTTGTTAGAGACAAAAGTCAAGTAGTGCAACAGGACTTTAGAAAGGATTTTTTAATTAAGAGGCAACTATTTCCTCAAGTGAAAACTCACAGCAGTTTTAGGTAGGAAGGTTATTTCCTACAGCTAAAATTCAAAATTTAAAAAGTTAGTATTCTCACATCTTAAAAAAAACCCTACAACTGCTTCAGAGGAAGAGAAAATTGCATCTCTCTTCACATGCACAATTCAACACTTTAATTGAAAGCAAAATATAAGCCTCCAAATTACTGCAAAGCTTATCAGTCAGTCCAGTGCAAAGTCAAGCAGTGGGAAAATCACATGGGCAACCCCCTTAGAAAGGCAGTCTTTCCTTTAAGTATCACTTCATTTGAATTTGAGAAACAAACTAAAGGACAAATGAACAAGTAATTCTGTCTGTCTACGCTGAGAAGACATAGATGCTAAGACAACCTGCTAAGAAACTTGGAACCAGGAACCTGGTGTCTAGAAAAAAGGGGGGATAAATAATTTTTCTAATTTTGAATGAATTTTCTATTTACACTTCTCCAGTAAAAAGTACACAAGGCAAACCTGGTATCATATTACCCTTCACATCATAGTTATTCCTATAGGGACACAGAGGTTGGGCTTTTATTGCTGAAAGCAAAAGTCACATTAAAAACAAAACATTGTACAAAAGTAAGAGCATGGGTACAAGTTCCTTAAAATTGCATTCACCAGAGCTGCCGATTAAAAAAAACAAAGGTTTCAATTTAATTTTAGCTATAATTCCATGCAGAAAAAGAATCCCAAAAATCCAACTTTTTAAAACAAAAGTTGTGTGTATAAAAACTAAGGCCATGTTTAGTATCTGCTGCTTATCTAAAGAGCAACATGGAGGTCCTTAGAAGAAAAGGAGAAAAAGAACACTTTGGGACAAAGTTTTTTTTTGGTCTTTGTAACTCTGGGGTCACAAAGAACATCTATACAAAGAAAGGTACAAAGAGTGAAGCTTAGAGGGGAAAATACTGATACAAAGACAGTCACATGGTATTTTCTGAATTAGTTAAATCAAAACTTCATGTCCCCTAGGAAGACAGTATGGTACTGGAAATATCTGGAAGCTATAGTAATATTTGAGAGTTATTTTGTAGAAAATGGGGCTTAGGCTTTTCTCCTCCAACTATATTCTCCTTTGGCAATAGTCCTAATGCTGAAAAAAAAGAAGATAATTTAAAAATGTGATGAAATTCAATACAATTTGAAGGACAGCAATGTTTTAAAAGAACGATTGAATTTTGGTCCCTGAAGTCAGTAAGATATAAAACACCTCTAGGTTAGCCAGCTTTCACAGGCCATAAGCATCAAATAATAAAGTTCTCAAACTAATTATCTCAAACACATACCTCAATTCCTCCACCACAGGCTCTGCTACATTTTTCTCCACTATCACATATTTCAGCTATACCTGATTTCTGAGAACACAGATGACTCAAATATCCAAAACTTTTGGTTTCACCTGACAATCTTTCCTGTTCCCCTATCCTATTTTTATATACCCCTTCACTACTCTGCCCTTCAAGGGCTCAACTTTTCATCTTTAGCTAATGCCACTGAGGGCACGAGATAGTAATGAAAAAGAGACACACACAAGTTTGTCTGTTTCACTGTTTATTTTTGCATGGTCTTTTCATTGTCAGCTGATTCTCCCAAGTTCAAAAGTGATATTTCTATGAACATCCAGACTGATTTTTATCAACAGGTTCATTCTCTTTCAAGAACTATAAAAATTTATTTTTATAAAATGAAGTGCATGTGTGTACATATAAGCATACACACACCCATATGTGTGTGTATATACACACAGATATATCAAAAATACTATTTCAATTTGCTAGCTAAGAACAGATTTAGAGTTTATCATGGTATATTTGTATCTAAGTTCAAAATCTTTGCCTGCCCCTATTTCAGGTGGCTGGAGCTCAGGGTAAGTAAGAGCTCAGGCTGGCTGGGGGTACTCACCTGCTCAGTAAGTTCTCTGGCGCTTGTTGGGCTCCTCCGGGGGTGAGTCTGCCAGCCTCACTTTCAGCCTCACACCATTCACAATCTTGCCATGCAATGCAGTTATGGCCTCGCTGGCACTTGCTCTGTCTGCAAATTTTGCATAGCCCACATTTTTTCCAGTCACAAGATAAACACTTATCAATTGTCCAAAACGACTGGGAGGGGAGGAAAAAAAAGAAAAGGTAATTCACAGATTTTCCTGCAACATCTCCAATCTGAAGCACATATGATTTTTGTTAACTGCAAAAACAGTATTTTTATATCTATGCTCCCAATTTGCATATTCCTGTCTCTTGAATTATGGGTAGAAGTACAAATGAACACCAGAAGTTCACCGATGTTTTCTACGAAATATTACAATAGAACCACAAATATCAGTGATTTTTCTCTTATTTAAAAGAATATGTAAAGCAAGCTGATCAATACTACAGTCCCCAAACACTAAATGGCACTCAAAACATCCCACAAAAATCCAAGAAAAAATCCAAACCAACCAAAAGTAAGACACACATACCCAAGCCAACACATAATTTAGAAGCTAAATCTGTGTCTCACTTAAATTAACTTGCTCAGTTGTGATTCATCTTTGAAAAGGTCTCACTGAAATTACTCAGAAAACAAGCACTACAGCTTCAGGGAAAAATAGGGACTCCCAAGAACTCAGGAGATTCCTAGACAGATCCTTAAACATTTTTTTTAAATAGTCTGTTTGTTTCTTACTGAAGTTATACTGAAGTGTCAAGACTCGGGTCCATGGCCTTTTCCTCCTCCAGCATCTGATTAAGAAATCCACTATATCAAATAGGTACAATTTTGAATTTCACACAAAACGTTTTCCTCCCCTGGTGCTTTTAAAATATTTTGGCTTTCCAAAGATTCATTGCAAATTCAAGTTATTAGAAAAGGGAAATGTCTACTTTTTCAAGAGTACACTACAAATTAATAATATAAAATACTGGAGAATTGATAATTACAGACTTTTTTAAAGATGGCAAAAATTGTCTCAAGTCTTTGCTTCACACAGGGAGATAGAAAGAACAGTTGAAACAGAGTTAGTAGGATGCATCATGAAAAAAACAACATCCTACCCTTGTTCCCCCTAGGTTAGTGTGGAAATCAAAATAGTTATATGCCTTACAAAAATATGTAAAAGAAAATGAAAAATGAATTAGGAAACAGCAACTGGAAGTACTACACTTTTTGGTTAAAAATCTACATTAGAAGACTATAAATTTTACTTCAGATTAAGTTAATTAATAATAAAGCTGCTATAATGATGATACTGCATCTATGCTTCAACATCCTATTGCTAGAGAGGAAGGTGTGACACACAAAAGGCACACTATACTTCAGAAGGCTCATATCTGTTTATTACAACAGTGCACCCTACACAGTTTACACTTTCTTCACTGGTCATAATTAATCAACAAAACAATCATTGGTGGAAAGTTCTCCACCCCTATTGCTCCTAGGACCTTTCTAAAAATACTTTCCACAGCTATAGGATTTTTTTTCTAGTTATCTTGTTTTTCTCCTTCTCTTCTTGGTCTCCATGCCAACAGCCCTAGTCAGCAAATACTTCTCAAAACAAAACTCATTTATTAACCCTCTCTAACCCACAGACCAGCTGTGGGTCCTGCTATAGAATCCCATTACACACTTCTTTCAAAAAGTAACTGTTCACTTATGACTTACTGGTCTCTGTGCACTGCCTTTTCTGGAAAGAGTTCTCAGGTCCTTTTTTTTTATTTTCAATATTTACTTTCAATTTTTCATAGTTTGTATCTTTTTTGTTAGGGAACACTTATTTGTAAAGAGAGTCTTACCAGAACACATCCTCCAATACATTTACAGGTAAAGGATGGGGATGAAAAAGTATGAAAAGCCTTTCCTTCACAGGAGTGTCAGATGGAACTTTTTTTTTGGGTGGTGGAAGTATGGCATCTGTTTGGGGCTGCAGCAACTGTGGGCCAGAAGCTCCTCCAAATGTTTGCTGAAACAAGGGAAAGAATGCAAGTAGAATTAAACTGGTGGGGGAGTGGGGGGGAGGGGTAGAGAAAGTATTTTACCTTCCTTACCATTCTTGTTCCATCACAAATAATTTTTTGTTCCATAAATAGGCCCTGTGAGTTCTAATCTTCATTACTTTATTTACTTATTTGATTAAGTTGGACAGTAAATTCAAGTAAGGTCAGACACCTTTTCAGGGAATAAAAATACACCAGCCAACCAGAGGTATGTTACCAGCAGACAGAACAGTTTGCAGAATCAAGTGAGCAACAGTTCTTTATTGGCATATGTGAAGTTTCTTACAACAATTCAGAAGAATATCAACACCATCCATGATTTGAACTTACAGGAGGCGACCTGTACTGCTGAACCATCGCGCTGCTACTGCGCAAGGCTGATGACACCTGGGCTGTCACCAGCTGTGTTGCCATTTTCCTGATAAGGCTGCAAGCAGAAGTGATAATAAACTACTTTAAAGAAAGATCTAAGTTACAGTAATCTTCAATTTAGCAAGAAAAAGTAAGTTTCAATACGTATCATAGTATCTCTAGAAATCCGTAATGTCACGTAGATAACAAAAATCAAGACATGACATGACAGCCTATGGAGAGATGTGAAAGCCTGCATGCTAGCTGCAACTCACTGACAACATTCATTCATCCATCCCCAGCTATAGATACACAAAACTACTCTTTGGGTTTTCAGATCAGCCATGTGCTTCTGAAATGCATCTTTCCACTGTCCCTCCTTACTGTCTTCATCTCCCAGAACAGGTTTGACATGAACCAGACTCCTTCAGGATGAAACTAAGGCAAAACACTCACTGCAGGAGAGTACCTAAGGTGCAACAACTGGTACTGGGCACTCAAAACACAGGAAGAAGTCAGAGATGGTCAAACACCTGAGAATACTCCATATACTGGGCTGGTATCAGATCCTCAGCACCCAAAACTTTTATTCAAGATACGTGCTTCACAAAACTATCACTTGCACTACTGCAAACACAACCAAGAGATGAAGTACATAAATCTGGTTCTAATTCATAAACCTCATCAAAAATACATTCTAGCCTTGTTACATGTTCCAGATATATTGACAGATTATTGCCAAATCCAAGATTTTTCCATAGTATTTTAAGAATACATATTTTAATATTTTCTTTATAGAAGACTACCAAGTTTCAAAAGGTTTATTCTATACCATCCAAAAAGAAAACCCCAAACCAGTTTCAGAAAATACTATCAACAAGTATGGCATAAGCTCACAATGATACTGACATTACGTCTTATGTTAAAAATGTGTTTATTTTATATTTTGTTCACTAGGACACAACTTACAACTTTGCAAATTGTACTTACTCTGAGCTATCATTCCCATCTTCTAGGAAAACAACAGTCAGTCGATTTCCAGGAGGATACTCAAACCCATGTAGTTTGTACTTGGCATATATAGCAGAGGCAGCAGTGCTGTACTGAATCACAGCGTACCCTGCAAGCACAGTACACAGTGTCAGCAGGAAACAGGTAAATCCTCAGAACAAACCACACTCACATAAGCAATATATTTAAATTGCACATCAGTCATGGATGACACAAAATTCTTAAGTCTTTTTAGCACACATCATTATTACTTCATCACTTTCATTTGTGAAGGAAGCTTCAGTGAAATTTGCTAGTGACAGATGAGCTGTATTTATGCTGGCTTGAAAAACTGGCAGCAAAACCACAAAAGTGAAAACACCTCTTCCTCATTACTCCAGAACTAGTAACAAAAGGATACATAGTTTTATTTAAAAATGCAATAATGCCATCAACAGCTAATTTCAAGAACTGTAAAGTTAAAATGTAACTTTCTGCATCATTTACACTTCAAGTTTCTTTGAGAAGAGACCCCTTCCATATTTGTCTCAGCAGCAGTAAAACAAGATTGAAACCAAATAATCTTTCAATAGAAAACATGATCAATTTTGAAATTATTTAATCCCATTTACCCATGTCAACTTCTACACACACATATTTCAGAATGAAAAATTCCAAAGATGTGTTTAGAGAACATTTTACTTTAATGTCTATTAATTTCTGAAACTTCTTTATTTATTCTGCCTCACACTATTAATTTGACCAAAACCCACTTATCATGACTTCCATCCTTCTTGGGTTTTTATTACCTGAAAGAAAAGGTATAAGCCCTTAAGGGCTATGTGTAAACAGGGGTTCAAACAAAACTGAATTTTTGGGTGCATACAAGGATAGCAGCAACCACTGCTTGTTTCCAACAAGTGTACTGTATTTTGCAGTGCAAATTAATGGAAATACAATTACAAGGGATTCCCTTCAGAGAAAAATGACAAAAATCTTTTGTACTTTTACTTACCACTATTGTTATGAGCGTCTCTCTGAACATCACAATATTCCAGACATGGAATTAAATCGAAGAGGGCGAACAGCTGCTCCTGAATAAGGGGCAGCCGAGATACCACCAACAGGCGTTTGGAGACTGGTTCTTGAATTCGGGTCTCAGCTTTTTCAAAGCTACAAAATTCTGGCTGCATACCTGAAGAATCAACAAAATAATTTGAGTCACCATACTTGCACGCCTTCATTTCATGCATAGGCTGCATTCGACTTTTAAAAGTAATCCAGTGCAGGTCACAAAATAATTGGCCAAGCACAGCAAAGCAAGCCATAGAAGTAGAGAGATGAAATGCCGGACTAGTTTCTAACTTCAATATTCAATCTACTATATATGTGTTGACCTAAGCATCCATCAGCTTCCCTTGCTCCAAACCACATCATTACTTAGTGACCATACTGGAAACTACAAATCATTTTTAGTGTAAAAAGCTGTGACTTACAAAACGGAAGCGTATTTCCTCTTAGTTCTGGTCTCATGCTATTACTGTAATAATCATGTTCAAAAGACTCGGATGACTTATTTTTAGGTTCAGCCAAAATGGCCCTGAAGCCTGAAAGAGACAACCACACACATAACAACACCTCAGCAGACCTCTGTTATCTGACCAGGTCCACATTCTCCAAGTTCCGTATTTAGACACATTATTCAGAAAACCCAGTAAGTGCTGGAATAACTAAATTTTAACTCTCGAAGTCTGCCCAAATTATTTTGTGAAAGTTAACAGCTTTCAAATTGAATTACACCTACTCACAAGTTAAGCATGACAGAGGCCAATTGCCATGAGAGTGAATGAGCACTGGCACAGGCTGCCCAGAAAGGCTCTGGAGTCTCCATGCATGGGGATATTCAAAAGTCACCTGGACATGGTCCTGGGCCACAAGTACCCAGGTGACCCTGCTTGAGCCAAGTGGCTGAGCAAGATCACCTCCAGAGGTCCCTTCCAACTTCAACCATTCTGTGACACTCAGTAGGATTCTGAGATGCTCCAAAAGTCATCTCCTGAACTTCTGTGCTAAAACAATGGTTTATGGATGTTTTACACAGGTCTAGGTTTTGCTGTTGTGAAAGAAAGAGGCATTACACTCAAGCTATCTGATATTTCATTTTAACCTCATAGCAAAAAGGAAATAAAATTTGACTGCTAACTAATCCCAGGCTCATATTCCTATGCACAAATATAATTTTTGTAGAACTACTTATGATAGATACAATGCAGAACCATCACACACACTACTAAGAAAAAAGAACCAAACAAAGCCATAAAAAAAATTAGAACAACCAACCACACCCCAAGTTGCTTCATATTTGTGATTAAGCAACACTGAACAGGAGGTTGGACTGGAAGACTGCTGTTAGGCTTTTGGGAAACCTTTCTTCTCCTGGATGAGCAAACCCAATTCCCTCTGCCGCTCCTCTGAAGTCTTGTGCTTCCAGCTCCTGACATCTTTCCACCAGCCTCACACAGATTCATGAACTTTGGGTACTAGAGCATAAATGACAAATTACAGAATCACAGAATGGTTTGTGTTGGAAGGAAACTTACAGATCACCGAGTTCCAAACCCCTGCCTTGGGCAGCGTACACCTTCCCCTACACCAGGTTGCTCAGAGCCCTATCTAACTGGCCTGGAACACTTCCAGGGATTGGACATCCACAACTTCTGTGGGAAACCTGCTCCAGTGCCTCACCAAGTGGCTGGTAATAAATAAGGCAAACAAAGACTTTCACTCTGCAGCAGGTAAATCATGACACTAAACAAAAACAAGCACCCTTCCCCCAATTTCAGTTAGCATGAATTTGTTCTTAAATGTAATCACAACAGAATCCCTATTATCAAAAAATATATTTTATATAATAATTAGTTTTATATCAAATACGTTTGATTAAAACTGTCTGTTTGAAAGGACAAATTAAAATATTTTCCTGTGCATGAAGCCTACACTACAGGCCAACAATAATGCATGGAAGAAAACCCTGTGTCCATTTCCAAACTCTTCTCACAGATCCTACTTGCAGTTTGGTCACTGAACGTTAACTGTGTTATTATTTATTTGCAATAGAACTTTGTCTCAACATGTTTCTGCAGCATGAATAATTTGCCTGCAAACAAAACTAAAAATTAAAGGTATGTTAAATGATACACACTTATTGCAAAAAAACCCTTAAAGAATTCACTCAGATTCTTACTTCGATCACACTCTTCAATTGCCTGGGCAGCTTGCGACGGTTTCAGGTACCTGACATAGCCCAAACCTTTACTTTCTCCAGTAGTCTTGTTCTTAATAATGCTGCAATATTCAATGTCTCCATACATCTAGAACAATTTAAAAATATGTTAATTTCCAATATTTGAAAACCATGAGAAGTTCCACATGCTAAGCCCTTCTAATACATTTAGAAAAATGCACTTTAGAATAACAACAAACAGCGAATCAGAACCTTAAACTTCTCTCGCAGATCCTCCTCTGTGTAGGTTTTTGGTATCATAACAAAGATTCGTGTAAGCTCCTCATCTTCAAGATCTCTGTGGCTTCCAGAAGCTCTCGACTGCGCAATAAATACCTAAGGAAATAATTACATAGACGCTAATTACTGGCAGAAGGGTCTAAGACACACTTAACAAGCAAGTGAAATACTCTGACTGTCTTTGCATTTATTGTTCTCATAAGCTGGCCTTCTTAGCAGGGAAAGAAAAGAACATCTGTGACCACCTATGGTAAAAGGCCTACAAACATAATAAATCCCAAACAGTTTCCCAAATGGGAGAGGAGCCAGAGAAGTTCCTTACTGGGGATAAGGAGGAAGAAATACCAGTGCTGATTCAGCAGCACTGTCAACACCACCAGTGACACATGAGGTAGCAAGGAATGCATTACTGTAACAGACCTAGCACAGCTGTAGTAGAAACAAACAAGCAAGCGAGCAAACAAGAAAGCCCAGCAGCTTAATAAAACCTGAACTGCTACTGCAGTTCACTGCTCAGCTGGGCTCTATAGAGAATCATAACTTCTCATATCTGTTACTCTTAAAACCTTTTTTAGTTATTGAAATAAATTTCATGTCTGAAGTGCACACCAGAAGACAACCAAGGAAAAAAGCCCAAATGAATCACAAACAAAAACAAACAAAAAAGGAAGCAAACCCAAAACAATCAAGTAAGAAAGACGCAACTTTCAAAGCAATGCGAAAGTAGCAACTGATTTCACAGAGCTCTTATTTTTCTAATAGCCATGCAAGGGCGTTAGGAGTCAACTCAGATCTTTTGGCTTCTGATGGCAAGTTCTTCAGAAAAAATTTCACTGACTCAGGTGTACTGTCACCTGAGTCACACAGCATCTTTCACTCTTCAAACTCATTCATAGTTTCTTAGTACTTGGTGAATAGGAAAACAAATCAGGAAGCTGAAAGCTGACAAAATAACTTCATAGATTTAAAAAAAAAAAAAAGTTTTGAAAAGGGTTCACAAGCTACAAAACCATATAAACCGTATTAGCAAAGACAGTTCTATTTATTCGCAACTCTCTTGCTTACAACACTTAAAATATACAAAAGAACCTTTGTCACGAAAGGCCCTCACTGCGGCATTTCCCGCAGGCCTGCTGCGGCTCAGGCCCCCGCTGGGATTCTGGGGTACGGACGGGCCACGCCGCCCGCCACAGAGCCGCGGGTGAACGTGCCCGGGAAGGCCGGGCCGGCCCCGGCAGCGCGGTCACGCAAGGCCGGTGCTCCGGCCGCTGCGCCAGGCCGGGCCGGGCCTGTCCCGCCCGCTGCCCCCGCTCGGCCCAGCCCGGCCCCCGAGCCCCCCGGCCGCACCTTGATGGGCTTGCCGTCGGGCACCAGGCTGCGGCCGTGCATCTCCTCCATGGCCCGGCAGGCCTGCGAGCTGCGGGCGAACTTGATGAAGGCGATGCCGCGGGACTCGTTGGTGCGCCGGTCCCGCAGCAGCCAGATGTTCTGGATGTCCCCGAAGGGCGAGAAGCGCTCCCGGATCAGCGCCTCGCCTGTGTCCTTGCCCAGCACCACGAAGACGCGGCTGTTGGGCGGCTCGTCCAGGCACTCGGCCGAGAGGCGGATGCCGCTGCTCTCCTCCATGGCGGGGCCGTCGAGCACTGCAGGCTGCACAGGGCACGGCAGGGAAACGCAGCCGAGCCTTTTCCGCCGCGGATCCAGCGCCCGCCCCTTCCCTTCCGCTCCGCCCCTTCCGCCGCCGCGCCCCGCGGCGCCGCCGTGCCTGCGCGCACGGAGGTCGGGCGGCGCGCCTTCCTCCTCTTATTTTTCACAGGCAAATTAAATATGCAGAAATCCTCGCCCCATCCCTTCCACATAAGCAGATGTAGTTGTCAAGCAGAAGGACGTGATGACATTTGGTACTTTTTGCATAGATCTAAACCGGTTGTGTTGAAAAAAGTAACATGATCTCTATTGAGGAATATTCTCAGTGCCACACTGTTGGAAAGATGGAAAGCACAAGACAGGACCAAATCCTTGGGGTTTATTTGACTGTAGAACCGGACAAGCTGCAGGATTTTCTTGCTCAGATCCAAACAAAAACAAAGGCAAAACTAGGAGGTGAGATAACTAAAGTGCAGTGTTGAAGGGGACACACATTAAAATTTTTTTTAAAAAGGTTTTCTTTTGAGGTATGATAGCCTTACAAGGATTTACTATCACAACTGTCGATTTTGCAGTACTGCAGATGAATTTGAGCTACAGTTCCACACAAACAAAAATCCACATTCCCTGTATTAAAATACTGGTACAATTTCCAATACTCAGCTCACCAGGTTAGAAGGCTTATAGCTTTCCCAGAACATTATAGTGCCAATGGGCAGGTTTTAATTTCTGATTCTGGAGAGCTTTTAGATTTTGTTTGCTGGTCACTACCCTCTACTGGCATCGTGGTGTGCTGCAGTTGTTTTGCTTGACTAAATACCGTCCCCTACTAGTACACTATGAGTTGTTTTTTCTTGTGCTTTTCACAGAGAAAGTCTTTAAAAACAGCGGAGCAATAAAAGTGAAAGTGTTCTGTGTGACTTTCATTGATTTTGTTTATATTACTTGAATATAAATTATATTAATTGAATAAAGCTATTAATTACAAATGCAGTCCTGTGTCTTATGGTTTTGGGGTTTTTACTGGTTACTAAAGTGCTTTAGAATTGTGTGGCTTTTTTTTTTCCCTGTGATTTCTGGGAAACGTTTTATGACATTCACCTCATAGTGGAATTTCCTTCAACATGTCATCAGCATATAGTAACTGGTTTTTTCCCAGTAAAATTGTAGCGAACAAATCCTACAGACGTTAGTACAAGTTTTTAAAAGAAAGCAAACAAAGTGATATCTAATTCGCTTTAGACAATGGGAAGAGTCAGCTCTGGAGGACAGAAATGTGAGCATGTCATTACAGGCGTTGCAGTAGTCTTCAGTACAAGAGCAGGCTTCTGCTGAAAGAGACAGGTTTTAGCAGGTTTGCAAGGAAACAATGGTTTTTCAACTTCTGTCAAGAGATTCCAGGAACTGGCTATTGACAACCCTTTTCCTAATGCCCTTCAATGGAGCAAAGCCTTCAGGAATTCAATGCCAATCTCACGCTTATTTTAAAAAACTGTATGAATTTAAATTTGGATCTTCTGGATATTGGAATGACAAAGATATTAACTTAGAAGTAGTAAGTAGTTGTATATTAAATGATGCAAAGAACTGCAGCTCTCCATGATCCAAAAAGGATTTCTATTTTACTCATTAATGTGACACAAAGTATACATTGTGCATTTTATATGATACATCATTTATGCTTTTATCCTCCTGGATTCTACAGGACTACTTCCTTCTTTCAGACTGTTTAGAGTAACAAAGCATCTCCCCAAATGACAAGATTTTCTCAAGTGGTTTTTCCAATTGCATTTTGAGGAGTGCTGTTCCACCACCTTTCTGAACAGAGAAACACACTGCACCTGAGAAATGCACTGACATTTCTCTTTGTGATTCTTTTAGGGAATCTTAGGGCATTTCTGTATGTCGTACCCAAGGAAACCAGGTGCAACTTGCTAAAGCCTGCACTGCTGTCTAGGTTGGCATTGTGTATCCCTGCTGACAAAATGTGCATCATACCTCAGATGTAAGATGCTTGTACCTCACTGCAGTGTGCCTATAAAATTACAGTGGCAGCACAATCCCATGGCATTGACAAAATCCATTTTCCTATTTTTGCCCTCCCACAAAAGGCTGAAACTAATCTATCTCGGGCCAACACATGAGGCTGCAGCCCAGTGCACACCGTGCTTGTTTAACTTGCCCTGCAGACAGAACGGAGACCACAGTTTTCTCCTAACATCCATCAATGCACACCAGGCCAGGGTTCTCAACCTGGTTTTATGCTGACAGCATGTCCAAAGCCTGTGCTTTTACAGAGCAGTCAAAACAGTGTGATCATCTTTGTCACATTTCATCTTTACACTAATTTCAGGTTCCAGAGTTCTTTTCAATTAAACTGTTACAGTAAATTTTTCACTGTATACTTCATGCAATAGAGACAACTACAGTTTTACTTTCTTCAGTCTTTACTGCTATTTGAGAAATTGTCAATATGCAGATTTCTGATGCAGTCAAATCCTATGCATAAAATCCTATGCAGCAAAATAAACTAAAGATGCCGCAAGACTTTGAAGGACCTAGCTTATAGCCCGGCTTACAGAAACACTAAGTTGCTTTAAGTGTTTACACACAGAACTGCTACACAGTAGCCATTTTGTAGTAAACGCTGGTGTGCGTGCCAAAGCCAAGCCTTACCACACTGAGAAGGTAAAAATTATTTGCATATAATTACTTCGCACCCAAGGTCCTCGCTTGAGAGCTGGGGGTACGCGCCGGGCTGGCCTCCAGCAGCTCATGGGATTTCTTTGTGCAAGTGGAGTGTTTGTGCCAGCTCTGCAAAACGGCAGATGCAGCTCGGGCTCGGGGCAGCCCTGGGGGGCGAGGGGACCCCGGGATCGCGGCCGCCACCGCGCTGTGACAGCGGCAGCGCTGCCCGCCCCGCCTGCGAAACCCCTGTGCGTCACAGCTGCGAGCGCGCTCGGAAACGCTCACAGAGCCGTGCCCCGCCGAGACACGCTGCCTTGTCATACCAAGCTACCTGCATGGAAACAGCTCGGCTTCGCTAGAGGTGCGAGCAGCTCGGGGGCGACCCCCCAGAGCGTGTCCTCCGACCTCCCTGCTTTCCGCCCCCTCGGCCCGCAGCCCGCTCGCCGCGGGCTCTGCAGCCGCGCTCCGCAAGTCGGGCGGGGCACGGTGCGGCGGCCGGGAGCGACCCTTCCCCGCCGCCGCGCACCGCGCAGGGCCGGGCTGGCTCCCGGCTCCCGGCCCCCTCCTGCGCCCCCCCAGCGCCGGGGCTGATGCCGGGGGCTGATGCCGGAGCTGCTGCCGGGGGCTCCTGGCGGGGCTGCGCCCCCCGCCCCGGCTGTCTGCGCGCCTGCGCGCCGCCCCCGCTGCCCTATTGCCGATGTGTGCTGGCGGCGGCGGGGTTTCTCAATGGAGAGCCCGTCCTCCTGCGGCAGCATCCCTGCGCGGCGGGGAGAGCCGGAGAGCTGTATGAAACCCCGCCGAGAGCGGGGGGTAAGCACGGCGCCCTGCCGCCACAGCACCCCGGGACCTGCGGCGGCGACGGAACTGCTGCTCAGCCTGCACCGGCGCCTGCACCGGCACGGGCACCGAGGCTGGGAGCCGAAATCCTTTGTCTGTGGCATCTGCTCGGAGCCCCTGAGGGTCACCCCTACTGCCGCGGGAGACGCGGACGTCCTCCGGGACGCACACGCAGCCCTTCCTCCCCCCCGACACCCGCGCAGCATTCTGCGCTATCGACACGTGTCCCAAAAGTGCTCCCTCTCCTTGCGAGCACTGCCCGCCCCCCGCGCCCTAAGGGGCTGCGGCCGGGACAGGGACTCCGGCAGGTCGGAATCTCGTTTAGTTGAAGATTTGCCCGTGTGTTTTCCCAGCCACCCGAACTCCCATTCATGAATTTCTGAAGCCGCCTTCATTCAGTCTTTGGTGAGCGCATGAAAAACATTTTCACGTGTTGAGATCCATGACTTGTTTTTTCAATCGCTTATGCGTAGGCATTGATTTAGCAATGAAAAGTGCTCCACGTGCGCATAAAAATAACCCTTGTCCGTCTGCCGGCGGTGGGTACGGTCGGTTTCCGTCTGGCAGCCGGTGATGCCCGAGCCGACACCCAGGAGCGCCTGGGCGCGCCCGCTCCCGCCGAGCTGCCCCGGGGAACAGCGGCTTGCGGCAGAGAGCCCTGGGCGGCTCTGGGCAGGCAGAACCGCTGTGCCCCTCACACCCTGCGGGAACCGGGCACAGCCGGGGCTCCGCATGGGTGAGGCTATCCGCAAATCAACTCAGTGATTCCAGAAACGGAATTCGCTAAGGATTCTTGGAAGGGTTCAGTTTTTCTGCTTGTCTCCCGAAGTACCGAAGCAGCTCAGATAACGGTATAAATGAGAGCTCTTTAACGGGAGCGCTCCCGTTACCTCCCGCCGCCTCTCCACGGACCGCGGGCGGCAGCCGCCGCGGGGTTCGTCCCCTCCCCGAACGAGCATCACAGACAAAAGGCCCCTCCCTTTCCCCACGATGTTGTTGAATGAAACTCCCTAGCACAGCTCCCCGCTGCCGGGGGTCCTCCCGCCGGGGGACGCGCCCCGCCCGCCCTGCCGAGGCGGCTGCTGCCAGGCAGTGCCCCCCCACCCGCAGCGGGGTTCGCCAGCGCTCCCGCCAGCCCTCCCTCCTCCCCGCTTGCCCCCCCGCTCGGCTCACGCGTCCTCCCCTCCCTCCTTCTCAGTGGTCTGCCGGCTGGCTTACGCAGGAGCCGCCGCCAGCACTGACAGCACTTGGCAGAAGGGGTTTGCCCGAGCGCTCCCGGAGCATCTCCAGAGGCGCGGCGGCACCGCCTGCCCGACGCACCAGGGGAACGGCCCACAACCGGGAACCGAGGCCAGAGCTGGAGAAAGGCTGAAAACCGGGAAGCACAAAAAATACCTAGAAAAATACGAATACTACTATTACTACTAATAATAAAGAGTGGTGGACAGGAAAAGGAGGTCGCGGGGGAAAGCAGAAGGCGAGAAGAAGGCGCGCCGCTGAGGAGGGGCCCGGGCAAGCGGCAGAAGCGGCCCCTCGCCGGGGCTGCCGGCATCCCCCGTGCCCGGGGCGGCCGTCGGGGCGGCAGCAGCAGCACGTGGCGGCGGCGGGGCATGGCCAGCGCGGGAGCTCCCGCGGCCTGAGCCGCCCCCGCCGCCGGCACCATGGCAGCCGCCGGCGATGCCGGCCTCGACGTGGCGGCGGTGGAAAGTTTCCTAGAGAGGCACCCGGAGCTGGTGGAGAAGTGGCTGCAGAGGAAGAACTCGCTCCCTAAAGCTCCTGCCGTCCCCGCCGCCCCCGCTGCCGGCCCGTCGGAGGAGCGGCGGAGCAGCGACGGCCCCGGCGGCAGCTGGGGGAGCGCGGGCGGTCCCGGCGGCCCCGGCCCCGGGGGGCTGCAGCGCCGAGCGTCCCAGAAGGAGCTGCGGAAGAGCTTCGCCCGCTCCAAGGCTATCCACGTCAACCTCACCTACGACGAGCATGTGCATGCCCGGGCACAGGAGCCGCTGAGCAGCGTGCGGCGGCGGGCGCTGCTGCGGAAGGCCAGCTCCTTGCCCCCCACCACCGCCCACATCCTCAGCGCCCTGCTGGAGTCCCGCGTCAGCCTGCCCCAGTACCCCCCCACCGCCCTGGACTACAAGCGCTACCTCAAGGAGCACAACGAGCGCCAGTTCTTCCTGGAACTGGTCAAGGACATCTCCAATGACCTGGACCTCACCAGCCTCAGCTACAAGATCCTCATCTTCGTCTGCCTTATGGTGGATGCGGACCGGGGATCCCTCTTCCTCGTGGAGGGGACCTCCGCCGGCAAGAAGACCCTGGTGTCCAAGTTCTTCGACGTGCACGCCGGCACCCCGCTGCTGCCCTGCGGCTCCACCGAGGACAGCAACGAGGTGCAGGTGCCCTGGGGCAAGGGCATCATCGGCTACGTGGCGGAGCACGGCGAGACGGTCAACATTCCCGACGCCTACCAGGTAGGAGCCGGGCAGCCTCCCCCGGCCCGCGGCGGCGGAGGCGAGGAGCGAGCATCCCCCGATGGCCGAGCCCTGCCTGCCCCAGGCATCCCTCCCGCCGCAGCCTCGCCCGGGGCGGCCCGGCCGGGAACGCCGCGGAGTGCGCGGGGCTGGTGCCGGGGGACGCGGGGCAAGCGGGAGGGGAAGCCCCGCCAGGGTGGCCGCTGGGACTGAAGGGGCTCTACAATCGGCACGGCAGGGATCTGGATTTCGCAGGAGCGACAGGAGCTTCACGTGTTTCTAAAGCATGCTTTGGAATAGACTGAAGAAAAGTTTAAAAAAAAAAATGCTCGCGACAGTCCCAGTGATGGTGTTCTTAAATTTCTGTCTTAGTGTTCCCTGGCTCTCCGCTGGTAAAAACATCTCATTGCTTTTAAAAGAGCATATATTTTCACCTTTGTATATGCCCACTTAGCCCACATGGTATGTGTTTTCAAACCTACTCCTAGTACTGATATAGTCAGTGTCCCGTTATTCTCCAACAAAGGTTTTCCCCACCTTTTACTTCTTTAGAGGCTTCAGTGTGAATTGTGAAAATGTAGTTCTGGCTTCAAGGCAGATATTGACCCCTGGCTTCAGCAGGGACACACGAGCCTTTGCTCGAATTGTGTCAATGTAGTGCAGAGCCTTCAGTTTTCTGGCTTGAAATTTGCCTCTCTTGCGGGAGAGGGGCTGTCTGTTTCTAGTGTTTATTTGTGTAAGACACTTCAGCAATTGGAGGTTCTTGAGAAAATGAAGAATCACAAAGTGATGCGTTTTCTCAGTTAGGATCTTGGAAAGCTTGAGAAAGGTGGGAGATGTTTGTCTTGAAGAATTTTAGTAGTAGTCATTGCCCAGTGTCTTATTTATCTCTACAATAATAACAAAAACAATAAACATTTAAAACTGATGATTCTTTACAGCAGACTACAAGGAAGAAACTTGAAAAATAAGATTTGGTTGTTTTTGGTTTTTAAATACAGAAGAAGAAGAACCAGGATATATGCATTTGGGGCTGAGTATTTATTTATTTATTTGTCAAGCAGTATTTGAAAAATACTGGCACCCCACAGATCCAGACTGATGGAGGTTCCCAACCCACAGATTTCAAAGGGAATGGTAAAAATGCTCAGACTAAAATGAGTATTGGATCACCTTTGGAAAAAATTCAACTGGCTTTCTTCCTTTATTTCTCCCCCTTTCTGCATTATACACTCTTTTTTTGCAATCTGATTTTGTTACTTTCACTTGTAGAACTGTGCAATTCCCAGTATATCTGCTGTTTTAGATGAAGCAGTATGTTCTCAATAGCCCCAGCTTGCTAAACAGATAAAGGATATCTGATTTTAGCTGGGAAGGAACTTGATCCCTCCTTCTAACTCTGGGTATCTCCAGCCACCCTTTTTTCGGAGGTGAGAATGCCACTGAAATGACATTGTTTTCTAGTCCTAGGGAGATTTATTGTTTTTATGTTCAATTTTTTCTTCAGTTTTTGTTCACTTTGTGTTCACTTCCCTATGAAAAAGTCCAGCTTCTTTGAACAGTTCCTTTTCTGTTTCATCCACAGAGAAAAATGAAAGGCAATCCATCCGGTTGCTATTCCTGGTGCTATTTATGTTATACTTTTGTCTGGCTCTCATTCAAAATCAATTTAAATATTGTTTTTAAATTATTTAAATAAATAATACAACTCATTGTATCTTTAAGCCCTAAGTACATTAGTTGCAGCAGATGGGCAAGTTCTAATCCAAGCCCATCCTGTAATTACATCAAATGCAACTTCCCTACTTTCAGTGGAGCTACTTCGATTGACTTTAGTGCAAATGAAACTTAAGACCTTCCAACTGTAATGAAAGTTTTGCTTGATAATAAAACAGGGCCCTGCTTTCAGTTATGTCTCTGAGTTTGTGCAATTTATCTTCTCTTACTTGGCAAGGATATGTATCCATTGTACATCATCAAAAGGAGACATTTCCAATCTAATGGCATAAAGAGCTTTATGAAGCCCAGGTACCTGTGCGTGAAGAGGTGACAGCTGTTCAATTTCAGATCATTGTAGTGCTCACAATGGAGCACTTTAAAAATTAATAAATATGATAATATTATTTTCTACCACTGATGATGAAAATGTTTAATCAACTGTCAGGTAAAAAACCAGCACCTCCAGGAAACTCTGTCAGGTGGAGCTGAGGAAAAAGGGGTGACAGCAGAGCACCATTTTTTTGTCCACTGAAGAGGGTTTCTACACTGATGCTAACTGTTCGGCAAAAAAAGACCTTATACAAGTCAGAGGAACTTCTAGATTAATTGAAACTTCTTTTGCTTATTTTTTAAATTAACAAACTTCTTTAAAATAGGTAAACATACTTCCATATAATCAAGTAGCTATTTTACTGTATTGGGAAATTTATTATTATTCAATCATCTCTATTTTCTCAGAGCCTGATCAAATACCATTTGGAATTCTACCAGCGAGTACAAATTTGGTTTCCTGCTTGTGCTGTCAGCTACGACTGACATTAACGGTACTTCAGTGCAATCAACATTACATTTAAATGCTGTCATGTCTTGTCATGTGTTCCATGCAGGCTGTCCCCTGTGCCCATCAGACTGATTGTTTCAGGAAGTATTTGTAAATGACTGGTTGTGTCATTATCAGAGACAGCATACTATTTCAATTACACACTTATTCTTCTAAAAAGAAAAAAAAATTATAAGATGAGGCTTTTCCACAATCCAGGTGATTGTTACTGTTGTTGAGTGGGACTTTCAAAATCTATTCATGTGAAAACTCGTTTTTAATTCAATAACCATAAAAATATACAAGGTTTGGAATTAATATCACATATTGAGGACTGTATAACAATCACTTCTTTTAATACTGAACAATGACCATATAAGATCTCACAGTAGTTTAATTTATGAAGTTCAGCTTTGACTGAACAAAGTTTTGGAGGCTCACAGCAATAGAGAATTTGACGAATAATTAATGGAAAAGTTTAGATGAATGTAATATAACTGATTCAAAAGTTGCACAATTTCATTCATGGCATTAAAAGTTTTATTTATTACATTGTAAAGTCATTTGATGAAAGTGAGTTTATAATTGTAACTGTAACCTGCATGATCTGAAATGCTAGTGTTAGCAGCACAGAGAATTTGAGAGAAGGAAAGCAATTAGAGACTTTCTTTCATTTTCATTTTGAAGCCAGTCTAAAACTGTTCCTCCTGAATTAATCCAGTTGAATTGTAAATCAAACTTTCAGTCACTTCAAGTTCTAAAATAAGGCCTTGGACACTCCCATATGTAAATTTTGGGAAGCGTTTCTGACTCCTTTTTCATATGGGAATAATGCACTATATTTTGAGCTCACATGTTGGAAGAAGAATCAGGTCCTACTAGCAAGGAAATTTGGTGCCTAAATGTCCATTGAGGCTCCTTTTGACAGAGAATAGATGTAGCTTCCATCATCATATATGAAGATTATTAAGCTTATTGTAAGCACACAGACAGAGACCTTTACTTGTAGTTGTCAGAAGCTGTTTCCAAATTTAAGGATTTTTCCTATTTAAAGCTGTGGATTCTTTCATGTCATTCATTCTTCTCACAGGACATCCATGGTATTTAACTGAAATTACTGATAATTTCAATTTTGTTCCATCTTTTAGAGCAGTACTTAAATAATAAACATTTTAAATTATAAGTCTTGTTTGGTTATTGTTACACCTTTAGCTGTGCAAAAATTAGGAAACAATTTAATAGTATCCCAAATCCTTCTAACTAATGGAAAAAAATATTACCCTCTAGAATAGTAAGCATATATCAGAAAGTGGTGAAAAATGTGTTCTGCCATTTTCCAGTGTCAGTTGAATAAAGTTTCTGCACATCTTATGTTAAATTTGGAATTTAAAAAGTAGCTTTAAAAGATAGAAGTCAAAAATGGCTTACCAGATGGATGTTTTAATAAAGCATGTAGCAAAGAGGAGAAATACTAAATGGAGTCACGCTAAGACATGGGTTTTGTAAGTTAGAGGAAGTGCTGTAAAATATGACCAATCATTTTCCCATACAGCTCAAGTCTTCAAAAAAAAAAAGAAAAAAAAGTAACAACATTACTGCAACTGAAATCAAGAAGAGTTAAAAACAAATTGAGCTCTCTTTGTATAGGACTCTCCTGCTACCTCTTTCAAGCTTAGGCCAAGTGTAACATAGTTAATGCACACATAACCCTTCACAGCAAATTTTAAACACTTTTGAATACCTTGGTACAGGCATGGATGTTGTCTTTTCCAAGCCCTTCAGGTGAGCTCTGAGCATTCAGTGTGTCCTGCTGTGCCAAGAGAGCATCCCAGAGTTACTGCTCAGAGGTGCAAACCTTTGAGCCTGGGGGGGCCCATGCGGGGCTGGCTGTGGGTGCAGAAGGCCGAGAAGAGGCATGAGCCACGTTTCCTTACACAGGGTAGCTGTTTGTCATCAGCAGGATTAACAGCAGGTCTCTCTCAGTTTTAAAGAGCACTTAAAGCACTAAAACCCTGGGGCCTGGGAGGCTCAGCTCTGCAAATGGGAAGCACTTCATTCTACTCAGCAGCACTGGACAGTGGCACCAACAGCTCTATGAATTTCAGTGTTGACTCTTAACAAGGACAGAGGTTGCTCTTAAGAGAACAAAGATCATAAGACTTGGCAAGCAGAATACACTGTGGTTTTTATAATTTCCATGTAATACAGAAAAAAAGATAAAAACAGATTTTCATTGCTGTACATTAAGTATTGCTAGGAAGTACCATGGGGAATGCAGGAAAAAACTGCAACAGTAGAAACTAAGATGCTCTGATGTGCTTTGCAGAAAAGGACACTCCAGCCCATCATGCAAAATTTAGGAAAACTTGAAATTCTAATTACAAGTCCCTAAATTGGTGAAGGGTAATTATCCCTGTGTCTGCAGCTCACTGGCTGTGAATATGCCCTTCATCCTTCATGTCACAGTGTTGCTGGCCTGGGAGAGAGGGATCTTTCTACAGGAGGCAGGTCCTGGGAAGGGAAGGCAGAGAGCCCTCGGCAGTAACTGAGGATGTCTCTTCTACTGTGACCTCCCTTACTCCATAAGTCTTCTCCATGAGCAGTTTCTGACTGATGCACACAACATCCCAAAACCTTCCCAGGTCACACCACCACAAGTGTCTGGAGATGCCTGCCGGGGTAGGAGCTCCTGGCTGACACCAGGGACATAGAGGGACACTTGCCCAAAGCGAAGGCTCAGTTGTTTTGTGTCCCTGTGCTGCTGCAGTGGATCCCCAGGGCTCTGCAGTGCAGTGTACACTGCTGGTGGCAGCCCTCAGGTGTGGTGAGGAGTCACACTTCCTCCACACTTGTGTGAGCAGGTGAGGCTGCCTCTCCCACCAGGGAGGCAGTGACCTATCCTCCAGGGTTGCTCAGTCATTACTCCATGGATCCTCACCACTGCTTGTTGTCCAAGTTGTGCGCACCATGGATCTGATGCCAAGGTATTTGGGATGAGCAGTGGGTGGGCCAGCAGTGGCTGTGCTCAGAGTGCCCAGGTGGGGTTTCTTTGCCACAAGATCCTTCACTAGTTCCCTGTTCTCCCTCCTGGACAGGTCCCTGAGCTGCTGGCCCTGCAGAGCTTTGGCAGAAAAAACATTTAGAAGAGCTGAGGTGGTTTTTCTTTTGGTAAGCTGATAGACATTAACTGGCTTATTACTTGGCCAATCCTTCTGTCTAAAGAGTACAGATGCTTTCAGAATTTTTTTTTTTTGTGCCTCAGACATTCTAGAATGTCTTTGTATAACGGATGTGAAACTGGTGACATTCTGTGGCCTATAGATCCTCATGAGAAAGCAGCAATATATATTTGATGAGAGCAGGTCAGCGACAAGGAGAAAAAAAATGCAGGATTTGGCCCTTCAGATTTTAGCTGAGGTCCTGTTACAAGCACAAGACTGAGTACAGCTGTAGTTTTGTGTGGTAAATTATTTTGGTGTTCTGCTTGATTGGCTTTCAATTTTTCAAAATAAATGGATATTTCATTTTGGTTATTTACAGTTATATGCTATTGCATAGATTTTCTATAGAATAACAAATTTAAGAAGTATACATGCATTGTTATGCAAGTTAATTTGTTTTAAAATAACCCTATTGGCAAACTATGAAAAATAAATGAAAGTAATGGCTCAGCAGTTAGTGTTAACAGGGCAACAGTAACTCTGCAGTCTGAGCTTCATGTCTCTAGAGTGCACACTTCAAAATGAGTGCTGCTTTGTCAATAACAAACACTACTACTTTGTCACAATAAGACTGCTGCTGTAACACTTTAAACTCTGCTGCCCACCTGAGTGATCTCCAGCAGGTGCTAGGTTTAAATCCATACACAGATTTCCCTTGAAACACCCAGGAGCCTTGTTGGTTTCCTTGCTCAGAGGAGTATTAGCTCTCTAAAGCCACCTGTGTGTTTATGTCTTGTATCAAGAATCATGAATATTTAGGAGATCAGCACTAAGTCCTGTCCCAAATAAACATTGGAACAAGATGGGAACCTGCGCATGGTTATAGTTGGTGCCCATTGGTGCATGTGTCAGGGCTGGTACAGGAGGGGAGAGAGAACCACTGTCCTGGAGTAATGAGTCATCATCTCTAAATATTGAAAATTAGAGGAAAAATATTTTTCTTTGCAAACAATTTATTTAAGAGTGATACAATCAGACTAGAAGCACACAGAATCTGCTGTATGTAAGGCCACAACTTGACTCACTGCCGTGCTGTTATTGGTGATCTCTCTGGAGTTAGTTTTGAATCAAAAAACAAAATCTTTATGTGATAGATCTAGGTATGTCCTACAGAGGAGTATTTTCTGACCCCTATTTTTGATCAATTCAGACTATGAAGCATGAGCTGTAATTATGCTCATTAGCTAGGCACTTGTGTTTGCAGACTTGCTAGTGCTTATAAAGTCTTTTCTTTCTGTTTAAGACTATTATATGATTTTTTCACATTAATTTTGTGCAAGTCATAATTAGACAAACATGCGTTGTTACTAATGTGCATTGTCAAACCAATAACTGAAACAGTGCTCAGAAAGAGTATAAGTCATATGAGACAGTCCCATCAATCAAACTAAACAAAGCCCCAAACTCCTGACATATGAAGGGGAAAAAAAACCATCAAAAAGTTTTAGTTTTGCATTGTTGCAAATCAACAACTTTTCCATTTTTTCAAAGTAGACTTCTTTATAAATTCAGACTATATATGGTCTTAGTTTTAAATCTGGAAGTTAAAATTTTTTGAGGATCAATGTTCTCTCCTTTTATGAGAATTGTTTTGGGAATAAAGAAATAAGAGTTGGATGAGCTGTTTCATGTGTCCTATCTGTTGTAGTAATTTTTCTTTTCTTATATGAAATATTGCTGTTACTGTATAAACAGTCACAATATAACTGGATCGTGCTTATTTATTCAGGAGAATTAGGTTTGCAATGCTGCTGACTGGTACTGCTGCCTTTGTCTCTGGGAACTTAGAGATTTTGGGGGAGATGGCAGGAATAGCTGCAGCAGTCCTTACATGGAAGTTTCTTCAGAGATTGCTTTATTGTGTTTTGTGTGTGAGTTTCTTGTCTACAAGGTTTCACCATATCTCCTTTAGTGGTTTATTGCTTGGGTTTTGTTTCCTGTTTATGCACAATGTAATTTGCACCATATGTGATTTTTAGAAAAGTGTATCTAGAACAGACTGCATGCCCTAATTTTTTTTTATTTGTGTTTAGCTTTTTTAATGTTTTGAATCTAGAGAACTTGCTCTCTTTTAGATTGCTCTTTTAGGTTTCTTGCTCTTTTTTCTTTCTATAAAAGCTTATTATACTTACAAGAAGTGTGATTAGGAAAGTGAATCGAGTTATGAAATCTTCCAACATAAATTTCTTTATTTTTGTAATGACTCTTGGAGGATGTCTTTCTATAAATTCACTCGAACTTGTATATCCCAAGCAGTTTGGTACTACAGTAATACTCAGCTATTAGCGGTGCTGTCATAATGCTTGTATTAGTTTTTTTGATGCAATTTAGCAACTTAATCAGTAATTTAAATACAGTATAATCCAGGAAATATTTATGCAAGTTTGTGTGCTTTTTTTTTCATAGACCCCTTTCTAAAGAAAAAAAAAAACAAAGCAACAATAAAAAATTGTGTTGTAAATTGTAAAATATAATATACCAGGCCTGTTAATTGAACATTTTTTGTAGTGTGCTGTATCATGAAAAGATTTGAAAGGTATTTTCAAATCATAAAATCAAAAATGGCTCTCTCTTTTAGCTGTAAGCTTTGGCTGAGGCATTTGGTGCATGTTTCATGAGATTAAACACTTTTCCTTAGAAACTGAAGAAAGAGGAAGTGGTTTTGTCATGAAGACCTAATTCCTGGAAATGTTATTAAGCAGGTTTCATCCTCCATTACAGTACTTGATTCTTAGCTAACTTGGATTAGGGTTATACCTTTTTTTTTTTGTTCTAAATCATGGTAACAATGGTCACATAAAATGTAAACATACTAGTTTTGATAAGGTTATAAAAGGACATGTTTTCAAGTTCAAAGAGTTAGCCTATGTTGAAGAAAACAGAAAACACAGTGAAACTTGTATGTTTGCTAAAAATGTATGAACTACCAACTTTAACTGAACATCAACACCAAAAGACAGATGGTGAAACTGCTCACTAGCCAAAACTTTCGTTGAAAGTTGAGATTCTGATAATGTATGATTCTAGAACCCTAATAGGAAAAAAACCCTTTTGTACCTTAATCTGGTCTTCTACAGAAGACCATGAAGACATTTGTCTGTTCTCATTCACTGGTAATCTTCAAATATGTCCAAAAACCTAGGACTACATTGTTCCTGTGCAGGTAACTGGATTACCAGCACTTGGATTGATGGATCATGCTTGCTCTCTTCTATGTCTTTACTTCATTCATCTTTCACAGGGCAACATTTACAGTCAGTAAATATCCTTT
Source organism: Catharus ustulatus (assembly GCF_009819885.2). Taxonomy (NCBI): domain Eukaryota; kingdom Metazoa; phylum Chordata; class Aves; order Passeriformes; family Turdidae; genus Catharus; species Catharus ustulatus. Next base: position 15,812,757 of record NC_046227.1, read on the forward strand.
GGGTTATTTATTTGGGATAGGGCTTGTCCTAGAGTAACTTTTCCTTGATAGCAGATGTGAAATTCCAGTTAGAAGTACCTCAGCCTTCACATTTTAAATATCTTTGTGTAGGAAGTTCATTATATAGAACCAAAGCAGTATTTAGTAATGCTTTAAATAATCAGTGGAAGACTTTAATTCATGAGTGTTCTTTCATGAAAATACTGTAAGTACAATTAGAGTTGTGGTGAAGTCTCTCTCTCTCAAAAGCTTTTATCTAGTCTGTCCCTTTTGTAAAAAACTTAAAAGTAATTATTGCATTGCTGTCATAAACACTGAGACTCCTTACTACCCAGGAGCCTGGTGCAAATGAGGACCCTGTTGTGTTGCAGGCTGTTCCAACATGTGGGATAATACAGCTTATATCTCAAAATGTTTGCTGCCTGACCGAGCTGCTCTCTGATTTACCAGCCTTGTTATCAGCTGCTAAACAGGCCTCCTTGCTCAAGGTTGCTACCCTGTGAGGAGAGAGAGGTATAAATTTTGTCCATTCTTGGCCATCACAGTTTACACATGGGCATTAAAGTTTTTATTGGTATTGTTAAACTCAGTGAAACCTCTCTCTTAGATCCTGCCATCTATGTCCTATTATGGAAATAACTGATCAGAGTGTAGGGATAAGAGGTTTGGAACATAATGCAGGTCACTGTTCTCTGTGCATATTGCATGGTTCAATAATATCAATGTTGCCAGGAACAGCATTTTATTTTGTTCACTTACATAGCTCTCCTCATCACTTTCTCAAATGTCACCCAAATGAAATTCTGGCATGCTTTCCCACAAAAGATTAGGGTAGGTTCACTTCATATCTTGATGATTCTCAGCTTTTACTAAGTTACTGAGTTTTTTTCTCAATAATGTCTAATTTTTTCAATTAAATGCAGTAACTTTATGTTAGACTGCTGTACCTTTAGTTTTGCCTCCAAGATGTAATACCCTTCCGCAAAAGGTCATCCAGTTCTCTAGCGTCAGTGGATATAATCTGACATCCTGCTTCTTCTGAGTGTAGAGGTTCAGGGAGAGATAGCAACAGGAAACGTCCATGATCTGCCTGGAAAGAGAAGCAATGCAGCAGGAATGAGCTGGACATTAAAGGAAACATCAGTACTTTTCAGACTGCTAATCCCCCTCTGCTACTCCACAGCATCCATTAAGGAGCAGTGGCTCCATAGCTGATCATTACATCTGTTGCTAACACTGGCAGCTGTTTTGTGTACCTCACTGACAGGTCCTGTGTGCCATCACACCCTGCAGATCAAACAGTACTTTTCATGTTAATCTTGAGGCCTATTGAAAAGGCAATGACTACATATACCACAGGCATGGAGTGTATCCAGATGAGAAAATCTCAACTCACTTTTGGTGTGATCAACAACTGTTTTTTTTCAGTTAAACTTCCACTTGAAGGTTTACTTTTTTGTAAGACTCATTAGGTGTCAATCAACAACAGTAATGCTACTCAATGCATGCTGTTGCTTCAGTGTTCTCCCCACGTGCTCTGCTTTGCCTGGTACAAAATTAGTAGAGCAGAGACTGTCTCTTCAGTAGACAAATTTCTTTCACAAAATACCTTATCAATATTTCAGCAACAGCAACTAATTCCAAATACTAGTTCAGACATAGCCAGAAAGTACTGGAAGAAATATTTAATTTATTCATTAATGAAGACTACTGTGTGATAATTGCACTGCCTTTTCCTTTCTTCTGTTGTAGAAGAACCATATCTTTCTAGGCAGGATTCTCTGTGGTGCAGAACAGTTCAGCTTGTATTGGAGTTGATATAAAAGTGTTTAGAAGCAAATGGAAAGATCACAAGATCAGGCAGATCTGCATCCTTGATGCTGTTATTAAAAAACATCCATCATGGGAGTTCTGGTTCTCCCAAAGAAGTTGTTGGGTACATTTGGTATTAATTCCTTCTGGCTGAGATGTTGGAAAAGGTGCAATAAGTAATAAAGTAGCCAAATGTATATGTTAATCTTTATAATGGATAAAAACAGAGCATTTCTAAATCATGTCACAAAATGACTAGACTATTTCTATAGCATTTGGAATTTACAACAGGGAAACAGAAATAAAATTATCAAGAAAAATAATTGTCAGTTTTTAGTATCAGTAAAAAATTAATGAATTCTTCATCACAATCAAATTAAGGACTGTGTGGATTGTTTTCACGATTTGAGACAAATATGGGCATTATTTCACAGCCAATATTGTTTAAACTTTTGAAAACAAAAAGTTGTGCCTAATTTTGTACAGCAGCTTAGTTCCTTCATGTTAGGAGAGTCTGAACTGGCTTTAGCTATTGCCTGCAGCACAATGCTAACTTCACCCTGGAGGAACAGAGCTGCTGCCAGTGAAAAGCAGCAATTTCCTCTTTGGCTGATAGAAGAGCTGTTGAAGACTATGCTCCACCAAGAAGAACAAAAGTAATGTCAGCACTACCTCTTAAGTTTTCAGCCTCCTTTGAGTTCCTTTATGATCTGCAGTTTGGGCTTTACTGTTCCAGAGAATGGATTGCTGCATAGTGCCTTTTTTGAACAGGGACATTCCTGTACTTAGTTTTCCAGAAAGAGCTGAGGTTTTGACTGTATTTCTTTGAGAATGTGTTTGTACTGCATTGGAATACCAGCCAAACTTACCAGTCTTATTTGAACAGACAGAAACGTGGCCAAAAAGAGTCTCCATTTACTTGAGACAGACATGGTGAGCATCTACAGAATATGGGTGTGAAATGGCAGCAATGCCTACCAGAAGTGTGTATGTGTGATCACACTACTAATGGCAGATATCAGTCTTGGCTGGCATTCTTCTAATAGGGGTAGAAATTTGTGATTTCAGTGAATGTGATTATGAAATGGTAAGTCTTGTACTGACCCCCTGAGAAAAGCAAGGAAAAACAGCTAATAAAGAATGGGCAGAGAGGCAACAGCCTAATGCTACTGAAAATTACCTATCAGACACTGAGAAAAGTACTTTGCTGTCTGAAGAAAGCTTAGATTTATGAAATGTATACTAATGTTTCCTTATTTTCTTTTGAAGGATCGACGCTTTAACGATGAGATTGACAAACTGACTGGATACAAGACAAAGTCACTCTTGTGCATGCCCATAAGAAACAGTGATGGAGAGATTATTGGTGTTGCCCAAGCAATAAATAAGACTCCAGGAGGTGCCCCTTTTTCTGATGATGATGAAAAGGTAAGGTTACCTTTGCTTTTGCGTACTTTCTACATTTTTTATCTAATTCAGAAGACTTGTCTAAAGAGACTTAATCTAAATAAGTAAATAGTACATCGTGTGTTTATGATACTTTTCTGGAAGTGCATAACAAAGTGTACATTTTTGTTGTTTTCATCAGAAAATAGAAATAAGAAAGAAAAAAAATAGAAAATCCGTTCTGTAAATATCTGAGTTCCTCTGGCTGAAACTTTATCCTATGCAGACTTTTTTATGTAGTAGACCTTGGTAGGAAGACTTTTTTATTTTTCAAAACTTCACGTGTAAGAATTAGTTTGGGGGGGAAACTATCACAGAGATACTCCTAAACTTGCTGATTCTAAAAATCAAGATCTTCTTTTAGTACTTTCCATGGGATAAATGCCTGCAGCATATGCAAAAGAAATTTTATTTTAGAGGAAATTATGCATATACAAAACTGTTCTAAAATACTTGAGACTTACAAATATTTAAGGACAAAAGAGCAGAGAGGATGGGAAGGAACACCAGGTATGTGTATCTTAGGTGGAATTTGGAGAGTAAAGTGAGCTCAAAAGGCAGGAAAGTAGATGTATCTGCAAAGAAGGAACTTGAATTAAAGACAGGGGGAATAAGAAATGCTACTGTTGAAGGCAAATGTATTCAGCTGACCTTGGAGGGAAAATGTATACAAAGCCAAAAAGTGAGTGGGAAAGAGAATGGCATAGGGCAGCAAACTGGGGAGGAACAGAACTGCAACTCCATCAGCCCAGGAGAGAGAAAGGGAATCTACTTTGAGCATGTAATAGGGAACTACTCTTCTGTGTATTGAAATACTGTTGAATCTATTCTTGTGGAAGTGTAGTTACAGGCAGACTTTTCCTCCAAAATTCTCTTTATATTGATTCAAATGCAGTTAATGGTATACACCCTTTAAAATAAAAAAAAATAATTAAGTCCAGTTTTTTATTTCTGCGAGGTGTTTGTGTAAGTGATTTGGCATAGTGGTTTAGACTGGATTACTAACTTTGAATGTAACTCTCAATTTTCAGATGGCACTTCCTCTGAAGTTATGCAGTATTTCTTAAATTCCTTCTTTAGAAGCTATCTAAACTTGCATAACCATAGATTGCTTCTGAGTTACCTTTGATTCTTGAGAATCCTGGACGTTGAATATTGATTTATTAGCAATGTATGCCTCAATGGGTAACTAAATGCAAATTAAACCTTCCCTGAATAGGGGTTTTCAGCACTTCTTTTTATTAGTACTGTCCTTGCAAAGGGAATTTTTTTTAAATACAGCTTTTAACATGGGTCCTACATTTGATTATCATATTATCAACTAGCAAAACAGCTGTGTACATTTGAAATATGTATTACATAAATATTCTGATGTATGAATATTTGATGTGGATGCTGTGTCATTTGCTTTCATTCAGTGACTACCAAATATTTTCTAAAAATCAGCGAATTGTCCATACTTTGTCATCTTCATTTTGTTTTTAGTGATTTATATCACTGTTATAGTTATAAGCCTATATATTATAACTCTTCAAGAATACATTGAATGGGTTCTGACATGTAGATTTTATGGAAAAGTAGATGAGAACATAACCATCATTTTGCCCTGTAATAGATCTTGGATTTGATGAGGCCTGGAAGTCCATGTGCTGCTATTTCAAAACCCAGGCTTGTAAGTTTTTTTCACTCCGTTGGTAATCTAGAGAGCATGATATACCTCAGGAAAGCAAGAGAGCACATACTTTCAGGAGAACTGCCTTACAGGATTAGCAAACAGGTTTTTTTAACCATAATGTCAACGCAGATGTTTATGAGGAAAGGAGGCAGGTGAAAACTGAGAAATCCTCTTCAGAAAAAGAAACCTTTGGTAACCTGAGTATTGAGGTGGCTTGTGCAGAAAAGCCTGATAAGTAGCTGACAAAAGACCTATATGCAGCTTTATGTTGATGTTACAATTTCTGACAATCAGCAGCTTCCAAATGGTTCGAAAATGAAAATGTAAATTAGCAGTCTTTTTCCTGCCCCAGAAACCCTCTCAGAGAAATGTCAGTATCATTTGAGTCTGGCTCTTGTTTGCAAGTCTCGTTCCTCTCTTAGTATTGTGCAAAGAAATTAAAATAATCTGTTGGAGTTTTTTTACAAAACGACAAGACTATATTGTATAATGAAATGTCTCTTGGCGGCACTGCAGTCTTGAGTCAATAGGAAACAAAGACTTATGTTTTCAATTAGAATTAAGTAGATGCTAGCATCATTTTTATGTACTCTTAGTTGTTTTCAGGAAGTTAATAGCAAATAAAATATTTAAGGTTTGAGGATTTTTTAATGCTCTCAAGCTGTAACCAAGTTTATATTTTGCAGTATCTAAAATGGAGTGTTCTATTGCAAAGTTCTTCTGGTTTTGTTTTTCGTGGCAAATTCTCAAGGTTTTCTTTTACATGTTTGACCACAATGTTAAAAGGACAGCACTAAGAACAAATAGAAGTTAATTTTCCATATTTAATATTGTGTCCCGCTGCCAAATCTCTTTTCTCCTTTTGGTGTCAGGGATGTTTCAGTCAATTCATTGTTTAAATGCTGGATTAGATGACAGCCATAAGCATGAGAGAAAAAATGTTCAGTGTCACAATGCATTGTCACCCCAAAATGACTGGCTCAGTTGAACAAACTGATTTTGCAGATTTTCAGTTTGATACAAACAATATTAGAATACCTTTTTACTCATAATAATCATCACTATTACACTATGTTGTGTAAAGGTAACTTTTTGGAAAAATAGTAGGTGATACATTTTTACATGTATTTTGCAAATGAAGAGACCAGTTCATTTGCACAGAAAGAGTAGAAAGATAAAAGCCCTGAACCCTTGGAAAGAACTGTGCACCCAACATGCATTCCCTGTACTGTGCTGAAGACTCAGTTAAGTGTATGTGCTATTTGCTGGTGAGTCATACTTGTTCCAGGACTGGTGAGAAAAGCCTAACACGAGTTTGACAGTCTGTGGTTTAGATTATTGTCTTCCCTTTAGAGTCTTCTGAAATTCAGTGCCAAAACAAGTCTAGTCCTCCATCAGAGAGGCTTAACAAAGAGCAACAGCAGCTCCATGGTCACTTAAATTGGCATCCTGGCTCTCTCTGCCTCCGACATCCTCCTTGTCTGAAAGAAGTGAATTGACTGCAGGAAAAGTACCCAGGGCTGCCATCTCCAATTAACCCCTGCTGGTTTTGCTGAAAACCAGTAGTTTGAACGCAGGGAGACCTGGGAGGAGGAAGTAAGAACTGGATTTGAATGTCTGTGCTCTGTGGATAGTTTTACTAAGAAGTATATATGTCTATAGATTCCAGGACTTATCTGATGTGTATTTGATTTGTGGGGGCTTGAAGATAAGTGTTCTCATGCTCCAACAACTTATTTCTTACATTTCTAATAGCAGCTTTTTGATTATGAATTTTCCAACTTATTATGCTCTTCTTGGTCTGTATTTGTTAAAGCTTAAATATATCCTACATAAGGTCTGCTATAGTGATGAATGAATTCCAGGGATTTTGTTATACCTACTAATTCATTTTCTGTGAGGTTTTGCATGATGAGCTTAGAGTCAATCTGGCAGATAGCAATTTCAAAGTCAGTAAGGAGTAAGGACCATTCCTTTATCTTAGGGAAGTAATCAACTGTAAATAAAGCTAGTAGGAAAGGAAGTGATCCAGAACAGGCAAGCATCTCTGGTTGCTGTGAAAATGATAACTCCAGCTCTGTGAATGTGTGGAATTTACAAAAAAAAAAAAAAAAAAAAAAAAAAAAAAAACAAAAAGAAAAAAAAAGTCACCTGAAAATAATTTATACATCCACTACAAAGGAACATGAGAAACAAATCAGATGAAGAATTTGCATGTTCTATATATTGCAGTATGTGACAACCTCCTGCTAATACCTATCTTGGTTCTCTGGCATGGCAGTGAGACTCCAAAAGCTATTATTTAAAAATGGCACAATCCTCAAAGGTATCATGTGGCCCATATGTCACTTACCTCCCAGTACAAGAAACAAATTTGCTGAAAGAAGACTGAAAATAACGATGACATTTGAAGGATGAAGGTGCTGAAGCACCACAGCTATCTAGGAAAACTCTAATGGTCTATTAGGCACACTTCTCGAAAAGTACTTGCTACACAAATCTAAATTAAAATAAATCACAGTAACTGAACTGTCTTGCTGGGGAGTTTAAAGCAATTTGCCACTAGGATATTTGCTTTATCAAGGCAGTTTAACACCACTGGTGTGCAACCAACAGCACAAAATGACTGCCATGACAGACATTTGCATGGACTTCTTTCAGTCTTGTATACATTCAGTCATGCTTTCAAGTTAAGCTGAAAGTCTAGATTTCTTTTTAATTATAGAACTCGAAATGTACTCAAAACTTGACAAAAATTTGCCTATACCAGTACCTCTGTTTTGAGACTGGTAGTCAATATTTGAATTGGACATCCTTATCTCTGAGGTATGTAAACCTGCCTAAGATGTGTTGCAGGGATATTTCAGTGAGTAATTTCACAATTATAAGCTGCACCATTTTGACTAAAATTTTGGTCCGAACCCAAAGTGAGGCTTATAATCAGGTGCGGCTTATACATGGACAAAGAACAAAAAGTTGCTGTTTTAGTTTGGAGGACAGGTGTCTGCTGAGAAAGGCAGGAGCTTATCTTTAAAGTGGAGAATGTAAACCCCCTTCCTCCAAATTATTATAATTTTGAAATCAAGGGGCTTTCAGGCAAAAATATGGGAGTTTTTACTAGGGAAATTAAAATAGAAATACAGTACTACAAGGAAACAAACTCCAAACCCTGACAGAGTCAGAGTACAACCTGACACCCCGTCAGGCAGGGTGTTGGTAGCAGTCCCATTAAATGGTGGCTGCATCCTCCTGCAGTGACAGATGTGATTCAGTTGGAGCAATGCTCCTGTAGAAGGTGCAGTTTCCCTCCAGAGGTCCAGTGGTGATGTGGAGAAATCTGGTTTTCCTCTGGAGTCCAGTGGAGAAAGGGGCTCCCTTAGTGTCCCAAAACCTCTGTTTTTATCTTGGTAAGAAATGTTGGGCTCTTCCCCCTGGCTGGAGCAACTTCCAATGGGATGCAGTAATTTTATCAGTCACACAGTGGGACTCAATGGCCATTAGCAGAAAATGACTCACTGGAGGAAGGATAGGTTGTGAAAAGATAGAGAACAATGCCCTGCTTGGTTTCAATGGATGGCCCATTAGCAGAATATCTGCTGTGGAGATAAGGATCACTGCCCCCACCCTCAACAGATGGTGATAGAACAGATACCTTTTATCACACTCTGTATTGTATCATGCGGCTTATAATCAGGTGCGGCTTATAATCGTGAAATTACTGTAAATGTTTATTTTCCTGGACTTTGTAGCTGTATGTTTGTGGTACATATTACACTAAATTCTTGATACTTGCCTGATGCCTCTAGATGTTATCATAAAACAAATAACCAAATGGTCAGATTTGGTGTCAGGAAAGGTTTCCTCTACTGAAGACAAATGGTCATGCAGGTTTTTATGTGGGGACTGGAGTTTTGTTCTTACCTTCCTTACTCTCCCTATTACACAAGACATCTGGATTCTTTCTGCAATTGCCAGCAGGAATCTGAACCTGATGGTTCTTCCTGTATTGTCTGTGCTTGTATCTTCTTAATTAATATGGAGAGACTTGAATAAATAAGAGCTCTTAACTGTAAACCTTGACTGTCATTTGGCTAATATTTGTAGTATTTGACTCAGAGCTCACTAAACTACGTGAAAGAATCTCTGCTGATTTAATGGGCTTTTAAAAATCAAACTTCTGCTCCTTTCTAACATAAGAACACTTAATTAATGCAGACCCCCAATTCTACTCATGAAGCTTAAATTCATCCATGTCAGATCACTGATAAGAGATGGGTTAAGGAGCAGTTTTAGCTCCTGTTGCTTCCACTGGAGGAGACAGGTTCACAGTCGACTGTGCTGCTTTCCTTCATGCTTTGTTCACTCATATTATCAAAAATTGCTTTTACTAATTATATCCCTGTTTGAAAAAATCCAGAGGAGGGATGAGGATAGCTCATATATTCAGAGACATGAATTATGAAGCATTCAGTGGTACCTTCAGTCTAAATCTTACTAAGAGAAATGCTGGGTATTCCTGCAGATTCTGAAACATAGAAATAGCCCTGGAGCTTGTGTTCTGTTTTTTCCTCTCGTTAGTATTCACAAAGCATTGCAGTAGGAGAAAGGAGCCCACATCTCTACTGGTCAAACACAAGAACAACTTCTCAGGAAGACTGGTAATGCAACCAAATGCCACGATCATGGAAGCCTTTGTGCAGCCATACTACATTATTCAATCAGAAGCAGAATAAATTTTTCAACAGGAAGCCTAAAAAAAGCCAAGAATTCTGCAGTTCTGATGGTAACTGTCAGACACCTTAGTAACTAGAAAGGGTGATGTTAATATTATATTTTTTTATTAATAGATTTTTCATTTAAAAGCTTGGAATACCAAAGCAACAATAATACAAAGGCTCGGGAGGATTAGAATTTTGTTTGCTACATCTGTCATCAGAAAGAAAGCCTGGGGGTCTTGAAAGCTATGATGTGTACTTGTGTTACAGTGTAACTCTTAGCTACTGTCTATATATAAGGAATTGATTAGAAAAGCCAGTTTTTGTTGTTTGTTTGTTTGTTGGTTTGGTTTTGGGGCTTTTTTTTCTGGGGGAAACCCTGTTCTTCCATTACCTAAGGAATAAAGTTTTTACTTTCAGCTGTCTTTTGATCAGATAGCTTATTAGAAAAATCTTGTTTGCTTGAAGTGAAATCTACACTGGGGCCCTGTTACAAAAGCATGTAAGAGGAAAACTTTGTGGTCAGCAGCTGGTGAAGCCTTTATTTCTGACAGTTACTGGAGATGTGCCCTGTGGGCTGGATGGGAGAACCAGGTCCCTAGTGAAGTGTTTTCTGAACTTCTGTCAGTCTATTCAGCGCTCCCTAGCTGTTCTTCATAATAACTTCAAGGCTTGATATACTTTTAGAAAATAGCATTTTGCATCTCCTGTGAATTGCCTATCTTTCCTGAAGCAGAATGAAATGTTCATACAGCAGTTCCTGCCATCAAAAGTATTTCCCTCTGGAATAGTAATGCAGAGCCTATCTGTAGCTATAGGTTACATGATAAGATATTGGAAACTTCTTTGCAAATAATTTTGCTAAAAATTAAGTCAACCTCTGACCTTCAGCAAGTTAACACAGGCTTAATAAGAAACTGTAATTAAAACAGTATTGTTGTCCTAACACTGATTCACAGTATCCCCTTGAGCAAATCAGTTTAGAGTGATCTCTCTTCTGAAACATAATTCTAAAAACAGCATTAGGCGGTTCCATATGCGCTATCAGATTTTCAGTTTTAAGTATTCTTACTTTATAATAAAGAAATAATTTTCCTTTTTTGTCTCAGTCTGAGCTTTTGAAGCCTTGTTGACTGCTTCCTTTGCACGTAACATCCCTTATTTGAACAGATCTGGTTAAAAAACACCAAACAATTTAAAAAAAAAAAAATCTGTTTCAGCAGTTTGTTTAATAGTCCCAGCTTTGCATATAATACTTTGCATCTCTGTCCCAGCTTTACCTATAGTGTTTCTCACTCCCATGAAAATTGTACTACCCTGCTGTCTTTGATTGATTTACAAAAGTGTAGCTGCTCTTTAACTGGCAAACTCCTGATTCTGCATTAGAAGGGATTCAGCCCTCCTCCATGCTATTTTTGCAATTGTCCACCTGAGAAATTCCTGTCTGCATCCCAGCAGCTGGAGTATGTAAGCAGCAATATAGCTGTAATGCCTGTTCAGAGGATGCAGCAATATGTTTCCCCTGTACCTGGGAAATAGCTGTTTAAATCCATGGCCACAAATGAGCAAAATTCTTGTCCTTGTCTTTCATGGGACCTTTCTCTGTCAGCAGCTGAAAGCAAATGCCTGGAATAAGGCAAGCATGAGATGGTATTTCTCTCATATAGCCCACCAGTGTATGGTTATTTGCAGCTCAGGACCAGCCATGGTATCTTTGTATCTAATAACACCCCAGGGATTTTCTGCTTAGGAATTTATTCAGGCATTTCTTGAAGCAAGAAGAGTTATAACTTTCACAATATCCTGCACATTGTGTGAAGAACTGCCATGTGACTTCAATTAATTTAATGTTACTCCTTCTTGTTTTGCTTTTAGTGAACAGAGTGAAAAGTCATTCCTTATACGTTTTCATCCCAGTTGTTTTGCCCTAAAAATCTTCACCAGTTCCCACCTGGTGTAGAAGTTTTTTCTGTAGTCATCTGTTTGCTTTGGCAGGAGGGGTGCCTGCTCCCCAAAACCCCTGGTCAGTGCCTCGTCACTGCTATGACCATTGGTACTTTTCATGTCTGGAGAAGCACAAGACATTCAAACCAATTTTTTTACACTTGAGCCTGAAAAACCAACAACCGCACTTTTCTTCGTGTTTTAAAACTACCTTTTGTGATGCCCAGAACTGTTTCTGAAAGCCTGGGCATGTCTTCATTGCTTCTGCTGTCATCTTGCTGTCACTGCATTACCATAAAAAAAAGTTTTGTTTGTTCCTTAACTTTTTTGGTTTTTTGTTCCTTCATTTTGTTGATTGTTAATTTTAGCAAAAACTGTCTGTTCATATGAAAGATTCCAGAGCTCACTGAATTGCTCTGGATGTTGTGTTTTTAATTCAAAAACCCCAACCTACAATAAAGCGTGAAAAACATGCTATGTTAATAGCATCTAATAACATGTAATGTTACCAGTAACATGACTCAACAAAATTAAGAGTTACTGAGCTGCCAGATTACATGTTCTAGACTAGAGCTCACTGAAATCATGAAAGCTAAAGTAGTTTAACCATTAATGATAACAATTTTGTATCTCTTTCATAGCTGGTGAGCACTAAACTAGGGTTAAAACATTATGATGATTTTTGTAGTTGAAATGTTGTTGGAAGTGTAGGAGAATTGAACCACATTGTTCATAGTAGTGAATGGTGGTCAGAATTTCAGGCAGGAAATTATGCAGTACACTTCAGGTAACCCTTAACAGGTTTATCAAACTGTATTTAGAAAAATGTTTCCTGTGAACAGCACACTGAGAGGGGCGGGGCACCAGGAAGAATGCTTAATTTAACAGCACTTTGTGAAAATCTCAGAAGGACCCTTAACTGTTAATTTGGTCTCTGGGGAACCTTATTACTCAGAATAATTATCTACATATATTTTTAGTGAAAAAAAACAATATTTATACGGCAGCTATTAAGACTAAAGTCTTTGGACTAAACCTGGCATAGATTTAACCTTAGTATTAATTTGCTGGCAATTTGATGTCCATGTGATAGAATGGGTAAAAACAATCCTTGTTTTTTTCTCTTTCTGTTTTTTGGGGTGGAGTTTGTGTTGGGTTTTGGGGTGTTTTTGTAAGAAAAAGCTTTTGCTGTATAAAAACAGACTAGCATTTTGCAAAGCTGGTGTCATGGTTACAAAGCAAATTCATTGATAATAACTCTCCAGTGTTGTGGTATGGTTTTAGTGCCAAAGAGCAATGGGTTTGTGGCTATCCAAGAGCTGAGGATGTCCCAACTGCCATGTGGTGAGTGTCGGTGGGATATCTTATAGGACAGCAGGGTCACGTGTTGTGGTCAGAGCTGGAGCAGCCCTGCAGACTTGCTCCACTGAGCAGAATAGCTGTGAATATGGTACTACTCCCTGCTAAGGAGAGGAGGCTTTGAAAGGGGGAAGCTTGCCAAAACATGTTACCATAAACACAATCTCAATTTTCTTTTTCTGTCACACCAAGTAGAAAATATTGCTAGTGGGGCCTGTGTACTTACTTCTGTGCTTGAATCACAAAGGTTGGTTATCTGCTCTAGCCTAGGGTTTCAGGGCTTCCTCAACTTTACACTTTAAGTCATGAGCTTTTAATCCTGAATGTCCAGAAACTTTGATTCTCAGCGGTGGCAGTTTGTTGCTACCCTACTGGACATGCACAGCAGCTGAAATGTCACCTCTATAATACAGCTGTTTCAAGGGCAAGCTCTGATCCCTAGTCTCTTAAACAATATCAAAGAATTCTAAACTTCAAGAAGTTGGTAAAATTAGAGCAGTGAAGATGTGGATGACTTACAAAAGCTGAAGTCTGCCTGCAGAAGTGTTAAACCAGCAGATTGACAAGAAGCTTCTCACTAATGAATTAGAGCAACTCCATTTAACCTATGTTTTGGGAAAGCATATAATGTAGAGACAGTAGTTTGCCCTATAAGTGGAGAAATTACCTCTGGTTTTGTGTGATTTCATGAATATCTGACCACTGGGTGATGAACTCAGTAGCTGCTGCCAGACCAGGCAGTTCATATAGAAAAGGAAAGCATTTTATTTTTCTGACGTGGATTTTGGGAAATCACCATGCATAGGAAACAGATGCCAGTCCAGTGAGATATGAAAAGCCACCATAAAAGCCTGCAGGAATGAGCTTGAGTCTTTTATGTGCTCAGCTATCAGTTTGAAGTTGTTGCATTAATGCTTTTCTTTTAGAAGAATAAAGAGGTGGGGGCTGTTGGTTGGTTGGGTTTTTTTTCCCCTCAACATATTGCAGCTTTTAACATTCTTTAAAAATTACATTTCTATTTTAAAATTAAATTCCATTCTCAGAGTAGGAATGGTGAGAAACTTATTTGATAAGCCTCTGAATAAGGAGGATTCAATAAAATGAATATGAAAATGAGATCATGCTCCTTGCTGATGTCATACCTCAGTAGTACATCCTGAATATTAAAACAAAACACTGCAATTATTGTTTCATCAGGTACTTAGACTTTCTTTTAATGAAAACTGAACTAGAGATGAATAATCAGAATTGATTCTAATTTAATTTTATTATAATATGCATGGCCTTCTGTTTTGCATCTGCTGTCAGTTTTGTGGATTTTATTAGAATAGATATGTCAAGTCAGATACTAAGATCTATTTTTGATTATATAAAAAGATTAAATGTTAGATGCTTGTAGTAGAATGTGATGTTGGAGCAGGAAGTATCTAACTGTTAAAACAGTATCTCATGAATATTTTTAAACAGAACCTGCTTTTTTGGCATAGTTGCTATACTTCTGATGGGAAGTTACACTGAGACTTTATATAAATATAATTGTGAACACTTGAATATAACTGTGAATCATGAAAGTGAGTATCAGGAACAATAACTGGAACATTGTGTATCTGGATGTATCTTTTACAATGGCAGAGTTACAAGAGCAGACCGTGTTAGGTTTTTTTCTTTAATGGAATTATTTTGCATTTCCTTTTCTCTCAATATTTTAATTTTGTGAGTTGATTCTGCTTTTCTTGGAGGACAGAGGTCTCTGCAGCAGCTGCTGCTGTCAGTATCTGCTGCCATGCCTAATGGCATGGCTATAATTCTCCTGTTAGTATGATACTGGGACTATTCAATTAATACTCAAATCTGTGGTCTTGTGACTGTACTTTTGCGGTAACCAGAGCTGCATGCTGATACCTTATCACTTTCATTTGTCACAGAATAAAAACCCAAACAGGAATGGGCTGTTTGTTAAATAGCACGTAAAAGCACATGTAGGGATACAGACAGTTACCACTTTAAGACAGGTTTTTGCAACAGGGAGAGAGGAAGTGGAGGCAGGAAAGGACAGAGCTGAGGGAGTGAAAAGCTGTGGCAGACCGAGGCTGAAGACACAGAGACAAGTGATGGAAAGCATCCTGCGCTCCTGTGCTTGAGGCTCGCACTCGTGCGCTACCAGAAAAGGGTCTCACCCCCTCTAGTGGCATGCAGTCCTCTTTGGTGGTGAGGATACCACAAACTCCAGTGAGCACATACAGCTAGAGCAGGGGCTCCCAAAGATAAGGGGTGACTCTCCTATAACTCCATGTTTCTGCTATTTTTGTACGCTGTTAGTACGGCAGCACGTTTTGTAAGCGTTCATTAAGCATAAATGGAGTTAGCCATCCTTATGGTGCTTGTGCACTTTGGGATAGACATCACTCCGTCCGAGCGCAGCCCGGCTGTAGGCTGGGCAGGCTGCCCGTGTCCGCAGCTCTCCGGGTGCAGCCGGCTCTTTATTAACCCTTGCGGGGTGGGAGCGCTGGGCGCTGTCCCCGCTGCCAGCCCAGCCCGCCCGCAGTGCCATCAAGTGGATGCCGGGCACTACAGCGCCTCGAGCTCCTTATCCCTTCTTACTGCCCCCAAATCCTACTGAACCCAGCTTCACTTACCCGCACTTCTGAGTCTATCACCCACCTAGGAGAGGTTTCTCGCGTCTGCCCTAAATACTGAACAAATAATGTTTGCTATTTCTTTGTCCCGGCTTTGTTGTGTAGCCTCAGACCTTATTTGCCTTCCACTTTCAGCGTTCTTCTGAGACTGACAAGATGAAGAGACTTTAAGTGTGCTTCAGGTATCATCACCCAAAAATAGTCTTATGGCTACCTGATCCAAGAAATGGCTTGCACTCAATAGCTGTCTCCCTGCTTGTCCATAAAGTTATCTAGCATCTCTGCATGTATTGGTGCTTCAGCCTAGCAGTATCATCAATTATTAAAAATTGAACATTTCCTTTTATTACATGCTGGAAGTGGCTGAACATTTTCTGACAGAATATTTTTTCAGTGACTTACAGCTTTATCACATTTTAGATGTTTGAGGTGAATGTTTGGGTATTTTTCCTCAAGAAGAAACTCCTTTGAATATTGCCTTTTTTGTTTTAGTGTATTCAGAATATTTCTTTTTTTCTCAGGCTGTTTTTGAAAATATTTTCATTGTCAAGCTATTGGACATGAAAGTTCTGGAAAAGAATTCTTGGCTGTGAGCTGGGATATACACAGCTTGGGTACTGTGAAAAGCCCAACACTGTTCATGTGGTTTTAAAAAGCATTTTTTTCTTTTAATTACATCTTCAGAACTTTTTCATTCTGCTTGCTACTTTATGGCTCATTCTACATCTCTCTCGTTTTTCTCCTCCTACTTCAACCAGCTGCATCACCATTCTTGCAACAAGCAATGTTGTCTTCCTTCAGCATATTCCCTTTTATCCTGTTGCCATGCTTTTGCTAGCATCTCTCTTTCTCCTTACGCCTTGTGCAGATGGTAGTATTTGTGACAGAGGTAAGAGTCTCAATAGATTTGCTATTTGATAGAATTCATGTGTCACTTCTCATTCAAACGCTGAACAAGTGTTTGGTGGTGACAAAAAGTCTTTTGGCTTTATAACAACTTCTGCATGTTCAAAATGCTACACAGTAAAGAAATTCTTCCTCATATTCACATGGAACTTCCTGTGGATCAGTTTTCTGCCCCCTGCATTTTGTCCTGTTGCTGGCACCACTCAACTCTCTCAGACTTTTCTTGTAAAAGAGGTGCTCCAGTCTTCTAATCAGTGAACCCCTCCACTGGACCTGCTCCAGGATTTCCATGCCTCTCTTTACTGAGGTGCCCAGAACTGGACACTGTAAAAGAGTGTTCTTCATTTCACATTGCTCAATGGAATAGAAAGTGCATTAATAATGTGCATGTGATCATTTCAAGTGTTGGGCTAAACCTTAAAGTCAGCAGCTTTAATCACTGGGCTCTTCATGTGTTGATAGCCACGTGAAGCAATTAGGCTCCCTTATGGAATATAAGGCTCAAGTCAGCAGATGTCCCCAAACTGATGTGCACTTGTCACAGCAGAAAACAGAGAAAGTTACGTGGTATGTGCCTGTATAAGCAGAAATAAGAGAGGTTTGTGGGCATATACAAGGGAGAAGTAGCAGGGCAGAGAAAGATAAGTTTTTGTCTGAAGGCTAACTCAGAGGGTTAGCACTTAGAGCAAATATGTGCTCGTGATTATTTTCTTCTTGGTTCAACCTGCTGAGACTTAATACACTTATTATATAAAATAACATTGCTTCAAAGCAATATCTACTGCTTTAGTCTAGTAATGATACCAGTTTGTAGTCACAACTGTGCTAAATGGACCTGAAGAGTGTGTGTAAGTGACCTAAATCAGTGTGTAAAATTCAGTACTTCTATCAAAATATAGATATTAAATCTGTATCTGTTTAATTGTCTCATGATCAAAAATATCTCCTCAATGAAACAAGTCCAATCTCAACTCACGTATTTGAAGCTTCCCCATGCATTTCTACAAATTGCAGAAGTTTTGGTGGTAGCCATTCATGACCTGACTCCTGCCTTCAGAAATCCAAAGAGTATAAAATGACCTTTGACATTTCTTTTGCACTTACAGGAACATGGAAAGTACCAGTTTGCTACTGATTTTGTTAGTTTATAAATTCAAGTGCAACTTAGGTGGGGGTTTTTTGTGAAGAATGTAAATGGGTGCTGAACATATCAGCAGGAAATTAATTTTTATATTCAAAATGAAGCTTTGTGGGTATTTGTGTATTTATTGCAATCAGTCTGGTAGCTCTGGTGGTAATGAGCCTGTTTAGTTATGGTAGGAACTGTAACATTTGTCATCACGTAAACCACATGTCTGCAGGATGACTCTGGAAGTCCTGATTTTCAGCATGCTTGGCCACATAACTGGACTGGACACTGGCACATTTTGACACAGAAATTCATGGTTTCTGTTTCCTTTGACTTTATGGCACTTCATTTCCCAGCTGTTAGCATCTGAACATAGTATAACTTTACAGAGGTATCTCCTCCCAATGAGACCTAAGAGCAGTGTAACTGCTACTCTTAGTTCCTAAAAAAGGGAAATATTGATGTGCTTTCTCAGCTGCAGGACAAGGAGAAGGTCTGGTATCTCTGAAGTGGAAGTCTGCAACCCACATTGGTAGCTAACACAGAAAACAAGCATTGCCTGTCCAGTGCCTTGGCTGTCCCTCACTACAGAGAAACTGAGGGAGAAAGGAAAGACTGCTTTGGGAACAGGGAAAAATTAATTGTTGTTACAAACAGATTTATTAATCAAGAACTTAAAATTACATAGTAGTACATGGGAGCAGGAGAAAAATCTGGTTTTCAGTGAAGATTTCTTAGGAAATGAAAACATGTTCTTTGTACTTTTATGGTGATTTGATGGTGCCTGGAAATCTTCTACTGATGTTCGTTTAGAATGGCTTGCAGTAACCCTCCAGGTCACTGGCAGAGCTGAGAAAGAAACCACAACATTCTTGACTGTTTATTTCTGTGTGACCTGGCTACTGGATCTAATCTTCTCTTCCATTTAAAAGAGACAAAACAATTGTATGCTGATTATATTCTGAGGGAAATGGTGACTTTGGAGGCAACATAACCCTAGCTATCATGAGGAAAAGTGAATTGTTGAATTTGATTAAAGGAAATTAAGAACTCAGTGTATTGTTGAGTAGATAGCAGAGTATTTGGAGATAAGTAAAGCTACTCTACCCAGTTGTTCAAGAAGAGTCCCTTAGAGCAACGAGGGATTGTGACCTGCCGGGTTTGTCTGGGGAGAGGGTATAAAGGCACTCCAGGCTTTTAGGCAGGATTTGTTAGCAGTTCCTGCAGCAGGCCAGCAGGAATGTGCCCTTTAGTGCTTGTGGGGCCCTGTGTGCTGTTCTGCACAAGTGGCACTGCTCAGCTGCCAGCGAGATCATGTGACACTGCTGCCGGTGCAGAGACTGCCCGCCAGCCACATGCATGAAAGCAAATAAAATCAGAAATACTCCTGTGCTCTGGAGCCTCCTTTCCCCATCAGTATGGATTTGGTTTTTGGCTTTCCATGAATCTGCACAGAGGTGAAAATGGATAGATGGGGAAGGAAGAAGCAGCAATGCCACAAAAGCCTAGTTCTTAGACCAGGAGCTGTGAGAAACAGGACATTGAAAAAGTGTATGTAGGGTTTTTTTTGGTTTTTTGTTGGCTTTTGGATATTTTTCCCAGTTGTTTGGGTTTTTTTTTTTTCTGAGGGGTTTTTAAATCTTGCTTTTTTCCCCCCCAGCATATAAAATTAGATTTACAGTTACAATTTAAAATGATCTGTTTTCAGAATCGATAGTCTTTGCAGCAAGCTCTTTATTTATAAAATGCCTTAGGCAATCTATATAAGGATATGGAGCTCTTTGATTCTTTGGATTTGATAGTACTGCACCATCTATTGGTCTTTTTCAGTGAAATCAATTTATGCTTTGCGTTCAGTTCCTAAAAACACCATAAAATTCACTGTGACACAGGTACTGGTAAAAATTCTGTCACAAAAAAGCAGCAAGAACAAATCCCACTTACAAGACTGTGCAGTATTTCAGGACAATTGACAGGCCGACCTGCAGAATTCACCAATTCTTGGGCCACTCTAGTTCCATGAGTAAAGAAAATACTTTCCTTATGGAAGTAGTGAATTTCTTACTATTAAAAAAATAATACCTAATGAATTATAGATATATTTTATTTTGAGAACTATTAGATAAATTAGTTGCTTCATAAGCAGAGATGAAGTTGAAAATAATTTTGAGAAGAGAATAAACTGAAAAAGAAGACAGAAAAGATAGAAAAATGAGTGGGTGTAAGAACTGCAACAAGACAGAATGCATATCAAACAATACTCTAAGAATGATAGTTTGTTAAGCAGATAAGAAATATTGGGAGTTAGGAAAATATTAAAATTCATGGAAAGGGAAAAATGCAGAAGGAGAGCAAATATGGACAAATGTGCAGTGAACTGAATTTGAATTTTTTTTGTTGCACTTCTACTCAGCTGTAAGAAGCAAGGGTGCATGACCCAGGGCACTTCCCTGATCAGACAGCCTTGCCTTGGTGAGTATTCACTGCTTGATTAATTTCAACTTGTGCAGTACAAAATTATGGAGACAAAAAAAGAGCAAACCTACTCAAACCTGAATCAAATCAAAGAACACTGTTCTATTCTTGCACTTTTTAGTAAATTATCTATGAGCAGAGTATAGCCTGTATGATAACAGGAAATAGTTTTCCTGTTATTTCTGTACCTTAAAGACTAGGTATTCTTACTCAGTTTGTCAAGTATTTTAACCTCTGGTACTACAGAATCAAGGTAGATTAACTCTGATACTACTCTGATACTACTTAAGGGCTAATTAACTAGTTAAGTGGAAACAAAGCCTTACTTTGCTGAGTGATCTGTGCAAGTTTAAAATCATTTGGCCCTTATTGAACTGCTAATAACATAGGCAGAAGCAAACCCTTTACATCAGTAAATCTGCACCAAGAAAGACAGCAGCATATTGATTTCTGAACACAGCTCAGCCACCTGAAATCAAATGTTCTCTAGTGTGCAGTTCAACAGCCATATTAATATTAATACTTCAGAGTTTTTCTTCTGAGGTACACAGTGAGAAGTGTACATAAGTATGCCCATGGAAGAACCTTGTGTTGCTGGAATAAAAATGCATGTCTGTAAGTAACAGACTTGCTTATATGCCTGATTTTCTGTATAACGGCTTACTTTATTTTATTTTCTTTCCCCCATTTAAACAGTTTCTTTTAGATACACAATCACTTCAAGATTCAAAACATTACATGATTTTCAGAATTATGGGGCAGGATGCTGTGTGCTTACTAGGCATGAGATTAGTATCTTTGAAAATTTACACTGCAGCAGATGACTGTTCTATCTCTCTGGGGATGCAACCCATTGTATGTTTCATAATACTCTTCTCACTGAGAGGTCATTTAGGCAGTTGTTCTGAACTGCTTTTCTGCGCTCTTCACCAAGTTGCCTCAAAGAAAGAAAGGAATACAAACGGCCTCATGTGAAGCTATAGGAAAAACAGTTCATGGCACTTGCAGATGTAGGAGACAGAGATATGTAATTGGTACCAAATGCTGATGCTTCTACAATCATAGCTAGCAAAAGCTTGACCACTGTGGAAGAGTGTCTGAAGGTAGAGAATGTAATGTGAAAATTTAAGTACTTTTCTGGACCAGTGAGTGAAACATTGCAGACAAGACTATAATCATAAGCTTGGGGCAAGCATATTTTTGCTAGAATAAAATAGTTTGCTTTGTTTGGGATTTTTTTCCTAAAGTCTGCAATATGTATAAAACACTTCAAGTATAAAACACTGCTATAAGAAATAATTGCAGTAGCTGCTGTGAGAGAAGATAGGATGGGGTTTTTCTCTGTGTGTGGGACCTTGGAATCCTGTGCTTATCTTGCAGCCCTGTGAAAAGTAGCACGTTACCACATCAAATCCATACAAAACTGCAAGATAAAAATGCAATGTGGGTTTTATCAGGGAGAAGCTGTATCCAGTTTTCATGGCTCCTCAAAGGCGGGCGAACTCAGTGTCCCCAAATTGTCTGTGCTGCACAGACAAGCACTTTAGGTAAATAATGACTGGTATAGTTAGACCGCCAGAATTCGGCAGTGCCGTTCCAGTTTATAAATAACTTTGTCTAGAAATCAGATAGCAGCATGTGCAGGTGTGAGTCATTAGTGCAGGAGACACAATGATGTGTGGAAAAAGCATGGCTCACATCCAAACCAGCCCACACACTTTCATCAGCCCCTTGAAGTCTGCAGCACAGAAAATAAATTTTTCACATCAGGATGCTGAAGCCCACCCAGACTTAAAACTCAAAGGTGCAGTAATATGGAATACAGTGCTTCTCCCAGTACCTTGTTGATCAGTCATGCTCAAAAGGCAGTTTTTTAAGTCATTAATTTACTGAGTTAATTACCACAATTTTGATTAACATGCACAAATGTGTGTCTCAGCTGCTTTCTGTAAATCATTGTTTTAGAACATGTAAGTTCTAAGGAATTAAGAAAGTATCCAAATTATTATTTGATTTTCTTTTTAAAATTTCATAAGTTGAAACTGGAAACAATTAATGATGTTGACCTCCTTGGTTGCAGGGCTAATGGATGGTGTAATGAAGATATCAACTAATATCAAAATAATTTTTAGGGTAAGGTGCTGGTTTCAGAGAGAATTCAAAGGAAAGAAAAAATGAGCTTTTAGTTCAAGAACATGCCTGATTTAGTTTTTAACTGGTTTGGCAAATTTTATCCTTTCAAGGCTTAACTTAAGCGGAAAGGGGATACCCTGAGTGCTGATGCCAAGTGAGGGTCCTCAGCAAAACAACTGAATTTTCAAACAGAATTCAAGTTATTTTTATAACTAAAGTTTAAAGACAGAAGTAAGTGAATCCTTTTTTATATGAAAGCACATTTCTGTCCTAAAACTGGTAAGTTTTCAATACACCAGATTGAATAGTTGTTTATCTTCATAAGTTGCACATTTTACTATTTGTTGGACAATCTTTTTTGCCATATGTCTTCTTTTTCCTATTTTTGCAGTGAAGTAAAGAGAGAAAACTGAAGCACAAGTTTGGATCACTTTTTCTAAAATATTGAGGTTAGGTCTTACCAAAAGGCACCATATATTTTTTTGCATACTGTCAATGAAATTACAGTTAGGATTCAAAATTCTGTGCAGAGATTAGAATCTCCTTTCATTTTTCTGTTGGCACATTCTTGTGCATGGACTAAACAGTGAAATGTGGTGTTTGGACATCCTGGTAGACATAGAATATAATTACAGAAAAAGCAGGGAATATCAAACCATTCAGGCTGTATTAAAAATTACCTGGTTCCACAGAAATTCTGTTAGTATTTATGCTCAGTTTCTTCTGACTGACATCTGCCAGGAAATTAAAAAAATTTAATGTCAGCCTGCCTTCAGTGAAATTAGTGCAGCCAGAGCTGATTAAAAATGGCCTGAGGAATCAACCACCTTTCCACATTTTTAAAGACAAAATTCTGTAAATTGCAGCCATGTAAACCCAAATAAAGTTGACAGAGGTATAACTGCAGGCTCACAGTAATGTAAATCTGAGCGCTATTTGGCTCAGCTACTTTTATGCTATTGTTTCTTGAAATTGTGTTCACAATAAAGGAGAGGTAATATATAATTGCTCAACATACTTTTCTATAAATAGTTTTATTAAGAGAGCAGTTCAGGAATTTTTCTTTACTTTGTGACAGTCTTTCAAAATCTCATTTCATTTGAAACAAATAAAAATTAGCCTTCTTCTTTCTTGTGGTTTTAGAAATTATTCTATTGTCTTGGAATCAGGTTACTTTTCATTTGTCACCAATTCAGTAGTTGCCAACCTCAAACCACTAAGAATAGCTAAGTTTCCTTCCAGCAAATTTTCTATCTCTTTACATAATAACAGTTCTAAAGACACTATTACTATACAGTGCTTTCTTTATTCCTCAGACATGAACTCAACATGAGGGTTTGAGCTTAAAGGCAAAGGTTTGTAGGGTTTATTTCCCTACTTCCTCATGTGAAACATTATCACACTGTAATGGGTACAAATTACAATATGTTAGAAGTGCTTTTAATCAGGTCTGGAAATGCTATAATCGATACCAATTCAGATTACCTAATTTGTATAATCAGATTCAAATAACAGCATGTGTCAAGTGTGTCCAGTTGTATAATCAATTCTGCTAGAATAAGTTTCTGTGCTTTTGCAGAAAACTTGCATTCCTAAGAAAAAATTTATGAGTAAAAATGATACATTCAAAATACACTGCATTCCTTATCATTATTTTTCATCTTAAAAAGTGGAAAAAACAGTAAGAGCGACTCTCTGTAGAAATGTAGGAAGAGTAGGCAAGTGTCACCAGCATGAAGTGCCATGACATTCAGTACAATATTAGTCATTAAATAGACATAAATTCAAAATAGGCAAATGTAGAAGACCACTGGCAAATCTCCCAATGTTTAGGAGAAACTCAACAAAATAATGTAAGGATATATGCAAAAAGTACGATGTGATTATATTGTGTTGTGGTGCTGCTTCTATGTACTATGGAAGAAAGGGTCAAGGTACAGATACATTTTAGTTGGAAGAGAGATATAAAATGTTGTGATGAAAGGAAGGGTCACTTATGTTATTTGTTGTCCTTTGTGGAATATTTCCACTCAGATTTTTTCTGTTTGAGGGTAAAGTTTTTGTTGCCTAAGAAACACTAGAGATGCTTTGTTTGTCAAGCAGTAACGTAAGGGAATACAGTTGGTGTCTTGACTCCCTGGCTTGCTTTTAAGCTGTCACCAAATTATGCATCTCACTTAAGAAAAATTGCTTCACATTTTTTTTCTAGTGGAACAGAACCAACCTTTTCCATTCTCCTGGAACTGATGCTGCAAACAGTGAGAAGTTGGGTGAGCTAAACTTTTTCACATCAGGCACAAAGTAACCTGGTTGGTTAATGTGCTAGATTCAGGCTTTTGTGTTCCAGTTGGAGCTTCAGTTGGAACGATTTTGCTGACGTTGGCCACTTCAGTCAGGCAAATATGCCCACCTTGCTGAAAGAGGAGCTCGGCATGGCAAAGGATCAGGTGTCTGCAGTAACTTCTGCCAGAAACATTCTCTCTTAAACAAGGTCCAATATGAAAAAAAGGCTACTGTTCAAGTAATTTCTGCTTCAAAAATCACAAAACACATCTTGAAATACGTCAGAGAAGAACCTGAATAAAAACTTACTAATATCACTGGGATCTCAGTGCAGACTGTTATATATAAATCAGCTAATTTTTTTCTTTGTTAAACTGCACACAGCATTCATACAACAGCAGGATTAAGTTTCACTCATGACCCTACACAACAAGTCCAGTTGTGGGCTTCCCAGTACAAGTATGTCCATGAATGTACTGGATAGAGCCCAATAAAGGTACAGAAAGAGGATTAAGGAACTGAAGCATCTCTCCTATGAGGAAAGGCTTAAGGAGCTGGGACTGTTTAGCAAACAAGAGCTGACTGTTTAGCTCACGGGGAGGGTCTCATCACTGTGTATAAATAGGGGATGGTAGGATACAAAGATGGGATAGCCAAGACTTTTTTCAGCGCCAAGTGGCAGGACAAGAGGCAATGAACATATGCTTAAACACTGAAAACTCTGTCTGAAAGTCAAGATACACATTTTTCTTGTGAGACAGACAAGTTGCTCAGAGAGGCTGTGAAATCATCATCCTTGGAGATGTTCAAAAGCTGTCTAGACAAGGCAAAAAGCTTTAGGTGGTCCTGCTTGAGCACAGAGTGTCAGACCAAGTGACCTCCAAAGGCCCCAGCCAGTCTTAGCCAGTTTGTGGTTCTGGTCCTGTATCTGCACTGTGGCTCTAAAGCGATGATTTTAATTTATACAAAAAGTGAAAGAAGGCATCTTCATTCAGTTATGGATAAACCAAGAATTAGAAGAAGTAGTTTTCAGTTTGTGTAATCTAATACTTGTGGTCTGCAGCAGGAAGTAAGTAAATAAATATATTTGCCATCATGAACAAGAATTGGGAGTTGGTAATTGAGTTGTAAGTAGAACTGTGACTTGAAGATTATATTCTCATTGTATGGATGCATATGGAATTTATCTCTTGGTTTCAGTGCCATTCAATTAGCATGGTCAATCATCATATACATTGTCTGCGAGGTGACAGATGAGTGCAACTTGAACTGGTAAGATCAAAGTCTGCAATTGTGTTGTAGGAAAGACAGCTTTGAGGTGATACTTATTAATTCTCCTATGCCAATTTAAAGGTCTGATCTGCAATTCCTATTTTTAGCACTGGTAGTATCAGTCTTCACAGCTCTCACTTTGCCAATGTGAAGATCTTCCCATCTCATGCAGTGACATTTACAAAGCTGGCTCCACTGATTCAAGCATAGTGGAAACCAGGAGTCTTTCCAAAATTTTGACAAAATCTTTCTTTGTGACCTTTTTCCTCCCTTCAGAAATCAGTTAATTTTTCTTTGGCTCAGTTTTGCTGTCTCTAGATAAAAATTACTACCTGACATTGCTGCTGTAAAACTTTGTTCATGGTCTGCCAAAGTGCTTTGAGACACTGAGGTTTAGGCACTGCAGAACTGCCTGCCTTACGTAACAACTGCAGGCTCCTGTGCTTGGGGGCTGGCCCCGAGTGACTCCTCTTCAAACAAGGCAGAGCACAGCAGCCAGGCAGTAACAGCCCCTCGTAGTCCCTCTAGAAAGCATTACAAAGGAGAAATGTCCTCTGTGAATTATCTCTGCTTGATTTTTTTTTAAAGGTAATGGTACAATCTAGATGTTTCAAATATAACTGATGTTCATCCTTAGATGGAGAGGAACTTTATTTGTGGGTAGGAGTTGTGGTTCTGAGGATTCATGGCCTTTTGTCGTGCTTCTTATCCCTGTTATTTCAGATGAACTAATAAAAGCTGCTTAGCATTTCCCCGTAAGACTTTGCTACAAAGCCCTGCTGATGCCCAGTGGTGGAAATTCTAGAGTTGATAAAGAAACATCATTTATAACTGTTGGGTTGATTTAATGGCCTTCTACCTGCAGGTGGTCCCACATACATAGCCCATACCTCCACCATCCAGATCTGAGAGTCCTCAGCAGCCCTTGAGGAGACAGGAGGAGTCTCCATGGCTGTCAGTATATTTATGACACAGAAACGTGCCGGTTCACTGCTTTAATCACACTGCTGTAGTTTTGCAGCCCTCCTTTGGGCTGCCTGCAAGCTGAGTTTTCCTTGCTTTATAGCTCAATGTGCATTTGCTGAAGCCCTGGGGCTAAGTACTGATGCCAGGCACTGGTCTTACAGGTGCTTACCCTGGCATGGAGATGCTCCTTATCTGCTACCTCTGCTCTTTTTCAGTTCATACACTTCTGATTTTAATAGAAACACTGGTATGCCTCGTGAAACTTTTTTTTCTCCTCTTGTCCTCATTTTCCCTTCTGGAAATCCTGGCTTAATATCACATGTTGAATAACTGAATAGCAGTTTGACGTGTTTGCTGGGACGGGGCTTATTAGCGGGCATCACTGATTCAAGTTTGTGTAAAATATAGTGACATTTCCAGTGAAAATAGCTGGATTTTGCATGTAGGAGATCAAATGATTGGATCCTAGAATAGCAGCCATTTTACATATATTTATTTTTGGCTTTCTAGTCTTTAGCAGAAATGTTTTCATATTTCAGATTCATTTGGAGCAACACCATTTAAAATGAGGTGTTGTAAGGAAATTTACAGTACATTCATTCTCCTTTTCATTTTATACCAACTGTTAAATTTAATGCAATATTAAAATGTTTATGTCTTACGAAATATTGTTAAAAATTGGTTTAATAGCAACTGCCTATGTTTTTGGTTTTTTGACAGTATAATTCAGCATGGCTTGTTCATATTTTTTTGAGGTTCCCACCCATGTAGTGAGGGGAATAATGGATAATATCTAGCTGTGAAGTGACTGGGTCAAGAAATGTTCAAATTCCTGCCAGAAAAAATCAGATTAGTAGATGTGTTCTGACTATATAAACAGTTTTACAGGTGTATTATCGTAAATCAAGTTCAGTGTGCTGACTTGTTTTCCCAGTTTAAAGACCTTGGGTGCATAGCAGAAAAGAGAGAAGATGAGATTGTGTGGAACAACTAGAGGGCAGTGATGGGGCCAGCAGAAAAGTCAGAGTTGAGCACATTTGGCTGCACTGCCACCCTTTCCTGCCCCTTGGTCCTGTATGCAACAGCCTCCCAATGCCATGGCTTGTGAGAACAGTGACCTACATAGGAGTCAGGTTTCAAAACTGTAATAAGTCTGCTTCTACCAGAGACATGTTTTGTAATCTGTCTGGTGACGCAGTTATCTAGCTTGAATTTGTGCCAGTAATTCTATGAGGCAGGCAAGTACAGAGCCAGTGCTGAAGGACTGCTCCCGTGGTCCTTTTCAGGCTGTTTACAGACACCAAAAGCTTCCAGAGTTAGACAGTGAGCTTTACAGGGCAGAGATGCTGCTGGATGTCTGCAAGCATTAGTGCGTTTTTATGGTACTGTGCATTAGTAACCACATGCAAATACAAAGTTAAAAAAGAAAGAAAAAAAAAGGCAGAAGTTCAGCCCAGGAGCCTCTGCAGGTTCAGTGATACAAGCCAGAGCTATGTGCCCTATCTGGGTGCCTCCAGTTCATGGAGTGTTTCTACCAACCAATTGTCCTTTCCATGCTTGGGGTGGAAAAATAATTTTGGTAAATACGTCTTAGAATTGAGAACTTAGATGACAATTAGATTTTATCAGATGTGTAGCTTGCCAGACCCTGCACAGCTGGCGGGAGGGAATGGATTTTGGATGAGCACTTCTGTTTAACCATTTTGCAATTGGATTTGGTTTATTGCATTCAGAATTCAGTAGAATATTTAATTCTCTGAACCTATTTTGAACACATTAGGACATGTTTTAAAGGGCAGCTGGCTTCCCTGATTTGGTTTCAAGTATGTCCACAAAACATTTATCACTTTAAACTACAGCAAAAACATTTCCTTTGAAAGGACTTCTTTTCTCTTTCTAGGAAGGCTGTACTAGCTCCTTTTCCCACAGGCTCACCAAGCAAGCTGTGTAAAGAGAAGTGGCTCCTGTGGCCGCTAAAGAAAACAACTGAACCAGACAGGCATTTGCTGAGAGCTCAACCTGGAGTTTGTGCCAGAGTGAGTACACAAGCATTACTGAGAAGCTTCTTTCTTCTGTCAGACATCAGAATTGTTTTCTTTTCTGACCACAGGCAGGGGGTGCTTGGAGTGTGCCAGAAGACGAGTGTTAGACTATCTGGGATAGCTCTGGCAGCGTGTGCTCTCGGAGCAGGCTCCAAGAGGGCGAAGCTGTATGCGGGGGAAGCAG
Organism: Catharus ustulatus; assembly: GCF_009819885.2. Lineage (NCBI taxonomy): Eukaryota > Metazoa > Chordata > Aves > Passeriformes > Turdidae > Catharus > Catharus ustulatus. The sequence goes on from NC_046227.1 coordinate 15,841,734, forward strand.
GGTAAATGTCACTGCCTCTGCTGAAGCTGAAGTCAGGGCTGCTTTCCAGCCAGCAAGCGTGAAGCTCACATTTTACCTCTGCAGAGTGCTGCCATTGCAGCACTGGCTGTTTTTCATCATTAGCTAATAACTTTCTGCATTGCAGGTCTCCATGCATGCAACTTTTTTGCTTTTATACATTCCTCTCTTAAGAGAAAATTTCAGAACTTACTTCCTGTGAGGCACACAATTCTAGAAAATAGCCTTCTTTTGAAGCTGGAACCAGCAGGGGTTTTTCTTGTGCAGCAAGGGAAGAGTTAGCAGATTCCATAAGGACCTTCATCCCCAGGTTGTGCAGTGAAGGAAAGGGGGTATCTCCTGACACACATTGTCAGAAAGAGCTTGGCCAGAGGTCTCCTTCCTGTTTCTGATGATAAAAAGATTTGTATCATGTGTGAAGTTATTGTGAAATCCAAACCCAGATGATGAGAAGAAATCCTCATTTTTAGATGTTCAGAGGAACACTAAGAAGCATTTTATTAACTTATGTGTTCTATGTCTCACCATCTACGAAAAGCTAGATGAAAGGAAAATGAGTGTCACATCTCAAGACATTGTGCTGCTGCAGTGTAGGTGTCCAGATGCTGATGTGCCCAGACAACTGTGCAACCAGGTGTGGAACTTTTGGCCTGTAAAATTGTGATTATGAAGAGGAAGCATATGGAAGACTGCCCTTTAAAATTCTGAGGGAGCAGTGGTGTGTTTCTGAACTGATGCCATAAAATGAAAGCATCCACCTAACAAGCACAGTTTGTAGCTCACTTGTCCTAGTAGTTAATACTGCAGAAACTGGAAATGCTTTATACTTCCAAATATCCAAATATCAAGCTCCTGCTTCAGTCATTGTGGATTTGAAAGTCTGACTTTGGGGATACAAGTCTGGAAGTGTGTGGAGATACTAAAGCAATAGAAATATATCTTGTGAGAAGTCAAAAGTCACTATGGTCAGGGCAGACATTTCATCTTATTGGAGTAGTTTTCAACTAAAGATACGTCATCTTCAAAACCCAGCTGAAAATCTAAGTAGTTGCATAACTGAATACTAAAACTTCTTGTAATTATACTGTTTGTTTTTTTTCTTGGTAGTTGTGTTTTAATACTCCTAACATACAATAAAGAGATAATAGAATTTTAAAAAGAAAAAAGAAAAAAGTGATATACGGAAAGTGCCCATTACTACTGCTTCTTTTCATAGGTTTTCTGCCCCAATAAAATATTGAATGGTTTGTGAGTACAGGTTTTTAGCTGTTGTACACTGCTGTGAATTTGTGAGGTGAGTGTAGTCGCTACCCAAGGATACTTATTGGAGGGTTAATTAAGAGAAACTGGGCCAGGTCACCTGGACCCTGAATGTTCAAGTAATTTGCAATACAAACTTGTTAACTTGAAATTACTGTATCTGACTGCCTTATAGTTGCCATGAAAAAACAAATCCAACAAAAACGAGTCTCTTTCAATATCTCAGCACATTCCTTAGGTTTTTACTCAGCCTAAACACCATTTTTATAAAATGTACTATTGCATACTTACTGATGTGTTTGTCAATATGTCACACAGAACTGTGATGAATCATTGCAACTAATCCTATTAGGCAAAATAATTTAATGAGGCACATCTGTTAAAGATGTTTTTGATTTTTTTTACGTCTGCCTATATTTTTTCTTCAAAAATCACTTTATTAAATCTGCAGAATCTTTTCCTTTAATTAATTCAAAATAGATGTGGAAGGAAATTCTCTTCCAGACATATTCCATTTTGCTTCAAAACTACTTTTCACATAGCCTTCAGTTTAACAAAGGGAAATAACTTTATGTACTTCAGAAGGGTATATAAAGTGTTCTTCCACAAGTTTCTCTCAAATACTTTGCGCATTGGTGTAATGGAAGCATGTGGCATACTCAACTTTGGGCCAGTTTTTACCTTGGAGCACCAGGTAATTAGTTACCTGTCACTTAAAAGGAGAGGGAAAGGATGTGTCTATCTCATGGCGTTATGTACCATTTCCTCAACTTTTTACATTCCCTGTGCAGGGAAAATCCCCGAAGTGTGAATCTGGCATAAAACAGGCTGTGACTCAGACAGATAAGAGTTGAATATTACGTTATTCCATATTTGTATGGAGTGTCCACAGTCATAGCATAAACATGTTAGAGGTGCTTGTAAAATAGTCCTAATATTGCAGGTTTAAATCTGTAATCTGAAATAATAATGCAATAACTGCTTTCTATCCAAATGTGCAATTTTGGTTAAAAAAGTCTTACTTAAAATTCAGTACCATTAGAAACATCATTCTTTGTGCACTTGGTGCTGCATTACAACTTGCTGAAAGTGGTTTAAGGAAAAGTCACTTTGACTGTTCAGAGAGTACAAAAGAGAAACAACAGCAGGCTTTTGTTTTGTCAGTCTTAGGTAGACAGGAATAATTGAACCATGGGGTGATTCCTCTCTACCTGACAGGTTTTCTCTTGGTTTTTTTCTTCATAATTGTTGAAATTTATTTATTTATTTATTCTACTGGTTTTCTTAAACAACTTGGTGTGTTTTTTAATTTTACTGCACCTTACACAATACGTTTGAGTGGTGAAAAGAGTGATGTGTCAGTGGCTTTCCAGGTTCTTAACATTTCATAAAACAATGTTTTATGGATGCCAGTTTCTGTATAGAGCCAGACCCTTGGAGTTTGGTTTCCAGAGACCAATGGTTTTCAATAGCACAAGGTTTTATTTTCTTCTCATTAAAAAGATATTTTTTCTAGCTGGTTCTGTGATGCCTGAAGGTTCATAAGCTTCTCTTGTGCTTTCCACTGTCACAGGGCCACATTAATTTTGGGAATAGAGGTTCCAGTGTGGAGACAATAAATACTAGTATTTACTTATTAAGTAAAAATGTATCCAGTCTCATTATGGTATTCAAAATTTCACCAAAGGCCAGATTTTTCTTAAGTTAACTTTTTCTGCTCTGATCACTTACTCGGCTGTGGTTTTTAGTACTAGTACAAGAAAATATAGATAAGTTTTTTTTGTTTCATTTGGAAATAAAACCTAAACTGAAATACGCAAAATTCTCTCAGAGAAATTCTGGCCATTAAAAAAAATAATCCCTCATCAGTTTTTCACACTTGTACTTTATTTTTCATTTTGTATACTCTATCCTGTAGATCTGGTATGATAGTTCGCTACTTTAATTACTGCCTCTTCGGAAAGGTGAATGCTGAATCTAAAGTGTCATTTTCTTTTGGAGGCAACCGTGATGGGAAGAGTATGAAAGTAGGGTGTTTCCAAAGTAGCAGTGTAGATGTGCACCCTTAAACTCTGCAGTTACTGTGACAGAGTGCCAGGTATAAAGGTATAAAATTCAGAGGACCTGAGGATCCTTTCCAAAAGCTCATCATTACTCAAACACAGACTAAGCAGGTATGGAACCAGTGGAGTGTTCAAGGCAGATAAAGTATAACAGCAGTTGCTGCTGTTTCTGCTCTTCTCGGCTCTTTCCTCAGTCTAAATAGCCCATGTCTCTGGGTTAGCAGTATTTTTCTAATTAAATAGAACTTCAAAGACAAATGCCACTCTCTTCATGCCAAAAGAAGAAGAGAAGAAAGGTTAGCTGCTGCAGCATTCTTTTGGCACTGTAAAAACAGCAGAGTGCCTCAACTGCCACTGGCTTTGCAAATGTTAAGACTATTCAGCAGCTGTACAATTTACTAGAAGTCTGAGACCTAAGCCTGGGAAACACTCAGGAGTGGCAGTACTTGTTACCAGTGTGTGGCGTAAAAATGCTGGGTTTGGACTTTGATCCACTGTCATCATTGTAAAGCACCAGTCCCACGGGTATTCAACTGCTTGACTGGTCTAGTTTACTAACTTCACACAGTCAACCTAAAATCATCTTGGGCACCTCAAACTATGTTCCAGTCCCTCCTTTTCAATCTTTTAAAATGTAAGATTATACATTTTTTTCAAGTATGTTCACTTTTTTTTTAACCTTCTTTGAGAAGACAATCAGTTTTCTGACTAATAATGTAGGTTCAATGTGCTGTGTTCCACTGTGCTGGTATTCTCCAAAATCTATGCACTCTAAATGTAGAATTCCTCAACAGGAATGTGACTTGAGCTTGCTTCTTGAGCTCAGAACAAAAAAGCAGTCCTGAGGAATAAAGAATATTTTTTAGGGAAGCAGTAATGTCTAAAATAATTTAAAGTAGTGTTCAGAAGACATTTTATAGAGTTGAGAATCCACAGATTCCCAGAGAAATTATGGAGAAATCAGACTTTTGGGACCTGTGAATGTAATTGTATTTGTCTTTCCTAGACATTTGATCTCTTTCATGCATCTGATGTGCCTTGACCATGATAATTTTGTTTTGTGTTTAGTGCTCTGCTGAAGAGTGAGCTGACACCTTCCTGTGATGTCCTCTAAGTTTAGGTCTCTCAGTAAGAAATTGATATAAACAATTGCAGTTTTTTAATGACTGCAAGTTTCTTTCCATACTAGGTGATGCAGATGTACCTCCCCTTCTGTGGGATTGCCATATCCAATGCCCAGCTATTTGCAGCTTCAAGGAAGGAATATGACAGAAGCAGGGTAAGTGCAAAAGCATCAAGTGGACCAACATCAAACTTTTCTGTTTTGTTCCTGCAGATTCCAGCTGTGCATATGTTTTTGCTAAGCAGAGAGTTTTATTTTTAAAAAATTATTTTCAAAAGATCCCATCTTGATTGAGGCAGCAAGCAGAGAGTGTGGGAGGGAAATACACTTCTTGTGGTGGCTGTTGCTGCCTGATGTCAGTTCCACGTTTTGTGGTGCTGAAACAATTGCATTTGTGGCACAGACGGTGAAGGAGAAAGTGTTACTTAGGCAGAGATTCAAGCTCTCATAAAATTCTACTAATGTGAAGCCTTTGCCATCCTGAATTTTTAATACTCAGTTCATGTGCAAATAATGTGGCTATATCTTTATAAAATTAAGCAAGAATAAAACCCCTGTATGTGAAGGGTTTTGACAGCATATCTCCATAGAATACACACTCATGATCACTGGTGCTGTGCATGATTTGGGACAGGAGGCTCTGAAGTGAAAATAATGCTGAGCTCCCCTGTCATTCCCTTGTCAGACAGGTCTTTCATTTTTTGAAGAAACAAAATGGTAATTTTAAGGGGTTTTTAATAATGGTTGGCTTCTTTTACATCAACCTTCCTGCAAAGACAGGAAATTATATCTTTGTTAGCTTGGATCACAGGTCCAAAACTTCAGTAGAAATACCTCTGGTAGTGTTGAACGTACCCTTCCTTCACAAGGTAGAGGTAACTACAGTAGTCTGGGTCTTTATACTGAGCTCTGACATTTTTATATTCATGATTTTGATGCTTCTATGTATGCAAATTAATGCCTTTCACTGCTTTGAAAAACAATGACCTTTATATTTAAGGGTCATGAGGCATCTGAGCTTGTCTTCTGTCCAGGTCTGACCACAGACTATTATATTTGGGGAAGAGATTTGGAAGAGACTTGGAGAAAAAAAAAAAGGACTGTCCACCAAAGTTTTTTTGGTGGTTTTTTTTTTTGTTGGTTGGTTGGTTGGTTGGTTGGTTGGTTGGTTGGTTGGTTGGTTGGTTGGTTGGTTGGTTGGGATCTTTGGGGGTTTTTGTGGGTTTTTCTGATATCCAAATAAAATAATTGTTTGACTACAGAGACTTAAATTTTGCTTCAGGTTTCCACACTGAGGAGTCAGCATTTAATCTTGTGAGGGAGATAATCAGCAGAAAAGTGTTAGGGGCATTCCCATTCTTCATTAGAAAATGGTAAATTTGGTAAATTGAGTTAGAGATTCTTTGTTTCTTGTTGCTGCTTCAGCCCTGCAAAGCATAACAAATATTGCTGTTGGACAGCTATGTGGTAGCCTGTACATGATTGTATTTGTGACCTATTGGTGGTGGTTAACTTTGCCTGGCCCATGGCTGAAGTTAGCTGGCAAGTACCATGTGGTGCACAAGCCTATCATATCGTGCATTCCTATGAAGCCAGACCTAAATGGTGGCAACTTCCAGCAAGTGTGACCAGCATTTTGCTGATGACCACTGTGTTAGAAGAGCTAAGACCACTACTGTTTATATGCTTTCCTACAACAGTATTCTTTAGTGTCAGTGCCCTAAATGAGATTAAAGGGAAGAGCAAGCTCCTTTGGGTTCATGATAAGAAAGAACATGGCCTATATTTTTTAAAGTTGATGAAATGAGAGGGGAAACCCTTCATTTTAAAGCATTGTATTTTACAGACACATTGTAAGTGGTGAGACTGGACCAGACTGCTATTGGAATATAGAAGTATTGATGTGGGTATTTTTCTTTCCAGCTTTGAACATGCAAAATGGGTAATAAGAGAATACAATGGAGTTTAAATGTCCTAGAAAATTCAATATATAAAATCAAGCAACTCAATCCATACTGCATTGCATTACAGCCATTGCTTCATTATTGGAACAAAGTGAAATAGTTTGAAAGACTCCCATTGTTTGCTAAGAGTTGGATTGTGCCCAGTTGTGAGCTAAGGAATACTTCTTTCATTCTTCAGATACCCCCACTTCAACTTTGTTACAATAATCATTAAGAACTTTATTTGAATGAGGATTCCTATGATCACTCATATAAAATCAATCCCAGATATGATGCCTCCTTTGCAATGCTCCATGTATGCATTAATTCTACAACCAATACAAGAGTTTTCTGTCCTTGTATACAGGCTTTACTGGAAGTAGTGAATGACCTCTTTGAGGAGCAGACTGACTTAGAGAAAATTGTCAAGAAAATTATGCATCGGGCCCAGACTCTACTGAAGTGTGAGCGGTGCTCAGTGTTACTTCTGGAAGATATTGAATCACCAGTAAGTACAGCAGGTATTTTTCAGTGTGCTGTTCCTAAATGTAAGTTAGGTACATGTTGAAACTTTATCAACACCCCTGTTGTGTCCTATCCTAAGTAGGCTTATATTGTGATAGCAGTAAGCTTTTACACTGAGCAGGTGAAATGGAAATCCAACTTTCAGAATTACTGATGTATTTTTGGTTTTTTGCAATTACTCTCTCTACTTGACCAATGAATAATTATTTCATTGCAGAGCTCTATTGAACAGATGGATGTAAACTGTATGAAAGTATTTGACAGTTTTGACAGGGGCTTTCACTGGGACTTTGCAGTACTGATATTCATAGGATGCGAAGCCTTTTAAAAATGTTCGAAGTTTTTATAAGTATTGTTATTAGTAATAAATTAAGTGGCTGCCTTTATATTGCTAGCTCCCTCCAGTGTTTTCAGGCTATTCAATATAAGCTACCCTTCTTTCCACTGATTTGAGAAGTAGTTGAAGGATAAAACATTGTTTGTAATATCTTTTTTTCTAACCAATTATTATTTTTGTATTCACTGATTCTGCAGTTAATTAATTGTTGCTGGGCTGTGACAAGCTAGAGACAGAATCGTAAATTTGTTTGTATGGCAGGAAAAAAAAAAAACATTCTTTTCCTTGGAGGAATGATATGATTCATATTTCATTTCAGTTAATAAAAATCAAGAACTTTCACTGGACTATGCCCTAAATTACCAGCTTTCCTAAAAGCAAGATCAAGGTTTTTATTTCACTTATGTTCTCTACTATAGAATTTTAATGTTTGTAGTTAATTATCTCTTTCTAGATTCCCCTAGTCACTCCCCCTCCCCAATTTTATAATTACAAGATATAGTTTTACTGCATTCTTATGAAATGCCACTGTGTTTACAAGTATAACATGATTTTTATTTTTCACAGAAATGTCCATTGTGTTAGGAAGTTGTGGGTAGCAGTTCATTTTTCTGCTCTTGGTACTATTTCTGCCTTTGAGCTTGGAGGAGCTTTTCCCAAAGCACAAGCAATGAGTTCTTATTCCTCAAGACAAAATTGTGAAATATGGACAAAAACCTAAACTTTTTCTAAATGGTCATAAATCTTAGGTTAATTTGGAGTAGGAGAATAGCATCTTGCCACCCACTTGGTAATTTTTACAAATGGCAAAACAGTTATTTTCCTGACTTTCTCCTGTTTGGAGGGTTAACATATATAACAAAATATATTTCCTTAGAGTAACTCAGTGTCTAACCATGTCTAAAATATTGTCATCTATATTCTGTGCAGAAAGCTTTTATGATTCAGAACCAAAGTTAAGATGGGGATACATCCAAAAACATGGCCTCTGTTCTGTGGCACTTTTAGCCACTCCTAAGATGTTTCACTTATGTGATTCTGGCACATATGTTCAAGTGTGATTGGTTGCAGTTAGTAATGCAAAGCTGCCTTTCTGTTTATTTTCCTGTATTAACAAAGTGAAATTTGAGTAAAGCTCCACAATTCATGTCCTGAAAGCCTTTAAAGGGAAGTGTATGCACTTGTGGAAAATAGTTTTCTGAAGGAATCTGAGGATATCATTTGATTTGATATTGATTTTCAGGGAACTGTGCACGGTGTATATTTTAAACATGAATTCTCCATTGAGAGAATGTAGATTTGTACTTTTATCCTAGGTCTATTGGATAAAAATACAGTTTAAATAGAGGAATCTTACATTACTGTTTTCTTAGATGCTTATTCATCTTAATAACAATCTGAAGTTACCTCTTTTGTGACAGGTGGTGAAATTCACAAAATCCTTTGAATTGTTATCTCCAAAATGCAGTGCTGATACTGACCACAGGTTAGTGCTCATGTGTTCTGTGCTGATGGAGAATTTCATTTTTCACATCCTTTTCAAGTTTGCCTGGTCAACATTTTATTTTCTTATGCAACTTTGTGTAGATTTGATTGGAGAGTGTGAGCCTATGTGTTTTTTACTCAGACAAGATTGCTGCTTGCTTCAAATGGAGACTTGTTTGAATAAATACACGTGCCTACATTTTTTTTATATGTATGTGTGTGTATATATGCAACAACATTGTATCAGTGTCTCAGGTAAGAAACCAGGGGAAAACTGACTTTTTGTGGTTGAACTCACTGATAACATGAAGATGTTGTTTTGCATGATTAATATTGAAGTAAAAATTACAAAATTATTTTAGATTATTGATCTCTTACAAAATTCCTCTGTACAGTTGTGTTGAGAGGTTTTCAGTAAAATTTTCTTTCTGCTCTTGTCAAATTGGAAAGCCTAGAAACTGCAGAGCATATGTATTTCCTAGAAACTGTGTTCCTGTGACTAAATCTTGTTTGGGAGCCCAGTCAAAATGGAAGTATATGTTTTGCTTAGTAGGATCTGTAAACATTTATAAAGGGCCAATTTTAAGTAATAAAAGAAAGCTTTTTATTCATGGGGGGTTGTTATATCAACCCCTGCAAGGTTACACCACTGGTAGCAGTTCACATAAAATGTCCTATATAGCAAATGAGGGCATGAGGATTCAGGGCTTCCATCTTTCAGGGCTCGGTGTTTATCACACAGGTTTTATGCAGATTAATTCATACTGATTCTGAAGGAGAATTTTCCATATCAAATGGCTGTCATGGTGATAAACCTTTTCATGGATTGATTTCACAGCATTAGAAAAATGGGTAGTTTTAGAAAATTTCTAAGATGTGCAAACTGACAGCAGAGTCCAGGGCCACACAGAAATATGGGTAGAAGCTATCTCCCTTCCATGTCCTGGTATGGGAAAGGTGAAGCAAATGGTAAACAGGCAATAGAAAATAGGAAGATTTTAATATTAATAAATAATCTGTTGATTCATCTGGGAACCACAAGTTACTGCTTTTGACAAAGAGTTTCAGAGTAGCAGTTGGTCTTTCCTAGGGGGTGAAAATACATTTCTTTTATTCAGGGACAGGAGTATGAATCAAGGAATGTTGTTGTTATTCCTGTTTTTCTCAAACTTGATCTGTAGCCAGATTAGTCAAAACAATGTAGAGTGGTGTCAAGATAACCAAGCTGGCTCATTTCTTGTTACCATAGTTATATTAGCATGTTGCCACAGAGCAGTTTGTAGTAGTCTGCTCTGCATGTAGTCAAGTCAAGATTATTTTAACTTTAGTCCAAGACATGAATAAACACATGCAACCTGGTAGCTAGTCTTTAAAAGATTCATGAAGGTATATTTCTGTGCATTTTAACATGAAGATGTATCGCTTTTTCTTTGAAGATTTTTTCCTGTGGAGAGTGAAGTTGCTTTTACAAAGACCAAGGTTAGACTGACAGATATGATGTCACATTTGGATCTTGCACAGGCACAGCTTGAGTTATTGGCACTATTGTGTAAAAATAAAGGTTATTTAGGATACAGAACAATGCCGCGAGCCCTTGACATTTGAGCATTTTTCTACTGAGTTTTGCCCTTTTCATTCTACATTCTGCAGCTGTAACTGATGTAAAGTCACGAGACTTTTCATGTGGGGAAAAAAAATGGCAAGATGAGTTTCTTCATTGTTACAGTAGTTAAGAAAAATACAATTTCTTTGAAATTTTAGTTGAAATACTAAGAAAATTTAGTCTGAGAACAGTTCTCATTCTAAGTTTTATCTGAATGAGAAAGAAGATCCTAAAACAATATGACCTTCATGCCCTTATATACTTTCTCACACAGTGTTAGAAGAAGTTGGCTTGTCTTTTGCTCTCCTTATATCTGCTTGATAGCAGCTCACCTGTTTAACCCCTAAATATCATAATAAACACTCTTATCTATTTTCTTTGCTATTGGTTGTAAAGAAATACCTTGCAAGGCCACATTTGCATTTATCTGTTGAGTTTGCAATTTTTCATGGCACATCATGATCAAGTTTGTTTATTATCCATGCTGGCACATTGATGCTCTTGTTTTTCCCAGCAATTTTGTTCTTGAAGTACAAGTTTGCCAAGACCCCTAATTTTCCTCTCCCTTTGAAAAATGTTACATAAATCCTAGAATCCATGAGGGCTCAGCTCTGATGAAGATGAGCCTGATGGAATGTGCTGTGCACTGTGCCTTGCCTGCACAGAAGCAGGTTTTGGCAGATGAGGTTACATTTTTGCAGGCAGCTGAGATGACAGTTCTCTAACCTGGGTACCAGTGGTAGTGCCACGTCTCCTGCCTGGGCCAGAGTATGAGTTGTGTGCGCAAAAATATCTGATATCCAAAATATCCTTCCCACTTGGGCTGGTACAGAGGAAGTGCTGAAATCCCTCAGCTGTGTTACCTTCCCTGGGATGATGTGCCTGTCTTCTGGTGTATGGGTGTAGAGCACTTGTTAGGAATGGAGACAACATAATTGAAATCACTTTTAAACCGTCTTCATGACTTTCATCTTGCTTCCTTTACTTGAATTCATTTGCTGCTGAAAATGCTTGGCACCCATAATGCAGTCCTGATTTATGTGTCTCATATAATAATGATAACACTATTTAGATAAGTTATGAACTGGTAACTATGCATTTGAAATTAGATCCTTATCCTTAAAGATATTTTGCTTCCAAAGTATTTGAAATAAATTAAATTATTAATTAATTTTTTTTACTTTACTTTTTACTTAGCTCAAACCCCATCATATTTATGTAAAGGTCTCTGTCAAAGTATAAACATAACATTTATTACAGTCACTCAAAGTTCTTATCCCAAATGAAAGTTGATTCCTTTAGATTTCTGTAAATCATTATTATTTTTATTTATAGTCTTTTAAGCATATTAAGTTTTCTTTCAGATGAGTGATGTAGTTGAATTAGTCTCCAGAAAATCAATGCAGTCAACAAAAATCAATGCTTTCACTTTATTTGAGTCTTTCAAGGATTTTACTGCGCAGCCTGCTTTCATTCATGAGCAAAGCCTCAAGCTATTGTAGTCTTCCCCATAGATTCTTCCTTTTTCTAAGTAATGTTTCTCAGGCGTTAAAAATTTATCAGTTTTCTTCTCAAAACTAAGACAACAGGCTTTTTTTTTTATTCACATGTGAGTAGCCAGCCAATGCCAATGTCAAAACCCTCCCTGAAATAAGACAGAGAGAACTTTCCTGCTGATTCAGTGAGGTATGGGGTGAGGACTTTAAGGTCTGTGTAAACACGGAGTTTTCTGGAGAAGCTGCAGTGGAGTGTGGTGAGTTGAGACCATAATTCTAGTGTCTTATGCTCATTTACTAATAGCTCTCCAGCCCCTCAGTTATTGTGGCAGAAGCTCAACCAGGTAAAAAGAATAGGAAACCTTCATGTCTTGTATGACTACTTGGATCCACCTGCTGTAATATACTTGCAGTATTGATTTAGGACTTATTTAATGAACCCTTCTTCAGCCATTCAGATCTGGTATTTAAGATGCCAAACATCTAAAAAGTCATTTAGACAGGAAAACTATTTAAAATTTAAATTGAAAATATCACAGATTATTAGATTATTTTTAAAATATTAAAAGTATATATTTTCAGGTAACTCTACAGAAAATATTAATTATAACTGCTTTTCATAAACAGTCCTGTATCCTACAGAAACTTAGAACACAATCTACTGTTGATTGATAGGTAAAATTTATCAAATATTTTATTTACTTGAGACACCAATGATGTTTTCAGTAGAAAGAGTTAGGTAAAGGAGAGAATTTTTGAGGTACTCTTTCAATAATACCAAATTATTGTTCTATAGTTAATCTTCGGTAACCATTAATAATTGTGAATCATTCTTCTGTTCCTATTAATGTGCATTTAAGACATTCTGGACTTGCAATTAACATTGACCGTATTCTTTTCTTCCCTTGTCCTGCATTTTTATAGTTTCAAAGACAGTGTGGAAAAATCACCATCTTATTCTGACTGGCTAATAAATAATAGCATTGCTGAACTCGTCGCTTCCACAGGTCTGCCAGTGAACATCAGTGATGCCTATCAGGATCCTCGCTTTGATGCTGATGTAAGAGATTTTTACAAATGTAATGATATATTACTTTTGAGCACCATGACTAATACAAAAATTTTGGTTTTATATCCAAGTGGCTGTGAGATATGTAAATATATATTTTGAATTATTTTTTCTATTCAGTAAGTTGTCCTTCTCTTCTGTTGTTGACATGGCTTTATACTGTAAATATAGATCACTGAATTAGCATATTAACTTGAGCCATTACTTTGTCCATGATTCTTTTGTTTTCATATTTATAAGTGATAATTTCCCCTACCAATTGCCTTGATGTTTATGCAAACTGATTTTTATTGCTGAAAATTTGTTGGTGTTCAGTGTTAGCGGCACCAGCCTTGTTAGCTGTTGGGGTGACCGGGGCTGTACACAGACAGAGTGTGAACAGAGCTGGTATCCAGACAGACAAATGTTGTTTGTGATCTAACTTAGCCAACCAACAGTTTAATTTACTCAAATACACACTGGATTGGGTACTTCTTCAAGATACATATCACTCCCAATAAAAGTTGTTTGTGTATCTTAAGGTACTCATTTCCTGCTAGAAATGTGTAGCTACAGATAAAAATGTAAGTATACTTAACATCTAAATAAATGTTAGAGGCATATGGAAGGACAAAATCTTCACTGAATTCTAATCCAGCATTACTATGGAGGACTTGGCCAGCAGCCAGACAGCACATTAATCACAAGCTTGGTCAGAAAGCTTCCTAAAATATATTACTACAGTAAGTGTTCTTGGATGTGTTTTGTGTTGAGAGTTTGCCTGGTTCCAATTTTATTCCACGTGTCATTAAAGGGATTATCTCTCAAACCAGCAGAATTTTTTGAAACAAGAAAAAATAAAAGAGGCCTGCTGTAGAAGTATAAAAGAAAACTGCATTGATGTTAATCTGTTCAGAATTGCAAGAAGTACAATTAATGCCTGGGGTGTTTAGATATGCCACAGTTGAAGCATGCCAGTCCTTGATGTTTGCAACTGTACTTGTTTTATATCATGTCCTGAATAATTCAACTATCTCTTATTTGTTTCACAGTTAGTCCTTTCCAAGTTGGAGGCACTGCCCAATATATATAAAGAAAATGATACAAAGTGCAATAATCATTTTCTTTTGATGGGTTCCTATAAAAATTTAATTCTTAAATTCAGTTTTTCTATTCAATTATTTCTACAGTCAAGAGTAGTAAGAGGAACATAGTATCCATTATTACTTAGATAGAATCAAACATACATTTATAATTATGAACAGAAATTCTGTTCTCTGCTTCTGTTGAAAATCATCTATTTTTTTCTCAGAACACTTCTCATTTGCAAATGTTGATGCTCAATTTTCAACTCATTCATCAAGAATTTAATGCAAAAGTATTTTGCAGTACATCTGAAACAATTATTGCCCTGTTCCCCTGGATTTTAGGTGGCACTCCACACTGATTTCAGTGATGAGTTCTGAGTATGTATAAATAGGCATTAATCTAATTATACCCTGAGTTATATCTTTTGCTATCTGGGAGATCACAGTGATCCCAATCCTGCTTCCTGCTTCCAGAATTACTGGTCTTTAGTCTTCTTCTATTAAAGATTGCCTGTAGCAGTGGCAGTTTTAGTAAGAGAACATCTGATCTTCTGTGAGTGGACCCATTCCACTCTCTAATCTCTTTTGAAAAACTGTTTTCTGTTCATTAGATTTAGCAGCAGTGACACTAAAGAATAAAGCTTATTAATTGCAAAAAAGAAAGAATCAGTGACACTTAAAATAAATTGTGAAGTTGTATACTGTATTAGATAGAAAAAAAATAAATGAGGCAGTAAATTGTCATTGGAACTAAAGGACCAATTATCTCAAATCCCGAGTTTGGCTCCATCCTTACATTTTTTGCTAGCTTGCATTTCTGCACAATTCCCCACTGACTCTCACCTTTCTTCTGAAAATGTGTATTTCCTGTAAGCATTGGGAAGGGTACTTCCAAGGCAAACTTATTCAGTGAAAGTTATCTCTACTAATGCACCAATGTAAGTAATCCAAAATTTGTCTGGACATTACCTCAATTATAGTTTGTCTTTAGTGCCAAATCAGAATCAAATAGTGTAAGCTTAATGTGGCAAAGATGCCAATATTTGTATTTTCTTTGGCAATTTTTAGAATAATCCTTATGACTTATGGTTACTGTGGATGAAGTTTCAGCAGAATTTCTTCTGAGAGCTGATTCATATGGAATGACATTTATAATGTAAACTTACTCCTTGACATTTCTATTACTATGATTTAAAAGGCTGAAAACAGCACCACTAATGGAAGCTCTCATTTCTACATTTTAGGCTGACCAAATTTCTGGCTTTCACATAAGATCTGTTCTGTGTGTTCCTATATGGAACAGCACCCACCAAATAATTGGTAAGACTTTCCTCATGGCTGCATAACGTTTGTGCTAATGTAAATTTAGTTCTACCTTTTTAATTCTGGGTTCCTTTTTCTTCTTTTTCCCAGCTGAATATTGTTAAGAAGTTACGGTACCTAGGATGCATGCTAAGTATCCAAGAAGGGATGTTTTGACTTGGATACTGTATGGACTTTTTCAGTTTTCCAGTTGTGTCATTGTTAAGTTATACATTGTACTGAACTTTAATGAGATGAAAACAGAAATTCTAACCATATTAGTGAAAAATGTTTTATATACATTGATGTATTCCTTAGGTACATGGTACATGTACCTTCCTCTTTAGTACATGGCAACTGCTTCTGCAGTCAAGCTAAGTGGTTACTTCCCTCTAATGATAGACTCTGGACACAGCCAGGGAAGATTTGCTGGAGGGGCTGTGGCAGTGGTCAGAGCTGCCTGTTGCAGTGGCGGCTGCTGGATCAGGATGTGAAGAGTTTTAGGGGATCTCTGATAGGATGCTTTGCAGCTATCAGCACCAGCAGTTGGCCCTGTGTTATTACCTGCTTTTGGCACAAAAAGGAGTGCTTGTAAATAACAGCGCCAGATTCCTCTGCTAACTTTCCTCAGAAGCACTGACGTCAAAGCAAGAGCAATTTATACTGTCAGGGCAAGAGTTAGATCCCTGTGCATTGTGGCTGTCAGGGAGAGCTGAGATCAGCAGCGCATTGCTGAAGGCACTTGGTGTCATGCAGGATCTTTGGGCTTCTTTAGCAGAGATGATGTGGGAGTTGAGTGTTTTAAAAATACGTCTTGTTGTGAACTGCGCATTGTCTTCAAGAACGAGAAATAATCTGAACTCTTGATAGCTAATTGCTCTTACAATATTTTTCTAAGGGCTTATTGTAGCTAAGTGAAATAGAAACATTTGTTGTAGTAGAAATCAGCATCAGTTCGGAAAATGCATTTTCCATTAGCTCAGTAAATTATTGAACCAGGCATGATTAAAAAACAGTTTATATACCCAGGTGATGCTAAACTAACTAAGATTTTAGGAATGAAGGTACTGATTCAGTAAATTGTGTGGGTAACTCCAAATTTTTAGGACAACTTATGTGATTGCTCTTAGCAAAATGATCAAGTTCTTTCTCAAATAGATCTTTAACTTTTTGTGAAAAGCACTGTGAGCAACTTTTAGATTTGCAGTATTATACTTAGAGAGTAAAAATGTGAAAGTACTGGTATCAGAATAATCAAATTATTGCACATCTGTGCCTGTTTATTTTCAGAATAAATATTTGCATTTTGCTTTGCAGTTTGAAATATGTGGTTTACATTTTAGCAATTAATAAAACATTCTGCATTGTGCATTAGTGAATGAAGATTATAATTCATATTAACTCTTTCTAAAGGTGTAGCTCAAGTACTGAACAGGCTTGATGGGAAATCCTTTGACGATGCTGACCAGCGACTGTTTGAAGTAAGAGGCATTCAGTTCAGCATTAACATACCTTTTCAGTAGCATTTGGTATTTCTCAGTAATCTTCTTCAGTCCACTCCAGGGTCGGGGGGAGAATATCTTGTCTATACTTGTGGTTTGACATTAATTCTCAGAAATCCTCACTTAGAAGGTGACATCCTAATTAAAACAAATTTCTGGCATCTAATTTCTCATCTGGAGGCCAGTGACTCACCTGCATTCTTAAAATAACCTGTTTAAACATGATTATTTCTAATATTTCAATGCAATTTCTTTTAATGATTAAGCCAGTATTCATCTTTGTGCTTGTAATATAACTTTCATATTATAACCATTCATAACTGACTCTCTTTCTTCTCTTTTTAAATTTTAGGCTTTTGTTATTTTTTGTGGCCTGGGTATCAACAACACAATTATGTATGACCAAGTGAAGAAATCCTGGGCAAAACAGTCTGTGGCTCTTGACGTATGTGCACATCCTCATGAAACCTTTTCTTGCTCCTGACTGTCACATGTAAAAGAGCCCACTATATTTTAAAAAACTATGATTATTTAAACTTCTCTAACCAGATTCAACAATATAGCACTGTTGTCTAATATGTATCTGGAGATTTTAAACATTATCATATTAAAAATAATCTTGGTGAGAAAAAAGCCTGCAGTTTTGAGGACAGCTTTGCAAATTTACATTATTCCTAAAACAATAATTAAGAGTGGTTTGAATGAAATTTCAGATCTTTTGAAAAGCATAATGCAAGACTAATTAATCTTAAAACATTGCTCTGAGGAAAGGGTAACATCACTAAGATATTGCTATTGTTGTAAATTTCACATATGAAAAGGGAAGAAAATTATGTTTTTATTTCTGATGTGTGCACCTTTTACCTGTGTAACTCCTTTGAGTTTCTCCAGTACTCAACATTACAATAAGAACCACAAAAATAACACTGGTATTTATTTCTTCCCATTAAAAGAAAAATCAAACCCAACTGAATTGCTATAAAGAGGTTTTTTTTTCTTTGCTGTAGGATTTGGGATATTAATCTGCATAGTGGGGTTGTATCCTGTGATGCATACAGGTCTACTAAGGCTTTCAAAAGTCAATAAGACCACTAGTGTTAGAAATTTCAAGCATAAGTGGCTTTCTTTATCATTTATATGTATCTACTCATGTAGAAGGAAAAGTTAAAAGCTTACCTTTTCAGGCCTCCTGCAAGATCTCTTATACTTTACATGTCATAGTCATGAATTAGTGTAAGTCCTCATATGTCCCAGATATTTGTGCACCTTAGAATGAATGCTCCTCCTAGAAAGAACAAAAAGCAGTGCTAGATGTTACACACAGATATATAGGGATAAAAATTCACATAGACATTTTTATTTGCTACTGAAAGAAAATAAAACTAATTTTTTTGGCTTAAAATACAGCTTCTTTCCTTGATCTAGAAAGAGACTAGTCACCATACAGCTCATAGAGTACAGATCTGATAAATAGCTATTATTCTTCAATGAAGAGTCATTCTTCCTATAAACGGGCAACAGGTTTTGATAATATCTGCATAAAGCGATGGAAGATGCAGGAGAAAAGTACTGAACACTAGAATGGTATGAGACGAAGGAATATAAATTTCACTAAAAGAATACTTCATTAGTATTTATGTATTTAGTTATAATGGCAATGAATGGCACTTGAAAATTACATTGCTATCAGATGTAAAATAAATGAACTTGTTATAGATTATAATAAGATTCTTATCCATATATACTGACACAGGTTTTCATATAGTAATCTGATAAGATTGACTAATAAATAGAAGAGCAAAACATAAATAAATGATCAGGAAAGATTGCCATGATTCAAAGCTAGACTAAATACTTATTTTATACTAAGGACACAAATTTTGCAAATTATTTAAAGATTAGAGTAATAAATACTAAGGAAGACTGTAAAACTCTAGAGGGATATAATGAACACAGATCAAGGAGAAGCTTGATGAGAATTTTGGTATTAAGTGTAATCTGTCATAGCAGAAGATGAAATTTGACTAATCTTACCAATTTCTGAGAGAAGCTGCAGTAGGGTTGGATGGAAAAGTAGATACTATTTGAGAAAGGACATGTATAATCATACAAAGTAAAATGGGGTACAGAACAAATGAATTTATGTTTTTTAGTTATTCTTTTATAGTGCAGGAATGAATGCCTGTTACTGTAAAAGATGGCAGCTCTAAAACTATTAAGAGTAAATACGTCTTGGGACTTACAGCTACAAGGTGTTGCAAATCACAGCCCTGCGAGACACAGTTTAGGTGTTTGTCTGAATAACAGAGGCATTCACAGATGAAAATTATTTCAAAGTGAGAAGCCTGTATCAAGGCTTTCAAGCACATCAGCAGGTCAGGTGTTGCAGTGCAGGGAGGAGGACCTGTCTGTGCTGGGGGTGCTCTGCGAGCTCCCTCGAGGACCAGCAGCTCGTCCCATGCACAGCCAGACCACGGTGGGTGCGGAGCACAGGATGGCTCCTGCACCTTCTGCAGAGCTTGTTCTGTGCTACTATCAACCCACAAGGACAGAATGTACTACATATGAATGGATGCATACTAAGAGGTAATAAGAGCAGGTGTGCAGTGCTTTGTACATTTTATTTGATGCTACTTTCTACGGAATAGTATTGAAGAGAATGTCAGACACTGCACAGAGGTGCTGACATTTGGATGCAACGATGTACCACTAGTATAAGCATTAAAGCTTATATAGCAAGAGACTTTATTAAAAGTCTATAAATCTACTGTTACTTTTACATTAAATTCCTTCTCTTTTGATTGTAGAACTTCAGGAGAACAATGTGGGAATCTTTATGATATTAAATTACTTACTGTTCATTATTTCCTATAAATTCCTTGCAGTATAATTGCCAAATGTATGCCTGATAACCTGCAATTAGCTATTACATGCTGTCAATCAGAACTGAATTACCACACAAATGCTAATTAAATTTGCTTTAAACATAATTGATTAGACTGCAGTACAGAGTCCTGATATTGCTACTTGTCAAGTGTACAATAACATTTTTTATCTTTTGTTCTGGGGCAGGTGTTGTCTTATCATGCAACATGTTCGAAGGCAGAAGTTGATAAATTCAAGGTAAGATTTAAGTTTTTAATATACTTATTTCTGAAACTATAACAGTAAATTAATATTTGTCTAGATTAACTGAGAGAAGCTTTACATCATAAGCAGAAAATCTTCATTAAAAACTATTTACAATGCATATATTACATGTAAGGCTGTTAGGCAGGCAAGGTAGAAAGTCTTTCAGAGGGCAAAGAGCTGCAGCGGTAGGTGCAGAGCAGAAAGTCCCATTGTCCCAGCACCAGCTACTGAAACTGCATGTCAGTGTGGGTTTGGTGGCCTCCTCAGCAGGAACCAGCACAGGGAAGTATACCACATAGGAGATGCCAGAGAGACTAGAGAAAAAGAAAGGAACCCAAGAATTTACATGCTTATAGTGTGGAAGTTGCCCTGTGTTTACTAAAAAAGTGGAGCATTCACTATTCAGATTGTGCATAGGCTCTGAAGGCTGGAGGAGAAGGTGAGGGATCTTCCAACTCCTGTAAGTGCCCTTGGCAGAATGTGGAAGTGATCTGTTCCGAGTGTAGCATTGGTAGGGACCAATAATTACATGTTCTCACTGAATACTGCCTTGCCATGGGCTAGAAAGTGGGGGGAACAGTGACCTTGACCTTTCACCATTGCCAGCACTCCAGAGCTGCTTTTGTGATAGATTGATTGTCTTTCCTTGCTTGAGGAGGCACTTGGGAAATTTGGTGATGCTTCCCTTGGCTGTAGGGACGCAATGCTGGTAGAAGGCTCCTCAAAGCTGTTTGGGAAGCTCTCGTGGTGGGTATCACTGCTGGTCTCCTGGACACACAGTGCATCAGGGACTGTAGTGAGGTCTGGGAAGGACATCTGGACTGTTGTGACCCCACACTGCTGGCATTCCCTGCTCTGGATCCTTGGCATTTCTCTGGCTGAAAAATAGCTGTTGGGTGGTTATTTTGACACTTGGTTGTCAGGCTGCAGCCTGCCTTCTGCACCACAGGGATGGCTGTGATGAAAGGGGGAACACATAGAGCTGATACTGCTGAGTGATCTGGGCTGAGGAAGGGCAGCTCTGGCTAGTTAATTAGTTTGTAGATTATTGCCCAAATGATGGCTGTGCCTGGTATGTGTATTGACACCTGGTGATAAGGGTGTAATATTCTCCCTCCACTGTAGTTACTGGTATGATTACTCACACTTGTGTATGCTGAAGATGCGATTACTGAAGTATTGCTGGAATCAGCATGCTTGATCATGCAACACTACAGGAAATACTTTTGTGTGCGCACTAAGTTGTATTCAGTGTTTGGCAAAAAGTACTGAACACTGTTGGGAAAGAGGAAAGAAAGGGATAAAGGACCATCAATTTTCTGTTTTGTTTTTGTATTTCCATTTATCTTAGAACAAGCATCTGTAATATAGTTTCTGTGACTCTCAGTATCTTTGTATGTACAAGAGGGCCATACTTGATTACTGCCAGCCGTGGAAAGACAACTCTCCTTTGTAGTCTCTGTGGTTGAAATAACAGCCTGCTTTGTTACTCTTTGGACTCAGATGCTTGTGTGATGAGAAGCTATTCTACTAGTTTTCCCAGGTGACTTCATTAATAGATAGACCAGTCTCCAAGTAAGAAATGTCTTTTCATTATCCATTTACCTTGAAGGCATGCAACTATCCATTTAATGACTAATAATAAAGTAAAAGGAAATGAAAAGCATTTATTCATTAATAACTCCAAAATATACATTTCTTATAAAGAACATAGAGGAGAAAATAAGGAACATAACCAAGCTATGCTTAAAGTAAGTTAGGCTATTTTTTCCAAAAATTGGTCCCCTTTCTATATCTATATCCAGTTGTCTCACTTTCAATTCCTGACAAAATGACTCTCAGGTAGTCTTTGTTAATGCTTTTACACCACTGGATGTAAACAAAACAAAAGAACAATAACCCAGAGACAACCAGCATGTCTTGTGGGCCTGTGACACAGAGCTCATCCCAGAGATAGCCATCCATCTGTGGGATGAAATTGCTCCCATCTCCCTGCTTACAGCTGGCCTCCCTGCTGAGGTCTCCCGAGGCATCCTACCTTGAAATCACTGCTCTGTTCCCTGTTTGTTGTATCGTTATATTTTGTATAAGGCCTTTGTTATATTAGGGTCATCTTCTAGACTTGACTGGCTAATAAACCATCCCTCCCTCTGGGGATGTTTGGGGCTCCAAGTGCCCCCTCTCTCTGTGGTGATTTATTGGCAGATGTCAGAGCAAACGTCTGTTACGATTTACCCGATATCCTGGTTCAGTCAGAGCAGAGACACACACACGACAGAAACATCTAAATGAGAGTGATGCCAGGAGATCACTATTGCCTCCTGACTGACACAACACCTGGCAATAATTCATGACTTTGGACTGCCAATACATTTGAGTTGACAACTTCTCAACATATTATCCCAAACATACTGTAACTAGACCCCAGGATCTTGGAAATAATTACATCCTCTTGTAGTACAAGTTTTTCCTTTCCCTCTTTGTAATCTAACTTTTATAGTCCTCATAAAATGTTCTTCCATTAATTTTTATTTGCTTAGGATCTCAAGAATATTCTGATAAAAAGTGAAAAATTGCAGGTGTACTTGAAGTTTATTTTTCCTCTGGCATTTACCAGTGAATTATTTTATTGCATTATAGAAAGCCTAGCAAGAGTAGTTAAAGCTGATTTTTTAACTTGAAATTTCATCAATAATTTCTTACTGTAAGTGGATGAATTCACGAACATACAAATTCACAAATATATCTGGTATCTTTTTAAGAATTAAGCATAATCACTGTGACCAGGTTCTGTAGAACAAATAACATGTATTTCTGTTTCTTATAATCCCATCTAAGAATTAATGAAGAAAACCCCACCTTAATAAGAAACCCTTAAGATATTAAATCTTTCTCCACATGTTTATCTGGGAAAAAGTGCAAACCATTGTTGCTGTTGGAGCTGGAAAAATACAGAGCTAAGTTCACAGTATGAAATAACAAAACATGAGGGTATGAAATTGGACTATGTCATACAATTGGTTACTAAGTGTTTTTAGATTTTTTTAAATTTTCAGGTTTAAATTATGATGGCTTAAAAATATTTAAATTAAATATACTGTAAATTCATACAAACTGCATAGTATTTTTCTAGGTTCTCTGATATGAGCTGCACTACTGTGAAAGATTTCTGATACCATTCCTCCAGATACAGAAGGAAAAACTAAATTTAACTTTTTAAGAGCATTTGCAAGTAAAACAAAAAAAATCACCTTGAGTGCAAATTTCTCTTAGAATGTCTGATGTCTTCAGCCCGATTTATCACACTGCTTCTCCCCTCTGGCATCTAAGCTAAATCCAAACTGAATTTTGGCAGGATAAGCTAAAGTAATGCACAACTGAATAATATCAATATTAATTTTATTTTCAAGAAGTTAGAAATAGCTATGATTTTAAAAACTGTGACAAGTCACTTCTCCCTTGTATTTTAGACTTAAAAGACTACTCTGTCATTTCCTTTGTGTGCTAGTGCTAGCACTATAAACATTTGTGTCATTGGAATAGATAAAACACTTGAAGTCTGATTAATCTGAGACTGGAGCTATCCTATAGCATTGTCCTGTAGTGCCAGGTTTATTCTTACTGAAATTCAGGTTCTGCAAGCCTAAATATAGTTATGTGTTAGACAAATATAGATACATGAGTAAAGAGCACAGAATTGTGTCCAGGACAAGATATTTATAGCAAGAGTTACTGATTTATGAGACAGTAATGAACAAGTCCTGTGACTTAGCAAGCAGCCCAACAAACACACATCACGTTTAAATTTAACCAATGTAGTTTCCAAAGAGAATATGTAAACACTGTCCTATTAGGGGAAATGTACAAGAAGCTATTTTTAAGAAGCAAGCCTAATTGCGCAGCTGTCAATGGTATAAGCCAGATCAATATTTAATGACTATGATGCATTATTTATAGCCCTGGGAGAGATTCCCTTTTTTAGGTCAAACAGCACACAGGAGAGATACACAATGGAAAATAATGTATCACCTGCTTTACAGAATCTTCAATTCAAAATGTAGCATGAATAATAATTTCTGTATTTCTCAGTTTCGTAGCATGAGGAGTGGCTATTTAAGATCTACATAGGGGGGCTTTCGTGTCTTAAAAACACTTCTTTAGCTACTGAATGATGAAAAAAGTTGAACCAAAAAAAAGAAACAACTTTTAAGACTGTACTGTATATGACAATGTAAACAGTTGAATCCATTATGATGGATCTATGTGAATTCAATATTTGGAGTGAGTTATGTATGATTTAGCATTTGTTATTCATGCCTTATGCATCCTTAAATGCATAACAATGGGCAGCACAATGAAAACGAATGAATTTTTTGTGCCAACTTTATCTTCAATACTTGAAACAATAGGGAAAGCATTCCTTGGCTATGTTATTCTCTGCTGTGATGTCATCTTTCAATTTAGAAATACTTTCATTACTTTTATGAGGTTGTAATTAAATAATTTTAGTAGTTTATAGTATTTACTTCAGATTCTTCCTCAGTAATTAAACTTCAGAAAGGCAATCTGGCCTTTGTTTTGGACCATTTATGAAATATTGCCATAGAATATGGGGGGTTATGCACTGCTGCTCTTTTATGGCACTGCTGAGTCCATCAGTTTGGTACTCTGTGTTTCCCAAAACCCACAAAGCAGTCCCACTGCAGCATCAGCACTGTGAGCTGTGGGCCCAGCCCCGTGAGTGGGGAAACATGAAGCTCTTCACACACTGCAGGATTTCCAGCTTGGCCCCAAAGCTGCCCACACACTTCTCTTTGCCTGCCACAGCAGAGTGCAGGCTGGCACTGAGCTTGTCCCCAGTGCTATTTCAGCTGCTCAGCTTCCACTGAGAATAGCAACAAGAGGAAAAAAAACTAAAGAAAAACTTTGAGGGTAACCAGGGTTTAGGTGTCAATATTGAATATTCCCTTTTTCCCTTTGGAGAAAGGTACATGATCAGAAGATGTAAAATACATTTTTCTCTCTGCCTTTCCACATCCACTGCCCACATAAGATGAGAGGTAAAGCATTGTAAGAATTTCATAATTCATGAAACCAAGATCTTTATTGTATTACATTATTTTGTACGTTTTGACATGTGCCCGTGTCTTCAGTTGTCATGGAAATAAGAAGTCAAGAACACACTGCATACATTGAAAATAATAAACAATGAAAAAATAAATACTGAGTGTTTATACTAGTTTCTGAAATGTGAGACTGTCATCTGACTTCAGACAAGTGCTCTGTAGTTCAGTTTTTTCCAATTTCAGTGAATAGGAAATGGCACGGAGAAGTGAAGCAGGGAAAGATGTGCAATTTTTTTATTATGTGAAAGCGAAATATATTTATTCCAGTGTGTTTATGCTATGCAGAATAATCTTTGGATATATTTACACTAGGTTAAAAAGAAGGGATCTTAAGGGCTATGATTTTTTTAAAAAAGGTGAAAAATCAACATTTATATTCTAACTGCAGAGTAAAGACACGCAGTAACTAGAAATATTAAATAATAAATGATCTTGGAAATAGATCAGCTACTTCATAGTTAGACCAGAGCTTAAATCTCCTCATTAAATACCTTAAAAAGTAATAAACTTTAATCAACTGAAATAACAGAAAATTAAAATATGTGCATGATCAAAGCAGTCTTTGTATTGGTTGTTTAAAAGCATTTTTCTCTAAAGATGAAATAGATTTCAATTGATCTAGATAATTCTAATTACTTCTGCTATACTCTAACATTTACAGAACTAAAAAAACATTGCAAGTAGTTGAAAAATATTACTGACTTACTGCCTTTAATAGTGGCTGTTTTTCAGTTTCTTAGTAATTATGCACAGTAATACAGTGATACTTAAACAACAGACATTTTCAGCAGAGAAGTAATAAAACACTTAGGATTATTAAGTTGTCCATACTAAAAAAAGCATGCTGCTACTGTGCTGCTCTGAGATACTGGATTTTTGTTATTCACATGGGAAATTTTGTGTTTCTTGCATCTGTTTCCATATGCAAAACCACAAATGGTCCAGGTCTTGAAAATGCTTAGAAAAATGAGTTAGAAAAAGCAATTGATGCAACACACCATTCCTCCCAAGTGAAGATGAAATGATCTATTACCCAACAGACCTGTTGTCTGTCCTTCAATCTGATCAGTCATCATGCTCCATAAGAATCCCTTGTCACATGGAAAACATCAAGGAATAAACAGAATTCAACATTGCTACACTATTTAGCCAGCAACCATGCAGAAAGTGATAAGGCACAGAATACATTTAAATTGCCATGCAAGCCACAGGGAGAGCTGATGGATGATTTAAAAAAGAAAAAATATTAACACTTGCCAAATAATAAAGTAGTGTACTTCAGTCAGCGACAGACTTAGGAATTTCTATTTGGAAAGATTTTCAAACAGGGAGAAAAATTTTTCTAGCAAAGACTCATGCACTGGAAGTGAGCCAGCATTATTTAAAAATCTGAGGTACTTCAGTGAAAGATGGTAATTTACGGGTTCTTCAGTATGACTTTACCATGGTTCTTTTGCCACCAATGAGGAGCAAATTATTCCCCATGGAGCTGATAAGAAATCCCTTGGGCTGCCCCTGCATTCCCAACTGCTTCAGAAAAACCACTATAGTGTTTATTTTATCACATGGAAGAAAGAAATTTTCAAAGAAATCTATAAAAATGGCATAATAGTTTACATTTTTAATTATTCCTTATTTGTCTGTGCTTGATTTCTCCTGTAGCCCCAGCAGGCTGAGAATTATAACTAGGAATTTTCTGGTTAAAAATAAAGTTGCTTTGCATCAAACTTTATTTAGACAGAAAATTTCTGGTTGGTATTGGTATTATCAGTGTTAATTTTAAAATAAATAATTAATATTATCAGTGTTAATTTTAAAGCTAAAAACTTAGTTGTACTGAATATAAAAACAGGATTTTTTTCCTTAGCATATACCTTTCAAATGGAAAAAATATTTTCTTCGTTTATCTCTGCTTCTATGCAGTGTTCTACCTGCAAGCAGTTATTTGTCATAAATGTTTGCTTGTATTGATTTTAAATTATTAATGGCAGTATTTCTACAAGCTTTTTTTTCAATATTTTACAGCAAGAAACATAAATGTACCCGGAAGGAAGAAGGCAGTGTCCTTGAAAGGTTTTTGACATTTCCAAAGAGTTGATTTTAGAGCTAGAACCTTTTATAAGTAAAACTCTCCA
The DNA here is from genome assembly GCF_009819885.2 of Catharus ustulatus. NCBI lineage: Eukaryota > Metazoa > Chordata > Aves > Passeriformes > Turdidae > Catharus > Catharus ustulatus. The sequence continues at coordinate 15,868,920 of NC_046227.1, forward strand.
AAGTGAAGGGTGGGAGACATGTTTTTCTGAGATGAATCTGTTTGGCCACTGGGTGCCATCCTTGCTCCACTTTAAGGCTGGTCGCCAAGCAGCATTTCTGTTACGCCATAAAATCCTGAACAAATGTAATGCAGAGCAATTTCACACCATCATAATGTTTGTGTGTGTGCATGTGGTAGAATATGTTCTCAGCACCAGGCTGCATATCCTTCTTGCACATGTCACTGAGAGACTGGAGAGAAATATCCTTATGGTTTCAGCCATGTTATATCCAGCAATTTTATTTTTTTTTCATTCCTCCATCAGCTGGTGAGAGTGAGGCTGTGCTGAAAGGGCTGTTCCCACACATGAGCATGTGAGTGACCATGCTTCTATGCTATATTCATGTAGGCTCTGGGATTATTTGAAAAAAAAATTCCCTGGATTCACACTTGTTTTCTAGATCAATTTGGGATGTATGGGACTGGGTCATTCAAGCAAACCATTATCTATATTATGTACAAATATATTTGTAAATGCAGTCTTATATAGGTTATTTATTACACTGTTTCATTGTCTACTCAGGGGGTGGCGTCTGCTCTTGGTTTAGTCTGGGCAAAATCCCTGGCCGAGTAAATATAGTTTCTAAGAGAAATTGTGTCAGTAGTTCTGTGGGTTTAGTCTTTCTAATTTAAACTGCAAACACATTACATGTATGATAAGTAGACTATAGCCCATGCACCCCCATCACAATCTGCCTGTGCATACAACAGCCTGCTTGGTTGCTTCAGCATAGCTCTCCCACCCCTGCTTTCTCTGCTGCCACACAGCTGTGTGTGTTCTGTCCCTGCAATGAGCCCGGGGCACACAAAAACCCCATCCCAAAAATAACAAAAAATCCATTTCTATGTACGGCCTTCATAAACTCTACTGTTAAGCTGATTCCAGTATCTACTTTTCCTGAAGAAAACCTGTTGCTGTGAGGAGTGGTAAGGAAAAGCTATAAGCAGCATAATGTATACATGTATTCAAAACATGAATCAAGAAACAAGTGTTCATGTTTGTATTGCAGCCTTTTACCTCAAAGTAGCGCAGCTTTTGTTTAGAGAAAATTTATAAAGCTAGCAAGTAGTATTGTGGATGGTAAATAAGGAGCTAAATATATGTAAGATTTAAGTGCCCATTATTTGGTTTTTGTTGGAAGAATAGGATCTACTCATTTTGGGTTTTGTCAAAAAGCTTGTGGTGCTGAGGCTGTGAGTTATGTGCAAAGCAGAGGTCGTGCTGGGTGCTTAGACTTTCTCTGCTGCGGGGCCTTGTGGATGAAGGGGGCAGTGGAGGATGTACATTCTGCTCTGGAGAGAGGAGCTGGGCTCAGTGTTCAGCCTGCCCTGCAGAAGCCTCACATGAGATAAGCCTTGGCTTGTGAAGTTATAGTGAGATGAACCTCTAGTTTGGGGAGAAAGCTCTTTTGGGCAGTCCTAAGCTCTCCTAGGGAGTGATTTACAGGCACAGAATAGGATGGCTGGTTTTCTTTTAAACCTGCAACCAGAACTTGAGAAAAAGTAAGGAGAAAAAGACAAAAACGTACTTTAAGGAGAATCACGGGAATGTTCTCTGCAGAATTCCTGTAAACGTTGTAAGGTTGAAGGTGTTGTCAATATTATTTATTGTCCACCTGACAGTATTCTGCTATAGCTGTCACTCTAGCAGGTCTGAAATAGGACTTTCTCCCCAGTGGAGCAGTAACCCACTCATACATTTGCATAACTTTCCACAGCAGTCACTGTACTGCCAGTCTGATTTGTCACAGCTGCTCGGAAAGCAAATTTCAGTGGCTCCCAGGAACTCCCATCCAGTGCCATTGTGCCCCTGCAGCTCCACCATGGCCCTGGGGTGACACAGGACTGGTGGTCCTGCATGTTGGCTTTGATGCACTGAGAGCTGCTGGAGTGTGCTGGGATCACAAAAATAGTGTGATACCGGTGCACGTCCATTGTGGCTCTGGTGCAATTTTTGAGGTTCTGGAGGGTTTTTTTTGGCAACCCCTTCAATTTTCCCATGCTCTCTTCCACCATGTGCCCAGCTGAGAGTTGCAGGTCACAGCTTGGGCTGTTTGTCACCAAAGGTGTGAGGTCCCCCTATGCTTTCACATCATGTCCACCATGGGAGGAACCTGTCTCTGCTCCTTCCACTCTTATTTTTCTCTTCTCAGCGTTCAAAGAAGGAGCTAGAACTTTTCCTCTACTTTCTGGGTAGGAAAAGGCTAGATTGTATTCCACTTTCCTCACCCTCCCAAATTTACAGGCGTGAGGGGGGGGTCAGTCCACATTACCCATTCTACTCTTCGTGGGAGTAACAAAGCTGACTTTCTGCCACCAAAACCAAGTAAAGCTTTGTGGGAAATGGCAGCCTGACACTTCTGTAGTATACAGAAATAGTTGCCCTAGGTTTGCTGCTTGTGTTTGTTTGAAATCCTGAAACAGAGACTGAATAGACCCTTTTGTACAAACTTCTCATCTGCACTGATGGTCATAAAAACTCGACAGTTGCTAGCCTGCAGTATGTGACACACTGGTTCTTTCCTAATCACCATCAGCCAAAAGGACGTGAACGCTCCCCAGCGCGCCTTGGGAGATCATTGTGTCCAATGTGCATGCCCTGTAAAACTCCACTCCTAGGCTGCTGTGGTTATGGACTTTGGCCTTAAGAATAATAGGTGCCTAGACCATTAATTGTTTTTATTTTATGTGTCTGTTCTTTTAAAATCAAAATTTCTTGTTCCTTTTATAGGCTGCCATATATTTTGTTTCTGTGTACTAGGAAACAGCTCTATCATCAAGGATTGATTTTTAGTAACATAAAATAACATTTTTTTGTGTCTATTATAGTTAGTAACAAAATTTTATATGTCATTTTTATCTCTGAAATGTATTATTTTTTTGATGGGTCCCAATTTCAGAAAGTAATATGTTCAGATAGGATTGACTGACTGATTAGAAATATTCAAAATGCTTTCTGCTTTTTAGCTGTAATTCTGGGGCTAGCTTTGGAAATAGCATGTGTAACACTGTAATGGCATACCTTCCCTTGCCCTTTTAAAATGAAAATTATAAGAAGACAAATCCTTTCCTCAGGCACATACAGTTTTATCCCACAAGCAGAAAATAAATAACCATACTTTTGTCCTAAGCCCACACTTCATGATAATAAAAGAAAATCCTAAATGCTATATTTGATAATGATATATTGCTTAATGGCTACTTTTCTTGTTCTGCTAGAAGAAGCAGACTAAATAGCTTTCTTAATGCTGTGAAGTTTCTCTTGTAATTAAAAGAAATACCAGCATCACACTACGCAGTAGTTATGTTTGGTAAATGGTCAAGCCAAACACAGTTTTTTGAAACAAATCTAAATTCAACTTTCTTTGTTCTACATTTCTTGTCTAAAGTACATGTTAAACTGTTAATTTGCCATTTGAAGAGGGAGCAATTGCACCACATACATATACTTGCTTCAGCTGCAGATATTGAAGCTGGATGCATGAACTGCATTATTCTTGGTTCACAGATGTAAAACTTTGAGTAAATCGAGGAATGACCTTTTCCAGCATAGGTCTCAGACAGCTTCTGTGGGACTTGGGGCAGAGTTTGGGGATTTGATCTCACAAATGCAGCCCTCTGTTTATCTGTGGGGTTAATCTGAGGAAATATAAAATACACAAATCCTTTTCCACCATGCCTTTCATCCAACAACTGTTCAAATATAAGACATTCACAGAGGCTGGAACTTCAAGGGAGGCCGGTAGATCTGACAGCTGCAAAGTGTGTTTATATGGCAGCATGAGGTTTCCTTGGGGCAGGGGCACAGGACTGGTTGGTCTCAAAAGCTCTCTCCAAACTAAACGAGGCTGTGTTTCTGGATGATTTCACTATTGAAGGCAGAGCAATCCTCCTGTGATAATAATTTTTAAAAATTATTGGAATCAAAATCAAGAGGAAAACACACATCAGTCATTTCCATACCCATTCCCCTTTACTGTAAATACTGTAAAATTCCTTTTTAATGCCACTGTCCTGCCTCAGCTTCAGTTGGTCATTGGAAAAGAGGTGCTAATTCAGTGTTGTGAAGGACAAAGAGTTGCCATCCACCATCTCCAGTAACAGATGGAGGCCTTTAAAAGCCAGTTTGCTCTGGGCATTAAACATGCCGGAGCTGCAACATTTGATTCTTTCTCTTTTGGAGAGAGTAAATGTGTCAGACTGGAATATAACAGGCTTTGGTCTTCCATGGCTATGAAGAAGTAGAAAATCTGTCCACTGCTGCTAATAACTGACTATAAAGATATGTTTTAAAGGATGCCTGCCTGCAGCTATAAATATAAGCAAGTATTTTAGAGGCCTTTATATATGAAAAGAACCTTTCACAAATAAAAATATTTGCCATCAGAAAATGATGTCTTCGAAATGGCTTCACAGAATCATAGAAGATTATGTGAGAGATAATGAGGGCATCATATTTAAATATTCTTCACTTTGATTCTTTCTCCTCAGCTTTTGACGATCATCCTTTAAGGTTTTTCAGATCCTAATTTTCTGAGAGAGATTTGAGATGAAGAGATACTTGAAAATGCAATTTCATATCTTCTGTGTGTGTCATGTTGTCTGGAGCTCCTGTTTCACTCCAGAGTATACATGAGGTCAGATCCTGACCTGCTATTCGAATAGTTTGTGGACTCTGGACTCTTAACAGTGCCCCTGGGATTTAAGATGTACACCACATTATTTTGTCATTCTTTTGCTACATTGGGATATATATTTCATGAGATATATTTATATGTGTTAAATATAATCAAGTTCCTTGTTACTTCTTTCCATCACTGACAGTATTTTCTGATGAGAAACTTGCTGATCATTCCACATGCCGCTGTAAATAAAGCTATACAAAAAGCAGACTACATTCAGTAAGTGAAAGTTGCTGTTACAGAATGGTTGGTATCACATGGGAAGGAAGCTGAGTATATCAAATGGCAGAATGTACCTTTTTCTTAAACAAAGCCATACTAAAATACTTATCAGTATGTTTCAAAGTGCTTTCCTAGTATAATATGCACTGATGTCTCATCCACACAGATACTAAACCTGAAACAGAGAAATTTTAAGATGACATGGCAAAATAGGATGTCAGTGTTTTCTGTGTTTAGCTGGACTGCTACCATGGTAGTGCACATTTTATGAAGGAAGAATGCTTTGAGAAGAATACCAGTTTCTTTACATCTGATTTTATCACATTATCAAATATGGATACAGAATATTGTGAAGAATATGCTATTAGATGAGTTAGTGCAAAATCATTTAGTAACTGTTTTCCTTCTTAGGCTTTATTCATCCACAGGAGTCCAAAGGCTTATTAATACTGAATCAAAAATGTTATTTTTCTGTTCCCATGGGCTGTCTTTTATAGTGACCAGAATTGTGACTGTGTGGCGAAAGCCACTTTGATGGTCCACATATTTTGGAGTAAGAGGATCATTAATAACATACGGCCTTTTGTGATGGCTGATGGAAACTAAGGCTCAACCAGTCCCTTGTCTCTCACCTCATCACAAGCAATGAGCAGGATGTGATAGAATTTACATGGTAGCAAAGAGCAATGAGGAAAGGAGAATCTGTCTCCAATACGAATTGAGTACAAAGGTCCTCATCCTCCTTCCTGTATTCATTCCAGCCTATTCCATACATGCCTGAGTATGGGGTGACCACAGATCTTATGCTTTTGTTTGGAGGCATGACATCTTTTTCTAGCTACCTATGACTGATGATATCTTTCTAGTCTGGCAACTGCAGAGTTTGTATTTTATTAGGCAAGACCAGTTGCCCTCCATGTGCTCACCCAGATTTGTGTTCTTGATTCCTTTCAAGGCAAACATTTGGGTTAGTAATGGGGTATGGAAATGTGACCAGAGGAGGCACATCTTTAACTTACCATAAACTCATAGAACAGTCATATGAATTTTCCTCAAGGATACAAAGAGCATTGAAATTGCTTGAATTCATAGCGTAAAAATATTCCAGAGTAAAATGTTCTTAGTTGTTTTTAGAAAGGGGAAATTGAACTTCAAAACGTTCAAAAACCCATAGCCTTTTAAGTGATACTAAATCACGGGGGTGCTTTAAAAAATAATTTCACTGTAACTTAAATTTTAATTGCCTGCTCCTTCCTTTTGCTGTCACGGTACTTTCATCCTCTCTGTTTTCCTGAAAGAGTGTTGTTATTGCTGTTTATTTTAAGAAATCCACTCAAATTTTTCCTGCAGCGCTGCAAAATTTCAGGGAGGGATATGGTTCAGTATTCTGCGTTATTAATATTTTTTTATATCTCTGTAATTTTAAAAAATGAAGTCTTAATGACTTTTCTTCTCTAAACCCTGGACTTTTGCACTTCTAGCCTAAGAAGCTGAGGGTAGTCAATGGCAGGTGCAGCCAGAATATTACTGCAGCCCCACAACATATCATTTTTTTAACATTATTCAAATTAGGCTCTGCACTCATAATTCTGTTGTTTCCTTTATTGCTGTTGTAAAGCAAATGGTTCTTTTATACAAATGTTATCTCCTGGCTATTAATTCAGTAGTTATTTTGGATTATGGCACTCCTGTTAAATTTAGGAATGTAAAACCTCATAAATATTTAAAAGTTTCAGACTGACGTGGGAAGAAATTGTTTTTGACTTGCTTTGTTAATATCCTGTTGTTCAATTTGCAACAGATTTGGAATATATTATTATTTCTCCACTGTTTGACAAATGGAAAAACAATTTTAGTTGAGCAACTGCTTCAAGTGTTCTACCTTGAATTGCAACAGGCTGACAAAATTGTTGATTTCCAGAAAAAATAGCAAGGAAAAGATCTGTTTTTCTTTTAGAGACCAAAAATCCTGAAAACTAATTAATTAGATCCCACTTCAAAGACAATGAAAATTTAGTAGTAGGTTTGTAAAGATAATTTTGATAAATAATTTCAGAAACGTCTACTCACAGTAAAATCCTTCTCTTTCAGCTTGTTATTTAAGCTTTTCACTAAGGAGCTAAGGATGATGATGTACAAATGTGTTTCTTCACAAAACAAAAGGATTATATTGAGAGTCTTATTTCTATCCAGTGAGTGTGTTCATAGACTTGCACTAAGATTAACGTGCGTCTCCAGTATCCCCTGGTCTTTAAAGAATAACTGAATGATACAAAAGTCACAATTTCTGTAAGATTGTTGAAGGTCTCACCAGCAGAGTCTCTGGGTCAGCATTCCTGCTACACACCTAACCATATTTTCTTTCTTTCTTTCTTTCTTTATCTTGGAAGTATAGACATAGTTTTTCAGATCTTAAAGGGTGTTAAGGTGTAACTCCTGTTGGGATCATCTAAAAATAGTATTCCAAATATTTCAGTGATTACACAAAAAAAGATGCTGAATTGATTCAGCCTAGGTAAGAATGTTAGCAGACAACTGAGTGTGCAGTTAACAGAACTGGCATCTCTGCCTGCATGGTCCAGAGGTTCTTAAGCTGTGTCCTGGGATGACACTTGACTTGATGGGTTTGCTGTATTTCCTGTATCAATTTAACTCCCTGGCACAGTGCCATGATTTTCTGAGGTACTGGTGCACTTTACTGGGTACTGAACCAAAAAGACTTTTCTTCTACCTAGCCAGTAGGTTAAAACCACAATGTTAATACTATTTTATGATAGGTTTACGCCATCTTCTCTTATGTGGTATAGCCACAGCAGCTTAATCTCTGCATAAAGTAATTACTGAGGTGGCACTTTGTCTTCAGCTGAAGGAAGATTTTTACATGTCCGTAATTTCTAGTTTGAGTCCAGTATTTCAAAACACAAGTAGAGCCAGTCAAGGTGAACTTACATTACAGTTGCATGAACTAATTGGTATTTTATGCAGGTGTGTAGCTGGATGTTCCACAGCAGCTGTGTCCATGTGATTGTAACTAATTCAGCATTGTCCAGCTCATAGCCTGTGGGCTGGATCCAGCCCCTTTGAGAGGCTTCTACCTGACCCATCTCCTTCCCACTGCGGGAGCTGGGGTCAGATGTTCCTCCTGCAAATGCACTTGCTGCACCTGCCCTCTCTAGAGAGATGGGCAGCAAGTCTGAAGGGGCGTAAGGAAGGTGAAAGAAGCCTGGGAGGTTTGTCAGCACCTCTGCCTGGCTCATGCAGGTGCTAACACTGAGCAAACCACAGCACATCTGTATGCTCAACTAAATCATCACCCAGTCCGGCACACATTCCCATGTTTGTGTGTGCAAGGGTAGCTCATTCCTCTCTTACAAACTGAAGTCCCAGTTGCACAGACAGAGCAAAATGTGAGGCTTTTGCTGCTGTTCTATTGACTTACTATATAATCAGCACGTTGAAAATTCTTTTGTTCTATTTTGGAGAGTATTTCTGCTAAACATTTCTTGTATTCCTCTTCTTCTGGTTCTATGTGTGTGTAGTGAACAGTGTAAAGCAAAGGGCACTTGTATGCTTAAGATTGTGAAGGATTTGCATGAAGAAATTCTGCAGAGCAGTATATTTACTTTGCAGTTCTAAATGGTAGCAATTATAACTCCCAGCTTCTGGCTATCCAGATGTTTCTTGCATTACAGCACTGTAATTTGCATTGGAATATATTGTGTTACTGCAGTGGCAGTAAAGTGGTCAGCTTTCAGTCCAAATGCTGTATCTGGGCTCCAGTTGGGATGGTGAACATATTTCCTGTTCATACCAGGTTCTTCTCCTTCCCACTGTTTCCACACTCTGTTAGTTTGACGTGTTTGTGTTTCTCAGATGAAGACTTTTACTGCTCAGCATTTGAATCAAGCAGGGGATGTATTGGCAGGTCAGAACTGATGTACGGTTTGTTTCTTGTAAGAGTGAAAAAAAGGAAAAAAGACTGAAGTTTTGAATGAGAAATTTCCTTTTGGCATTTTCAGGCAGCAAACATCCCTCTGGTGTCAGAGCTTGGCATTGATGATATCCATTTTGATGACTTCTCGCTCGATGTGGATGCCATGATTACTGCAGCCCTGCGGATGTTCATGGAACTTGGAATGGTTCAGAAATTTAAAATTGACTACGAGGTAACCATCTGCGCTGCAAATATCTGCTGCTTTTGTCTTGGCACTGCTCTGTCCATTTGCACACATTTAGTAGCCCTGCTACAAATTGTACTTTTAATTTCAGACACTGTGTAGGTGGCTTTTGACGGTGCGGAAGAACTATCGAATGGTTTTGTATCACAACTGGAGGCACGCTTTCAACGTCTGCCAGCTGATGTTTGCCATGTTAACTGTGAGTATCCAGCTACACAGCCTCTAAGAGCTTTTACTGCCACATTGCCTAACCTGTCTAAACATTTTCCAGCATTCGATTTCTTTTCTAGTTATTATGCTTCTCATTTCCAATAGCAAAGCAGATAGAACTTATCCAACTTAAGGCAGCACATATTTGGCAAAACCTCATAGTGTTTTAGTGACAGTGATATCATAGGCACATTAAAGTGACTGAAAACAGATGGCAGTCTTGGAGTGCTCTTGTTATTACAGATCTTGATCTTATAAAATGTTTTTCTTTTGGAACTCTTTGATTTGACATTTATTTCAAACTCGTAATTGGGAAGTACAAACCCAAGGACTAGAATCCCAAAGTATTTATTATGTTGATATTTATTATCTCCTTATCCAGCTTAATCTAGTTTTTTAGAAGGTACTGCCTCAAAACATTTGAAAATTATCTTCCAGCATAGTGATCTAAGTGAATCTTGAGTCTCCACTGGACACTGTTAACACTTAGGGGTTTTATTAGCATGCATCTCCAGCAGTACCTGTAGCTCCTTTCAGCATACAAGTAAATTCTGCTGAAAGTACCACTGCTAATATACTAGAACAAGTATACTGCTCTCTTTCCCTACCCCACTGCAACCTCACTGTGTGAAATAACCCATGTCTGGCTAGTTCATTCTTGTAAATTTACTAATAAAAAACTCAGGGGTTCTGGATGCCAGAACTTTGTGAGTTGGGCAAGAAAAAAAGACTCTGACTTCTCCTAGCAGGCAAAGATGTTCTGGTGGTTGGTCCATCCCAGCAGGGTGGGTGTGTTTCTGTGAGTGTTGATGGAGGCACTGCTGTACCATGCACCATGAGACAAAGGAAAGGAAGACGTTCAACGAGAGAACGGTCACCTCTTCCTCTGGGCATGCGGCCGCTCAGCCGTGCAGAATTAATATTGTTTCAGCAGGCACTTGCTGACGCTCTCTAAGGAAATTTGGTGGTAATACCTGAGTATTGGTAGTTTTTATTGTTTTATAAACCTGAGGGGTTTTTTCCCCCAGTTTTATAAAGAGGAAAAGCATTTATCTGATGCATATGGGCAAAGGCGGGCTGGGTGCGAACCACAGTAATTTCTGCGGAGGCTGCCGGGGCGGGGAGCCCCCAGGCCAGCGGTAACACCCCTAGGTGGAGCTCCGAGGCCAGGTTTGCGGCTGGCTGCTCTGCCGAGGGACCAGGCACGTCCATCCCGGCTAGCCGTGCCCGCATGGGGCCAGCACAGAGGAGGCAGGGTCCTGCTGCTCCAGCAGCCACCAGCCGCCTGCCCGGCTCCACCGACAGATGCTCTGACCGTGGCTCTCACAGCGTAATTTCAGAATCCTTTTAGCAGGCAGCACAGGGATGCAGCTGTCTGTGAGATGTGATCCGGCATTTTTAAGCCAAGTTCGTTTCCTTGCTCACGCTTCTGGTAATAAACGGAATAGGCAATTCCTTGTGCAGGGCTGGATGTGAGTGGCCACAGCAGTGGAGACTCCACACATCCCACTCTGCTTTGCTCTGGCTCTGGCTGAGAACAGAAGTTCAGGAGCATGACCTGTTTGGTCTGCTCTCCCTTCCAGATACAGCAAGATTCATTTTGTGCAAAAAAAGACACAAAAGAGAGATTTGAGATTACTAATAGTTCAAGGGTTGCTCCTACTGCAATTGTCTTGGGGATACCATCCAAGTTAGCATGTGTCATCTTTTTTCACTGGTAAAAAGAGAAAAATTCTTTGACAAACCCTTTGAAGGGCTTATCAGAGCCCTTCTCTGCTGGTCAAGAACACACTGCTTTTTGCAGTTATTGCACCTTATTTCTGATTTCTCCATGACAGTCAGCAATATAGACCACCCCACAAATAGAAACCAGTAATTCTGTTTTAGGGTATTTTCAGGTAGGATTTACCATAGCATAGTGATGCCTAACCTGTAATGCAGGAGCCTCTAAGGGCCCCACCATACTCCCACTGAATGCACGAGGAAAATTCAGCTGTGTTGAACAACCCAAACAACAGAAATTCAACAGAGAATAAACCAAAGTTGTTTCACTCCTGATAAACTCAGCCTTTTGCATATCTAAAGCACATTCATGTATATCTAAGTATGTATTTTCTCTTTCCTGAACAATCTAAAGCCCAGTTCTGCAAGCCATAGGTCTGTATTTCAGATGCCCTAGAATTCTGAGGACAAGCACTGCAGCAAGGCTGCTCCTGCAAGTGAAGGGAGTACATGAGAGTAAAGTAGGATCAAGCTCCTTTATCAGTGCCTTTGCCAACACAGTTCACATTGATACTTATTTCAAAGGGCAAAAATGAACAAGTAAGCAATACCAAATTAAAATCCCATCTGGTGTGCTAATAACAAAACATATAGATGTGGGGCAAGGTATAATGAATGCAATTCATTTCCTCACATGAAAGAATGACCTCCATAACTCACTGGAGACTCTGCCACTCATGAGTTATGGGTCATTCCTTTTCTGGTGAAAATAAATTTTACTATACCATCGTCTATAGCCATGTATCTTTTTTTCTCTTTAAAATTCAGAAACGGGGAAATGTAATCCTCTGTTTACTTGCAGTATGTTCAAAGAAGATATCCCCTTACTGTAGTATTTTTTTAAATTAAATGTTTTTTACTATGTGACATATGCTATATTTCTTTCATATGTTCAGTAACAAGGCTTTTCATTAAATAAAATGTGGCATTTATTTTTGAGATATTGCTACTGTAAATAAATTCCTTCATTGGTTTCCCTGCATTTGCAATACAGGTTGAATCCTTGAATTTAATCAAAGCTTGGATTACACTAAAGAATATTTATTACAACATCAATTTAATATTATAAAACTTCTCTTTTAAGTTATTTTAACTTAGCCATTAATATTTTCTCTAGACTGAAACTTGACACATGATGTGTTGTCAGTTACAAACTATTTTTAATTCCTTTTTATTAATAGATCTTTATTGTTATTTCTTATACACGAGCTATGTTTAAATAAAAAGAGAAAAAGCTATTTTTGGAGGATTTTTTCTACTTGGGTAGATGTTACTGAAACTAAAATGAAAGCAATGCCACTAGAAATCAGGTGAACCACTTTCCTGATATTCAAGTTATTCTGTACATGGTGGATTCCACATAATATTAATTAATCTCTTTTTTCTTAATACTTGATCATCTTTTCCACTGTGTAAACTTTAAGCACTTATAAAGCTTTTGTAGCAAGTCTTGCCCTTCCTCAATTCCCACCAAAGTGCATTCCTGAGCACCTGTGGGAGCTCAGCTCCCTGTACTGCCTAAGTATTAACTGTGGCCATTTCAGACTGTCTAAACAGAGAACAGTTAGATTTGAATGTGCATTTCTCTAAGTAGAATTTATGGTCTTCAGGGTGAATGGCAGAGCTTTCACAGAGTATTGCAGCAATTGACTGGTGTTTCTGAGTGTGAGTTCCTGCCAAGGAAGGGCAACAAGTCCCACTGTATCACTTAAACCTCTTCTTGTCAGGGAGTGAAATTACGCCCCTTTGAAAAATCAATGAAATATGGGAACTCTTACGTGGTATTCGTGTTCAGCCTTGGTTTGGTCCTCCAATACAAATTAATTTTGTATTTCTTGCGTATAATTTCCTTTCATGAAAACTAGATCATGTGACTAATTGAGAAGTGTCACTGGAGACTGGCACTGTGAAAAGACAAGTGTTAAAATTTTCCAGCTCAGCCAGTCATCATGGAGACATTATGCCCTTTCCTTCTGAAGAACCAGGTTGTTTCTGCCATGGGTAAGAGGCACAGCACTGACAAGGTGGTGTCCCACAGAGGCTCTAGCACCTCCTCCAGACAGGATTTGTTCAGGATTTGTTCAGTATGCTTGAGGTGAGCAGTAGCAGAGATTTTGAAAAAACAAAACAGTGTTTTTCTCTGACATGAGCCAGTTCAGGCAGGAAGACTGCTATGACAAGTATCCAAGAGGAGAAGCATAGTGGTAAAAAAGCATTTCTAGGATTAACTCCCCCATTCACGCAGTCATATCTGAGCTGCTTGTAGGGAATTTCATTGCATCTGTTTCCAAATTCCTCTCCAAAATTCAAGTGGGTATCTCTAGCAGAAATATGCCATTTGAGACATTTCTGCTTTAAATCATGCTACTTCATTTCACTGTGCCGGATTTTTAAAAAATCTCCTAAGAGTTCATCACAGTTCCACAGAGTATATTTTATCTGCGTTCTTTTACAGGTCTTCCAACTTAACATGACAGCTATCTCTGACAGTAGGGATTGACTAAAAGGGTCATCTCAAGATTGAAGAAATCTTTCTAAGTACTTCTCTAAATAATAATTTCAAATTTTTATCATTTTAGCTTTGGGTTTTTATTTCTCTGATAGAAAAATCCAGTTCCTGCCTCAGTTTTCAGTTACTAGTATTTGTTTTCAGCTCTTTTTGCCTTTAGTGCCTCCTGGGTAGCAGAGAAATGGCACGCTGGAAATGCAACAAAGAGATAATAACAGATCACTCCAAGCACATTATCTATTCTGCTAACCATCTGACATACAGAAGGGAATAGAATATGACAATAAAGCATTTATCTTCTCCTTACTGAAACGTTCATGGTATCAAAACAAAGTTGACTGTTGCTGGATGGACTAACATTACTTATCCCTTTTGCTACTGATAGTTACAGCTGCTATTTTTTTTCTTCTCTCAGACTGCAGGATTTCAGGAGATTCTAACTGAAATTGAAATTTTAGCTTTGATTGTGGGATGCTTATGTCACGACCTTGACCACAGGGGAACCAACAATGCCTTCCAAGCCAAGTAAGCTTTCTAATTCTTACTATTTTAATTTGGTTTTCTTCCACGGGAGAGCAAAAGGTGACCAGGATAAAGAATGAAGCATTAATTTTCAGCCTTCTAGGCCAAGGCCAAGTACTCTTATTTCTGTGTGCAGTGAGGGACTATCCATCTTTATCATTCTCTGTTCCTTTAAGTAATTGCTGGCTTGTCCTTTGTAGCTGGCTGTTGAACTGACACCACATATTGAAATGTGGTGCCAAAACTTGATGTTCTTTTCAGGTTCAGCCGTTATTGATTCTGGTTTTCAAACCAGGAAGCACCTAAATTGTCTGTCTGGGTTGTTCTTGCTGACTGGGATGCATGACATTAAGCAAAACCTTTCTCTGGTATTGCACAGAAAAGAAAATAAGTGAAACTGAATTAATGCTTTCCCAGAAACCAGGCTGCTGCCCCCAGGCATAGTGAAGTAGGTTTGTAGAAGGTTTAAGGGTGCTGTTTCTTACTGTGTAGGTAAGGGAACTCCTCAGACTAAGGTAAAATTCATTCCAAATTCTGCGTTCCCTGAGAATAGGAGTGACAACAGAAAATGTCACCAGCAACATCCTGGCCAAGCTGTGAAATGAAGCTGCTAGACACAGAGATTCCTTCAAATCCTTCAATTGTTTTCTTCACTCCCGTTCCTCTACAGTCGGGATATGAGGCCCCAAGGCATTCCTGTCCTGCAGATCCCAGCGTGCATTTGTAGCTTTTTCTGTTCTGCTTTACTGCTAATCCTCCAGTGTGATGGGGGAGTGGTCAAATGGTGTCCAGAGATATTTGAAAGGCAGAGTGATGCTGTATTAGCCTATTTTGTCCTACTTTTTGCAGAAGTACTCTGCTGCAATGTATGTATGCACGGGCTGCTGCATTTCTGGGGGCAAGTTGCCTCAGTTGCATCACTCAAACTGATGTTTCTGATGTTCCCTAAGCTGCCATTTCCTGAGGTATTGGTGTTGCCATACAATCTCACTGAAACAATGACACTGTCTGGATCTTCAATCACCATAGCAGGGAAAATCAATTGCACTGCTCAAAAGACAGAGCTCGTGGTGCAAAGGTTACCAAGCACTGCTAGATGCCTTTTTGCAGCTGAATCTTGAAGAGCTAAGCTGATTGATGTTTATGTTCCTAATTTACAAAAAGGAGATCTAAGATTTACATCCTGGCCATTTTAGGCTCTGATTAAGTTAACCACTTCTCCGCTGTACAATTACACAAGAGTATCTTTAGTGCACAGGGGTGGCTGAGTTAAAGGTACAGGGTTCAGCATTAGACTGCTATCATTCATACTTGTTGGTTGACAACAAGAGTATAGACAGGAGGCTACCATTTTATGACTCCATAAAGAAACTGCTGAAGACATTTAATGAAAGACAAACATTGCCACACATGTATAAAACATCCCTGAAAACAGAAGCTGTAGTTTTCATAACGCTAACTGTGATTTATTCCTCTAACCTGACATAAATTTAAGCATCACATTTTCCTATTTTATCTTCAGTGTCCAATACTGCTGTTCTGTATGATGAAAGTTCAAGAGGTATATGATGGAGGCAATATCACAGTTGTCTCAAATGGCTCTGTTATATATGTCAACATCACATTCTCTAGGGATGATGTTTCCTGGACCTTCTTTTCTCTCATATAGCTGCTTCTGATAATTAAGTATCAGTATGGTGCAGTTTTATGGTATATGCTCCTAGGAGACTCCCTCTGAATCTAGCATAATCTCTTATTCTCATTTCTTTGGAAAGAAAACCTATCTTCTCAGTTTAGGCTGGGTCCCAGAAGTGAAGTACTTTGGCTGAACTACTTTGGTACTTGCTGAACAGTGACCATTCTGACAATCCAGTCCCATTCTCTGCACTTCCCAGAGATTTGCAGTTTTTTAATATTATTCCATATATTTTTGTCCTTTAAATGTAGAAAACCCATCTGCTCTGTGCATTTTGAATCTTATTTTGGTTTAGACAATAGACATGATGAGAAAATACATTCTAGAGATATGCTAAGCTTTACTGTTGTATTCACTGCTCTCACTTGTGGCATTTTGTTTACCTTAGTATTTGCAGTTGGATTTTTTGTTGTTGTGTTTTGGGCTTTTGTTTTAAGAGTTTGTAGCTGCCCAATTGTAAGCCCTCATGTTTATGGCCATTAAGAATTAAAAATGAAAGGTAGCAGGGGAACAGCTGATCCCAGCTCAAGGACATTAACCTGTGTCTTTACTGCACACTTCTGTGTCTCTGCTGTTGCTGAGGCACATTAAAAACTTCTCGTAGTTCCAGAAAAATCTTTAGTCAGCTGGCAATATTTAGCAAATACTGGAACATAAATGCTTTGTATCTGAATTTAAATTAGTATTTTGACCTCATCAGCTGTCTTAAGTGAGGTTGCTGAAGTGGAGATGGGTGTGGCTACGTGTTTTGTCACAAAATTCTCTCTGGAATCTGCTTCATGAGCAGATGAGCTGGATTTGTTGACTTCTCATGTTCTGTTTCAGGAGTGGATCAGCCTTAGCTCAGCTCTATGGCACCTCTGCTACTTTGGAGCACCACCATTTCAATCACGCTGTCATGATTCTCCAAAGTGAGGTACAAAAGCATTACTATTAATCTAACTGTGAGCTGTTGGGCAGTTTCAGCTGGAGAAAGGAAATACTATGTACAGTACCTTTTTAATGCCCTCTCCTTGAGGAATTATTTATTGGTTACCACAAAGGTCACAACTAGCACAAAATTAAACAACTACAAATGCTGATCATAGAGCCCAGAGATTATATCTGTCTCTATCAGCAAGGGGCAAGGAGAATACATCCTAATCATACTGTCAGCTTTTCTCACTTTTCTTAACATATATCCTGCTCAGTGGTTTATAGGCATCTGAAACACGTGCTTACCTTTCCCCACAGGTGTCATATTCAGAGTATCAGAGCCATCTTTTACTGCACCAATTCAATTTCTTTGGCAGCCTTTCTGTAATCAGTACTTTCCTGATTATTTTGCAATTTAATACACTATTTTTAAAAAATTAAAATCAATAACAGCATGCGTTCAAAGTACATTAATTGCTTTGCAGATACCTGTGAAGACATAGCTCTTGCCCAGAATAGCTTGTATGTAACACTATTCAGCATATACTACACCTTGTATTTAATAACTGAGGAAAGTGGAAGGATGGACATGGAGTCCTTTCAGAACAATGGATGCATTCTCTTAATTTACAAGAGATTGGTTGTTACAAAATGCATTTAGCAAATGTTAAAACCAAAACTGCTGTTCATGCAGCACAATTGGAGACCATAGCCTGATCTGCAGTAACATCTGAAGAGATCTGGAATGTCTCATGATCACAGTCACATGGGAACAGGGCGATGGCCTTGCCTCTGTGTACACTGCCAGGGAGATTTGTCATGGAACTGCACCTGCCAGACCTCATCTCATATATATCCTCATACCATCATGATTACAGTAACCCTGTTGCTGGAAAATTCTTGGTTTAAAGTACATTTTAATCTTCCTAAGCAGTAGATGGCAGTGCATACTGAATGTAAACACTACAGGGCTAAATATCACTAAAATAAGACTCTATTTAGAAAGAGCTTCAATATTTATGTAGGTGATTACAAAAAAAAAATACCTGTAATACGTTTATGTATGTTAGTACATGTGACTACTGTCACATATATAATTTCTTAAGCTTACATTTAGAGTTTTTCATTAATTTTGTTTCTTTCATCTTATTTTCTTGAGAATTTCACAGAGGAATTATAGGATCTCTGTCCCTCTTGTTTTCAGAAATTCAGTTCCAAAAGAACCTTCCCTATATGAAATAGCAACATCAAATAATTAATTTCCTTTTGGCCATAGAGCATCTTTCAAATTCTTAACCCACAATCCCTTAAAAAGCAGCCAGTTGAGCCCACAAAGGGTGTTTAAACTGCATATAACGTTGTTGTTCTTTAGCCTACATAGGAAATGGCTGTTTACACTGTAGGACAAGACAGTAACGGGCAGAATGAGCAAATGGGCTGCTTTGAATGAAAAACTGATTTAGTGTCCTTGACTGCTCTAACAGCAGTGTGTGTGCATGCAAGCAGCAACACAGATAAATCTATTAAGATCACTACTCAAAAGCTCCAGTATGCAGCTCCCCAAAACATTTAATAAGATGAGAGACTGAGATGTATCCATAGGTTTTTTTGCCATAAACTGAGTCTGTGCAGGGTTAGAGCAGAGAGTAAATCCTTACTTGACAGGCTATAATTTCAGCAGAGTTTAGAAAAACATACCAGGTGCTTGATAACAATTGTCACCTCTTCTGCCTCAATGTAATCTCAGCAGTATTTACATTATTATTTTGTCATAGTTTTGCCATGAATCAAAAAAGGCTTGTGTTACAGGGAAACAGTGGGCTAACAAGTTAGAAAACCTTTTAAAAACCTATATTGATCGTTAGCCCTTACCTCTTTTATCTCTTTCATTATAGGGTCACAACATCTTTGCTAACTTGTCCTCTAAGGACTACAGTGACCTTATGCAGCTTCTAAAGCAATCAATATTGGCAACAGACCTCACTCTGTATTTTGAGTAAGTATTGACATTTCTGGTCTTTGATGAATGAAATTTCAGAGAACTTACTCTAATGACCTATTAAATACCAATAAGGATATATAATATGAGGAATTAGTGTTTAGCTATGGTTGAAGAGGTTTAGTCTAATACTTAGTATCTTTTAGACTAATAGAAATATCTCAAGTGTCCAAGTAAGTTTTGCTTTAATATGTTAACATGTCTGAATCAACCAAAAGCAAGTCAAATCCTGGGTTTATGCTTCAAAGGAATCCCAGGAATCAGTTACAGCTCAGTCCCATAATTTTTCTGTCCCTTCTGTGATCATTTCTTCAGGTATATAGAAAATCAATGACATTGAGAATTCTTTTCCACCGTTTCAGCATTTCTAAACATGTATGCTAAGAAATATAATATTTAGTTACAGGCCCAGTTACAGAGGTAACAAAGCAGACACTTTGTTGCTTTGAAGACAAATTATGCCAATTCACATCACGTGATGAGAATGGGTCCTAAAAAGCTTAATGGAGGAAGTACACTAGGATCTCTCTCACCCAGTTTCCTCCTTTTCCTTGTTTGCAAATCAAATCTCAAAGTAGATTTCAACTTGGTCCTGCATTTCAAATATTGTTAGTTATTACCAAGCTTATCCCAGTGAGGATGTGTGGGAGGATGCATGTAGTCAGAGGAGTCGTGGTGTCACCATCACACTGCACCTCTGGATCTGGCATTAGCCTGTGGCTGACTTAGGGGCACATGTGCAGTTTCAGTGCACTGCCTTCCCAGTCTTGACAATAAGTCATCCTTAGGAGTTTTTGTTTGGTGTCCATTAGCATCCTATCCTGTCTTTCTGCCATGTCTCAAGTGAAAGGATTAGAGTTGTACCAGGGGAAGTTTAGCTTAGATATTAGAGAAAAAAAAATTACTGAAAAAGTGGTTAGACATTGGAATAAATTGTCCAGGGAGATGGTGTGGTCACCACTTCTGGAAGTATTAAAAAGTTGTCTTGATATGGTACTTAGGGGGAATATGGTTTAGAGGTGATTATGGTGGTGCTGGGTTGAGGGTTGGACTTGATGACCTTGAAGGTCTCTTCCTTTCTGTGAGATACCAGGACCACAGGTCCTCTTGTCTCACCGTAAGTAAATGCTGCAGAACTGTTCTGTGCTCTCAAGGAGGAGATGAGTGACAGGGACTGAGAGGACAGCTGCCCTGGCACAGCTCCATGTGTGTAGCTCTCCCTGGCCGAGATCCTGGAGACCCTGGAAGAGCCAGAGAGGGCTCACAGCAGTGCCTTGGGATAGACCCTGTTCAGGATGAAGCTCTCTTCCCTGCCTGCTTTAAGCTGAAAAACCATGTGGTCAAGTTGTTTTTTTAGTTTTAATATGAAGAAATAATGTCCAAAAGGGATATAACTGAATTTCAAGATTATTTTTTTACCTGCATAATTGATTTTTGGTGCTTCATGAATCAGAAGACTTTTAGCAAATGAGGCCTCCTTACTGAAAGTCTGCATATAAGTTATTTTTCCCTCTTGTGTTACTGCAATTCATTAATGAGGTGGTAGCTATGCTAGTTTATTTCCAAAAGTGCCTGAAAATCACTGTCTAGAAACATTGGTGCTTTGCATTTCTTAAAGTCACCCTATGTGAAGAGATGTTTCTACATAAGTACGTAATTTGTTTTTTCCAGTTTGTTACATCTTTAATATTTTTGTCGAGATGGGAATTCTCATATCAGTATTCTTAAAATTACTAAACTTAATGATCACAAGCTCCAGGTAGCAAAACAGCAACAAAACTCCAGGCAGAGCAAGGCTTTACTTTCCAGACCTTCTCAAGGCATTTGTTTTATAAAAACAAACAAAAAGATTATTTTCAAGGAAAGATCAGATGGGAAATAGATTTGATTTTAGTCTATAATTCTAGACAACAATACTTGTAAATTGTACAACAAGTAAAAGCATGGAACCAGAATTAAGTTTATGGAAATTCATTCAAATGATATCTTGAGCCACTGGGCTGTAGAGCAAATGGATTTAAAAACAACCTCCCTTCGAGGCAAAATACAGCGAGAGTCAATGTTACTCAAAGACCCTGGAAAATTGTTATAATTCATTTTGTTTCAGAAATTCTGCCATATTATATTTGCTTATTAATAGAAAACCTCATAATTTTGGATACCAAAGAAACCAGTACAAAATGCTAAATTGTTTCATCATGTATGGCTGCTTTCCTCCGGTTCAGTCCTTCCTACACTGAAAATTCTCTGTGGAACTGGACTACTACTTCTGTATCCATTTAAATTGATTTCAAAGAAAATCCTTGAAGGTTTCAGCCTAACATAAGGCCTTGAGACTCACATTTTCTGTTACTGCTTATGGATCTCTACATTTTAAATTTGAATATTCTAGGTTTCTGGGGTGTCATCTTCCTGAGCTTTCAGCTTTAAACATTCTTGCCTATTTTTTGTCCAAAAACATATGAATTGCTCAGAATATCCAATACTTCAAAATAAAATCTTCTATTTCCCAAACTATAAGGGATTACATATCATCATGCAGCCCTTTTATAGCCCTCTTCTAGCTGCTGTATGAAATTCATTATAGAAAGGCCTTACAGTAGAAGTGATTGGTCATATAACCATGACAGCCAGAGACCAGAATATTGCAACATGCCCCACATGATGTTCTGTCCGCCAAGCAAAGGAGTGTTTCTGGAAGTGTACATCTCCTTGTGTTCAAACATGTACTGGCTGCCATCAGACTGCACTGTCAATAATCACTGTTCAAAATTTCAGTCTAGTTGATGTAAACACAGAAAATACAAGACTGCAAACTCTCTCCTGTTGAATCTAACTGTCAGTTTCCTCTTGACAAAGAGCACAGTCTCACATGAGCTGGGGCACTGGACTGTCACTCAGGACATAGGTATTTATTTGCTTTCCAGCTTTGATGCTCATATTTTTGATGCTCATTGTGTCACTGGGGGCAAGTTGCTCCAAGTTTTTGTGCCTCAACTTCTGCTGTATCTTGGGCAGGATCTATTACATATTGTAGTCACATTGCAAGCAGTGAGAGCTGCTTGGAGTTTCAATGCCATAAAAGAGTACTGACTATGATGAGTCCGAAT
The DNA here is from genome assembly GCF_009819885.2 of Catharus ustulatus. NCBI lineage: Eukaryota > Metazoa > Chordata > Aves > Passeriformes > Turdidae > Catharus > Catharus ustulatus. Next base: position 15,890,786 of record NC_046227.1, read on the forward strand.
TTTGATTCTTAAAGGCAACAATCAAGCATTAACATGTTCTGTCCATCTCACATTTTGTCCCTGTTTGAGGGACATGAAAGACATGAAGAAGGCATGAGAAGACAAAGCATGGAACCAAGCAGGAAGACCCAGTTTCCAGTCTATAAGAACTATGAACTCAAGACAGCAGGAGCTCCTCTGTGTGTCTATTTCTTTCTGTGTGCTTACAGAAGCATGTTCTTTCCTGTGCTGGAAATAACAGGAATTGCAAAGCTCTGAAAAACCCTTCAGAATATAAAAGTAAAAACCATTTTGCAAGGACAAGAAAACAGAAGCGTGTGTGTATTTCTGGGGTGTTTCTATTGTCTGTCTGTCCACTGCTGTAGGTGAACATTTCATGCTTCTGTGGAAGACTGAACATTTCAGAGCCATTCATTTCCTTATCTGTGGAGACCATAAATCCAATATTGCTTTTACTAGGCAACTGTGACACTGATAACAGACATTTATAGAACATGTTCGGAAATTAGTATGTTTCGCTTAAATGGACTGTCAGGGTAACGGCTTTAACAATAATACATGAGGTGCAGTGATTCCGTATCACAGAGAGCTGTGTTTCTGCTGCAGTGCTGCCCTGCAAGTGTCTTCTTTCCTTCTCTCACAATCTGTCTTTTTGCAGGAGAAGGACTGAGTTTTTTGAACTTGTCAGTAAAGGTGGTTATGATTGGAATGTAAAAAACCACAGAGAAGTATTTCGGTAAGCTCTGTTTTTTCTTGCTTTCTGGTTATTTCAAAGTGTAGCCATGTTTGTTAAAGGAGTTTCATGTATTGTGGACTGAAGGCTAAGAATAACAAGAGAAAGTATCTTGTTTTAAAAATACAATCTGTGATATGAAATATATGGTATTAATCAACATGACTTCACCTTCACCATTTCTGTTTCTCCTACACACCCTGTCCTGTTTTCTTCCCTTTCTCCCAGCCTCACCAGTTCCTGTTCAGCCCTTCTTCTCTTTTTCAGAAAGTATAAATATTCTGTCTCTCAACACAAAGATCTTTCCTGTCTGTTTCCCTGATTCCTCTTCCTCTCATCTGTATTTTTTCACTGGCCAAGCACTTCTCTGCTCTTCCAGTCTGTACCTGGGAATTTTCATGTACAGAGTACTCTTCCAGCCCTCAAGAATGCCCTGAGGATGCATCCTATTGAAAACCTCGGGCATTGCTGGTGGTTTGAGTAGATCACACTTTGCAGACAATAAAATGTGTGTATTTGCATATGCATGCCTGATTATGTCTCATTTTATCTGAAATTTCATTAAAATTCTGTTATCTTTTGGTCTTTTGACAAAATATTGGCCATTTTCTATTTTCCATACCATTTCACCCATTCCTAATTTTAGATTCAGGCAATATATTTGATGCTTCATTTTCAGTGCCCTTGTTCTTCATTTAAACTTTCTGAGACTTTTATCTGCATCATGTACTGTACATAAACGCTTTCTACAGCTGAATGGTTTCTTTCTCCTAATGCATATAAAACATGGTTGTAGCTAGGTATTAAACTACAGTGGAACCGTATAGCTCATAGTAAATCTTCAATTTTTATTGTAGATGAGCAGTAGAAACTGCTTAAACAGTGTCTGGGATGCCTCCTGTGATTATAGGCTCTCTTGCTACAGCAGTCACTTACAAATAGGCATATAAATTAATCCAGTTGCAGGTGTTATTATGTAATAATACCCTTACTTATATCATGTGAAGCACATGCTTTCTAATATATTAAAGGTATTAATGTAAGTAGTGTTAGAAGTATTGCAAAATTAGCAGTTACTCCCTTGCAATATCATTTCTTTTCTAGTGTACAATGCACAATACCAAAATTCATCATCTTATGACCTGCAACACACTAGGTTTCTGAGGCACAATTGTAATGTAAAAACCATGCTGATGGCTAAGATTTCAAACATGTCATTCTTTTCTGGAGGAAAAGAAGGTGCCAGGGCTGACATTTTATATACGTATTATTTATTTATTCATCCAGAGCAGAGTTGTTTAGAAATTCAACAAAGGTTGATTCAGCTTGTATTGTTCATTTCTGTTTTTCAGATCAATGCTAATGACAGCCTGTGACCTTGGAGCTGTGACCAAACCGTGGGAGATTTCAAGACAGGCAAGTCATGATTAATAGCAGGGCTGGGAGGAGGCGGGACTGGTAGGACAATATTCCCAGGGCCCTGGCTTACAGGGGACCAAAACTGGAATCAATTTACAGCGGTATTAATGCTATAAAAAAAGTAGCAGGGGGTTTCTGCAAAAAAATTGTTTCTTGCACAATCTTTCCCTGTACACATACTGGTGTGTACATCTGGTTTTACAACCTCTCCTCTTACTAACATTTTTCATCCATATAAAAAAATGAATGGATTAAACAAAAAAGACATTTAGCCACATATAGCTGCATTTATTGGTTTCATCCCATAGTCTTCCTTGGCAGTGGCAGTCTTCCCTAAATCAAAAATACCAACAGATTAACTGCAAATTTTCATTAGCATAAAATCTTCAGTATATATGACGGAAGAAATGTTTTCTTAAGGATGTTGCAAAACTCCAAGTGTAGTATAGGGCTTTCTTTAACATCCTGCACCTAGAAACCAACAAATAAAAATTCATGGTTCTGCTGCTAAGTAGAACTACTCATTTGGAGTATTTCTTTAGAAATATACATAAAAATGGATCCAGCATTGGCAAACAGGTACAATATGAGAAAGCAACCCAAAACTCTTGTTCTTTGCCCCATGATTTTCCCTCTTCTAGACATCCTTCTTTACTCAGAAACCGTCCTTTATATTTCCAGTATCCATGCTAATCAGTCCTTCACTGAGGCCCAGAACAAGCCAGTGGAAGACAGACTGTGTCAGGTTTTGGAGGAATTGACAGCATCAAGAAGTAAACTGAAAATATACCAGCACAGCTGGGTTTGGGTACACACCTGGAGGAAGTCTGGTGTAACAGCAACTAATAGTTATTAAGATGGGGTGAAAAAGAGAAAGCTAGGCCAGATAACTAGTGATGCAGGAGCAGGCAGATTCCTTGGAAAAGGAAGTAATAAAAGCTGAAAAAGATCTACAAAAGCTACATGCACATCAACTGAATTTAAAAAAAAAAAAAATTATGGGGGGAGGGCTTCACCTCAGCTTTCAGTTTTACCAGGCGAGTCTTTTTTGCTTTATCAGCAGACTATGACAAAAATTCTTCTAAGGCTGCTGCTATACTTGGCCAGAATATGGCCACCTCACATGGAAATCAGGAAAGCTGCTTCTATGCTGCAGTGGGAAATTGAGTAACAAGATTTTTTAGTGCTACCTGGCCACTGCTGCAGTGTGTGCAATCCCTCCTCACTTTTCCTCCTTAACACAGCTTCTGCATTTTCATTGACAGCCAAGTGTCAGGTAGAGTCTGCTTTCCTAGCTGGGAATCTTTGTGCTATGCTACTGAATAAGTATTGGAGTCTCTGGCAAACTGGAGGGTTTTGTGCTTATCACTTTTGAGGTCTACAGGTGAAAAGTTCCCTGCAGCTTAGTTATACAGATTTACTTTATACTGAAAAATCCAGTCTGGGATTTCTTGAGACATCACCTGGTTGAGCAGTAGTGCTAATAAGTCCACAGAGGCAAAACAGGAAATAACTGAACCTTAACTGTGCCACAAGAAAAAAAAAAAAAACATATTTGAAAAAAGGGAATAAAGGCCACATGCAAGACAGAAAAATTCAAGAAGACAAGATTGAAACAGATAAAGGAAAAAAGGACTGTATAGAGAACAGGATCAGAATAGCATTGAGGGACGGGGATGATACTATGTCTTGTTTATTTTTATACAATACACTTTGCAAACCCTTAATTATTGACAAGTTAAATTATTCCTCTATTTGAAATACTGATCCAGAATTTTATTAATGCACTGTATTACATACATTATGAAGTTCCAAACTATGATAACCCAGCTTAAGATTTAAGAGTACTTTATAACATCACTTTACCTACTTACCTACTTTGGTAGTCCTTATTTCAACTACAACAAACTTAGCATTTGTGAACATTACCTACCATGCAATTTCTAGAGCAAGAAGTTTTGAGATTTTATGAAGTACAAGTTCTCTGCTTAGTCCACCCTCTCGTGCCTTGGCATTATGAAATAATTCCCAGCTTAAAAACAATGCTCTGGCACGACAGGAGCTTTAGGATGTGAATGCCTCTTCAGTAGATAGGCTTCCAGGGTTTTTGCATCTCAAAATGTTGCATGTGCTTACATTCAAAGCCTCACACATGCCAAGAGTGCACTACTATATCAGAACTGCTTACTGTTTGACTTCCTAAAATTCCTCCGGTTTCTATAACTATATTTATTTTTAAGTCTTGTCTTCTAAGAAGCACAAACTTCTGCAGTAAATAGAACATCTTCATTCACAAAAGCCAGAAACAAATGTTCTGACTTCAACTGCTTCTTGATTTTAAATCAAGATGATCATCATAATCTGAGTTCATACTTAGATATCCAGATCTTATAATGATGACAGTCACCAGGAAAAAAGTAAAGCCTAGTAGGGGAAAAGGCCCTTTATGAATTCACATTAGATTTAAACAACAGAGGATATTGGTTAATCTTCTTCAATAAGAAAAGTTGGTATTATAGGGCAATAACCATAGAAGTCTTGCATGTTTCACAGAACATTTTTATAAACATAACAGTGGATGCCAACAAAAAGCTATTATTTTCTGTTTTGGTCTCAGTTCTTGAATAAGTGGCTTATAACTGCATTGAGTGTTGCCTTAGCATTGCAATGTCATTCCCCAAGTCAATTCCCTATCAAACAGGGATAAGTCCATGTGCCTGATTATGGCTGTTTATACCCCCTGTAGGCCCAGTCCCAAAAACTGTATGAACACATGCCTGATGTCAGTCAGTCCTGCAAGTGAGGTCATTCACTTCTTTAAGCACAAGCCGAAGTCATGGTCTGAGCAAAAACTCATTATCCTAAAAAAATGTAGCAAGAACTCTAATCTTTATCATTATTTTTATTTTAGGCAGCTGAGCTGGTAACCAGTGAGTTCTTTGAGCAAGGAGACAGAGAAAGATCTGAACTCAAACTCACCCCTTCAGTAAGTTTTTATCATTTCTGAAATAGTTACTAACTTGAATGGAGTAAGCAAATATCATTGTGCTCATTCAGAAAAACGAACTGTATTTTGTACATAAAGAGAAACCTTAGAATAAAAAAAAGCTCTGTCCAGTAAGAATATGCATTTATAACCACATATAAAAGCTCTCCAGTCAAAACAGTCACTTTTGCTCTGAGCCCTTTTACCCCTTTTCTGTATCTGTTCCTAAGGTTATCCTATCAGTGAATTTTCTAAGCAGCAAGTGGGTTTAATACATAGAATTGAACTAAAAAATCAGAGCTACCTATGGAAATCAAAACTGTCAGATTTGCTTTATGTTGTAGCTGTATATCTGTGTTATTTGAAATGCATTTCTATAAGTATACATGTAAATGTAGTATGGTGATTGAAGGGATAAATTGGAATTGAGTGGAATACAGGCTCAGAGTACAAAGTGTCAAACAAGAAGTTTCATAACAATTTTCACTGAACAATTAGAAGAGAAAGCCTTATCCAAATTAAGTAACTCAAAATGTTGAGCAGCATTACTTGGAGGCGACAGGAGAAGGCTAACAGGAAGTGTTCTAAAGAATTTAACTGTGAGGGAGAGAGAGCCAGTCCAGATCCATCACTATTTTGCTGAGCTGGAAAACCCTATGTGAGAAAAGAAAAAATTCTACTCAAAGGTATCTACATTCCTGCAGGAAGTTATTTACCAGCTCAAATCCTATGTGGAGCATTTATTTTACATCACAGAATTACAAAACACAAACACATTCAGCCCAAAAGTTTCAAAACAGAATTGAAAATAAACAGTTTATTTTTCATGCCAGGCAAAGCAGTAGAAAGACAGCTGCAAAGATGGATTATGGTTTACAAAGTCTTCTGGTTGTGAAAATTTGATCATAGCTGCAAAGTGCTGGATGATGTGTCTGTAAAACACTCCAGTGTAATTAAAGCATGACAGTTTTGTTTCCTTCTCAATTCAGGCCATTTTTGATCGGAACAGGAAACATGAACTACCCAGGTTGCAGCTTGAGTGGATTGATAGCATCTGCATGCCATTGTATGAGGTAATTTTTACTTACTGCTCCTGTAGAGCCCAGAGAAGATTATTCTTGTCTCTAGGGAAAAAGAGCTAGCTTTCAGAGCAGCCTTGAGGGCTATTTGAACTTTTATCTTACTTTGACTTTCCCAAAAGTCTGAATTCCATGCAGAAATCTTCAGATTCCCTGAAAGTGGTAATGTCTATAAACATAATTCCTCTCTAAGTTATGAAAGCTGATAGGGCAATTGTTTACTTTATTATATTTGGGACAAACTGATTCTCATCATGGTGAGGTATGGAGTGCTGTACAGAGATGTGCCAGAGGGACAGTCTCAGTAGGTGCTGTCAAACTTGTCCAAATCTGTGTGACCCAAAGGGAAGCTCAAGCCTTTGCCCTTCCTTCTGACACCTTCTTAAACTGCTAAGGGGCACTCTAGGCCAAGTCTTTAGGGTCAGTAACAAACAATTTGTTGTTTAACCTGTGCTGTTTAACTCAGACTTTACTCTTTTAATGGTGCCTGGCTGCTTGGCATGTGGTGTGTGAACACCCAAGTACTCCTTTATTAAGGCTAGAGACAACCACAGAATCATAAAGGTTGGAAAAGACCTCTAAGATCCGGCCAGTAATCTGACACTTCCAGGTCCACGCTAAACCATATCCCTAAGCATCACATCTACAGGTTTTTAGAATGCTTCCAGGGACAGTGATTCCACCACTTCACTGGGCAGCCTGTTCCAATGCTTGAAAAGAATTTTCTCCTATCAGAACAATGCTGCTGCCTTTTGGATTAAACAGCTTCAGGATTTGACTGAAACCACACAGCCTGCTTTACACCACCAAAGACTGACTGGCCACCGATATCTGAGGAAACAGGAGAATGTTCTCATTCAACATCTTTGGGGAACTGCAACAAGTTCTCCCTGTTCCCACTGCACCCTAAACTGCCTAAGACCTCAAAGCAATGAGTGGGTCAGTGATGATACACAGCAATAATAGCTCCCATGTTAAGCTTAAAATTATCAACTTGTGCCTCAATGTGGCTTCCCTGCACACAAATAAAAATGGATCGGCAGTTCCTTTCATTTTATAGACCAGATATAAAACCAATATCACACAGTAAGGACATAAGAAGGCCCATAAGAAGGGCAATGTGCCCTCTCCCCTCCATACCTTGTGGCTTCTGAGGCTGCCGCTGTGGAAATAATGAAATGACTGCCCAGCAGCAATGGCAATTCCTGTTATGTGACACGGAGAGCAAACACTTGTGTAAGCAGTAAGCCAGGCTGCTGCTTTGCCAAGAGATCCTGTCCCTTTCTGTCAGTCTTTGTTCTGATGAAATAAACTACAGCTACTGTTTTCAAGCAATTAAGGCAAAGCAAGCACAGAATATACACCTATATTGTTTAAAAGGCCAAGATCATTTTGGACAATATGGGGGAGGGATGATGAACACTGATCTTGGACAGACACTCTTTAAAAATAATGTTCCTTTCAATAAAATAGCTCATATTACACTAGAATGCATATTATACCAGAATTCATTATTTCTAATAGCATCTGTAATCCAAAAATGTACAGTAAAGCAGGAAGAGCTGATAATCAGCCCATCCTCTGCATGAGGAAGCTACATCTGAGCACTAAAGCTCTGGTTAGTTAGCTCCATCTTAGCAGGAGATCTCTGGGGAATATATTCACATCTGATTTCCCTGCTTTCCACTGTGTTTGCATCATGCTGTGCAGCCATTAGCCTGCTGCTCAACAACTTAAAAAAGAGACACCATCAAACCTGGAAGTCATAGCAGCACCAGCCTTAGGGGTAAACAGAAAACTTGATGTCACAGTATCACACTGCAGGAGATTCTCTCTTCAGTGTGGAGCCAAGTTTTAATTTTCATATCCAGCTTAATCAAACTTCAATACACATATCCCATCAGCAGAGTATTCAGGCACTGTAAATCCGCTGTTCAGGGGTGGGTGAACACTACAGCTCTGGCCATATCCTAGATTTTGGGTTGGTGGGGTTTTTTACATTCTTTAAATGTAAAAAAATATTCTTTGTCTTCTTGCCATTGTACCTAGTAGGAACTCCATGTAGGGAGAGTACAGATTATATAATTACAAATGCAATATAAAGAGGTGAAGTGGCAGCTGATAAATCAGTAAAATATTAGTGGTACTCCTATAGCTCACTACCACAGTACTTAGAAAAACCACATTTGAAAAAACCCACAAACATTTGACACTTATTTTCATACCCAAATTGCAACATTAAACCATAGAGAACAAAATCAAAGCTTTTGTATTTATTTTTTTTCCATGCTAGGGATTAGAAATCCTGAGTTCACATGGGATTCTATAGCCCCAAAGAATTCCAGATCCCCAAAAGGAATGCTGTGGGGAATGCACTAATCCCTACCAATGCAGTTGCTAAAGCAGAACCTAATGCTGTGATTTGTGTCATTTCACACACACACAGAGCAGAGATGAGCTCAGCAACCACTAAATGCTGGCAGCTCCCATTAAAGTCTAGGTGAGATCATCAGAGCTCCCTGAAATTCTTTGCTCAAAGTAATTCCCAAGAGCTGGCTATTCCTGGCACCTGAGGATATCTGAAGTATGCAGTACTGACGGAACTTCACTGCCCAAACTTCCAGAAGTGGTCTGATATCATCCCAGTGCCTCTCACAGTACCAGAATAAACTGTATCCTCTCTGCCGTCCAACAGTCCAAGCTAATGAACTAGGCTATGCCAGAGTGCCTATGAGGAGTGGTTCATACTTAAAACAATATATAAACTTGGCAGCACATTTTAGTTATGGCTTTTTTGGACTTATAATTTTCCTCAGTTCTGAAACCTCTTTCATGGAGATTTGGCTCTATCTGCTCTGCTTTCTGCATTTCCTGAAGGTAGCTCAAGACAACTCACTTGGAGGTGCAGTAATTCTCCCAAGTAAAGGGTAATGAAGTCTCCTTTACTGGGGAACATGAACCACATCCCTCTGCTCACCTGGCTAGGTCCGTCCCTGAGGTTGGCCCCTTTTAGTGAGAAGGTTTACAAGTGACTAGAAAACCAACAAGATCTATGCAACTTCCATTAGCAGTCCAGTCTGACTGCCCCTTGGAATGCCCATCCCACCCAGAAGAAAGAAGGTCAGTGATACACAAAATGTACTACACTATGAGCTACTATAAAGACTGAAGGTGCAGATATAGATATATATATGTAAAATGTCTGGAATTATGCACAGTTTTCCCGTATCCAAGTGTCTAAATCCAAAACCTCTTTGCTTGCTCTGTAAACCTGACTGCTCTTGGCACAACGTCAGCCACAGCTCTGCTCCCTTGCTCTCTCCCCTATCTGCTGCTCACTGTAGGAATCAAGTCACTTCCAATTTCATATCTTAGTAATCAAATCCATTTCCTTCACACTATGGATCAAAGGTCTGTGAAGATAAAAGCATCCCAATTTTTTGTTCATTGCATTTTATTACACTTAGGGCATTATAATTTTATTATTTACTTTTTTGTTACTGTAGTGATCCCACATCAGAGTATTTTTATGTAACAGTGAAGCTTTTGCCTTGAGTAGCAGAACAGCAATCCATTTACACTGAATTTCAGATTTTAGGAGCTTTTGTTACATTTTACTGCATCACATTTGCTCTTCATTCAAAACTGACAGTAAGAAAAGCATTTATCAGTAGAGATGAGAAACAAGCATTAGAATAATAATTTCTAAATAAAAATGCACTTTTTTGAAACTGTAGAATATTTTAAGCCCACTAATGTAGTTTCAATATAAAATAATCTCTTGTTTTGTTAGAATATCCTATAAAAAGGAGGTACATGCAACTAAAGCAGAAAATTTGAAGCATCCCACTGAAAATAAAGTTATGGCTTCTCTGACAGCTGTGTTGGCTGTCACAGAGAAAGTATTCCTTACCTATCTATAAATGTTTGTGTAACAGGAAAAAAAATTTTGATCATTAAGACAAATTACCTCTCTGACCCACCAGTAAAGAGATGCTAGGAGTTTCAACACTAACAGATTTCTGGACTCCGTCATTTGTGTCTACCTAAAATGGAATCAGTCACAGATTTTTCCCAACTCAGATTAGATTTCTCTGTGGGGAGCACACAGAGTGGGAGAGCGAAGATCTTATTCTTTGAAATCATTATATTTCTCACAAACAACATCAAAGCTTCAGCGATTCACATCAAACAAAAGATGCTAACAGAAACCCAGCTCTGTTCAGGGCATTGTTAGGCAGAGACAGTAACGCCATGAATAGCAGGGCCAAAGGCCATGCACTCTGCTTCTGGGCAGATAAATACATAGTCAGGTAGTCAGTGACAATGACAGCAGCTATTTAAATTTAAGAGAGATGTCTTTGTGGAAGATAAAGAAGCTCATGGCTTTTACAACTTATGCGTGCCTGAGATTGCCCTGCTCACCTCTACCTTGGTGCTCCCTTGAACTGCTCCATTTTAGTGCTATTTTTAGAGCTATTCAAGATTTTCCTGGGTATTGAGAACGTCAAGCATATAATAGTATCTACAGAATTGAATTTGCATTACTCCATCCAAGATTCTAGGGGAAATCTGGGAAGAGGAGAGACATTTGGCCTAGCAAGTACTTTAAATATTTAAATGGAATGTGGAGGGACAGATTCCCTCTTTATCACACTATTTGAAGTACTTAGAAAGAAATTTAATGCTCTGTCTGTAACTCCAAGAGCTTTGATATGCCTACCTTCCTACAGAAGATAATGTCTGGCCTTATAATTAACTCTATTTTTTTGTCTATGATAATGTGGCTGCAAAAGCATCTATTCTGCTCGTAAACTTAGATTAAATGCACAGGGTGTCATAAATGGTAGAGCCTCTATAAGGCAGAGAAAAAAATCACAAAAATCTTAAGCAGTCATGGCTTTCTGTGTTTTAACTTCTCTGGTTCAAGAGTTAACTTGACACTTGAATTGAAAGTACATACACACATCATGATTTTTTTCTAAAGTATATACTTTACTTGAAATTATTAGACAGGAGATTAACCTCTCCTTTGCAGAGAACATTAAAAAGGTCTTCTTCAATAATCATGCTACACTGCTATATCCTGATGCAGCACTTCCAAAGTTACCACTTCTATCCCTTTCCCTGTGTCCTTCAATTACAATTTTGCATGATGAAATACTGTATAAGAAATTTAGGGTTTTCACCATTTCTCTGAGAAGCCCTGCCTGTCTAAAATGGACTGTATGGCACAGCTTAGTCCTTACCCAGGCAAGAGTCACTGGATGCAGCCAAAATGACTTTTTCCTTCAGGTATTTCTGTTCTGTCTATACAAAAACTTCTAAAATTATTTAACCAAGAAGACTTTATATCTATGAACATTTTAGAAATGGTTTTCCATCATTCACCCATATCTGGGGTTGTTGATACAGAAGTCAGGGCACTGCTCTAATATTTTAAGTTAGCAGCTAGTCAGGAGGCAGGGAACTCACTAGGTGTTCACCATGCACAGACATAGACAGTCCATGAAACATGTTCCTAAGTTGTTCAGTGTTTTAATGAAAAAAAGCCAAAACCAACAAAACAAAAATAATCAGGACTATGCTGTTTGGAAAGATCTGTTCAATGGAAGCAATTTGACCAGCTCTGTGATTTTCATTGAAGCCAGCTTTTCCTATGTAGCATGTTGAAGGAAGAGGAGGATAATTTTCAATAGATGCTAAAGAATAGCAAAAAGATGCACACTTTTGGCAGGGTTAATTTGTGACATTTGATTTGGACATGGAGAGTGAGAGATAAATCATTTGTGCTTCCTGAGAGCACCTGGCTGACAAGGACTAGTAAGGCACATCAGCCTGCCATGCAGCTTGTGATACCAGGGACCGAGGCAGATCAAACAGATGTTGGCAGATCAAATTAGTCTCCCTCTCTGTTGAAATCCAGTGGGTAATATTATCCAAGGAAGAGCAGGTGCAACATATTCTGCTGTGTTTGTAAGAAATTTTGCTTCAGAGGAAACTTAATCAGGCCAAATCCCAGTGCGGGGGGAAGTTGGTAGCTAAGGATTGTGTTAGGAATAAGGGTTTGGCCCAGAGAAAAGAGATTTTTGGCACAGTAGAAGGATCTCTCAGTAGCCTTGAAGTAGGAACTTAAGTAGGTTCAGCACTTTTCTTGCTTTGTTTCTTGTCTACTAATGATGAATCTAAATGAGGCCACCTGGAATGAATTCTCTGGAACTTTCAGAAAACTCAGATACTATCCCCGTATTAAAACTTCCAGTAATGGAATAAGCATTACCAAATTATTTTTCTTACCTATTGCCCTTAATCTGAGAAGCTTTTGTCTGCTACCTTCTTACTAATAGAAAAGGTTGAGAAGAGCTATACAAGAAAGAAAAACCAGGAAAATAAGAAAGAATTATTTTATTTGCAATTTTCATCTAAGTCTGTCACTATTTCACAGCATAATATGGAAAAGTATTGGTGGTTTCAGAGCAAAGATTTTTTTTGTCTGTGACTATCATGAATATGTTTTTACAAAAGGTGCAAGGATCCTGATCCTCTTTTTTTACTTCTTGAAAAGAGGGAGGGTTTCATTTTGCCTTTGAAAATTAGAATATTATTATTTTTGCTATGATTTTAATAACTTGGTGACATTACTGATGCAACATTCTATTACAATCAACAATTTTAAGAATTTACAAGTTTCTCCAAAATGTTTAGAAGAGGCAGCAGAAAGGAGTACTTTTTTCCTTCAGAGAAGAGTACTTTAGCTTACTTCTGAGCGATCTTATGCCAAAACAGTCTCAGTTGAAAGGGCAGTTCATCAGCAAAGGTATTTGGGAGAAGACAGAAAAACAAACATTTCCCATTGACTTCAGTAAAGCTAAGCTTCACTAAAGGCTTTCATCCTAATCTGTGAGAAAAATTGAATCATTCATAATATTATAATTTCTGTTGCTGTTTTACTTAGAATTATCTGCCCAATGTGTTGTGAAGGACATGGCAGTCATGTATGGAAACGTATATAAAGATCTGAGGAAGTAGATTGAAAAGTTGGCAGATAAGGTAGAAGAGACAGCCAATAGAGGGAACTCAAATTGTACAGCAAATCTGAAAGAAGATGAATGGATAATTTAACAGCCATTCAGTTTTCAAGAAAGACAAAGCACAAACTACATTGCATCAGAAAAGGACTAGAAATGATGACGGATGAAACACTTCAAGTAAGTGTTTAACACAACAGAATCACAGTTGCCTGCAGAATTCCCAGCTGAGGGTAAATTCAAAGAATTAAATCAGCATATGAGACTGATATGATTTGAAGAATTTTTCAAAATCCATTTAATAGCAAGGCAGAAGACATTGATCAGCTGCTCGGTTAAAATGTTGAAAGGAAAGGAGTTGGAAACATTCTGTCTCTTGCATGCTCTAGACATAGACTCAAAACCATAAACAGCAGAGCTAAATAAGAAGTTGTTTATGAAATAATAACTCTTCTGAGCAAACCCCTGGTTTCATGAAATTGTAATGAACGACAGATGAATCCTTTGCAACTGTAGCAATACATCAGTAGAGCTACTTCAGTTGGTCCCATTCCTTCAGAATCACTCTCCCTTTGGCAGCATAATGTTCGTCATATTGGTCAGAGCACATTTTGCTACCAGGAGCTGTGTACATGCTTTCCTCCCTGAAGTACCCGGCACATTTTACCAATGGCTAATCTTACTTTATAATCATCCCTCTGTAGTTTACTTCCAAAGAAGTACAGTATTATTCTTGCCAGTGTACCATCACCACAAAGACGCTTAACATTAATTCATAGTAGAACACTTGTGCACATATTAGATCCCTTTCCAGTCTCAACTGGCTTCCATCCACAAACAATTTTTAGAGAGAAGCTAAAAGAAACTCCTATTTTCTATAAGGGAAATTTATAATATATTCATTTCATCTAATTACATTTTTAGGCATCAGAAAAAAATTCCTGGCAGAAATGGAAAACACTAATGCATTATGTATGTGATGACCTGGACCCTTCCTCATTTAGCCCTAAAAGGAATAAACAAAGTCCCCTTCAACCACAAGGAGATTGCAATAATTTTTTTTTCATTAACTCAACCCCCTCACAAATACTGTAATTTTTTTGCAGAACATAATGATTAAATACAGTCCTGAATCAGTAGGGCAAATAATTAATTCATATACACATGCAGTCAAGGGTTCATAGAAGCTAATCCCTACATCTTCTCTGTACCACATTATCTTCTGTATTCTACTATGCAAGGTAGAATTCTAGCAATGTTGGGGGGTTTAGTATATGGGCATATGTACAGAAATACTTTTGGGTTTTCAAAACAACTTCATCAAGTATTTGTATTATGAAGATAAAATCTGTGGATGGCTGCAGCACAGGTTCCCTTTTATCTGAACTAAGCTGAAGTTCAAGGACTTTCAGATAGATGGCTCACCTTTGGCCTATGTATTCTCATGTGAAAGCCACTTCAGCAAAACTCAGGAGTCCAATTCAGCTTTGCTGTAGCTGGTCATGACTCTCTTGACTTCAACAATGCTTCATATGCTTACACCGAGTCTGAATTTATCCCCATGGCTTCTTGGTCACTGGTCCTCCCTTCCAACTAAGAAACTGCCTACATAATAAAAGTGATTCATTAGAAACCACTGGGTTCCAAAGTAGAGTGAACACCGAGACCTATAACTTTTTTATATGTGCTCAGTCATAAAAATGAATTTATATGGTCTTATTCCATAAACTCACTTTACAAATATTAGCCCCGCAACCATACTTTCATGAGCTGTAATCTTGTCAAAGCTCGTACGTTAAGCAAGGTCAGAACTGGTCAATATTTGGATGAGAATCTCTGGCAGAGAGAGGGCAAAACCAAAAGTATATACTCTGGAAGTCCTGCAGTGTTTGTTTGTTAGGACATACAATGATCCTCTTTAAAGAGATATGGTACTAGTCTTAGAATACAACAAAATTTTGTATTTGCTTAACAATAGCTTAGCCTCTGACCACATTTGTGCTGCATCTCGGCAGTTTCACTAATACCCTCCCCCAGAGATGATGTAGCAGATGAAGTCTTCTTCCCCCCACACCTTACTTCAACCCAGGAACCCAGGAAGTTGGTACCCAGAGGCACAAACAAATGCCTCCACTGCTCCCTATCATCCTCTCCCTGAAGGGGTTTGTTTCCACTGCTACTGTTTCTGCATTCTATATGCTTTATCTCCCAAAATATACATCTCTATACACAAGGAAAGAAAGAAAAAAAAAAGAAAAAAGAAAACTGCCCTGCCCTCCTTACCTTCTCCCATAAATAACTTCCTCTGAGTATCTTTTGCTCTTCCCCATTTTGAGCTTTTCCTTCAGGCAACCCTGTCCCTCTCTCAGCTGCACACAATATAGTGCTTTTTTTTTTTTATAGTGCTTTTCTTGTGATGGAGGAGCTTATATGTAAGCAGAGCTATACCTTGGGAAAGAATGCTGTGGGCAGAGTAGTATGCAGTCCCAAAAGACATCTAAATAATTGAAGGTGCTAAGAAAAAGGCACTGCTATACAGTAACTTTCTGACAAACAACTTAGTCACACATCTGAGGTAACAATACATGGATGCAGAAGGGAACTGCAAACCTCTGGCTTTCCCTAATGCTGGAGCAGGCAGTGCATCCCCCACGCTTTATCACTCTGTGACTAAGAACAGATTTACAGGAACCGGGGTAGAATGGGAAAGGTCACCAATCCTGTACCTACTGCTGTGTAGCAAGGTGAGGTCCCAGGCCTAGGGAGACAGGAACTCCCCCAGGCAGGGGTTCCCTCTCCCCAGGCCCAGCTGCCTGCCAGCTCCCAGCCTGCCTGCTGCACCAAGCAGGGACAGGAACAGGGCGTTTGTGCAGCTATGCAGTTTGTGTGGTGGTATCCCATGTCAGACAGCTGGTGAAGACCAAGCCTTTTCCTAGGAAGGCAAGTAATAAATAAGGCATTAAGAACCTAGACAGCAAATTAGACAGATCACTAGCAAAGCTGTTTGTAAGAGGCATGCATCAAAAATAGTGGCATGGAGGAGCAGTACATCAAGGGGTTCTCGTGCAATAAAATGGAAAGCAAAAACTGCAGCCAGGAGGTGGAAAACCCTGACAAGACTACAGCCAAATAAACTTAGAGAGCTTTGGGAATAAATTGGTGGTTTAATCCGGATCAGGAACAGGTGCAATGAATGTAATTCAGTAAATGGTCCAGACCCTGCCAGAAGGGAGAGAAATGTGTTGCTTTTGAGATAATTTCCCAGAAGCTTCATAAAAGCAAATTGATTACTGGAGTTTAATAATTAAAACAGGGCCAGATATATAGTAATCAAATGAGTTTTTAATTACATCTCGAGAAGAAATAAAATCCAATTTGTGCACTTTGTATCAGAGAAGCCCTACTGAAATGCTTTGGTAGCTGAAAAAAATAAAATAAAAGCTAATTTTCATAGGAATTATAGTAGTCAGTTTAATTAAAAGACTAGATCAGAATGAAAAAGTCCCAAAGTGAAAGGATAGTAAATACAGAAGCAGTGGTTCAAACATCAAATCAATGTCTGAATAAAGACATTTTATAGACCAAGTGCAAAATCTGCACTGTCAAGTATCACTAATCTAAATTAATTTGTAACAAAATAAAGTTTCTTAAAATTGCACTATATATTTTGTACATATTCCATTGAATTAATTGCTGGTGCTATGGTAAAAATTAGTATCAAAGACATGGTTTATTCTTTCTTAAATACTCCTTATAATCTATTTCATCAAAGTTAATGCTAGTAGTTAACCATTCTTGTTATTTACCTTGAAGCCTCTGTTGAACCTGGGTTATTAGACACTAATGTCCACTTAGATCTATATTTTGAAGAAATATATATGTATTTACTTACAGATTTAAAATATATTTACAGCTCATAAGGTAACAGTGATTACCATAGAACTGTGGGGGTGCTTCCTGAATCTGTTCCCAGCCTAACTGGGCTCCTGGTCCCTGCTGTAGCTGAAGTGAAGCTAATTGCTGTAAGCACCTCGAGCACTCGCAGTCATCCTGGCACAGAACGTGACAGGGCTGTCTCCTGCCAGCAGCCATGGCAGATGCCAAGGCCTGGAGGGACAGGCACAGCAGGAGGTCATACCCAGACCTCTGCAATTGCTCCCTGGCACTAGGCTGGAAAACATCACGGTCTTGTGGTCAGTCTTGGCAAAAAAGCAAGGTCACAGAAAGGACACAGACATAGTCAAGAGCTGCACAGCCACACTGAGACAGAGTCTGCAGCCCCAGTGAGCTCCATCTTCTGTCTGCTGCCCAGAGCTGCTATAGGTTCCTGGGTATATATATGTATATATATATATATATATATACATATATATACATATGTATATATATGTATACTATATAGTATATATATAGTATATATACTATATATGCAAACTATATATACTATATATTCTCTATATAAACTATATATACTATATATTCTCTCCCTCTCTTTCTCTCTCTATATATGCATATACAGGAACAGCCTGTACTGCATTTTGAACTTGGAGATCCTGGGGCTGACAGGATGTGAGTGCAGAACATCTTTGTGCTTAGAGAGGTTTGAAGCATACTGATTTTTAAATAGTGGTTTAACCACCAGGTTGTTTGCTTATATATTTTTTTTATTATTGATTTATCTGAATTTTTTTAAATCTAAGGTTTATATTGGAAAAATACTTCACAAAACCTTTTTGAAGATACTGGATGTGCACAGAAAGGATCTGATACATTGCTGTCAAGGGCTGAGCATCTCATGTGCTGCCTCTAGACACTAAGCTGACAGCGGTAATGCAGGTGCTAATGGTAATGGCAGTGAGCTTTTCAGATACTTTCAGCTGTTTATAATGCATTACTGTGCCTCTGTTTTAGACTCTACCAAACCAGGTTTAAGGAATATACAAAAGTCTGAAATAAAGATATAAAAATGCAGAGTTATGAGGCATGGTGATGGGAATGCTAAAAATCCTTATCCATTCTATAAAATGAAGGATCAGCAGCAGCAAGCAATGCTCCTATAGGGCAGAGACTGCAGTGAACTCTGCTTCTTACTCCAGGCCCAAGATTGCAAAATTACTTGCCCAGTCTGGGCCATATTCTGAGGAAATAATTTGAAGTGGATTTGATTCAAGTTCCAGCTTCTTCCTTATGATGTGGTTTTTCCTAAGTGCTGAGCATTCATATTTCCTACCGAAGTCAACTGAAATTGCAAGTTTTCAGCACATCTTAAAATCAGGCCATTAACCCTTAATTATCATATAATAGTTCAATTAAAAATCTACCAACCCTTACTTCAAGGCAAGATCCCACGGCTTGCAAGCTAGCTATTAAAAAATCCAGTTCTTTAGTCGTGTCTGGGCTCCAGGGGCTATTTAAAGCAGTTGCTGTTAACCCTGCTATTTAAAGCAAAAACTGATCAACTGCAAAGGCACCTGCTTCCCCTTTCATTTAGTTTTCTTATAATTTTCTGCACTTTTAGAAGAACAACTTTTGCTGTCTTCTTTGCCCTTTTCGGTTGTTAATCTGGCACCAATCCTTTTTTTCCAAAGACAAATACATAGTTTCCATGCTATAGGAGAAAGCGTGCTGCCCAGCTCTCAGCAAAAGCCACTGCTTGCTAATCAGAAAAGCTGCAAAAGAACACTGCTCTGTCCTGAAAGGACACATTAGATGGCCACTTGGGAGGCAATGGTTAACTCTTTCCAGACATCCACTGACATCCTGCTGCTAATTTCTGTCTCTCTTTAATATAGATACAAAGCCTAGTGAAGCACTTCTGGTTTTTGCGCATAAGCAAAGGTGATATTAGAGGGGAAGGTAAAATAAACTTGTAGCAAAGGTATGCAGGAATTCCATAATTTGGGGATGTATTTAAAGCTAGATGAAACCAGATTAAAGATTCTTACTGGCCATTGTTAGCTTTGGACTCGGTATGTATAGAAGAGGTGATTTCAGTGCTACCTCAAAGAAAACTAACTTATATCTCTTTATTTTGAGCACACACTAATTGTTTTTTCTGTCAGTTTGGGAAAGCACAGTGTTGAGGTTTAGTCATCTATAGGAAAAAAAGAATCTGGCACTAGGGAGATTATTTCAGCTTTGTCCAGTTTGAAGTACAACCAGCGGACTTCCTGCTCACAGATGCCATAGCTGGTAGCCTCAGGTACCAACTATGGGATCCCTCAAAAGGACTATGTTTAAGGATTGCAAGAGAGCTAAAGTAGTTGAACTGTATCTCTGCTATCTTATGTGCCCTTTTTTTAACATTTATGGTGGCCTAAAGCCTTATGTAATACGAGTCAGATAAATAAAGAGAACTCAACGGGAACAATAAATTTACCTCCACAAGTATTTACAGATGGGAGTGAGGAGGGTAGGCCATGGACTGTCCTTCAAAGGAGTGAATATACTGTCAGTATTTCTTCTCTCATCCTCTTTTTAATCTTCTTGCAGTGTCTAGTGAAGCTGAATGTGAAACTGAAGCCTATGCTGGACTCCATAGCAGTAAACAGAGGTAAATGGGAGGAGCTGCACCAAAAAAGACTTCCTTCCCAGGCAGCATCATTGTCCTCCTTTTCCCCAAGCTTCACCATGTCTCTCAAAGACATAAATTAAGCCTGCAAATATCAGTGCCACTTTACAATAAGAGCTGTCTGAAAGGTTTTCATAAGCTTAGACCCACCATTTTTTAAGAAATGCTTTCCCAGACATGCTTAATTGATCAGATATTATCTTGATGGCAGCATAGCTTGCTTTTCCTGGAAGGCTTAGTGGGACTGAAGGGAAGCCTGCAGTGGGATTGAGCTGGTATCTGGAGCGACATGGAACACTGAACAGAAGCAGCGTTCATTCAGCTGCACTACATTTCAACTGCTGCTGTAAAAATCTGTAAAGCTGACAACAGACTGAAATATAAGAACTTGCAGCTTAATAAAATTAATAATACAGAGCAGGACTGGGATGCAAGCTGGCCAATTCATATGCAAGGAGCTGCAGAAAACAGAATGGTGTGTAATTACATTGTTGTTTTGCATCTCTTCAGTACATGTTATGAATCAATTATGCCTGCTTTTGTGATGCTCCTCTCTTACTCTCCCTCTTCTTTTATGCCTGAATGTTCTGAAAAGCCTGCTTTGTATTCTGAATAAGTATTTTTTTACAACAAAGCTTCTTAGTGATTGATCAGGGCCTTTAGAATTGCCTACCTTTGCTACATTTAAAAGCAAACTTTATTATCTTTACAAACACCAAGCTGTCCCTTCTTCCCTGAGAAATTCATATTAACAGTGCAGCAAATTTCTCAGCAAGAGGAAGTTTGCATAAAGGCAAAATATTGTATGGTAATTTTAGAGTGGTTTTTTTTTCCTTTTAAAAAACGCTCTTGAAACACATTCATTTTTTAAAAAATTATAGTGTCGCCTAAGAAAAAGATTAATGAGCTTTTTTTGAAAATAGACTACAAATAAAAAAGGAAATCTGTTGCTTTGTGCTTCAGGTTTACATTACATTGAAAAGCAGACCATAGATAAGCCTTTCTAGAATAATTTCCAGTTTAAATTAGCATTTTGAAGTAGTGGAGAGGTAGAGTATCATCACACTGGACTGCCTAGCCCATACTTTCTCACAGCTCTTTCAGGACAATTTCAAATGCTATTACTGCAGGTAGCACAGCACTAGTCAAGGCTCACATGTCGACATCTATGTAAAGGTGTCCCTAAAAATCCAATCAAATATGATGGATCACAAAACCAAACATGTCTCTGTGTGATGACCCTAGTATTGTCTCCTTCCATTAGTGCCAAGATACTAATGCAGCAAACCTGTGATCTGTGACTCAAGGGTGCTTTCTCTGCTGCATGACAGACACAAGAGGACTCATGTTGCAGTGCTTATGAGCTCCCATTCATAGAGAAAAAAAAAAAAGCCTTTGTACTCCATGAAAAATGGGACTCTAAATATAGGGTTGTCTGGCAGCAGAAATTAAAGCTGAATTCAGCTTAGTTTTACACCTGTGCCAAACTCCATTTACTTCAGTGGAATTACCTTGAACTGGCACCAGCTTAATGGAAATCAGAGCCTGGCCCAGCTGACCAGATGCTAAAAGAGCTTTTTTTCCTTTCTAAGGAAATAGAGTTGTTAGAGCCTTAGAAAAGCTGACCACATCTATCTGACAATCAAACAGAAACAACAAATCTGCTGATCCCTTCTTTAAAAGAAACACAACAAAACAAAAACGCTCTGTGCTTCTAATGGTACATAGGACAATAGCTGGAAATTCAGTAGCTTTGTGAGCCGATCTGTTAGTGCACAACTGAACCACATCATTCTCTAGCAGAAGGAAGCAGGGAAGGAGCAGAAATGCAAACTGCACAGCAGTGAGTACATGCACCAAATGGAAATGTTTCTGCTGTTCTTTTACCACTTCTTTCTTCTCTGAATAAAGCCAGATGCAGTTTAGTAAGCACCAAGCCATACAAAACATACTTTATGGGAAAAACAGCTACTAGGAACCAACAGTACTGCTGGCAGGTACGCACAGCTTTCCTGAATTTTGATACTGCATACTGCTAAGTATAACATAATTTATAATGCGTACCCTACAGCCTCCCCGAAGGTTGAGTCTCCCCTCATTTCCTCTCCTTTTTATTGGCTTCAGTGCACTGTTGCCCATGGCAACACCCACTGGCAGGGATGGGGACTCGGCAGCACCGCAGCCTGACACACAGCTGAAGCCCTAACAATGTCAACCATCAATCAAGTGACTGTTTGTAATTGCCTCCATCTATTTCTCCTGTCTTTTGGTATCTTTGCCATTGTGGGTCAAAATTCAGAAACTGCTGACTAATGTTATGGTTCTGTTCCTCCATCACAAGGAAGAAAATGAGAGCACACGGCTTGATCTTATCAAATTGTTCTCAGGCAAAATGAAGCAACCCTACTGAAACTAGGGAGCCCAGTAGTGCATCTCAGAACAGCATTAGGTCATACAGCTCAATCTTAAAAAAGCCAACCAACTAAACAAACAAAAACCTTATCTTCCTTTTTTAAGATTTAGCTTAGGAAACAGGGAAAAAAAAAAAGATTCTTTGTGGGAGCATGTAGTACAGTAAACAAACATATTTCAAGTCTATTATATTTTAAGATTGTGGGAAACACTTTTTAGCTACTATTTAGCTACTATTTATACACTTGATGATCAGAAATTGTATCTCCTTTACATTATTTCTGAGAGGGAAACAATTTCCCAGTATTTCAGTCACTTCTGCCAAATTTTCTGAGATGTGCACAAGAGACATGATTGTGTAGGTTATTTAATCTCATTCTCTGTCTTTTACTTGCTTCCCTGCCTGCTGAACAAGGAGAAATTTAAAAAAAAAAAACACAAACAAAAAAACAGTGAAATCAACCTGATTTTGTGAGTGTGTATAAAACATGGGTCCACAAGAGCAATGACAAATCAAGAGAGCGCATGGAGAACACAACTGTTACCCTGGACAGTGCTGCTTGGCCTTTTTCTTGAGATGCTCAGCACATCAGCAAAAGACAAACCACCATTTCTTTGCCCCAGCTCTAAGTGGAAATCTGGCCTAGAATGAGGCCTCTAGCATTTACAATTCCAGTGCTAAAATTTGATGGGCACATGGATTGTCCACAGGATGCCCAGAGGTGCCTCAGGTTGGTTGTGGCAATGCCTTTTTTCTAGATGTCCTACTGACTCGTGCCAGCTGCAGCCTGAATTCAGTCAGGTTTCCAGGCCCATTAATTACAAGCCTTGAGGTCTCACAGGAGCCAGGCAGCAGCCTTAATTTTGTCACCAGAAAATGCTCACAAGAAGATCTAGGTCTTCATCCCCACCCTCAAAGGCAGTTCAGGCCAAACAGTAATTTCACTCAGGATTTCCACCTGTGAAACCACTTACCAAAATCACCCTTTCCTCACAAAAAAAATGAAACCCAAATAAAAAATAATTTTTAAAAACCCACCATAAATGTCCTACAATTGCAAAGGCTGATCAGGAAGGAGCTTGATTTCAAATCCTGCTTGATTTCAAGCAGGATTTTGAGCTGCAGGTGCATCTGCATCACCAGCTGGTGGCGAGTAACAAGGGTGGCCTTGTCTCCTGCCCTTCTGCCAAAGCCTCTTTCATGTGCTCAGCAAGAAGACAAGGATGCCCACTGGGTACAGCCCCAATTTTCACTCCTGGGAGGGGCATGGGTCAGACAGGCTTTGGTGAAAGACCTCAGGTCTTGTATGTGCACCCCGCTAGACTAAAGTGCTCCCCTGCAAGACAACACTGTGACCCCAGCAGAAAACCAAACACTGTTCAAGGCAGGGAGCACCTGGGGTAGAGGCTCTCCCGTGGCTGAGACAGAACCTCCAAGAACAATGTCCAAAAGGTGTCTTTGGCCACAGGTCAAGTAGTGAAACTAGACAATTCCCTCCCAGCTCGGGACCTAGAGACAAATAAGAACAGCTTCACGATGTGATGGAGATGCAGATTCTGCTTGTCAGGACATGGTTTTGCTCCTGCTCCAAAGCAGAGCTGGACAAGGTCAGGCAGCAGCAGCTCACTGAGGTTTAAACTGGATGCCTCACATGGCAGGCAGGCACAGAACTCTCCACACTGCTCTGTCTCAGCCAACCCCTGCTATTTACAGGGCCAGGGGTCTTGCCAGAAGGTCAGTTGTATGTTTTGTAACCACAGCATAGACAAGTATGTTTCATTTTAGCTCAGGTATTTCTTCAGATGGTGTCCTTGGCACAGCAGCTGCATTGTTCTGGTCTGGGGACCTTGCTAATTGCTCCTTCTTAGAGTGCACTGCAATCTCATGTGCCTGTAGTTACCCACAAAGCCAATACTAGTACTCACAAATTATTTTTGAAAACTGCAACCAGTAGTGCCTAATGTAATTTGTAAAATCTAGATTAATTCATTCTAGTGGAAAACCAGGAGTGTTTCAGTCTACAGGCCAAATACTATATTCCCTTTATAAAAAACAATTTTAGTTCCTGATAAGGTATTTATGCACTGAGTGAAATTTTAAAACAGGTTTATTTCAAAGATACATAAAATATACTAACAGGCACTTCAATACCTAGAGTGTTATGGGCAAGAAAATATAGAGCAAGAAGGTTTTTACTGGCTTTTTCAAAGGAAGAGTTTTCAAAGAGCAAAATCATGTGAATGGTTTCTAACATAGCAATGAAGTGGGACATAATCTGCTGAATTGAGATGCCTCAGAGATTCCCGTCACTGGAATGTGCCATTATTGGAATACATCCTGTATATTGCTTGCTACCTTTTCTTTCTTGGATTACTTTCTATTTAATTACAAATTTTTAAGCATGTTGGCCATTGCATCCTTCAGTTTTCTGGGGAATACAATTATAAACCCTAAACCTTTGCCTGTGGGAGACAGCTGACAGATGCACAGAAATACCATGTCTGTTCTAAGGCAAGTGAATCCCAGATACTTGTAAAATGTGTAACTTAAAAGACTTCTGCATCTTTTTCTTTTTTATTTTTCCTGAATCTTAAAACCATTACTCTTACTGTTTTGCTTAGTAGATCAAACTGTGCTGGTTCAGATTTCAAAGCATGCTTTTGAAATTAGCAACTTGGGTTTACTGGTCTTTAAAAAATAAATAATTTTAATGGCTTGCTATGATTTTCTTGTATTATTATTATTATTATTATTATTATTATTATTATTATTATTATTATTATTATTATTATTTTTACTCTTCTTTGAAACTTGTTGGGATCAACCAGAGCTGTATCTATCGATTACTGAATCACACAAACTGAAGATCCTGAAAACATGCAAGACTGAGTGCCCTAGATATGATTTTTGACACACAACCTTGCACTCATTCCTGGGGGCAAACCAAACTCCTTCACTGGATATTAGTCTGGAATAACCAGAAACCAGATCTGTCTGGTGACTCTAAGGGAGCTACTCACATGTATCAAAATTAAAGATTATACAGTCTGTGGTCTAGAGTATCACTGGTCAGTAGAAATACCATGCAGGGAAAGAAGTCTCGACAAAGCAGAGTTACATTGTTGAATAAGTTGGAAGTAATTTCTTCTGCTTTTGCAAGCTGCAGGAAAGCTGTCGGATTTTGCCAAGGTACAGACATACTTCCTGCCATCCACCAGCCTTAACCAACGTTGGATCTTGATGGGCTGTAAAGGAGATGTTTTATGTTGACAAAGCCCAAGATGTAAGTTTAATGCTTCCTGCCCTGGGCGACATGTTCAGTTTGGAGCCTGCTTTTACATCACTTATTGCTTAAGGGACCTATTACACAGCATTTAGAACACAGGAGCAGATTTTTACTCTTTATTCCTCCCCGCTGCACGAGATCCTGAAATGAGAGAAACACTGGCCCAGGGAGCGATCTCAGGAGGCTCCATCTCTTCGCGGCAGTTCGGAACGCGCACTGCACACGCCGTGTCAGTGCTCAGGACACGGGTGCGGGGAGGGGAGCAGAGGAGGGCGGGCAGACGCAGAGGACGCGGCTCCGCCGCCGCCACCAGGTCCTAGTGGCGGCAGGGCGGCCGGTCAGGCGCTGTCAGGCCCCGGCACGGCCACCGCCATCCCGCCATCCCCGCCCCACGGCACCGCCGCTTCCGGGGCAGCGCCCGCCCGCACGGGAGCGCTTCCGCTCCGGCGGCGCCGTTGCCATGGCAGCGAGGGCCCCGCTTCCGCCCCGCCGCGACACTGCCGGGGGCGGCCATGGAGCCCGCGCCGGTGCCCGACGGGCAGCACACGGCCGTGGTGTACGGGCTCATCAGCGGCGGGCGCTTCGCGGAGGCGGTGTCGCTGCTGAACCGCGGGCTGCAGAAGAGCTGCCGCTCCCGGGGCTGCCTCTCGCTGCTGGGCTACTGCCACTACCAGCTGCAGGAGTTCGCGGCGGCGGCCGAGTGCTACGAGCAGCTGGTGGCGCTGCACCCGCAGCTGCTGCCGTACCGCCTGTGCCATGCGCAGGCCCTCTACAAGGCCGGGCTGTTCGCCGAAGCCCTGCGCGTCGTCAGCCCGCTGCTGGACGTCCCCGCCTTCCACCGCCGGGCCCTGCGCCTCCAGGCCGCTGTCCACTATGCCCAGGGCGACCTCCCGGCGGCCCAGAGCCTGGTGGAGGAGGAGCTCGCCGCCGCTGCTGACGGCGGCTCCGGAGCGGCCGAGGACCCTTCGGAGCGGGCCGATGCCGAGGTCAACCTGGGCTGCCTGCTGTACCGGCAGGGCCGGCACGAAGAGGCCAGCAGCAAGTTTGCCAGCGCCATGCAAGTGTTGGGGTACTGCCCGGAGCTGTCCTACAACATGGCCCTGTGCTCCTACGCGGCCAAGCAGTACCACGCTGCCCTCAAGTACATCTCCGACATCATCAAGCGCGGCATCCACCAGCACCCGGAGCTCAACGTGGGCATGACCACCGAGGGCATCGACGTCCGCAGCGTGGGCAACACGCTGGTCCTGCACCGCACGGCCCTGGTGGAGGCCTTCAACCTCAAGGCGGCCATTGAGTACCAGCTGCGCAACGTGCGATCGGCGCAGGAAGCGCTCACGGACATGCCTCCCAGGGCCGAGGAGGAGCTGGACCCGGTCACGCTGCACAACCAAGCACTCATGAACATGGACAGCCAGCCCACTGATGGGTTTGGGAAGCTGCAGTTTCTTCTCCTGCAGAACCCCTATCCACCAGAAACTTTTGGTAACCTGCTACTTCTCTATTGCAAGCATCAATACTACGACCTGGCAGCTGATGTGCTGGCAGAGAATGCCCATCTGACCTACAAACTGCTCACACCTTATCTGTACAACTTCTTGGATGCCATTATTACTTGTCAAACTGCCCCTGAGGAGGCTTTCCACAAGCTAGATGATTCAGCAGGGACTATTACTGAGCAGCTGAGAAAACTCACAAAACAGGTACAGGAAGCTAGGCAAAATTGGGATGATGAAGCTCTAAAAAAGGCAATAAATGAGTATGATGAGACTCTGGATAAATATGTTCCTGTCTTGATGGCCCAGGCAAAGATTTATTGGGACATGAAGAACTACACAATGGTAGAAAAGATCTTCCACAAATCAGTGGAGTTCTGCAAGGAACACGAGGTGTGGAAGCTTAATGTGGCTCATGTGCTCTTCATGCAGGAGAACAAGTATAAAGAGGCTATTGGCTTCTATGAGCCAATAGTTAAAAAGCACTACAGCAACATTCTGGATGTCAGTGCCATTGTGTTAGCAAACCTCTGCGTTTCCTACATCCTGACAAACCAGAATGAGGACGCAGAGGAACTAATGAGGAAGATTGAGAAGGCAGAAGAGCAGCTGTCTTATGATCATCCTGATAAAAATACCTACCATCTTTGCATTGTCAATCTGGTCATTGGTACCCTCTACTGTGTGAAGGGAAACTATGACTTCGGTATTTCAAGGATCATTAAAAGTCTGGAGCCGTATAACAAAAAACTGAGCACGGACACGTGGTATTATGCTAAGCGGTGTTTCCTGTCCTTGCTGGAGAACATGTCCAAGCACATGATCATGCTGCGTGACAGTGTGATTCAGGAGTGCCTGCACTTCCTGAAGCAATGTGAACAGTATGGGAGAAACATCCCAGCTGTTATTGAGCACCCCCTTGAAGAGAGTGCGACACACAGTGGGAAAAACACAGTCACCTATGAAGCCAGGCTTTTGAGGGCGCTGATGTATAAGATCACTGGGTGGGCTGAGTAAATTTTGTTATCATACAGCAGAAATGAGAACTTTGTTCTTCTGCTTGTGAGGTAATGCTAACCCTCACAAAAATCTCTAAAGATTTTGTGCTGTATTTTAACAACGTTCAATAGAAAATAGAATATTTTCATTAAATTAGATGTACCAGATAACTAGGGACATTCTCAATAACCAGGCATGTTAAATAAAACTTAAGATGTGTTGACCAAGAATATAATTATAGAAATACCATAGAGTTTTCACCCATAAATAATATTTATCCTTCTAAAATTTTGATCAAGTTTCTTTTCATTGGTTGACGTTTGAAAAAGAAATTGTTATGTGTGTCTTCTAGGACAGAATTTGAAGAAACTGTTGTTTTAATTCTCTAATTTGTGCCTATGTATGAAACATTTCTTTCTTCTGCTTTTTCTAAGGTATTTTTAGTATGTTGCAGATCACATCGATAGTATATTTAAACACAAGAAGTGGCTCTATATTAAAAAATCAGTTCTACAAACATAAACATTTCCTTTTGCTAATTCATTAACAGTGCACGAGTGTTCCAGCAAATTCTGACTAATACAGGGACCGGGAATAAATTCCAAGAAAGCTCTGTTAGGATGATACCTCAGTTTAGATCTACCTTTGAAATAAAATTTGTTACGACAACTGGCTACAGAGACCCTGCTCAGTGCTGCCCCTCAGAGTCCCGGTGCCCACAGCATCTGGGTGGCAGCTGAGGCCCTGCAATCCTGTTTGGTAGCAAGGGCTTATACAGTAATTCACTCCTCCGTGTGCAGCCCCTCCAATCCAAATACTATTCTTAAAACAGTCTTGGTAAGAGACCTGTGAATGTGAAATTATATTCTTTTTCACTTTTCTTAAAAATCCATTGTAACTTCCATTTCATGCAAAGCTTATAACCTTGGGTGGAAGAAATCTGCTTCTCAGTTTTCTCCTTGTGTCACACTCTTCCTGCACCTTTCAACACTTCTCCAAAACCCTATTTATTTGCTTAATTCCTTTACTTGGCATTTCCTTCACCCTGGCATCAGTCAGTGTATTTTCCTCGACAGTATTCCCATCTCTTTTCAAACATATGTGTTCTACAGTGAAGTGTGACCAAAATGCCTTCCAGTGTTTTTATGCAGTCTGGTTCTCTGCTACATGGCTGCTCTCCTTTTTGTGTATTCTGCCCTTTGAAGCAATGTGTGAGTTGAAGGTTTTAAAATAAGGATCAAAAATCCATGGCTTTAACTCATTTGCTTACCTTTGATACTGGCTCCTTGAAGAACTGTCCTGAGGGAATTTAGGAATCAGGCTGCATGTCCCTCAGAATCCAGTTTCTGTGCTGTGGTTTACCTGGAAAGAAAGAGAACAGCATTTTTGAAGTTTTGCAGCTATTATAAAGGAATAAAATAATTAATGCTTCCAGGGAGTTAATGTATAGAGGAACTACACAGGCCTACAGTCATTTCAACACAGAGAAAGTCAAATCTTGTCGGCTGGGGGAGAAACCTGTCAGGGCTGAGCATATCACGTGCAGCTAAAGGAAATACTGCGGGTTAGGTAATGCTACAATTTACCCTAAACGTCCTATAACAGTAAATTAAAATCAAATTTAACAGTGTTAAGAGTGAAAAATGTTCTAGAGAGACTAGAGAGCAGGCAGGCGATGCAGCAAGGTGTCCTAGAGAGGCCTCCATAGCTCATCACTAGGCCATTAAGCCCCTGATTATTGTGATATTAAATATTTCCCACAACTGTTTCCCCATGGGGAGGAGACCTGTGATTTCAAATTTTGTTCACCTCCATGAAGCACAGCAGCAGGTTGTAAAGCATGTCTCTAATTTACAGTGCAATTGTATTATATATTATGCAGCATACACAGCATGACCTTTAAAAAAAAGTTTTTAAAAAGTCACACGACATAACAGCATCTGAAGTGCAGTAATAGGCAATGCCCTTTATTTAATATTCATTGTGCGTTTTTTCCTGTAAAAGTCACTGGACATTTAAAAAAAAATAATAATTTTGCAGATTGGTGCCCATGCAAATGTTGAATGCCCTCTAATGGAGAGCAGTTCAGATACTCATATGCTCTTGGTTTTCCATACAGCCAGAGCATGGCTTTTACCAGGGCTTTCATCATCCTGCTGCCAGGCTTTGCAGCCCCAAGTGCTTCATCACTTCCTTGGCTCCCGTGCCCACAGGGCTGCACTGCGAACGGGCGGAGGCAGCAGGGCCCGCCGGCTCTGGCACACACTGCCCACTGCAGCCTGCCACAAAGCACCGGCTCCTTGGCACAGGCTGGGGAGGGACATGAGCCATGCTCCAATGGAAAAAATGTCCCCAGAAAAGGCTGTGGAGTTCTGGCTGTTTTAGAAGATACAGCTAGAGGGCAGTCTGCATGCCTGGAATTTGCTTCATCCCAACAAAAGTGCCAGAGTAGCATTTTTCGTGTTCTTCCCTTTTCCTGTTTTTATGTGCTTTTCCTCAAGGAGTATGCTGTGTCCACAGACAGCCCAGGGCTTCTGAGCAGGTAGGGTGATGCTGAACAAAAGGACCTCAAAGTGGAGAGGACTCTACTGCTGAAAGAAGAGGGAGAAGTGGCAGAGCTGAGGTACAAACAGGAGGAGGAAGCCTGGGACAGGCACTTCCTCCTCTGCTGCATCAAGAAATGCTTCTTCATGGACTCTCCTCTCTATTCCCAGCAGCATTTTCCACCTGTCCACCATGGTCTGCCTCTTCCTCAGCAGTAGCACCCAACCTTCCCATGGCAGTGACACGCTGGGGCAGATGCCCTGGCCCTCGTTCTGTCCTGGAGAGCTGCCTACCCACCCGCTCTGTGCCCTGAAGAACCAGGCCTGCACTCGTGTGTCTGACATCTTTTGCAGCACAGGACTGTTGCTTCCTCCAGTGGTAAGCATGTGTTTATAGCATCTCCCACTGCAGAGCACTTTGGTCATGAAAAATATATAAATGTTACAACCACTTTTATTACCATCTTTATACCACATTTAATGTTAGCACTATGTGACTTACACACAAAATACATTTTTAAAGGAAAGCACATACATTTTTATTTAGAGAGAAAGGAAGATAGCAAGTAACAGTTTATGCTCCCTATACATATAGTAAAATCCACCTAAATTGATGCCCTAAGCCAGCAGAGTCCTTTTGTTCAGAAAAAGTAGCAGAAACACTACCCAGAAACATCTGCTCACATTCCCAGGGCCTGCAATGGGCAGTCAGCTGCAGATAAGCTCAGATTCCTATGCAAGAGCCTCTGATGGTTTATTTTTTATTGGGAGCGAGGGGAAATTTGTTGCACCATCAGTGCCTGAAATTGGTAAGCAGCACAAGATGCTTCCCATGTACGTCACCACCATACCAAGGCCAGTCTCCAGGATTTTATTTGCACTAATAGCCTCTTTGGCATCTTGTCCTTACAGGACATCTGAAATGTTCTTGTCCTCAAAACTTGCAAGAGCTTGACACCCATGTTGCAGGTGGCAAGCTGTGCTGTACTGCAGCGGACACATTTTTATTTTACCCTTGCAGTAATCACAGTACACATTGTAAGAGCAAAGGCCTCAGACCAGCTTTCTGACAGCAGCCCACCTGCACTGCAGGAGCATGAGAGGCACAGAGGACCTGAGATACAATTTACTTCATGCCTCACCTTGGATCCCCTTGGTGCTCAAATCTCTGACACCATCAGCAAAACACAGGTAGCAAATGCCAGGGACCCTTGTAATCAGCTCCACAGTCAGAGCTGATCAAAAAATTTCTGTAATCAAGGGGTGGCTGACTTTATGGTAAGACAGAGATAAAAAGTGAGACAGCAGAGTCTTCCTGTACAATGCTGGGAGGAACATGATGGCCACCTGCCTTGGGAGAGTTGTGCATACTTCTACTGGGTAAGCAAGCCCCTTTTAGCAGATGAACAAGGAGAGGAATATTATTTCTCTAAAAAATGTGAAGTTACATGCAAGAATGAAAGCTGATTTTGACAGCCCATTCTACAGTATCTTACTGACAACATCCTAATTTAGAAGCCTGAGTTCAAAACTTCCACAAATCCATACTGGCTTTAGCTTCCAGCAAAAGCAGAAGAGTCTAACCCTGAAAAACTCAGATTTGGAACACTGATGTGAAAATGTGGCTGTGTGGGCTGAAAGAGCCATCTCCTCTTCTCCCTCAGGCTTCTCTTCCTTTACTTCTCTTTAACCTTTCAGTAAATTAAATACCTCTGTATTTTGGGACACTGCTTAAACCTGTCATTTTCTTAAGGACTGGGTATGGCCAGGACAATGTGCATCTTCTTCATGTTTTTGAATTTGTATTTGGACCTCATCTGGACAACCTGTCCCACACAAAGAAACAATTTCTAAAAGAAGTAAAAGAGGCTTTAACTAGTGACAAACTTTTAGGCTCTCTTTTCAGCAAAGCATTTCTTTTCTTTTTCTTTTTCTTTTGGCTGACGCTTTTCCATTAAGAAAAATTGAAACATTTGGACTAATTTTCCTAGGAATCTTTTGATTAGCACGATTTTCCTATATCTTGCCTGAATTTAAACTAATAAAGCCTTAGAGCAGGCCTTGCCAAAACAAACAAATCAGCCCAGAATATTTCTATTTTTGAAGATCTTCCCCTAAATTCACTGTAGTTTATAGTCCAAACTGCAGGCCAGCAAAACCAGTAAAAAAGTTCACATTGATTTCAATGAGTCTTAGATTGGCGCCTTAGAAAACACCCATTTTCACGGACTACTATTTCAAGCCATCCAAGCGCAGCTTCTGGAAAGTACTGGAGTGCTACAACCCCAGTCTTATTCAATGACAAAACCCCTTGTTTCTACTCACTTGAAATGCTGCTTAGAAATCAGCTAACCCGGTGTTTCCCATGGTGCAGCTGCTGCACATTAAGAAAACATCCCTGTTGCACAACGAGAAGCAGAAGTTGGCAGGGGATTGTGCTCCTCCACCTGGACCTGGTCAGGCACAGCCTCTGCCAGCAAGCACGGAGCCGCAGTGGCTCCGAGCACAGGGCTGAGCACTCCCAGCCACCGCACAGGGTCAGCCCTGCAGCACTACCCGGCCCCGGGAGACACCCGTGTATCAGCCACCCTGCCAGGGGAAATCGAAAACACAAGTGCCACATTTTCTCTGGAGCATGGGAATCATCACGCAATATCGCAAACTTTTAAACTTCCCGGGGTGAATGCAGGCACTGGCTCTGAACGGTCTGAGCCTCTCATGGCTTTTTTGTCCTCTGCTGTGCACTTCCTCAGTTTCAGCCATTCATTTCCCTGAATTTCAGCCTTTCTTGCTGCTTACCTTCTCCTTTCCCCCATCTTTCCCCCTAGAACCCTTTCTAGCCTGCGTCACGAGCAGGGAACAGGTTGAAGAACAGCTTTTTATGAGTCGGTTTTATTTTATAGCTCTTTCCCGTGGGAGAGGGCAGAGGGAGTTGGCTAACACTCAGATCCTGTTGGGTTGACCTGTTTACTAACAGCCGTTTTCCAAATTAAAATTAGCACAGCTCAGATTTTTCTGAGCTGCACTTCTCTGGTGCCTCGCAGAGCTCTTTGTGTGCCCCTGCGCTGATTCACGGCCGCTCACACGGCCGCCAAACAGGAACGCGAGAGCCCGACACGGTGTCGGATTTTCGTGCTCTGTCAGTAGTATTTATCACTGCGGCTCTCACGCGGAGCAGGAGGAGATGGAGAAGCACCATCAGCGCTGAGGGACGGGGCATTCAGAGCGCACATAAATCCTTTGCTCTTCCCCTGCTGAGCAGCTCAAGGCACACGGCGTTTGTACAGCGTCGAGCGCCACACGCTCTGATGGCAGCAAAGGCGCAGCCAGCACACCGACACATCGCCCCGCTGCTCCGAATTTCCCCGAGGAAGCAGCAGGAGCCGGGTCCCGTTTCAGCGGGAGCCGCGCCCCGGGTGACCCCTGCGGCAGGGCCGGGCCGTGCTGCAGAGGGCGCTGCTGCGCCGGGCTGGGCCGGGAACCGCGGCCGGAACGGGAGAGGGAACGGGAAGAGGAAGGGGAACGGGAACGGGAACGGGAGCCGGAATGGGAACGGGAGCCGGAATGGGAACGGGAACGGGAACGGGCACGGGAACGGGCCGTGCTGCCAGCGCAGGGACGCTCCCGGCACAAAGGGGAGCGGAACCCCGCGCTGCCCAGCCCACGGTGGAGCTCCCTGTGTCGCATAGCTGGACAGAAGGAATGCAGAAGGGATGCCCCAGCCGAGCCGTGAAAGGCAACATCCGCGCTCCGTCGGGCCCGGCGCTGGCCTGCCCTCGGCTCTCCAGGACATCCCTACTGCCCTGTCCCCGCGTTTAGAAGGAGCAAGGCCATGCACGGCCCTGCGGAGAGGCGCTCGAATTGCCTCTCAGCATCAGCAGAGGGACAGCAATTCTGGGTACCAGTGCCTTCAGCCCAGGGATGCAGGCGATGGCGTGCACCACCGCAGCCTCCTGCTCCCCTCTAGCACCTTACAGGGACTGCACATTGGCGAGGAGCCTGCCCCTCAGTAGCGCAGTCTGATCCTAGGCAGGAATTCGCTCCGTGCCGTGCACACCTGACCCCACCGGAGCGCCCCAGCCTGGTGCCCGTGGCACCGCGGGAGCGTCTGAGCACACACGGCAGCGCCGCCCTCCCGCCCCTGCTGAGCGCTCGCAATCGTGTGCAAGGCAACAATCACCCTCCCTTAGAGACGGGGAGCAGCCACAGCTTTACCCGGCATCACCGGGGCCACCTTCTTTTCTGTGTCAGGGTTTCGGAAGGCATGAAATGCTGGTAACAAGACTCGGTAGCAGTGAAACAGTCAACAAAATATAAAGCTGCTAGAGCGGGATGGCGTCTCTGGAAGGGAGATGCGGGAGCCCTGCCCTCTGCCTTTGTGCTCAGTCCAGGGCAGAACGCGTAGAGACGCCTCCCTGATCTTGTGAAATGCCTGCCAGCGAGCATGTGTAATGTACTGTGAAATTTTTGTGACTTGCTAGGTTATAGGAGAATTTAATAAAAAAAGGAAACCAGTTTATCTCTTTCTGATAATTTCTCTATGGCTTTAGGGTCTCATTCTAGCTTCCTCTCCATGCCTGGAGAGGTGATCCTAATATTCAGCATAAAATGTACAGATTCCCTGAAGGGAACTTGAAAGAAATTCTCTGCTTCAGATTCAAACCTGACAGTATATATCACATCAGGGGATCCCTTTTATCAGCAGGATATTCAGAAGGGATGAATGATTTACTCACATAATCTCTTAAACCTTTCACTTGCAGAGTCTGAGATAGAATTTATAGTGTTTTTATCATTTGTGCCCAGAAAAACCCCAGTAAAGTTCCTCTATGAAATCTGAAACCATACTCACTGATTTTCTAGCTGATGAAATTTCAAAGAAACATGGTTTTCTGTAATAGAGTAACAGCAGGTCTATGCCTTGGCTTTGGCGTTTTCTCATGTTGGAGATCAGATAATTCCTCCCTGGAGAGACACATTAAATATAAACCTCCCACCTTTTGCATTTGAAAACACTGAAGATGTGTATTAACCTTCCCTAATTTAAAACTGTGCTATGATTTTTCAGAATTATTTTCTCTGATTTCCACTTTTCAATTAGATGCATATTTACATCTAAACAATCAATTATTTCATTCTGATTTTAACCTAAGTAAATTAGCTGTGCTTCCGGATGATGAGGAAAGCAACTTACATGACAACACATGCTTAATATTTCTGCCATGAAATTACTGCAGAAATGTAAACCAAAATGGGCTGTGACATATTTCTCTTCCTAAAATATCTTTTCCTGCCTGATATGTTCTCCCTTTTTCTGATGAAAGTATAAACTGGATCGAGTCCAGTTTGTTTGTCCTGTTGTACTAATAGAGTGCTATCATATTTTTTATTCCTCTAAAGTAATTCTTGAATTAAACTGGTGGAAATGAGCCCAGATGAGAATGCAAAACAGATCATCATCTCATTTGCTAACATTGTCATTTTGTATATTGTTTGAACCCAGAACCATCAAGTCTTAATCTGTGCTGATACAAGTAATATATATGGTATGTATGTAAAAGCTGAGATTTCATTGTAGCTGTTGGTAAATGTGTGCTCACCCCTTAGAAGGGGGTTGCTGGCTCTGAACTAATCTCCGGAAGGTAGTTTGAAAACAAGGATGCAATTCTGGTAAGGGCTTCCCGCCTCAGCCCACATTTCCATCAAGCCCGCAGGGGGCCCCTCATCCCTCCTTTTGTGCCTTACAGAGCTCCTGCACGAGCTGGGCTTTGCTCAGTCGGGACACCACTGACCCCCACGAGGCAGAGCCCTCACTGAGTGCTAAATTAGCTCACACTCACCTCGTGCAAGCCCCAGTACTTCCACACAGTTCAGCAAAACAGTCAAATTTACACCAGCACAAGTGACAGCAGGATTTGGCCCTGTGGAGCAGCAGGGTCTGTAAGGCCAGATCCTCCATGGGTGTAAGTTAATTTGGCTCAGTTTGCATTTGCAGTGCCAAATTTACTTCTTTCCATTTAGTATGTGGCCAAAGGTCAAGTTAAGAAAATATTTCACTGTCATAATTATTCCCATGAAATCTAAAGCAGTTTGTATTTGGCAGCCAATGTCATTTCCCATGCCTTAAGAAGCTGGCATTAATTTCCTGACACTGAACAAAGACAGATTCATTTACCCATTTTCCTCACTGCCATTTTCTTCACCTTGCATGTCTGAAATCCTGCAATATGATGCAGTCCTGGAGGAGCCTTCCTGGGCTCTTCTATAGCACTAACAATAACCATATCTCCATTTAGTGAGGATTTGTGCTGGATTTCATTCAGGGGGAGTTTTACTTTAAACCTGGGGAGTAAGCCTGGCAACTTTGAGGCTCTTTGCTGCTGCATTTTAGGAACGCCCGAGAGCCTGCCCGCCGTCACTGGAGAGCAGAGGCGGGGATCTCTCAGGAGGTGATTCCAAGGCTGTCGCTGTGTGTCAGTAGCCCGGCAGCTGGATAACGCCATGTAGTGAGCAGCCCTTGGGATCAGCTTAGTGCTTCTGATACAGACCCGCCAGCACCTTCCCTCTCCCAGCATCCTGTGTATGCAGCAAAGCTCCCAGGGAGAAGCACTCTGCCATTTTTGCCAATTGAAATGAATCCCAGACTGGGAGCAGCCAAGCAGGAGCACTGACGGCAAGCAAGGGCACCGGGATGGGATAAAGTCTTTAAGGGCTGCAGGGGAGCCAGGGTGCTCTTCTGTGCCTCCGAGGGACTGAGTTTTGGCTCTGCCTGCAAATGCAGTTGCAAACAGAGACCTCCTTTCTTTTTCACAGAAATATTTCAGTCCATGACATGTAGCTAATATCTTCAGCTGATGCTGGCTTGCCTGGCTCCCCTGAAGCAATGAATATTTATACTAGCTAAGTACCAGCATACATTTCATATCCTTCTGATTGTTGCTTACAGCTATCCCTGCTTGTTTTCCCACAGTACTTATGCAGTATGTTTTCAACATCATTTTTTCCCCTGTATGTTTCTTCAGATTTACACATTTTGAGTTCCCATTACAACTTCTCATTGATTTAAATTGAGCAATGGCAAAATTACCTAAAGTGCATTTGTCCTACCCTGACACACAAAAAACCGCATCACCTCTCTCTGCTCCCTGCAGAAAAAGAAAATTCAAGCCAGATAATTCTGCACATCCATGGCAACAACATAGGCATGGAAACAGCAGGGTGGACCCTCCCACACCCAGGCCAGTGCTGCTGGATTTCAGTAAAATTTCCCATTTCTCAGGATATTAAGTTTGACTGCAAGGAAATCTAGACATCATGTAATCTCACTGCAGCTTTGGAGCTAATAAAGACACATAAAACATGCCACAGCCTGGAAGCTTGCTCAGAGGCGCATGTGTAGCTTTTGAAATGAGGACAAGTACAGCATGGGTGAAAAGGGACACAAAGAGCAAAGAAGGAATACTCAAATATAGATAGCATAAGGAGGCACAGCCTGATGGAAAAATACAAATTTTCATAAGCAGGGAAGACCAACTCAGGTTTGGATCACACAGCTGCCACACTGTGGCAGCTCAGCCACTGATGCATGTGTGCTCCCCTTCACTCCTTTGTCCCCCAGAAGGGATTGCCCATGAGAGAGACACATCCAGGGGTGCCCTGAGTAGGAAAACGGTCCCCTGTGCAGTGAGCAGCAGCTCTTCTCCCTCCCCCAGGGATAGGGACGTGGGACCTGAACCATGCAGGTTTTTAAGGATTACAGAAGGCTTTTAAGGATCATCTTGCCCCCTCTGCCATTTCACTCATTAGCCCAAGGTCAGGGGTGAAGCAACTGTGGATGAAGCAACAGAAGAGCCCTCAGGACAAGATTTGCATGGCATGTAGGCTCCTGAGCTTCACAGTTCCAGGAGGTTCCCAAATACCCATGGGAATCTGTGCCTTAGGATACAGCATGCTGAGACACCACCTCAAAGCACACCTGTGCTGGGGCCACATGCTGCAATTGCAAGGCTGTCACCCCTGTGCAGAGCAAGGAACTGGGCAGAGGTGGCTCCTGATGCCTGCAGAGCAGCCCTTCACCTCTTGCTTTGGGCCTTGCAAATGGAATGCTGAGCTTACTGGGCTGCTGACAGTACATTTTAAATAGCTCAGTTTATTGTCCATCTTAAACCCTCTCTTCTTCAATCCTTCGGCTGTGGATTTGAAAACAGGTGCTGTCATGAAAACACAAATTGGGATTTGTTCATTCCCACACCTGTTCTGCTGTTATACGCAACACGCGAGCCAATCTCACCAAATCCATCACCACGACTTCATGGCAGCAAAGCATTGGGGCAAAATGCACAGGGGTGAGGAGAAGCATGGTTTCTATCACACAACCTAAGCTCATGACCCATGAGAGAACTTCCTTACATGCTCAGGAAGCATAAGACAGTGTCATCACACAGCTTGGGTGGACATCTGAATCTGAGATGGAGCTGTATGGGACACAACACTCCCTGGGCATGGGTGGGTGGAAAGACAGGGGTGAGAGGAGAACCAGCCTTGCAAGCCAGCAGGACAAAGTCCAGAGAATGGTACAGGCACTCTGGGTGGCTGGG
This sequence comes from Catharus ustulatus, assembly GCF_009819885.2. Lineage (NCBI taxonomy): Eukaryota > Metazoa > Chordata > Aves > Passeriformes > Turdidae > Catharus > Catharus ustulatus. The sequence goes on from NC_046227.1 coordinate 15,929,936, forward strand.
ATTTCCCCTGACTTTAGCAATGCTTGTACAGCTTGTCATGTCAGGACAGCCTCCCATTCATATCTGGTCTCATCAACCTTTTAATTGCTTTTGAGGATTTTTTTTTTTAATTGAGATAGCTTTCATCATGCAGAAATGGACACCCACCTCAGTTTTTATATGGCCATTACAGCAGAAGCTGACAGAGGTGTTGAGAAACCTCATGATTTTAAGAGAGTTTTGTAAGTTTTATACCTCAGGGTAGATTTTACATTTTCTGTGTTCATTTGCAGTGAATAAATTTGTTATCCCTCGCCTCACTCTGTACTTGGTCACTGATACGAGCTTCTTGTGTCCCTCCTCTCCAAGAGGAAATTCCCAGCTGGACACAGGCAATGATATGCTGGTTTAGATAAGAAAAATGGGTGTACAGTGTGCAATGCAGCTCTGAATCACGATGGCTTAAGGATTTAGTGAGGAAATCTAATTGACACATACGAGTGTTCAGGAGTTAAAACCATGTGGTGGGGGCTGTCTGGTGATTTTGCAGAGCTGCTGGCAGGAGCCGAGCTGAGGGAAATCCCCCTGGTGATTTGTAGTTTTGGAGAAGGAGGACCAGAGCTGCTGAACTGCCAGGAATTTGATTTCTGGCCACAGCTGTTTATTCCATCTAGTACTGTTCCCTCACAAGGCAAACCCACACCTTCTGAAGAGACTATAACACGCACTGCTTATTTTTACCACATCACAGGAACATCTGACTTGGCTCTCCCCGCTGTATTTTTAATGCTTGCCAGTTCTAACACTTCAGATAGAAAACTTGCAGATCATCCTCTGCCTAGTTTTTGGATTTCAGTTTGGTTTTTCCCTAGCAATGGGACATGCCCCAAAGTATTTCTGAGGAGAGCAACTCTCAACAAATGAGACGTCCTTGGCTTTGTATGATATATGCCCTAGTTAAAGTAAACAATAACATTCATATTTTCCCGTAGGCTGCATCAGAGCACTGGTCAACCATTCAGTAAGTAGCCCATATTTCTTATTGCAATTTATGGCCTTGAGATGGACAGGAGCTAATGCAAATGTCCTGGGCTTTTGTGAGGGATGGTGCAGGGCACATAATGGCTTTGTAGTTACAAATGCTGAGCAGATACACAGTTCACTGATCTGTTAAGCACTTTTGAGATCATGCAGTGTGTAAAAAAATACTATGTACTTGTAAATGTCAAGAGGAGTTACTGATATTTATAGAAAAGAAACTGTTTTACTACTTCCAGTTCTGTGGAGCAAATATGCTGTATACTTTAGGGTTCAGCTCCATCAGCCCACTAGTTTCCATGTGGATCCGATTTTTAAGGTCATAAATTGATTGGAGTGACCCCAGCAATTCAGCCCCATGCCTGGGTCATTTAAAGCCCAAGGAAAGGCAAGTGACATTTAACGCTGGGAAAACAGGTAAAGCAAAGGGAATATGGAAGTTTGTAATATGACAATAAAAAGCAAGGCATGTGCATTTCATCAGATGGATTTCATAAAGAGCTTGATCTTGCAAGCTCTCTTTTGCAAAATATGCATGGGCGTAGGAATTTAACATAGAACGCCCAAGTACTCACTAACAGGACTTGCCAAACACGGAAGCAAGGCAAGCAAGAAAAGAAGGGATCAAGTCTGACAATAAACACAGCATTCTGGAAATTACAACTCTAATTTAATGCACCACATGGAAGGCTTTGCGTTTTAATTTATCAGTTTCTTTTTAATTGACCAGATTAATTATTTCCACCTTGCCATTTGGCAGGTAGGTCACTGGTCTTTTTCACAGCTTTAATGAACTAATTCCGTTTTTTCCCCCTGTAATTAAAAGTGCCGGTTACAGAGACCACATTTATAAATTGGCTTGGTGCACAATAAAATTTACTCTTTATTAAAGAAAATATAACATCATTTCCCATACCAAAAGGAATTTCTTTTCTTTGTATTTCTCCACCAGCAAAACCATGACTAGGAAAAAAAATCCTCTCAACCCTGTACTTTTCAATCCCTAATAAAAACGGGTAAAATAAGATTACTGGTGAACTCCTAAACATCCACAAGTCTCCCTTGGGCACACCATGCTGAAGTAGAAATGTGAAAACAACTGAAGGCTCACATTACCCATGTTTTATGCTCTAATCAAGGGCTCCCAGGATCAGGTCAGAGAGCAGGACTCAGCAGGATCCCGCTGCATTAGCCCAGTTGCTCGCTTTAAGAGAGGCTGGAGGAACATCAAGGCTTGTTCATTGCCACCAGTACAAGTCAAACCCATTGGGGTGGGCTGATTTGGGGGCTGCCACACCTTCAAAAGCTCATCTTAATTCTTAACTTACTCTCTCGAATTATTTTTTGTGCTTTTCCTGGCTTTAAATGTCATAAACCAGTGAGCTCACCTAATGGAGCCCAGTTCAGGTAGAGGCTGGATCTCACTGGTGGTACTGGCTAAAAATACACAGGATAAGGCAGGAAAACTGGAGGAAGAAACAGAGGGCTTTGTATAGTGGTAGGGCTGGACAGATACTACAAGCAACTGCCTGAAAACATTATTTTGTATTTCTAATGAATTCACTACAGTCTGGCTGAAGGCTTTCTGTTTGGATTTTAGGTTCTTCTGAGTAGCAAATTTAGCTGTCTGAAAGACAATTAGAAATTGCATTTGAGAGTCAAGCCTACAGATGAACCTCATATCAACACCTGCCACCATTTTGACATCTTCTCATGTATGTATTGGCACTGAAAATACCTGAATTTGTCCACTCAGAGACTGGAAAAAACATGTCTTTTTTAAAGATGTGCATGATCTAGCTGCAAGATAAAAAATATATATTTGATATGTTAAATATGTTTCAGGAATGTGTCCCCTTGTGAATTCTTGTGCACGTGAGAAAACATGAATGTTTTCTTACCTAAGTCTTGCCTTTCTCTAGTGCCCAGGGCAGCTATCACAGGGCTTGAAGAGGGGATGCTGAGTGAAGGAGAGCTGTAAAGGTGGCAGAGAAAAGAAAAGGGAAACCAGAGGAATAGGGTAAAGTCAGGGGGTGCCAAAGAGAGTTAGAAACCAAGTGCTGGCCTGGGAAAGCTAAGTATCCCAGTCCCCAGGATTACAGCTGCTCAAGGACAAATGCAGCTGACAACCCTCGTCCCTTTCTGCTCTGGTGTGTGCATCTGAAGCCCAGCTGTTACAAAACATGGTTTTCTCTCTACAGATTGCATTTTTCCCCCCACAGAGAAACAGGCAAATATTTAAACCTGCAAAACAGCCTTAGGACTCGTTCTCTGTGCATCTGGGAGAGTGAGATTAATTCAACAGGATTGTGAATAAAAATACAGCAACTGGCATTTCTAATTCCATTTCTCAGTGGAAAGCTTCTAGTAACAGCTAATAACTAAGCCATGCTAATCAACTCAGTGACAAAACCTCTAAAATATGTAATATAACATAGTTTCTGATTTTTTTTTTAATCTAACCTACATGTTGCAATCTCCTACTCTGCAGTCATAAAACTTTATAGTCTTCTCTTTTGTCTACTGAGATTTCAGGTGTTTAACCACTGAGTTCCACCCAAACAAAGTCTGTAGTAACAATAATGCTGTCCATGTGCTGCAGTAAATGAGCATTTCAGCTTTGCTGGCAGTGACAGATTTTACATACCCAGGCAAGCAGAATTTGAATTCTGAATTCTCCCCTCTACCTGTGTAACTTCACTGCAATGTTCATGGCTGTCAGTGGAGTTACTTCTGATTTACTTCAGTGCAACTGAGGAAAAAGTTTGACCCAGTTTGTCTATATTTATGGAAGGAAGCCTAGAGAAGAGCGTCTGTTCTTGTTTAAAGTGCAGGAGGAATTCCAGCATTGCTGAAGGAAAGCATGCAAGCCAAGACTGCAGCCAGCAGCACCGTTGCTATGGCACACCATCTTCAGGATGTTCTTAAAATGCCTGGAAGTTTGGTACCTTGCCCACTGTAACTGGGGGACCAAGGCATGCAAAAGCACTTATATGTTAAATGACTTTTCAACTCTGACCCAGAGGCACCTCTGGAGAGACTGGGTGGAGGAGGAGGAACAGCGGATGGGAATCTGAAACAATTAAAGCTATTCCATGCTTCCCTAGTCCCTGAACTGCCTCGTATCATGTTGAAGCCAGGAAAGTTTGGTAATAAAAACACAGCAGTTCAATTAAATAAACTCTTAAGGCACAAGAATGTACCAAAACTAGGGAGTCACCCAAACTCATTACTAGTCCAGACTGGCCAGCGCTGCTGCAGTGATAAACAGTCATTACAAACACCTGTAATTTATTTTCCGTAACTTTTCTTGCAAGAATGGTCAAGGGATCCTTCTAGCAAGCAGGGTCCCATTATCCATGGGGAAATTGTCACTTGCTGAGGTTCTACACTTTGGATCCCCTTTGGGTAGTAACAGACATCAGTCACAACGCTCAGTGCTATTATGCATTATTGCAGCCCCTGATAGCACAGATCCAGTCAAAGGCAATACCAGAAGTACTTTCAATCAAATAACTTGTTTGAGGGGGTTGGAACATGATTATAAAAATTTGTTTAAGGTTAAAACTTCGTGCTCTGGCACTAAAAAATGGCAAGAAAATAAACTAAGAGCTAAAAAATAAAGCTAGATACTTTCAAGGTAAACAATGTAGAGAGAAGGAAAATAGAGCCAGTCTGGAACTGCACAATTTGGATTCAGGCCTGCAAAGCTCTGACATCTGTTTTCTTCATTCAGTCCTTGACAGGAAGAATTTGAACTCTAGAAAAGAGCTGCCTTAAAACCTGAGAAATATGTACCGTGAAATCTTTGTTTAGATTTTATCACCATGCTCCCCAGTTTACAAATTTCCTGCATTTTCTGGATTTATATTTGTACTTTTCCACCAAGAGTCTCGTGACAATATGAGGAGAGAAAGTCAGTGTTCTCCTTCTGCCATGCTGTATTTGCGTGCTTTACCACCAAGTATCAATTATAACTATTCCCTAAACACCAGAAATGTGCAAAATGAGGGCTTGAAAGGATCAAAATAAAACTCTTCCATGTGGGTGCACATACTCCAAAGTGGCTTATGTTAGTCCCTGCTGACTTCTTTGACACCAGTGAAACTCAGCCAAAGCCAGCAGCACACCCCTACCATGACCAACTCAGGCAACCCCACCTGAATTCTTACACACCTTCACAACTGAGCCAATCTTGGACAACTAAAAAATCCACCAACAGCTTTTCCCTGCAAAATAGTTACTCCTGACATTAGTTATCCACTCCTCAGCTGTCACCACTTGTGACACTTCATTCCAGAGTTGTGGCCGGGTGGAGTAACCAAGCCTGGTGACAAAACAGAAATGCCCACTCCGGAGGAGTAAAGGAGGTTTCCCTGTGTGTCCCAAATATCACTGAGTCTGCATGCTGCTAGTTATGTGACTGGAAACAGCCTCTGCTGCATTGAGTTCACCAAGGGATGCACATAAAGGGAGAAGGGACAGTGCACAAGGCACCCGCTGAGAAAATGCCTCTCTTATCCCAGCAGCCTTCATGGGCAGCCAGGAGCCAGAGAGACAGCTGCCCATGGGTGTCCAGGGTCAGTATGAACCCATAGGGTGTTAGGGTAGCATCTCTGCCTGGTAACATCAAGCTCTGTAAAATCGTTTCAGGAAATTACTGGTGCAGATTTTCAGGTGCCCAGTTATTTTGATTTATAGGTAGTTTATTTCAGTGCAATCCCAATCCAGAGAAAAGAATAAATTGAGGTATAAGAGTAATGCAAAGGGAGATTTAAAATACACACTTGGCTTTTCCCTGGAGCATTATCGCTTACAGCCTAGTAGTAAAAAAAATTAAAAAGCACCAATGGAAAATGAAAACAACATGCCAGTGTACATCACATTTCTGTTGTTTTCAGATCTTCTGATCCCAATTAGTCTGCCTGCTAAACTATGGAGACCTCTTATGATTTTATTAATCAGAGCCATCCTCATGCCTGACTTGCTGTGCTCCTGTAAAAGCACACTATGGTTTGGGTGGGCTGCAGATAATTAGTGTCAGGATCCCTGCAGAGAAATTTGAAGTCACTCCTCCCAGCTCAGGGTTTTTCATTGAATTTCCTATTCCAAGACCTTCCAGTTCTCCTCAGACCAACAGTCAGAGTGCAGCTCTTACAGAGGAATAAGGATTTTGGCTAAACAGGTTTTGTTCTGCTCCCAAATACATCAGGAGATCCCACATCTTTTCATCCATCTTGTAGCAGCATCCAGGTACAGGCAGGACATGAAACCAAACCCAGCTCTGTCTGAGGAGTCTGGCAAGAAACACTGAACTACTTCCAGTCTCACACCAGGTGCTTGGGATAAGGGTAACTTTTCTGATCAGATTCATTAATCCAGGCACTGGGCCAGGGTGGAGCTGAGGGAAGAGGTGATCAGAAGGAGATCAGGGTGGACCTGCCCTTTGTGTCTAAGGCCACGCTGTAACTCAGTATCACAGGGAGGACTCAGATCAACAAGCACCACAGAAGAGAAACTTTATGCTTAAGTGCAATAGGTATTAAAAAAAAAACAAAAAACTTCAAACCAAGGAAATTAAAATCTTTAGACTCAGCATGGAAGCTATTTAAGAAACTTGTTTGTGATCATGGAGAACACAAAAAAGAGGTGTTCTTTCGAGAGAGGAGGCAGGAAAATATGGGGGAAAGCAATAAAATGTTTGCATTGCAAGATGTTGTTCAAGCCAAACAGGTGCCTTTCAAAAAAAAAATACAAAGAAAACCAAAAGATTCTACTTCAGCTCAGCTGAAGCCAGTAGAAAGGGAATATGAACTAGAACAAATAAATTGTTGGGGCATAAAAGTCTGGAAGTCTGGGAGTGATTATGGACAACCAATAATGAAAGACTTAAAATTAAATATCTAGAAATTCTTTTAGCAAATCAGCTGGTTTACCAGGGATTAGAAGCAGCATTTTGTAGCAAGGAGGCAGTAAATTTGCTACACAATTTCTTTGCACTGGGGAGAATTTCAGAAACACCTACTGCAGCTGCAGCATTACCCACGGCTAAGCTGAGAAGCTGTCAAAAGAGTGGTTAATAAAACTGAAGCACTAAACCACATGGGTGCAGGCAGAAAGGCAGAGGTTTATAAAACTCTGCTCTGGTACAAAAGGCTGGGGTCTTTCCCCTGTGGTTGTTAGTGCTGCCATGGTAAGTATGAGCACGTTTACTGGTGTGAACTGGAAAGATTTGAGTGATGATGATTCATATGAGAGCAAGATGATTCATATTAGCACTCTCTCAACAGCACTTCTGTACAGGAGAGAATAATTACCATCCAGTATTGCTTTGGTGGTCCAGAAGCAC